>NC_134834.1:131649377-132301787 GCF_004210375.1 Tachypleus tridentatus | reverse complement strand
TCTTTACCCATGACTACTTGTTACCTAGGATTCTTCAAAGAAGTGTTAAAGCAGGAACAGTAATACACACCAAATCAGTTTTTCTTGGAAACACAGACAACTGCTGAAAAGACCCTCCGTGAGCAAGTGGTTCACATCAGAGAAGCCTTGTCTTAGAAGCTTAGAAATACCGTCAAGATATTTTTATACCCCTATAATGGGCAAGAAATAAGCTAACGAACCTACAACTCTAAGATCTGGGGTTTCGTTTCTCATGGAGGGCAGAGCTCAAATAGTTTAGTGTATAACTTTGTATTAAACTAACCATGTTTTTATATAGGATGACGTGTGGGATATTTGGATCAACGAAGACTTCATTCAAAGTGTTTCACGGCCAGTGAAATGGTTTAATACAGATTATTTTTATTTAGTTAACATGTTTCTCAATCAGTAGACTTTTCATAGCAGAGAATGGTACGATTGCATTACAACTTGAGCTACAGTAGTTATTTGTGTTCTTTTTGTTACTGCCCCTAAAACAAAAGAAAAACAAGTGGAAGTATCCGTTACTGAAAAACAGTTTTTCTTGACTATTATTGATAGACAGCAATTACGTAACTATCGGAAACAATGCAATGTGTATTTTCTGTCAAGAAATATGTTAACATTAACTTCCTATCGCAGCAAGTCGCCTATTTAGAGTGAAACTAAAATTTCAACCCAGAAATGAGTATAGTTTTTTAAGTATACTTTTTATGGCTTAAGGACTATATCACAACAAAAGATTCGGTGGCGCTATGGCGACGCATCTGACTCCAGATCAGAAGGCTGTGTATTCGAGTTACGGTCGTGTCATTCGTGTTTTAAAGGGCTTTGAAACTTACGGCCCTTGCATCCTCCATATCCCTGAGAAGGGCTTATACATCAATGTAATTAAAATCGAAACCATTTCTTAAAAATCTACCTCAATAACCTTTAAATTACAAAATCCACTTGATGCAAGTTTTTGAAGTTACAGACTAAAGGGAAAACAGCTAATTAGTACCATCTATTGCCAACTACTGGAATGCTCTTTACCTATATCTTGTTTGGAATTAAGCACAAAGCTACACAATGGCTACCCTGTACTCAGTTCACAACGGGTATCGAAAACTGATTTCTAGCAGTGAGTTCGCAGACATTCCGCTGTGCCACTGGAGGAGAGTACCTACAAATAATAGGATTTATTGTTACATTATAACGCTCCCCACAGCTGAAAGGGAAGCATGTTCAGTGAAAGAATTTGTATCATCAACACTTAGCTTGCGAACCAAGTCGAGCCGAGTGCCCTAACCCAAAGTAATACACAGTATAATGGAAATGAGATACGATTTGCGCGTGCTTTCAGAGTCCTAGACAACAATCACCGGCAGGATTTCTCGTGTACAGATTAAATGGCTTACAATACTTGTAGAAAAACATGAGAATGTCGTGAAACCAAGCTTTTTGGACACAAAATCAAGGAAACCCTACTTATACAGCAACTAAAACCAAAATAAATCAATATAAAGGAACACCTTATACCTATACTAATTAATAACCTGACATCCACCTGCAAGGGCCTGGCATGGCCTAGCGCGTTAAGGCGTGCGCTTCGTAATCTGAGGGTCGCGGTTCGTGCCCGAGTTGCGCTAAACATGCTCGCCCTCCCAGCCGTGGGGGCGTTATAATGTGACGGTCAATCCCACTTTTCGTTGGTAAAAGAGTAGCCCAAGAGTTGGCGGTGGGTGGTGATGACTAGCTGCCTTCCCTCTAGTCTTACACTGCTAAATTAGGGACGGCTAGCACAGATAGCCCTCGAGTAGCTTTGTGTGAAATTCCAAAACATACATACATCCACCTGCAACGTTCCCTACAATCCCATACCTGTTTATAGTCTCGTCCCTAAGACATGTGTCCGTCAAAGGTCTCATTCAAACACTCTCTTTCTTAACCTGAAGATGACCTAGGAAGGTCGAAACGTTGTTCTCTCCTTGTCAATAAAAGTGTTAATACCCATACCAGCCATTCTGAGATACATTTGAGTTTCTCATTGGTTTAATTCAACATTATTACATCATGATATCTAGCAGTGAGTTGAGCTTTCTAGACCTCTGTTCGAGAGAGATCTAGACTGCGTGATTTTGAGGTTAGCCATAAAAAAACATATTGTATTAAGAGATTAGAGAATAATATTAGTTTTATCAAATTCTGTCCTAAAGTAGCTAAACTAGCCTGTGAAGACTTTTACAAAAAGTAGACAATTATTTAAAGCTTTTGATACAACTGTGGCAAAATAATTGTAGTGGTGACTTTAAAGTACAATTATCACCGATTATATCGTAATAATATAGTAAATAAAATAATTGTGTCCTAAAGTAAGTGAACCAGCCTTCTTTAAGGTTCTGGATGTAACTTTGATAATCAACAGTGTAACAAACATTTGTACGTACGTTTGACTTATTTTAGTATATTTTAAAACAAGTGGACTCTTTGTAGTTTGTTTATTGCTGAAAATTTTTGTCAGCAAATGACGAACACCTAACGTAAATAATTCAGCCAATGTCAAGCCAGCCTGGATCTATGTAGTTAGCGGCAGTAAATGGTTTGGCCTGCATATGAACATCCTTGAAGATGCATAGAATAATGTAGAAGATCAAAATGCGACCAAA
Source organism: Tachypleus tridentatus (assembly GCF_004210375.1). NCBI lineage: Eukaryota > Metazoa > Arthropoda > Merostomata > Xiphosura > Limulidae > Tachypleus > Tachypleus tridentatus. The sequence goes on along the minus strand of NC_134834.1, from coordinate 132,299,118 downwards.
CAACATAAACCTTGGCTGTAATATGGTGAGTAACACAGAATACTTGGAACAATTTTCTGCCATCGTGCATGAATAAGTATATGACAGTATTAAAACGAGGTGTCATGCTTCGTGCATAGCAAAAGTTCATATAAAAATAATAATATATTATATAATTTCTTTGCCTTTCTTTTTTATTTTCTGTGATATTGTTTTGAATCATTAATGAATTCATCACGTGGATATAATTACTCGTTATTTATGACTCCTCTATGTGTTTCACTTGTGTTTCCATTAATACTTACATTAACTGTATATATTCGTTCAATATTTTAATGTTTAATACTATACCTATTCTCACAAGTATAATCATACTCCTACGTTTATTTTGATTAAATTTTCCCTATAGAATTCTAATTAATAATGTTATCAAAGAATTAATAACATAATTCATTAGATGCACATTTCTAGAAAAAAAACATTTATTACAACATATGTTAAATATATATATAAACATCATATTCAAAGAATGTAAACTTCAAGATGGTCGCTAATCATTATCTCATCTATGTACACGCTTCTACTACTATGACGCTCACTTCGTTTTAACAAAATTAGTGTGGTATTACATTTTGGTCTTATCAGTAAAAATTGAACCGCCAATAAAAAACAAGATCCCCATAGATACATGTGCTTAATCAATATCCAGTGTCAGGTTGCCAATTTCATCTTGCTGATTGGCACTGATACATCCTTGTAATGTTTCTCACGCAAAATATGTAGTAAGTTTAAACTTGTTCGTGATATGTGAAGAAACTAATATTCAAAAGGCCCGGCATGGCCAAGCTTGTTCAGGCGTGCGACTCGTAATCTGAGGGTCGCGGATTCGCATCCCCGTCGCGCCAAACATGCTCGCCCTTTCAGCTGTGGGGGCGTTATAATGTGACGGTCAATCCCACTATTCGTTGGTAAAAGAGTAGCCCTAAGAGTTGGCAGTGGGTGGTGATGACTGGCTGCCTTCCCTCTAGTCTTATACTCCTAAATTAGGGACGGTTAGCACAGATAGCCCTCGAGTAGCTTTGTGTGAAATTCAAAAACAAACAAACAAACAATATTCAAAAATAAAAATAATTTTAACGAAGAGCATGAAATTTGTGACAAAAATTTTTTTAAAACAATGATTTTTTAAACTGATGGTTTTGTTCCTCGAGTACTTATAATTATTGAATCCACGTGCTCGTTATTGATCATTACTAAATAGATACCTTCCATTACATTTGTAATTTTTCTCTGCTCTGTATAATATGTATCGGATTACATACAGACGAGAAATATCATCTTTCTCTGCTTGCGTCATCGTTCTTTGCCATTATTCTTGTAAAATTAAATGCTTTATCTTGTCTATCTCTGCCTTGATCTGGTAACTAGAGCGCCGTATAGTAAATCAGAAGATCCATGTTTCGGGTTTCATTGCTGAAAAATTACAACTCTCTCTTTGCTGCAAAAGTGCGTTATAAATGTGGTGGTCAAATCTCACTATTCGATTAGAGTACTTTGAAAGTTGGTGTTTGAGCTGCTGACTGGTAGATTTTCCCTCTAGTCTATCGGTTAAAATTTAAGGATGACTAGTAGAGGCACCACTTGTGTAGCTTTGCATGAATACCTGAAACAAACAAACGGACGAATTAAACAATCAGTATTTATGAGTACATCTTTTTGATCATTGAATGTTATAATTTTATTTTTAGATGAAACCACCTTTTTTGCATCGTATATGATATGCGAAAAATTAAACATTTCATACAGATTATTTGAAAATTATATCTATCTATCTACTGTTTCTTGTTGATGTTAACACTCTCCCTTGAATGTTTAAATCTGATTTACTTCTATAAAATACTCGAGAAAAGTTTAATGAAAAATACTTGATGTTTAATTTGAAAAAGCAATGAAAACTATGTCTCTTGATTGATTATGAACACAAAACACAACAATCGTGTCTGTGTAAACACGATAGCATCTGATCCATTTTTAATTTCTAGCTTAATGCTAGTCAAATCCTAAGTGTGTAGACGCTTGTCAGAAAACCACATGTTATGTCTGCTCGTGGAAGAGACGAATTTGTTACATGAAAAATCGAGAAGTTCTCTGACATTACCTTAATATGTAGCCATCAATTTTATTCTCTCTATGACGCAGCGAAACACAGTTTTCTATAAGCCTCACAGGCTTGGTGGGATGTTTAGGTGAATATTATGAGAATGCTCCTTAACCGATATTCATTACGTTTCACGTGTTCCTGAAGAGAAACTTATCTGTACCGAGGAACGTAAGAACGGCAGCCATTCATTGAGAATCATTTGAAGATTTTTGTAACGTGAAGGCTTGTAAAGGAGTAATTCCTAAAAGCGTTTCTATTGAATGTAAATTATATTCAAAGCTGTTAGCTGAAACTGTAATTTTATATTTCTCTCAGGACTTTTTTTTTCCTTAAACAAAATAATTATTTGGCATATTGTTTTTATCAACAAATATATTGAGATTTATAATTTAACTTACTTAGAAGTAGCCTAGTATATTCTGGTGGTTAAGGCATTTATTTTGCAATTTGCGGATCGCAGGTTCAAATCCCAGTCAAAGAACATGCTCATCCTTTATGGTTGCTGTCAGAGAATGCCACCCTAGTGTAAAAATTTGTGATTAATACAAATACCCAAGCAGTCACTCCCACAACTACATGGGATTAAAGAAATAAAGGAAAACGAATAATTAATTAAAAGTAGCGTTAATTATTTTCATAAAGTTTCAATTCGATGAACTAAAGAACGTAGTTAACACAAGTTCCTATATATCCTCCTCTAACTAGCCTCTTGATCCACTGCTAAAAATCTGAAATAATTTTACTGGTGTCGCCATTCTCAAACGGAATCTGGAAATAGCGGAGATGAATATCTGTGTAAACGTATATCATATTCAATCACACATGTGTTCTATTTTTGCTTATATATGAATGACTGTACTTCATTATTCCTTTGTTTTTCTATCTACAAAACACGATATTTCTTTGAATGTAAAACGCATTTAGTCAAAGCTAGTTTCCAATTGAGTTAACTATTCCTTCACCATTAAAGAAATACAGTTAAGCTCATTAGATTTAACGATGATAGAAACTTAATATAGTTGTTAACGGTAATCTGGACTGACGTAATTGTTTAGTACCTTTTTTAAATAACTTTTGTCTGTTTTACAGAGGAGTCTGCTTACTTAATTATTTGGAAACTTGGAACCTGTTGTTTTTTTGCCATTTGAAAACACAAAAGTGAGTAAAGTACATTGAACTGATATATTTAAACGAACTCCTGTAAGTTAATTTGTTTCTAAATTCTGTACTGAAACAACTCTCAAGTAAAATAGGAAGAAAATTATCACAAATCAACATGTCACCTTTGAACAACAAGCATTTCAAGTGTATTGAATTAAGAACTAAAATGCCTTTTTAAGTAGTTGTTTACCTAAACCACCTCTTCTGTTGGAAACATATCTAAGTAAATAGGCCTAGCACAGCCAGGTGGTCAGGGCACGCGATTCGTTATCTTAGGGTCGCGGGTTCGAATCCCCGTCACACCAAACATGCTCGTTCTTTCAACCATGGGGGCGTTATAATGTGACGGTCAATCTCACTATTCGTTGTTAAAAAAGTAGCCCAAGAGTTGGCGGTGAGCGGTGATGAATAGCTACATTCCCTCCAGCCTTACGCTGCTAAATTAGGAGGTCGGCTAGCGCAGATAGCTCTTGTATTGCTTTGCGAGAATTTCAAACCAAACCAAATTAAGTAAATAAAGTAAAACCAAACCAACACAATTACTTTCTAAACAACTCCAACGATTTTCTGCTTGCTAATGATTTGTTTACTACTGCCCATATAGAACAAATCTGTATATTTCGTTTTTTACTTGGGAAGTTATGTCACAACATTTTAGTTGTTTAGACTTTTATACTTTGTTTACACTTCCACAACCAGAAGCGCTAAATGTCAAACGACTATATTTTAAAATAACATCTAGACTATGTTCGAGGTATAATCTTACTACTGCTAAATAACAATTTCACGATAAATATTGTTCTCATTAATTATGAATCTTATATTGAGGCTAATGTTTTTGTAGTATATTTTGAGATTCGAACCCGCGACCTTTGGAACTGTTTGCCATTTCAACCTTGGGGGCATTATAATGTGACGGTCAATCCCACTATTCGTTGGTAAAAGAGTAGCCCAAGAGTTGGCGGTGGGTGGTGATGACTAGCTGCCTTCACTTTAGTCTTACACTGCGATATTAGGGATGACTAGCACAGATAGTCCTCGTGTAGCTTTGCGCGAAATTCAAAAAAGAAACAAACAAACCTTTAACGTCTGCAAGAAGAATTCAGTACGACTTTGGCATCACTAAAACTTCGGCTAAACCAACTCACCGTGAATAACAGATATTTACGGTCTGTTAGCATGTCGTGTATAATTAGAAAATGAGACATATGCTTATTTATTGCCCTCTTTACCATTTTTGAGATCACCTAAAGATATCTGTAGTCAAATCAGTTGAGCAGCTAATGAGCATAGTTTTTGGATAGCCAATATTAATTGCTACCGTAGTCCAACATTTATTGGTAAATGTATACGGCCAAGTAAGCATAAATTTATAAACATGGAGTGTAATTTGCGAATTAGTTAGTTAGTTTAGTTCTCACCATTAGATTCCATCTAGGAGCATAGGGCCGCAATCGCTTGCGAATTCTTCAACAAGTATTTTAAGTGAGTAGGTTGTTAACCCACTGCACCGAGCCGTCCCTAATTTAGCAGTGTAAGACTGTGTAGAGTGTAGAGGGAAGGCAGGTAGTCACCACCACCCACCGCCAACTCTTGGGATACTCTTTTACCAACGAATAGTGGGATTGATCGTAACTTTATAACGTCCCCACGGCTGGGAGGGCGAGCATGTTTGGCGCGACGCGGGCGCAAACCCGCGACGTTCGGATTACGAGTCGCACGCCTTACGAGTGGCCATGCCGGGCCCGTTGTAAAAGTATAATAGTAACTAATGTGAAGTATGTATATAACAAACTCTTAAATTGTATGATTAATTTTATAGAATTACTACTAAAAATCACAATTAATTATAACTTTTTATTTAGTATATTTTACCTACGTCTTTTTTATATCAATGTCATTTTAGGTAGAAAGGAGTAAATAAAACCAAATAACTGCATTTGAATAGAAGCTGAAAAATGGTTCGTTTTTCTTCGTCGTTTATCACAAATAATCAGCAAGCTCAGATAAAAACCTCCTTGCCTTGACGAACGACCGACAAGTTCAAATAAAAGCATTCCTGGCCTTGGCGAATGACAGACAAATTCAAATAAAAACATTCCTAGCAGGGGCGTAGATTTTTTACACCCAATGGGGGGGGGGGGATGATTTTTGCAACCACTTGTGTGGACTGTTCAATTTGCAAATCGGTAATCTCTGATTACGTAAACCTGAAAGCTGTAAACATGCAGTCACAGAGAAATCTTGTTGCCACGATACTTGCATGTATACTTAGGCCTACTGACTGATACTTACGAACTATTGCTTAGATCGAAAAACTTAGAAGCACGCCTATATTAAAGACGTACATTTCGGAATACTGAAAACGCCTACATCTAGGCCTAATTATGTAATTCGATTGGTAAGAACACGAGAATCACAAGATCAAACACACAATTTGTAGGCCTGTAATGCAATAAAACAAGTCAACAAACCAAACTGTAGCGGGGATGATTGTATGCACCATACCCCCCACATAAAATGAAGGGGGGATGTATACCCCATCCCCCCAGGATCTACGCTCCTGATTCCTAGCCTTGACAAACGACAGACAAATTAAAATAAAAACATTTCTAGCCTTGACGACCGACCGACAAGTTCAAATAAAAGCATTCCTGGCCTTGACGAACGACTGACAAATTCAAATTAAAGCATTCCTGGCCTTGGCGAATGACAGACAAGTTAAAAACACATTCCTAGCCTTAACAAATGACCAGGAACTTCATAAATAAAGCACATTCCTAATCTTTTAAGCTTCAATTCAATCACAAATATCAGTTTTAACAGCATAGTATGGTTTGGTTTGAATTTCGCGCAAAGCTACATGAGGACTATCTGCACTAGCCGTCTCTACTTTAGCAGTGTAAGACTAGAGGGAAAGCAGCTACTCATCACCACCCACCGCCGACTCTTGGCCTATTCTTTTACCAACGAATAGTGGGATCGAACATCACATTATAATGCCCCCATGGCTGAAGGAGAAAGCATGTTTGATGTGCCAGGAATTCGAACCCGCGGGCCTCGGATTACGAGTCTAATGTCTTAACCTCATGGCCTTTTAACGGCATATAGTATATTTTTACTATTTTGCGAAGTTTGATTGATTTAAAACTGTTATACAAATGTACTAAAGCTGAAACGTGCTCATATATACTAAAGTGCACCTTGCTAACATAATCTGTCCTAGTTCAAATATATCAAAGAGGTTCTGTGTATTTTACTGATATTATGTTCATATATTCAATAAGATCTGTGGAAACAATGCTTATCACATTATTAAAAAACGCGGTAAAGAGAAAAAATGGGTCTTATGATATTATGTGAAACTTAAATGTCAATTCTATCTATTTACTGTTTGCTTTGAATATCACAGAAAAGCTACACGAGGGTTTTATGCTCTAGTTGTCTTTAATTTAGCAGTGAAATGCTAGAAGAAAAACAGCTAATCATCACCACCCACCGACAACTCCTGGGCAACGTGTTTAACAATTAATAGTGGGATAGACAGTCACATTATAACACCCCTACAGCTTAAAGAGTGAACATGTTTGGTAGGAAGGGCATTCGAATTCGCAGCTCTTAGATGCTAGTCAAGCGCCTTAACCGCGTGTTGAAACAAACAACTACAATTCCACGTATTTTGGTTTATTTCACTCATTTTTAGTTTTTATGTGGAAATCTAAGTGAATATTTGGTTAAACAGAGACTTTTCTTTCTAAAGTTGTCTCATTACAAAGAAAAATAAATAAATGAAACGTATATGTTATATTCCATTATGATGAGACTCAGCAGATAGCCCGATGTGGCTTTGCTGTAAGAAAACTCACACACACCCATTATGATGAAGCTTTAGATTTACAAGTTATTTTAAAAACATCTTGAATGTTTATGATTTAAATTAAAATGTTTTATTATGTTACAGCCACATATATCGAAAGATAATATTTATGATTAGACTCTTGAAGATATATTCTAAAATAAACACTTACCTTAGAAAATATATTTTGCCTTTTAGATTAGATTAATTCTCCGCTAATGTTAAGACATGGAGGACACCGTCAAGTTGCTGAATACGCATTTGTTTTATTTAAAATAAATCCCGTTCACTGACGCTATCGGAACTCCAGACATCAGAATATGAAATTTTAAGTGAAAGGATATAAAGCTTAAGAGCTGATTTAGAATTGTTTTTTGCATAAACTTATGTTTTTATACAGGTTTTTAATACATAAGTTTCTTTGATTTGTTTCAAGAATACGAAAAAAAAAAGAAAACCAGTATTTTAGGGCATTGCGTTTGCAAGATTAGAAGATTATAAAATATTTTAAAGTGAAATTCAAGTTTGTGGAAATCAAATATTTTTCTTCTGAACAAAAGTTTTCGTTGCCATTGATAAAAATATACAGTTAAATAAAACTCAAATAATCAAGCAAAACCTTTGCAAGATAGATCACAACTGTTGATTATTTAGAAAGGAAGATGTAAGGAGTTGAGACTATTTGATAGTTAATGTGTTTGCTGTTAAGCACAAGGCTACTCAACTTTGCTCTCCACGGATATCGAAACCTGGATTTTAGTGTTATAAGCCTATAGACTTCCCGCTTGGGGAGGAGATATGTTAACAGAAGTGTTCGGATACAAATGCTTAATTGAGTGTAATTTTAATCTATAGCTCACATTTTGGTTTGTAAGAAAAAGGGTTAATATTATATGCGATAAGTTGTTGTGGAACAGGCGAAAACAGTTGTATACAAATTTTTGGGAAATTATTTTTATTCTTATTATCTTATTTTGCGAATTTTTTTAACAAGTTAACTTAATCAAAGCATTTTTATCGTTGGTTTCAAACATGCGCATTATTCATTTTTCAAAGATTTTAATACAGGGTGTTCGGAAAGTCACTGTGCACTTATATATTTATTGACAGACATGTTTCAATTTAGAATACATTAGGTAAATATGAATGACAATTACAAACAATGTTGAAAGTGACCACCGTTGGCATCAATACAGGCCTGGATCCTTCTTATTTTGTTTCTAAACACCGCTATCAGTTGCTGGCTTGAAATAGACTGAATAAAATATGATAACAAAACTGCACAGTGACTTTTCGAACACCCTGTAGTACCTTAAGATATTAACGAGAGATATTTCAAGTGCGTCCATCTTAGGATGAGATAAGTAATCCACCACAAAGATGTCGTGCAGGCAAGCTAGCAAATATTCCAAATGCACTTACGTATACGACTGTCAGATTCATTACATAAAATTTCGTAATTTAATATTTGAAAGGTCTCTCTAACATTGGTTTCATTATTTGTAGCCGTAAATTGTATCCAAAAAAAAAAGTTACTTTAGTTTTTATCATGTTACAAAAGACTGTTTAGTGCAGATATTATTAATTAGTTTATTTTGTGAACGAACATATTGTGATTGTTTAAATTCCATTTTTATAAGAGAGTTAAAAGCAGAGGTTTAGTGGAAGTTATGTTTGTAACTCATTGATGTCGAGAATCTAGGGAGCAGATGATTTTGTAATAAAGATATAAAATGAATGAGATGAGCGGGAAACAAGGGACATACAAAGACAACAGCAGAAGAAAGTACAGTCATGGCCAAGTAAAAGTTCGATGGGAATTTAACTGAGGTAAAAGTGGTAGGCCTAATGTTTAATATTCTAGAGTAAGAGTAGAAAAGGAGAAAATGAAGAATAGTTTATTCCATCAAAGCGTGGATCTAAAGTAATTGAATCAGTCTGAGTACACTTTGATTAAAGGAAAAAGAGGATATTTTGAAGAAAGAATACCAAACGAGTACTGGAAGAGCAGTATAACATCTGCGGTAAGTCGCGCCAAAATTATAATTGAATTAACACATAATACTAGTGGGATAGAAATAGAGAAAGGTAATTAGTCTTGTCAACTGAAATTCTAAGGTAACTGAATAGGCGTAAGTGAATTTTTGACAAGAAGAAGAGAATCATATAGTGTTTACGACATCTCTATAATCACAATAGTGTAAAGAAGTTGTTGTACATATATTAAACTAGTTTCGAACATATATATATGTATATATTATTTTGAAAACAAGTGAAGCGCATGCTTTCCATTTATCACCAACAAGCTACAGACATCTACTGCAGAATAATGATAAACCCAACAACAACAACCTAATACACATATTTATAGTATAAAGAAATATAAGTAAAAGTCTTTTATGGAGAATTGCGAACACGACTTTAACATCATACAGTCTTGATTGTTTTTTGTTTTTTTTAAATAACGTCTTGTCTTCTAGTTTTCATCAATGAGTGTGTTGGTGTAGGGACAAAGATTTATTATGCACACAATTGGATGTTTTTTAATTCCAGCAGAATTATAACCTCTACCTGTCCACTATATAAGTATATCTAAAGCTGACTGTCTCGAATCTAATCTTTATCTGCCATCAATACTTATTTTATAATAAACAAATTAATGCCAAAGAATAACTTGACAAACAATGATTTGAAATTGACCTTAACATGAATGAGACAGCTTTCACAAATATTCCATGATCTTCTTAATTTATTTGCATCGTAAAATAACTTTAGCAACAATTTTTAGGTAATGGAATCAATAATTTAAATATTTTAAAACTACTAATATATGACTGAATTACTGTTTAACCACATTATTAACAATTACTATTGTACAGTTTGTTTGTTTGTTTTGAATTTTCGCGCAAAGCTACACGAGGGCTATATGCGCTAGCCGTTCCTAATTTAGCAGTGTAACACTAGAGGGAAGACAGCTAGTCATCACCATTCATCGTCAACTCTTCAGCTACTCATTTACCAACGAATAGAGGATTGACCTCACATTAAAACGCCCCATGGCTGAAAGGGCGAACATGTTTGGTGTGACGGAGCTTCGTACCCGCGACCCTCAAATTACAAGTCGAGCTCCTTAACCAACTGGCCATGTCAGGCCTTGTTGTAGATAAATTAGTACTATATTTACTTCCGCAAGGACTCCAAAAGTGTTTGTTTCAAGTGTAAATAAAACCAAAATTAAGAGTGTTTGTTTTGTTTTTATACATAAAGCTACACGAATGTCTACCTGTGTTCTGCCAACTACGGGAATTGGTAAATGGTTTCTGGCACTATAAATCCGTATACATAATACTTGCCATTGGGGGGCAGAAATTAAGAGTAACAAATATTTTTATTTGTTTCTTTTGAACTTCGTATGTTATGCTGTGTTGTAGCTTAGAGAGTGTATAATTCTTCTTGTAATCTATAGCATGCGCACATATTACTGACGTTACGACAGTACAAATTGTAACGTTAAATGAGTCCATTACGTCTACTTTTAATGTCTACTGACCGACTGCGAGACAACACACTACTTTATAGTGTTGCAAGTGATTAAACTTTGTGGCGATTCCAGACGGCCTTTGGGCCCCTTTTGGGGAAATTATCTCGTCATTTTATGCTGTTAAACATTCTCAATACACTTAAAGGTTTCACAAGATTATGCAAGCTGTAAATGGGTAATTGCTGAACACGAGTGTATAGATTTATTTCTTGTATACACATATACAGCAGTTGAAACATTTGAGCAACACATACTATTTGTAAATATTTAAAGCATCGTCTTAGCGTTATAATGTTGTTGTTTCTCATATTGGTATTTAAAAATTAGAATACATTTGTTGCCTAAATAGAAAAATGAAAACGGAAATACTCAATACATCGTTTGTATGTAACATACACAGTTAACAAACTATTGTGGGTTTTTATTGTTGTAGTAAGAGTTTATATCCATTTGACATAGTAGCTCTCGTATCTAGTACAATACAGGCATTTCTTGCAAAAGTTTAAAATGGGAAATGTATTTTGAGTTGGTTGAGCTTTGGAAAAGACCTATGGTTCCTCTTCAATGTCACTACCTTGTGCTTAAAAGAAATCTGAAATTTGAGGTTTATAGAAAACTTGCATTGGGAAATACTTTATGAATTTTAAGCTGGAAAAAGTGATGTTTTGTTTCTTAAACATTGTATTTAAACAAATTAATCGTTAAGCTGGACAAATACTTATGCATGAGTAATTTAAGTGTACGTTGGCGATATACCATGTTTTAAAGTACGAGATAACTGTACAGGTACCGTATTCATTTTATTTAAATAAATAACAATAATACATTGCCAAACATATCGGGACAGTACACCACCAGTAATTAATACAGTTCTTCTAGTTTGCATATAAATCCTATGGAAAAGAGTTGTATACGATTTATAAAGGCCACAAGCTGCTACAGGTTACTAATGAAAATGGTAATGTCACAAGAGATGTAGTTCAAATAATCACAAAAGAAATAGTCATTGGATCCAATATGATGTTTTGAGTGTTAGAAATATTTTATGTATAAGAAAAATCTTATACAAATCTATTGTAGATAATGTGTTGGGATTATAGAAATTCAATGAACTTTCTGTTGTGAAATATTGCCCGGCCAACCTAGATTAATTATCCCTCAGCTCACTGGAACTTACATTAAGTTGTGACTGAACCTAAACAACTGGCATAGCTTTCATCACTTGGAACTTTAATGAAGATTTAAGACAGCAAGAATAACATGCCAACTGTACACAGGGAGCTCTGACACACTGTATTTCACAGATAAGTTACAGTTAACAAGCCGCTCATCGTAACCCTGAATGCAAAGCGTGGGCTTTCATAGTGCCTTAAGGATCTGAATTAGGTGAAGAATAAAGGAGCACCATCAAGGCGATTGATAAATCTTGCTACTATTTGCTTACTTTGTGTAGGGTCAGGTTTATATTTAATGAGATGTCGAAGTTCTATTTTTGTCGTCATAAAAATTGTTTTAGATTTACGTGAGACTAAAATGTAAGTAGTAACGTATGAAAAAACTAAAATAAAGCAAGAGAATCCACGTAACGTTAAGAAACAAAAATGAGAGACTCAAAAGTTCGTGTAGTTCATAAAACACTCAAAGCGTTCTATTTGGGAGAAATGAAGAAGTTAAATTACATGTAAAAATGACTCTAAAACAGTGGATATGTTCGTTTATTTGCCAATTTTGATATAAAAAATGCACGTTACCCGTATTATAAAATGTAAGTAAAATATTCCTAATTCTAAAAAACATATGTTGCTCAAACCAAATATGCTATAATATTTTCAAACATTATTAATAATAAGGTCAGATACAATGGTAACTGTAAAATCGGATTCGAATCCCTATCATGCTAAACATACTCGCCCTTTCAGCCGTTTATTCAGTATAAGATAAATTAAATGCGGAAAAGAAACTTTTCTCACATTATATTTAATCAAGTTTTTCTTAATAACAGGTGATATTCCCCATCATCAGATTACTAATACGTATGATATCAGTAGAAGGAAACTGGCTGACATTGATTTTAAATGTAGTTTTCGTTTATCATGGGTAAAAAATAAATTTCAATTATTCTTTCGTGTCGTGTTAATAAGTTACCTTTAATTAATGAAATCTGTTCTCTGTGATCACTAATATAATGTTTAGTACTGTGTTTTTCCTATTTAATACCATTACTTTTCTCATTGCGTTTAAAACAAGACACTTAAAGAAGTAATTGAAGAAAGGGAAAATGTCAAGGTTTGATCCTCATGGGGTATGGTAATTTAATATCTCAAATTAGGCTTAGTGTAATATATCCAACTTACAAAATAACTGCAAACAAAACGAATATACACGTGTATGTGTGTTATATTATAATATAATAATTTACGTAATATATAACAATTATACGTTTTAGTGAAAAAGCTTTCGCTGAATCAACACAATCACAACTATCTGTTAAGACATTTCACAAAATGTTTATACATTTTAATCGATCAGTTTTGAGGGAAGTATAATTGAAAAAATTAATCTCATGGATTACACACATTTGATATAATTTACTAACCCCTTCAAAAACAAACAGATAGAATTGATACATGAAAGTATAATGATACTTCAATTCTGCCGTCTTCTGCCGAAGCAAAAAGCTGTGGGTAATAAAACTTTTGAACCTCATTCTTAATATAATAGTAATATGTATACCCTTCATGTTATGGGTATCGAATCCTGTCTTTTTAGCGTGATAACCTCCAGACTTTCCACTGAGCCACTGGGGACAATATTTATGAAAGGTATCATTTTAATTTTAGTTAAATGCTGTTAAATGACGTAAAGCTTTGTTACAATCATTTTATTGATAATTCCAAAGCTTGGCGACGCATTAAATAGGCCCGGCAGGGTCAGGTGGTGAGAGCGCTTCGCGTGGTAACTTATGAGGCTCGGGTTCGAATCCCCGTCACACCAAAATTATTCACAATTTTAGCCGTGAGGGCGTTATAATACGATGGCCAACCCCCTAAATAGTATAAAACATCTTTTTGTGACCAGTCTTTGGTTTTAACAATATCTGAGCTAAGAGTTTAGTAGTATTTTTAAAAAGCAGTGTATTTGAACACTATTTAGAGCTCTTCTACCAGAAACATTGAACACTTGGATACCGACTTTAAATAAAAAAGAAGTATTACTGTTGTAGCAAATGTTGTATTTATCATTTTTTAAAACATTGTGATAAATATTTGGACTTGTGACAAAAATGCCATTATATTCAATACTCATGAATGTTTAAAATAACTTCTAAAATATTAACGTATATTAATGTCTCAGAAAATGAAACGAAAGAAGGTAAAAACTGTGCAAAAACTAAACGCGCTTAAAGATAAAATTAATATTGAACTCATCATCGTCGTTAAGTTTCCAAATATTTTTCCGAAAAAGGTTTTCAAGAGCTAATACGGCAAGCTGAAGTAATATTCTCATTCGTCACTGTTCTAGACCTTCTTTAGGCGATCTGCTGGAGATACATTTATCTGACAACCATAGCTGCTTTTGATTGCGCTATTCCTTGAACAGCTGCCGCTATCTTGGACAGCATATAAAATACACTTCAGAAAGATCGTTGATACAGCCTTAAACACCCGAACGTAAAATACCAGAACTTTTTGGATGTTCTTTAATAATGCACTCGCGACAACGTTTATATTTTATTTCAGATTTTGGTATACACAGTAATTTTAGAATAGACACTTGGAATATATTAGAAGTAGGTGTTATACCACTGTACAGTTCTCAATGGGATCATGTGTCATAAAGTCCTGAACTAAACTCGAGACTGCTTTAAAGATATTTTAACGCCTGTTGAACCTTCCATTTTACAAAGTTATAAGAGGTCTTGCGAGACTTTTTATATCAAATATTCAGTTTGTAGCTGTAAATAAGAAGGTTTGGTTCTGGTTAGTCCAACATTAATTACTTATTAGAGTGTGTGTGTGTGTTTTTTTTGTATAGCAAAGCCACAAAGGGCTATCTGCTGAGTCCACCGAGAGGAATCGAACCCCTAATTTTAACGTTCTAAATCCGTCGACTTACCGCTGTACCAGCGGGAGACAAGGGCTTATAAAGCTAAAAATCGAGGTTCAAAACCCATGCTGGACATAGCAGAGATAGTTCATTTTGTAGCTTGGAAATCGAGGTTCGAAACCCATGCTGAGCACAGGACAGATAGTTCATTTTGTTGTTTGGATCTTAAATACGAACAACCTTTTTCTTATCTTGCAGTATATATTGAATAATTATCAAAATTTATTTTTTCAAAGCCACTTGTAACTGAAGAATAACAGAAAGGTGAAAGAAACGTTCACTGTTACTATGATTATTTTCTAAAAGCTATAGTATTTTGCAGTGTGAACCACATCTTTGTCATTTTGAAAGGAAAACGTTTGATGACGGTTTATGCTCTGTAAATAAACAAACACCGACTATCCAGAAATATGTATTATAATTTTCTAATAAGAGATAAAATATTTAGATAATGACACTATTGTGTACTGTTCAAAATAATATCACGTCAAGCTGAACTAATCGCGTCACTTACCCTTATGGCTTCCTTAATATTATCATATGGACGGTTAGGTTGAGATCGCAACCTGATATTTAAACATATTTAAATACAATATGAATAAAAGTTTAAAGGGAATGGAGTTAGCTGATAATCTTTCTAAGCATAAGAAATAAAACACTTCAAAGTGACGATTCCATTATAATAAGTTTCGATAGCTGTTGCAAAAGAACTTAAACATAAAATACTATAATAAACTAATAATTCAAAGCAGAATTTTTATTTTCATGTCTTTTCGGAAGTAAATGGATTTATTGTTGGTAGCGAGACTACCTAAGTGGTGAAACAAAACATTCGAATCTTCATAACTCAGAATATAAGAACATAATATTAGTTTAGCTATTTTTGCTACTGGGATGACTTTAAATTATGATTTATGTATAGGTAAGTTTGTTTGATCAGAAGTTAATATAATTTATGTGAAATTTTATAAGAACATTGTAAACAACTCCCGTTTGCAACTTTAGAATCTCATTTCGTATGTTTCACTTTCATAGGTCTGACTAAAATATTTCAGCTCTTACAGATACATCCCACTGGATTATTTAGATTCTCAGTGAACTGAACAATAGTTTAAGTTCCCAGATAGTTTCAGAAGCCAGAATCAGAGTGAACCAGTTTAACCTGTCAATCATCTGAACGAACATTAAAATAAATCAAAACGTTGATAAAAATAAATTAGAAATTAAGGATCTGTTTGCAGTTAAACACAAAACTACACAATAGGTTACCTGTGCTGTGCCCACCACAAGCATTGAAAACCGGTTTTTAGTTTTGTAAGACCGTAAACATATCGCTGAGCTAAAAAACGTAAGGAACCAAACCAAAACAAAAACATTTCAACTGTTACAGGATCCCGAATAAAGAGAGTTTCAAAGTTTGAAGATCTAAAAAAAAAAACGTTTCATTTCTTAAAGATCTATAATATGTTAGTTCTACTCTTTTTCTTTTTATTTTTTGGCTTGACTATTATTTTCATATCTACTAGATTCTACTACAGTTGCTGATTGATTTAGGCTTAGAAAATTAATTAACCAATTAAATAACCGCTCAAATGGCAACACATTTCAAAATCAAAGACTTATTATTATTTTCTTAGTGCGTTGTAGTGGCGATTGAAGTTTTTCCAAGAAGTCGATTTACTTTCCATCTAGTGTAACTATGTTCATAAGGCATTGCATTCGAGTGTGGCATATTTGTAGTAAACCATGGTTTAAGAAAGTTCGTAGATTAGACAAGCTTCAATTCCTTTAAACTTTTATCAAGAATTAGTGCCCGCCCTCATACCCAAACAAAATGTTTTCCATTCAAAATATGTTGTTTAAAAAACGAACAAACAAACAATTATTTAGCTTTACAAATGGATTTTGTATGTCAATAAGTGAAGCTTGAAATAGACCTGTATATGATTAGTATGTATTTGAAAGTATTAATAAGATCTTTAAAGCGTCGGTACTTCTTTTGGATAATTTTAACGTTAATATTGAATTTGGTAAGAGCGCTTTGAACTTTTTACTTTTCTAGTAAAGTCCAATGAAACTTAGATTGTAACAAATGTTAACTATGTAACTTATGGGTCTTTGATTCGACCATTTAGTTGCATTAGGTGCATTCAGTTTGAAAATACCAAATACACGTGGATATTTAATTGTTTCCTGAGATTCTTTGATGAAATAAAGATTCATGTGTTTTGTAACACTTTAAACAAAAACTAAAGGCGATTCACTTTTCTTGAAGTATGAAGCTTGGTCTGTTAGGCACAGAAATATTTGTTTAGAAACTTAAGTGATCATCTTCCTCTACTTGTGAGAATAACGTTTACTTTTTACTTTACTTTTAACTTTTGAAGGAAGGACAACATTAAAATTCGATACAGATTTATCGAATAATTTTATTTTTAGCTAAGTTAGTACATTTCATTTATTTTGATGCATTGTTTGCGATGAACAAAATATGAATATTTTGTATGCTGATCATTGTAATTCTTCTTACGAACAGTAATTACTTTACAATAAATTTGATCAATACGGAAATACTTATAAAAACATGATTAACATTAAAATAGTAAAAAAATTTGAATTATTAACCTATAAGTTTATGACTACTTTTAAGTGTAATTCTTTACACAGCTTGAAAAATTAGTTATTTGTCTTTAACGGTTTCCATCCTTTTATCTACTGTATGAGCCTTAAGCTATAGCACTTATGTTGCACTTGAGCTTATATATATTAGAAATTATTGGTATATATACATTAATGATATTTGAGCTTCTTGAGTAGGCTGAGTTTATCTTTGTTATCCGTTAAATAAGAGCGAACCCTTTCAGGCAAAATATTTAGATTCATACGCCAACCCCTAATATATCAATTCATTACCTCTTAATTGCAAGCTATAGAGCGTGGTTGTCTGCCAACGTAACTGTTAAGCACTGTAGTTTGAACTGTAAAAACAGAAGGGTGTTTTGAGCGAAAATCTACACAACAAGCTATATGCACTGTGTCGTCAATAGGAAATTCAACCCATAATTTTAACGTTGAATAAGTGACAAGAGAAAACAGCTTTATTCACGTTTAGTTTTTGAAACATAAACTTAAAATATATCCTCTCAATACAAGTAAGTGAACTAAGAAGAGTTGAAAAGTTCCAAAGTTAACCAGTCTTAACTAATTGTACTAAAACAACAACAAGCTTGAATACCAATATGGATGTGTTTGTGCGAGTTATTCTCCATCTACCCCTAGAGGACGCGCGTTCCAAAAAATTCTACTTACAGCTGACAGGTGGACAGGATCTGTGTTATCTACGCGTCAGAGCTTGCGCTTTAGCAGATTTATGTGAGCTTCGAAAGGAAGAGGATGAGTGTTGGAACATAAGGTAAGGGATTCAAAGCTTACGTTTTAAGAGCACCGTAAACCAAGAGTGTTTTAGTGTTAGCCTTACAATAACATACTTCAGTCGAAATTTGTTTCCAAATAAGTTTTTGACAGGAAAAGTGTCAAACTTTAAAAGAAGTGAGTATCGTTTTTAAACCTTAGGGTTAGCTCTCGCGCCGTTTCCATACACAACCAATGAATGTGAAAAATGTTTATTGTTGTTTTGAATCAATCACGTAAATTATATGAATAAGTAGCCGCTTTGAAGATGGTTAAATTATGATAGATGAAATTATTCGCAAAGCATCAAAAAGCTGGTTTGATTTGTTACTATTATGCTATTTTTAATAGGTTTTGTAATATTTATTGTACGTCTTGAGAGTGTAAACTAGAAATAAAACGAATCTTATTTAAATTAAGTACAGCTATTTTAATTTAAATAAAATACGTCTTATTTCTAGTTTACATTCTCGAGACCTACAATTAGTATTAAAGAATTAAATGTGTGTGTGTGTTTTCTTATAACAAAACCACATCAGGCTATCTGCTGAGTCCACCGAGAGGAATCGAACCGTTGTATCAGCGTGGGTCAGAGAATTAAGTACTGACCTAGTTAACGAAAGTTATAAATACACTATTTCACACCGCTAGGAACCGGGTTTTGATGTCCGTGATGGGCAGAGCACAGATATCCTATTGTGTAGCTTTGTGCTTAACAACAGACAAACACTAAATACAATTTTCTCCTTGAAAAGGGGGAGCACATTGAATGCACATATTGAATATTAATTCATTCTATTCTCTTGCTTGCTAGTTTCATGTGCTCGTTAGTTTTTTCCATTGAAAAGAAAAACAAACGGCTGCATGCAAGGAAGCACAATATATTTCTTTAACTACCACCTCCATATTCCATATACATACAGATGAAATTTATCATTTTGATGCGCATGTCATATGGCAAGAGTTTATGGATATTAAAGCTAGATGCTGGCATGATGTTGCTCAGGGAACTCCTTGAAGACGGTTAAAAACATATATTGGATATTTAATGAAGTATGTATCTGATATTTTTATTTCACATTGGAAATGAATTCTAAATGAATGTTCGTTCTTTCCTGGCCACCAGTCAGCAAGATTTTTTCATACAGAAATGGATCTTGACATATAAATTTGACTTCTTTTTTTTACATACTTAGCTCGTGGAAACGTATTAAATTTAGAGCGTATTCGTGAGTAATATTAACTGGATATGTATATTTAAAATTATGATAGTTTTGATGAAAGTCTATTACAACTTAAACCGTTGAATACACTGCAAGTAGGGGTCTTTTAGATTTAGCATTCTTAAGGCGAAATCTAGTCCATAGCGATCCGATCTTTGAAATAATAAGTAGTTTACTCAACCAACCTTATTTTGCTTAATATTTTCGTTAGTCATGGGAGCGTATGACATTATAGTACATTATAGCTCAATGGTATTTGTGAACTTATTTATACGTAAGTACTTCAAACGTACATCAGCACATCAAATTATGTGTATTTTAGTTTTGATGTGTTAACTGGATGTTCTTTTGCGTAATGGTGCACGGTTTGGATGTGTTCCTCAAAACACTTTTATTTAAAAGTAATAATAATAAATAAAAGTGAGACAGTTTCATGTTCTCTGACCCGGCAAGTATACAAGTAGAAAGCAATGTTGACAGTTCCCGTTTCAAGCACTTGTTGGGACAAAATAGAAACATTTTAAATTTGAGGGTTCTTAAAGTGACCATAATAACCGGTTTATTATCCTTATTATGGGAATGAGCATAAAGTGTGTGCAAGTTATTGTAGTACACGCTGAAATACCTTTGATAAAAAAATAATTGTTTCAATGTTGTCTATGTACACATTCTGCATGTAAATTCGTACTTGCACACGTAGTACTGCGAAGAAACCTTATAGATGCTTCCGTGACTTCAACAATGTAACCCTTAAATATGAGACATTCATTTTGGATGGATGAAACTACAATCACGATATTTTTCGCTCTGTTTAATATTATTATAGTTGAAGGGATTTACGTTTAAACCGTTAAATGTGGTTAATTTTAAAAGTGTGAAATTTATAGTAACTGTTAAATTATTTTTTGATTACGTTAAACACTAATTACAGCAATCGGTTAAAATTTTTTTGTTTTATTTCTTATGTTGATTTTGCGCTGACCTTAATATTACATATATAAATAATTTAAATACGTCAGTCTAAAAACAACAGTTGTTTGTGCGAATCAACATATTAGATGATAATACTAACCGAGTTTCCATTTACTCTTGTTCCATTGACTCAATGGAAAGCTCGAGGGCGTTATAATTCTTAAATTTAAAGTTAGATCTCCACTTCGGACACATTGTAGTCTTGTACTGAAAAAGAAATCCCTTGAATATAAAGTTTAAAATTATTTAGTCTTTAGGGGTTTCAACATCTATTGAAATGAAACAAGAAATTATCGTCAAAGAGAAAAATGAAATTGTTATTACACGTTGGAAATTGATTACAGATAGAAATATATTTCTGTTGTGTTAAACACCCTTCAAAAACTCGAATCAACTACAAATGTAAACTGGTCCAACATAACAACATAAGTCAATTGCAAAGGAAAATAAGCCAACTAAACGCTCAGATTAGTTGCAAACTGGAGTTACGAGGTATTTATATGCGGCTTTTCTTGATGACGAGAAATCCGCTTGAAATAAAAATGTATCTCAGAACGGCTGGTATGGGTATTAACACTTTTATTGATAAGCAGAGGACAACGTTTCGACCTTCCTAGGCCATCATCAGGTTAACAAAGAAAGTTTGCAACTGACCGTTGCCGGACACATGTCTTAGAGACGAGAGTATAAACGGGTACGGGATTGTAGGGGGCGTAGCAGTTGGATGTTAGGTTATTAATTAGTATGGGTATAAAGGTGTACTGGATTATACATTTCCTGTAAATCAGCACATGAAATAAAACAAGAACTAAACATATTAAGAAACCAAATAAAAATAGCCACAAAACTATGTTCATCCGATAAAATTAACTATGAAATCAACAAAATAAAACAACACTTCATCAACATCAATAAATTCCCTCAAAAAACCGTGGAAGAAGTTATACGCACACATCTAGATCAATAACAAACAAACAAAAATAATCCCCAAGATACAACGAAGTACAAAACCTTATACTTCTCCATACCATATGTTCCCAACATCAGCGAAAAAAATAGCCAACATTTGGAAAACACTTATAACAAAACACAACATTCCAGTAAACACCAAATTTATTCAAAAACCAGGTGCAAAACTATTGTCCATACTATGTAAAAACTACACTGACAAACACAACAGTAACATAATTTATAAAATACAATGCAACAATTGCCATGGCTCCTATATTGGAGAAACAAGCACAAAAATGGAAACTAGATTCAAAGAACACAAAAAAAAAAACACCTTCGCACGTTTTTTAACACTGCAAATCAAATAAACACACCATAACTGTAGAAAAAACTCCCAGGTACTAAGTAGGGAAATAAATATAAACAAATGCAAAATCAAAGAAGCCCTACTTATACAGCAACTTAAACCAAAACTAAATCAATACAAAGAAACACCTTTATACCTATACTAATTAATAACCTAACATCCAACTGCAACGCCCACTACAATCCCGTGCCTGTTTATACTTTCGTCCCTAAGACATGTGTCCGGCAACGGTCAGTTGTAAACTCTCTTTGCTAACCTGAAGAAGACCTAGGAAGGTCGAAACGTTGTCCTCTGCTTATCAGTAAAAAATGTTAATACCCATACCAACCGTTTTGAGATACATTTTGATATGAGGCCTGTTATGGCCAGGCGATTATGGCACTCGACTCCTAATCCGAGGGTCGCGGATTCGAATTTCCGTCACACCAAACATACTCGTACTGTCAGTCAGAGGAGCGTTACAATGTGATGGTCAATCCCACTATTCGTTGGTAAAAGAGTTGGTGATGGGTGGCGATGACTACCTGCATTTCTTCTTGTCTTACACTGCTAAATTAGGAACGACTAGCACAAATAGCCCTCGTGTAGCTTTGCGCGAAATAAAAACAAACAAACAAAAAACAGTTACTTATATATGTATGTGATTAACAAAACACGAGGGCCTGGCATGGCCAAGCGTGTTAAGGCGTGCGACTCGTAATCCGAGGGTCGTGGGTTCTCATCCCCATCGCGCCAAACATGCTTGCTCTCCCAGCCGTGGGGGCGTTATAATGTGACGGCCAATCCCACTATTCGTTGGTAAAAGAGTAGCCCAAGAGTTGGCGGTGGGTGGTGATGACTAACTGCCTTCCCTCTTGTTTTACACTGCTAAATTAGGGACGGCTTGCACAGATAGCCCTCGAGTAGCTTTGTGCGAAATTCGAAAACAAACAAACAAATTCTTCATCTTGTTAACTCAATGTGGATGTAACAATAATTCAAAAGGGTAAACTATTTCAGGTTGTATAATTGAAAGTAGAACACAGCTATAAAGTCCAACCGTTCCATTTCACTTTGAGACAAAAAGTTATAATATTAAAATTAATTATACCATTTACTCGTAAACATGTATCATTTTTTGCAGCCATTCTCAACTTAGCATCTTTAGATGTTTTCCAAGACTGCTGAATTATTCCGACGGCTTGTATACTGTCTTTACAATGACCTAATGATGGAATTATGCTATCTATTACATTTTCCTCAGTCGATGTCGAAAACAGCTAGAGGCGTTCATAAGAAAATAATAGCTAGACATTATGTTCTTGCTTAGAGAACCAGTTAGAAAATAAACTATTTAGTTGCTATTTGGCAACAATTACAGTTCAAATACCTACAGGACATTAATTCGTAACTGCTTTGTAAATTATATTTACCTGTTTAAATTTTTGCGAACCATTATAGTGTGAATATCAAGTGGAAAATATCGACCGCAGTTTACGATCAGTTATAAATAAAAGAGATGTTGTGATTGTATATTGTTCATCGCCACTAAGAATGTGCTAGCTTAGATGTAGAAACTTGACCAGTAAGAAATACTTTATAACTAATTTTACGTGATTTTGTTTTAATTATTAATCTAAAATCGTAACCATCTCAATTTATCATTGTATTTCTTAAAAACAAAAATAATTTTAGGGAAAAAAGCCTTCTGTGTGTGTTTTCTTATAGCAAAGCCACATCGGACTATCTGCTGAGCCCACCGAGAGAATCGAATCCCTAATTTTAGTATTGTAAATCCGTAGTCTTACTGCTGTACCAGCGTGGGTTAAAACGTCCTCTCCTTTAAACTAATTATTAATAGTTTTCAAAACTTTTTTTTGTACATTTCCTAAACAAAGTAATTTAGCATGAAGAAGGTTTTAGAACAAAGTTAAATAATTCTATCAGTAACAAAGTACTGTTTAATGGTTTTGTCGTTAAGTTAAAATAAACAATATTTCAAGGCCTTCAGCGAACTGGTGGTTCAGATACAGAACATAGATAGCCCATTATGTAGATCTGTGCTTAATAATAACAAACAAACAATTTCAAAGCATTTCGATAAGCTACTCAAGAAACTAAAAAAGATAAAATTTTTGTGTATTTTCAACACTAGTATTCGTTTCAGAGGAAGTTCGTCTGCGGTGTTGTCTTATGTTCGAATTTATCATCTCAAGAATATTTGACAAATCATGTAGACCCGGCGTGGCCAGGTGGTTAAGGCTCTCGACTCGTAATCCGAGGGTTGCGGGTTTGAATCCCTGTCACATCAAACATGCTTGCCCTTTCAGCCGTGGGGGCGTTATAATGTTACGGTCAATCCCACTACTCGTTGGTAAAAGAATAGTCCAAGATTTTGCGGTGGGTGGTGATGACTAGCTGTCCTCACCTTAGTAGTAGTACAGCTGTAGTGTCCTTCTAGTCTTACACTACTAAATTAAGGACGGCTAGCGCAGATAACCGTCGTGTAGCTTTGCGTGAAATTCAAAACAAACAAACAAACCATGTATTGATTTGAATTTGATGTTTCTTTTGTCCTAATCAACTTAGTGGTCTTGGTTTCAATATCGCGCAAAGCTACACGAAGGCTATCTGTCCCTAATTTAACAGGGAAATACCAGAGGGAAGGTATCAACACTTACCGCAACTCTTGGGTTTCTCCTTATTAGTAAATAACGAGAAAACATGATCGCTTGGTGGGACGGGGATTCGAACCTACGGCTCTCAAACTACAAGTCGAGGACTCTAACTATATAGCCATGCTGGGCTTTTAATGGTCTTATAGAGAACTATATTTTAATTCATGTGATAGAACTATGTGACAAAATATCACAAGGTTGTGAGGTAGAAGGTGCAATGAAAGATGTATCTTATTTTTCTAAAATTTCTGCTACTTGAAATTTCTGAAATCCTAAAGTAAATTAAGATTTTATCATGCTTCGCTTATATTACACACGTATGCAAAATTTTAAGTAGCTTTTAAGGTGTTACTATCTAAAGATAAAGTGATATTTATGGTGTCGCACGTCTCGTGGTACGTTTACAGTATAAAATAAAATACACTTATGTTATCATCCACGCAAACTATAGCTTTTTATTTACGTAGATTGCATGCATTTTCAGTACAATGTTAAAATATTTTAAGTTATTTTAATTCCATTCTTGTATATTATTTTGACATTCAGAATTCTAAACATGTAAAAAAGCGACCAAGAACTAAACAAGTATGATTATATGATCTCATGTCAACTTATTGTTGCAAATTATTCAGTTTTGAATATTTAGAAACGTTTTTTTTATGTGTGTTGTTTTAATGTTAAGCTAGTGTGATATCTATGCTGTGTTTGCTATGTGATTTAACGTCGAATTTTTACATTATATACCCTCAAGCTTACTGCTAAGCATTCTGGTATTATACTACGTGAGAAATTCGATAAAATACGTAAATAAGAAATTTATTTGTTATATGCAATTTTTCATCTAGTGTTATGTTTTATAATTAATCTCGGACGAATTTCTAATTTATTATGTTAAGTATTATAGTTTCAAATAGCCTGAAATTCTAATTTTAAATTAGAAGTTAATTGAATGTTGATATTTATTCAGTTTGTGATATTTGCCAGAATGATTGATACAGAGAATATTTTTTTTCTTAACACAAATCTATTTTATTTCACAAACAAGTATACCATAAATAATAACGGTATTACAAATAATGATTTCTATACTAAAGTTTTACAAACTTATAAACAATACTGAATCTTCTATTTGGTCTGGAACTGAATATTTTGTCGACTGTTCACGATGAGCGAATTAATTGTGTGTAGATGCACAGGTATCCTTAACGGAAAGCTAGTTAGCTTCTTCACACTTGGGTTTTTTCCGCTGTAATTATACGATGTATTTGTAGCAATACTAACGTTCGAAATTAATTAACTGAAGTTAAATGGTTTGTAATGTTCGAAATCTATAAACGTTCCTTTTCAAATATCTGTAGTTTCCCGATTAATAAGCATTAATCACAGTTATAGTTTCTGAAGTTTATAATATACCAACTACAGCAAACTAATAATATATACTGTCTGTTGGTGTTTATAGGTGTGAGGAGAGTTTCAAGAAATTTTAGCCTATAAAATAACACTGACGATACATTATTGTCATACTTTGTTGGTTCTTAAAATCGACAATCTTCTATAACTTTAATCAATAAGTGGAAATTTTAACAATACAAATTACATGTACTTCTAAATATATATCAAACTGAAACAAACATTGTTATTAAAATAAATATATAATAGAAAATCCGTTACACTTGATGCACTAATATTTTGAAGGTTGCTTTTTTTGTTTATTTTATGAACCAGTGAAATGATACCCAGACTTCTTTTGAAGTTCAGCATACTTTTTTGTCATTTTATTAAAATGTGAGTCGCACATGACTTAGCAGATAGCGTAGTCGGACTGTTTGGTTTGAGTCTCGCACAAAGCTATACGAGGGCTATCTGCGCTAGCCATCCTTAATTTAGCAGTGTAAAACTAGATGGAAAGCAGCTGGTCATCACCACGCACCGCCAACTCTTGGGCTACTTCTTTACCAATGAATAGTGGGATTGAACATCACATTTTAAAGCCCCCACGGCTGAAAGGGTCAGCATGTTTGTTGTGATGGGGATTCGAACCTGCGACCCTCTTACTGTGAGTTAATCGTCCTAACCACTTGGCCATGCTGCGCCTACTAGGACTGTGAATCTGAGAGTTCATGGTTCGCGGACTAACGTTAGAAAAATTCGCTTTGCACTTTGGGACCATGAGTGTTCTTATAAAAGTAACTGTCAAATATTGTTTTTTGATTAGACAAGAATATCCCACGTGTTGGCGATGGCTACTGTTGACTAAATGACTTAATACTATCAGTTGAATGTTAAGAACAGCTAGGTACACTTAGGCCTTTGTTTAGTTTGTAGCGAAAATTCTGAATTTAATAATTAAAATGTGCTAACACTGAAGAACAGAAAAATAAGTAAACATTATTTACTATAATTCATTCTTTATAAATTAACTTTTTTTATTATACAACACAAACGGATATTGCTTTCATTATTCATAAACGAAAAAAACAACAAAAAAAGCCAGATCATTTTACGTTTTAGTGAGCCTGAGCATCACGTTGTACTGTCACTATCGCTGAAAGGGTGAGTATGTTTGGTGATTGGTCTCTACCTCTTAAACCGCATGTTGCAAATTGAGCTCTTTAACCACTAAGCCATGCTAGGACCCCTAAAGAAAGCTAATAAAAGATTTAGTTTGATTATTTGATAATTTCTTCATAAAAGGAACGGTTATGACTGGATGATAAATGTGAAGAGCAACTGTGAGCAACAAATATCGTATTACAAGTTGTTTTACTGTATTGTGTAATTAAATAAACATAATAGTGTAATGAAACCTAAAAAAGTGCATAGACTGTTGAAAGTGTATTTTACTAATCGTCCCAGAAATTTGGCAATGTTTATGTTTGAAAATCCAATGAAACTTGTTGCGATTAATTTAACATTTATTAGTATGCCAAATGGTTATGAAGCCACTTCAGGCATTTTGAATAGTCTCTAGAACAAATCGTGAAAATAAATTACACAAATGCATGACAGATCACTTCAAATCCAGAGAATCCTGCACATTCATGTATGTAAATTAGGTTGATATATATAGAGGACGGAACGGACAACCGTAGTCTTGTCGTTATCAGTAGAAAGTGCATCACAATGTTATATCTTGGAATGATGTATCAGTGCCATCAAAATGGTTACAAAACTGAGACATCTCGCCATAGGAACGATACCAGAGTCACAGCTGTTGTTGCATGAAATGATTATCTAAAGTTTCAATTTAATAATTGATTTAATTAAAGTATTTGATTCAACATACTTAGGTAGAAAATGTTTAATTTATGTTCCCAGACCAATTTTTGTTCATGAATTAGCATATTACAGTCACTATTCAGACTGCACTTTCTAGTCAGTGGACGACAGTACTTGATTCTCTTCTGTAATGATACTTCACAAAGTCTGGTCACCGTGAACCACAAATGACAATAATAATTATCAAAACTGTCACATTTATCTACAGTGAGAAAATCAATAAGTTATCATGAACAGCGTTTATCTACGAGAAATACAATGCATTATAATTAACAACGTTTATTTACGATGAGAAACACAATACATTATTATTAACAGCGTTTATCTACGATGAAAAACAGAAAATTTCATTAACAGCGTTTATCTACTATGAAAAAACACAATAAGTTTTCATTAACAGCGTTACCTACAATGAGAAATAGAATATGTTATCATTAGCAATGTTTATCTAGTATAAGGAATACAGTAAGGTATTATTAACAGTAAAATAAGCAAGCCTGTCGGTTGATTTTTGTTAGAGGAACTTTAGTGAATACTAGTTAAACAAAAGGAAAACATTTTCTCAACATATTTTGTTCCAATTATAGAATAAAATATGTTGAGAGAAATGTTTATCAACTTTCTTTTTTTTTTACTTGTAAGTCAAGTGATAGGATTGAGCTTTTAAGCTTTAGTCAGTTTTATTATTTAGTTTGTCTGTGAATAACTTGACCGGGAAAAGTGTGCTTAATACGTATTCTATAATATAAAAAAAAACTAAACGTAAAGTGTGATTTTTTTCCGAACCTAATCAACATGTGATTGATTTTACTCTAAACAAATGAACTTCAGATTTCGTGTTTATTTTTACTAGCACAGCTTTCTAATACTATCTTAAACCCAACGCTTCTTCAAAAAGAGCTAGAAATGGATACGTGACCCTCATCTTTTTTAACAACTTGCAGGTGAAAAAAAAAGGTTTTGTTCAATAAATAGAAAATCCTGCCATACGAAATATTCAATATCTTTCCATAAACACGTTTTATTTTAAAACATCACATTTATTAGTGAATAATGCAATTTGACATTAGTAAAAAGTTTAAAGATTTTCTTTATAAATATACTAACTTAAGATAGTGACAAAAGCAGCGACACCGGAAAAACTACAAAACGAAAAAGTTGTGAAAATTTTCTGACCGAATCAAATTTAATAACTGTTTCCCCAATAAATATCTGAAATAATTCTTACATGCCTACTGCAAGATCATATACTGTCTGTATAAGTTACAAAAAAATGTGCGACATTATGATGTCTAGTGTAGACGATTTATGTGTAACTAGCTGTTGTGCCCGTCCAATTGATGGAAGTTGTGGAAATTCATGATTAATGAAAGACTATCTTAGGACATAAAGTTGCTCCATTATATGTAATTGTAAAAAAAGAAGTCGCCCATAAAAACAAAAAAAAACATACAAAATTTAAAAGTTGTGTCTTCCCTTGGACCCAATGAACATACATACCAGGGGTGTAGGGGTAAGAAATCAAAACACCCATAAAAAAACCACAAAACGTAAAATGCTAAATTGAAAAACTGTATGTATCCCCGCATGGACCTAATGAACCTCCGTACCAATTCGACTGAAGCTCCATCCAAACCTTGCGAAGTTGTTGCATGGTTATAAAATAGACAGTACTGTTACATTTATATATAAAAGAAAACATTACGTTACATTCTATGAACCTTGTTTTATGTTTTAGGCCTATTTTAGTAACCCACATTTCTATGTAGCGAACATTTAAATGACAACATTTATAGTGTTCAAATGCAGACAAATAAAGTTCTTCGTGACGGGAAACGGAGGCGAAACGGGAAAATCGTGACACCTATTGCAAGTCTACATGTACACAGAATAAAAAGTTCGTGAAGTTGGGGGTTGCATATCGCACAATAAAAATGTTTTTTCAGTATCATTTAACCAAGAGTTTCATTATTGTATGGTGTACACAAGCAATATTTTCCAAAATAAAATTATAACAAATGTTGGGATTAAATATTTTCTTTCGGTGTGATTTTATGAAACTTATTATGGTTAAACTAACGGAAAGAAGTCCAAGAATTAGCCCTAACTGTCGATTTTTCCCAGGCTTCTGTTGGAGTTTTTATTAAAAATGTGAAAATGAATATATTTCCCACCTATGCAGAGAACGACTTGTTAACAAACGATACAAAGACATTTTTAAGCGTACACTGTTAAAAGTTTTGTTGAAAGATTTTAACTCTTACTGTTAAAGTGCGGAGGAGGGACAGGTCCTTATTTAAAAAATGGATGTACAATGTCCTGTTACTCGGTTCTGAACTCCAGCGGCTATAGACAAAGGCTAGCTAAGACATTGAACTAAAGTGAAAGAGGCTCAACAAATTATACCATTTTGCTCAATCATAGCTTACGTGATATTAACAAGCCTCCTCTGACGTAATCAGAGTGCCTTTCCCAAACTGCTCTTCCCCACTAATTCCAAGTTTCTGTTGAATTTCTTGTCACCCTATGAGAATATAGCTTATTTTATGACAAAACAGAACGAAGTATGGCAATCTTTAAGGAGAGAACATTTTACAAGTAACTTTTGTAGGGATAATGGGAGAAATAATTTGTTGAAAATTGGCTTTTGGCACACAGTTATTTCTTCCAATGCAATGCCACTGATAAAACATTTCCTTTTTATTTTAAAAACGCTTGTATCTTTCGTTTCAGGCTCCGTACAGGTACCTAAACCGCTAGGTTTTAAACTGACTTGCAAGTTCAATGTAACAAAATGTTAGGAATGCTACCAGTACAGTGAGTGTAGATGTGATCATGATAGGATACCCGTGGCCGAAAAAGTAAACCGTCAAAAAGGTCAAAGAAGGTTTATCACTGACAAAGGTCACGATGCAAATAAACGTCCGAAGGAAAGGACTGTTTTAACATACCAACCAGATATTTTCCAAGAAATTGCAGGAGAGACTCCTATTAACGAAAAGATGCGTTTGAGGAATGTCGATGGTGGATGGCCAGTAAACCGTTGGTGAGCTTTTAATCATGTTCTGCTTAGCTTGATTGATCAACTTTGACACTGATTAACTCTTCACCTACACTGATGGCGCCCTACTTACTATTGCAATGCACTTGTGCTTTAACGAATTTCCGTATTTGACGGAGATCCTCCTCACTTAGCAAACTACAGTAATTTTCTCTAGCTAAGTCAGACATCGCTTTTCCATACCAATATAAATTTTGGTGTTCTTCAGGCAGCAATGAATTATTCATATTGATTCATAGAGATGCCACATTTAGAGGCTTGTAGTGTCTGCGGCAACACCATAACATAAAGATATAAGCATTAAAGTCCTCACATTGATTTTGATTACCTCAATGTTGAGTAGCTTCTACTGGTGTGGTAAATACAATTGTACAACGTCGCTGCATATCCTGTTTGAGTTTCTGGATGAAAAACCTGGGAGAAGTTTTTTCTCTTCAAGGAGTTCCCAAACAGATTCAACAGATCCTGAGAATAGTTTCAGTTGCGTTCTATGGAGTAGATTGTTTCTTTGTTTTAAATTTCGCGCAAAGCTACACGAAGGCTCTTTGCGCTAGCAGTCCACAATGTAAGACTAAACGGAAGGCAGCTACTCCTCACCACCCATCGCCAACTCTTGAGCTACGCATATACCAACGAATAGTGGGATTGATTGAACATTATAACGCCCCCACTGCTAAATGTGCGAGCATGTTTGTCGGAGATACAAATCCGCAACCCTCAAATTACAAGTCATGGCCTTAACCACCTGGCCATGCTGGGCCCTATGGAGTAGAGACACTCATTTGATATTGGTCAGTCAACCATGACATTCAAGCTATTTATAGTGCTTTATACATGCACAGGAAAGAAAATATTAATCAACAGTCAAATGAATATGCAATTTATTGACGACAGAAGAAAGCTAGCAGATACCAGAATTTTACTTAGAGCACCACTCCTAATGACATGCGGATTTATGTGTAAGTTCAGGCAAACTCCTTACTATTTCATCAAAGAGTCATCCACGAGAACGTGATGTCCAGGGACCATGCATTTGTGAACTACTCACTCAGCTGTTTCTGTACACAACGATCTCCCGAAAGGACAGCAGTATGTCTACGGACTTACAATATCAAAATCCAGGGTTTAATTCATCACGGTAGACATAGCAGATAACAAAATCTACTTTATTCTAAAAATAAAGAAACAAAAAATAACGACGGGCTGGAGATCTATGACCTCATCAAGTTGAAATCTTCTAATACTATTGTTGATGACGTGGCAATAATTTCAAGCATAAACTCTCAGAGTGGCTAATTGCAATTTAGTTTTTAACTGTTTTTGATGTAACTCGAACTCCAAACTTTACAGACTTATCTTTAGTGTTTCACGGTATCGACAACGAAATTTCGTGAAAGAAATTAGCAATATTTTGTGTTGTGAAGGAAGGTCTGCCATTTTTTGTCGGTCTCTGAAACTGATTTTTGTCTGTTGTGTTACTGGAAATTTGGAAATTATACTTTATGACACTTTAAAGTTAACAGCTGTAGATTTTTTCGTATCTTCCTCCCTCAAGTGTTTCAGTATCTCTGTTGGTACCCCTGTTGACTTTTAGGCATCGAAGAACAATGTTAACTTACGTGAATTTAACACAGAAACGAAACTGAGCACAAATTCAAACATCACATTTGGTTTATTAGATTAAACAAAATCATCAATGCAAACATCGACCTACTGTTTGATTCTTTTCACACATGCACAGGCGAAACACAAATACATGATGTCAAAAACTACTCTTCAGTTCAAATAGCTACATCTAACAGTTTTCAAATTGAACAGTTGTGTATGCTAAACTTTTATATTCATTATTCCTCACAAAACACTTAAAAACTTTGAAAATTGGAACCTCTAAGCTTATCCTATAAATATGTGAAATATTATATTAACCTCATTTTAATAACAATAGTATATAAACCTATTTTTGGCTTTTCGTATAGGTGATCTAATTCTAGTAATGTAAATGTTTTCACTCTTCCATTACTCGAAGTTAAAAGTAACCTTATCTAAACATGATATCCAGCCGTCTATAAACACCAAGATGGAAAAACTCAATGAAGTTGGAATTTTATTTTACAGTATGGCCTTTCATATCTTAACTATCAGACAATTTACTCACTAAAATTCAATACGATAAGGAGGACTAATTCCAAGTTAAGCCAGTTACGAGTTGGTTATTTGTATTTGATTATCTAGGAATAATCTACCCATTCAAGAGAAACTCATGCTGAAAAAATTCCAAATGAAGCTCCTCATAACTAACTGAGCTGTGATGCATTTCTGCATTTTAATCAGCAGCGCCCTTCAAAGACGTAGAAGACGCCATGTTTAATTAATAGAGACTATATTTAGTACTAATGATCTCTCTATTGAAGCTTCCTTTGGCGTTCGACCTCATTTTCGGTCTAAAAAAGGGCAATTTCATAGTGACGTTAAAACAGCAAGTAACAGAGTTTGTCCCTCGCAATTTCATTCTTCAACTTGTCGGTAAGTTAAAGACAGAACTAGAAGAATATGGGGCTACACAATGCTAAAAACATCCTTTTGATTCGCTGACACTAAAACACTTATTTTTCAGAGAATAAATACATGGTACTCAGAAATAGTCTCCAAAATTATTCACATGTACTTATTTTATGCTGGTCTTAAAACATGGCTATAAATGAGGACAACTCTAAAAAAATCGTTAAAGGTTTTTATTCATTCTATTGTACGTTTTACGTGTAATGTCGTTTTCAACTCAAAATTTCATACATTATGAAATAATATTAACCAGTTACAGAGGCTAGATAATATTTTTTATATGATTTCCGATAAACACGAATATAAATTATATTTATTTACTTTTTTTTACGGTAAGTATTTGCTTCAAAATTTCAATAGCCTTGCTATCTTACGTAAGGCAAGAATATAAAACTTTTTATAACCCAGATTCCCTTTTCGTGTCCAGAAACTTAAACATTATTCTTTCGCACAATGCAATGGGTTAACGAAGAATAAAATAATGTTTCTAATTGTTGTTGTAACATCATCATGTTTGCCGAAGAGAGCTAAAGATTAAAAAAGAAATGTTTGTTTTTAAATTTCGCACAAAGCTACTCGAGGGCTATCTGTGCTAGCCGTCCCTAATTTAGCAGTGTAAGACTAGAGGGAAGGCAGCTAGTCATCACCACCCACCGCCAACTCTTGGGCTACTCTTTTACCAACGAATAGTGGGATTGAACGTCACATTATAACGCCCCCACCGCTGAAAGGGCGAGCATGTTTGGCGCGACGGGGATGCGAACACGCGACCCTCAGATTACGAGTTGCACGCCTTAACACGCTTGGCCATGCCGGGCCATTAAGAAGGAAACTTTGATTTAATCAAAACACGTTCAATCAAGAAGGCATTACATCTATCTGCACGCCATAACACCAACGTTAGTAGTGGGAAGACGAGGTGTCATATGATTTATCTTCTACTCTCCTAAAGATAATAAATTTTAAAGTATAGCTTTTCTATTATAAAAAAACAATTAAAATAAATTTTAAGTTAATTATACTGTTTTTTGTATAACCTGATAACAATTAGCTTTCATGTTAGTATGATGTGTTTTCTTAGAGCAAAGCCACGTCAGGCTATCTGCTGAGCCCACCGAAGGGAATGGAAGAACTGATTTTAGCGTTGTAAATCCGGAGACATACCGCTGTTCTAACGGGGGGCATGTAAGTATGAAGTAAGGCAATGTGTAATCAATGTTTTATTTTATAAAATGCCAGTTTCTCTACAATTATTGTCGTTTATACTTACTTCATTACTAAACTAATATTTTAATGATTGTGATATATTATAAAATGCAAGCTACACGTTTCTAAAAGCCAGAGAATCATGTTTACCAGAGGTTTTTACGTGTATCACCATTCTCTTTTTTTTTTTATTGTCGATGTTAAACGCATTTGTAGTCTAAGTATATCTATATATTTAGAAAAAAAATGTTAGGGTTTTTCTTTAGTTCTAATTATTATGAGATTCTGTTATTGTTTCTAATACTCAATTCTATAGTATTTGTAACATTTAATTAATCAATACAGTGTTAGAAAACCGTGTCTAATATCATATGATTAGATAAAGTTTTGAAATAAATCAAAATTATAATTTGTTTCTAGTTTGTTCCTTTTGAATTTTCGCGCAAAGCTACACGAGGGCTGTCTGCGCTAGTTTAGCATCTGTAGTTTAGCAGTGTAAGACTAGAGAGAAGGCAGCTAGTCATCACCACCCACCGCCAACTCTTGGGCTACTATTTTACCAACGAATAGTGGGATTGCCCGTCACATTGTATCGCCCCCACAGTTGAAAGGACGAACATGTTTGGTATGAGGGGAATTCGAACCCGCGATCCTCAGATTACGAGTCGTGTGCCTTAACCACTTAGTTATGCCGGGTCCAAAATTATAATAATATTTATTCCAACTGTCAATATTTTTTATTATTACTTGATTTGAAATAGTTTGGCCGATTCATATTTCAAATATTTTTTTATTTTGCTATATTAGTTTCACTTTAACATGGTTTTATATTTTACAAGTTTATTCTATAGAAATTTGATTTTGTATGATTCCTTGAAAAATCCACAAGGCGTTTAACATAACTAATAATCATTTACAATTTGTTATCAAATATCATACGATTTTAAATAACAGTGTAGTCCTCTTTTATTTATAGTTTGGTTTTGTCCACTGTAAAGCATAAAGCTACACAATGTTTTGCTAATTGCTGACACCGAACCCTAAATTTTATCGGTATAACACTGAAGGTTCCCAACCGAAAAGAACAATGATTTATAATATTTGTATTTTAAAACCGTTTAATTGATTATCTTTATTCATTACCGAGTTTATTTTTAGTTGTGGTATAGTACCTCTTTAAATACTAGATTTCTAGAGCAATACTAAAGAATTCCAATCGTTGAGACCGAACTCTTTAAAAGTCTACTTGACGTAGGCATAAAATTAGTTAAGCCCCTATTAAGTACTGTATATATTCGATAAATATATAAATTAACACTCTAAGGTGTATCCGTTTTTGCTTTACTTTATTTGATGTCAAACTTTACCATATTTAATATTATCAATAACTAAACTTATAATATTATTCTATGGCCTAGGATTAGAATTGTTTTTAAAATATTCATAAACTATAAATTGTTGTAGTACAAAATGTCTACTAAAGTATATTTATATCTATGTATCTCAGGTTAACCTGAAGATGACCTAGGAAGGTCGAAATGTTGTTGTTCTCTGCTTATCAATAAAAGTGTTAATACCCATACCAGCCGTTCTGAGATACATTTTTATTTTAAGTGGGTTTCTCGTCATCAATTATATTTTTATCTGCCTTTTGTTTATATCTCTTGAAATGAAGTGAGCGCGCATTCGCATTTAGATACTAAAGAGCGAACTTACTTTCAGAAAAATAAAAAAATAGATGTAACTCGTTTTATTAGTACGTTAATACTTACTACCGCTGAGCCACTGAGGTGCTAACATTCAGAAACAATTTACAGAAAACACATTTCATTTGGTTGTTTACTGGCTACGAAGATATTTTAACTAATAGATTATCGACATTAATTAGTGATGGAATTTTCTTATCATATGTATCAAAGTTTCTAACGAAAATAAATTGAAAATAATTACATCTGTCAAAAAATACCTTAGTTTTTTTTTTGTTATTCTTGTTGAATGAAAACAAACTTACCCCTGAGTACCCTGTTCTCTTCTATTACGAGACAGACATACAGGTAAAACCGTATTAGAAGGGGCGTCAGTATAACTCCGTTTCATTGTTTGTTATTGTTTTTTGGAATTTCGCACAAAGCTCCTCGAGGGCTATCTGTGCTAGCTGTCCCTAATTTAGCAGTGTAAGTGTGTGTGTTTTTCTTATAGCAAAGCCACATCGGGCTATCTGCTCAGCCCACCGAGAGGAATCGAACCCCTGATTTTATCGTTGTAATCCGGAGACATACCACTGTACTAGCGGGGGGCAGCAGTGTAAGACTAGAGGGAAGGCAGCTAGTCATCACCACCTACCGCCAACTCTTGGGCTACTCTTTTACCAACGAATAGTGGGATTGACCGTCATATTATAACCCCCCACGGTTGGGAGGGCGAGCATGTTTGGCGCGACTCGGGCGCGAACCCGCGACCCTCAGATTACGAAGCGCACGCCTTAACGCGCTAGGCCATGCCGGGCCCAACTCCGTTTCAATCCTGCCAATTGTCAGTCAAGTTGTTTATCTGCTAGAATCTTAATAGTGTGAATTTCATTTGGTTCATCATCTTAACATGAAACTTGATACTGGCCGACAATATCATCCTTATTTCTGACTATTCCTACGCAAGTCAAATGAAGAAAAATTTAAGCTAGGACAACTTTAATCAAGCATAACACAGGTTTTTTTATGGTGAGTAAAGGATTATACGTAAAAATCAAACAGATTTAAATTATCATTATTGATGCAGTAACTATTCAGATGAGAATCTATGCTAGATAACTTCGATAAAAAATGTTACTCTGATACTGTATAACTACTGTGTAATTATTTTAGAAATAAAATATTGTAAAGGGTTATTGAGTTTTCATAAATATTAATTTAAAGTTGCGTTTATTTATCCTCTTAATCAAAATTACATATTTTAAATAACAAGCTACAACTTTATGGAAAAGCCCTCTTAATGCGAAGTGTATCATTCTTGGAAGCGTTGCCTTGTACAGAAATATGAGGATGGGCTATTTATGCATCATGAAAATGTTATAAAATAAAAGGAGTATGATGGTTAATATCAAAACATAAAAGTAATTTGTAATTAAGAAACGCAAAAAAGCATGATTTTCCATTATAAATATCCAAGTTAGCTTGGTCTAAAACAACTGACGTTTATTATGCAGTAAAACTACCTAAGCTACATAACTTGACATCTCTTGAATGGAAATAAAATTTCGAAGGAAAAGAAGTGTAGCGTAAAGAAATCTTTACTTTTATGTAGAGTTGAGATATGTAATACAGAATTTTATTTTTTAGTGCTTAAAACAAAATTTAGGTTTCGCTCTTAATTTTAAAAAAATACCTTTGAATGTTGTTGATGTTATTTTTGTTTTGCAATAAAAGTGTGTGCAAAAATAGTTATTATATCTCTATCCGGATGTTTTTTTTTAGCGTTTATGTCCTTTAAATCTAAGTAACTTCGTTGTATACCGAATTCATCGGATTTATGTTTTATCACAGAATTATGTTTTGTGAAACATTATATTTTCAATTTTGCATTTATAACAATACGGAAAAGTCGAATAAATGAAATTACTTTAATACCTTGTAAAGATAGAGTTTACGTTAATAAAGATTAATGAAAATTAATCACACGTTTCACCATACTCATACAGGAATATAAACAAAACAATGAAGTTATAAGGAAAAAGCTGCGTTCTTATTTTCTTACTTTATTTCTAAAACTTCTGGTTACAGTTTTTGTGACGTTTCATTTCTTGCTTCCTTTGTCTCCGTATTCTCACTCATCTACTTTTAGCACCGTGTTTGTTTGGGTTTCTACAACTCAAGGCTGACGCCTAATTACATATAGCTGTTTGCTATTTTCGTTTTCATCTTACAAAAGAATTGAACATTTGTTTCTAAATGTTCAAAAATTCGGCAAATCGTTACCCATAAAAGTGTTTCTCCTCCTCATTTATATTATAAATAAAGTCACCATTAAGACTCCATTCAGCACCAGAGGAATGTAATGAGTAATACAGAAATTATTATGTGTTTTCAGATTGAAGAAATTACCTTAATGCGAGCAACACTGCAACACGAACTTCATGATCTCGTAACAGTTTTCACCTGGGTAAGTTTTCCATCATGAACATTAACATCCGTTTTATTTTATTGTTTCGCATAAAAGTATATTTTATATATCTAAGAGATCAGTAAAACTAAACTTTTGATTGGACTTTAAGTGAAGTATTTGCATATAGTAATTTATTATTTTATATACACGCCTCGGTGGATACGTACAGCTCAAAATATAAAAGCTAGTGTTGTGTCGGTAGCCAGAGTCATGAGTACAATTGCCAGAAAACACATGGTTCCTCTCATAAAACCATATCCGAATCTTATAACCTGGCTTTTGGTGACTGACTCTAACTTTTAATTATAAAATTACATTAAAATGCAATTTTCAAGTCAGTTTGTTGTAAAAACTGAAAGTGATATTGTTTTTTACACTTTCACAATTTGTTTAAGATTTCTTTCGATGTACCTCTTGAATAATTCTCAGAAGCCAGCTAGATTTGATCATTTAAAATGGATCCCTCCATTCACCACACCAACACCTTGCACTTGGATAATTCAGAATACTTCAGGGTATCAGAACTATTAAATATATTATAGCACATGGAATTTTAATTCATTTTATTTCATTTTTAATTAACAAATCACACTTGGATGGTTAAGAAACCTATTTTTGTTAAAATTATATTATTTGGTTACATGAACCCAGCAAAATCGTTTTACTCTCTGACGTTTATGAATATTATATCTGCTAATCTACTCTTGAAGTTACCCCTAAATGCTTGAAAAAAACACCTTTGATTGAATTTTTATTCATTATTTTTTTAAATCCTTTCAAAGATGTATGTCAGTTAATTAATGATCAATATGCATGAGTTACGTTTTTTTACTTCTCTCAAGTTTGTTAACTTAGATATCATCATGGTGAAAGCCTTGAAAATTGAAAAACAGTTAGGTACAACTACTTTGACTCTGTTAGAAAAATCAATCAAAGAGTATATTTATTTCTAGGCGCTAATTAATTCATTCCATAGTAAGAGGTGAGGATTTCACAATGTGATACAAACGCTTGCGTTTTAACAAAATAT
This sequence comes from Tachypleus tridentatus, assembly GCF_004210375.1. Taxonomy (NCBI): domain Eukaryota; kingdom Metazoa; phylum Arthropoda; class Merostomata; order Xiphosura; family Limulidae; genus Tachypleus; species Tachypleus tridentatus. Next base: position 132,259,439 of record NC_134834.1, on the reverse strand, counting down.
AGCTTGGTAGTGTTTATCCTTTAAATTGATCAATTCTTTGATGCTCTTGAGTTATACATTTTTAGTACGTTTTGTGATACACGTAGGGCTTGTTAACCCTAATTTTATTTCAAATCTGCAATAAGCCTTTTTTGTTTCCTTTACGCGTTCTGAATTCTTCAGGTTATAAGCCAGTGTAGGCTGATGTAGAAACAAGAACATTTAATATCTTGTAACCATGTTTACTTCTCTTTCAAATTACTTTTGAAGAAAAGTGTTTTTTCTTTGTTTAAAAATAAACGTTTTACTTAGTTTGAAGTGGTCTATCGACAGGTCTTGTTTACAGATGATGGAATAAATAGTGTTTAAATGACAGTGCCGCGATACGGTGTATACAAGAACACTTTTATTTAAACACTGATGTTTTGAAGTGAATAGGCTTTACATCTTCTCTTTAAATAACGAGGAGGAACTTAACGGATAGAAATAGACATTTCACCATTTGTTTTGCGGGTTACGGTTTTCGAAAAAAACGTTTGTAAGTTCCTCTAAAACCAACAAAGAAACACGCGTTTCAAAATTGTTGCTACGTAAAATTCAATTCCAGCGCAAGATTTCTGGACGTATAAATGAAAAGTAACCCAGTTACTGCAGGTTCGTTCAGATATGTGAAGTAAAACGGTTTTGCTATTGTGTATATTTTTTGTGTTTATTAATTTTATGTAAATTCACGTAGTTTTATTTTCGTATTTCTAATTATTGTTGGTCTTTACGAGAACTCATTAATCTAGAAGTATTTCTTTTTGCTTAGGTAAGAAAACACTATAAAGCACAAATGTTTAAAATAGTAAAATGATAAAATAGAAATTTCTCTTACACGATTAAGTTAAATAGAATTGTTCATTTAATAACTTCCTCACGTTCTTATCAAAATAATTAATATCCAACTTACCAGTACGGGTCTCTTTTGTCTTTAGAATAATTTAGAATCTATATTTTGGTAAAAAGAAATTAACCGCAAATACGCAAAGACCGTTAATATTTAGCCACAGTATAGAAATGACAAAAGTGTAGATGTAACATCTAACATTTTGTACGTTATGGGGGGAAATGGGGAAACACACCAAATCCAACTGGGTGCTCATTGCATTTGTTTGGCGTACATGTTTCACTAAATCTTAATTGAAACGAAGTTCTTTCTGGGAATTTTAACAGCAGTATTTTTAAATAGAGAGATATTTTTTCACTTTTTACGAACTAACGCTGCTCGCAAAATTGCTATAGATTAACTTACGGTACAAATCTTCAGATTTACAGTAGGTCATGAGAATAAAAAAGCCTTTAAATTAGTATATGTTTGTTAAAATAGACTTTTCCTCCTATTTTCAATACTTTCAGAAAATAAATGTTGATACTAATTTACTTATTAATTTTTTGAATTATTTAATAGTATAATTAGTATTTAATAGTATTTTATTATTTTAATTATTACCTGAAAATGTTGTTTCGACCAGAATGAGTGAGATACAATGTCTAAACGTAAGTAGTCCAATGTAATATCTGTTGGGCTTGACTGTTAGGGACTAATTTCTGCAGTTGAAGGTTTCCTAGTCCATAAAGTGGTTTTGTAGGAAATATATAATTTTATATTTCTTTAGATACGGTTGATGGAAGATCATGTTTTGTGCCCTTCCATTATGTTCTGCTTCTTTTTTATCCCCCTTATATTCATGACGTATATTTGCGAATTAGTGTTAGCGGTACAACGACAATCCAGTAACATGCGAATCATTGTGGACCTAAAATACGTCATTACTTTGAATCTTTAAAACATCAGTGAGCTCATTCACGTGTTAAAGCATGTGTGAACTTATTGTGTATCAATAACTTTTATTACAAAACATTTTTTTTCAGTGTTATGTAGTACTTTGTTTATGCTTTTTTAACATCTCATTGCTAGTTTTAACGAAAACAAGAAAATCAAACTTGCAAAAAACCCACTTGGGATGGCTAATTCGAATTTAACCCAAGTACATTCCAGAAGAGTACCTATGCTAACAAAAAATACTTGAAATATTTGAAGAAGTGTAAAGAGTTTTCACACGAAAATAAAAAACACATACAGTCTACTCGAACTAAAACGAAGTAAGTTCAGAACAGTAAAACGATGAAGTTACAGAGAACTAGGTTTGCAAATTCTTAAAATAAGACTGTGAAATTTTCTAAGAAAATACTAGAAATGCTTTACGTTATTTTGTCAGAACATAAAAATATGTACCATATCAGCAGTCATCATAGGTTTTAGTATTATATAGATGAAATCCCTCTAAGAGCATGTTGCGTCTTCAGAGTGATGAAATTAAAAGTTTTAAAAATATGCAACTTGCATAATTAAATAATTAAAATTTTGCCACTATAAAGAAGGAAATAAAACAGCCAGTGGAAATATTATTTTGTACCTGCTAGAAGTTGCGTGCCAATTGAAAACTATTACTGTCAAAATAATATGTCAGTGTTAACTACTTTGTAGAACAATAGTTATTTGAGCTCAGTGATGACGAGAAAACCCATTTGTAGAGAAACATATATATAAAAACGGCTGGTTTGGGTTGAGAAAATTGCTTATATAGAGGAGCGAACAATGTTCCGACCTTCTTCAGTCATCGAAGAAGGTCGAAACGTTGTTCGCTACTCTACATAAACAAGTTTCTCAACCAAGCCAGTTATTTGAGCTGCATGTGGTACAAAACAGGAAGTATTTTGCTCTCTTTTCAATCACAATAATTATATGTTATTTTTATCATGAGCAGAACAGTAATAAAATGTTTGTAAGTATATATGGAAGTTCGTTTTTGTTTTGAATTTTGCGCAAAGCTACACGAGGGCTATCAACGCTAACCGTCCCTAATTTTGCATTGTAAGACTAGAGGGAAGGCAGCTAGTCACCAGTACCCACTGCCAACTCTTGAGCTACTCTTGTACCAACGAATAGTGGGATTGACTGTCACATTATAACGCCCCCACGGCTGAAAGGGCGAGCATGTTTGGTGGGACGGGGATTCAAAGCCGCGACACTCCGATTACGAGTCGAGTGCCTTAACCACCTGACTAAGCCGGGCCTGCACGTTTTTGAAACGTAGAGTGTAGTTTAAATTTCAAATAATTGTCAAATAACGCAAGTAATTTAGATGTTTATAAGATAATCGAACTGAGTAAAACTACATTAGTCCCCTGCTAGTACAACGATTTGTCGACAGATTTGCAACGTTAAAATCAGGCGGTTTGAGATCCCCTCTCTAAACTCAACAGATAGCCCGTTGTGGCTTTGTTATAAGAAAACACATAAAACTACATTAAAATATTTATTTTCCTTTTACTTGTTAGTTCGAATTAGTACGTATCTTTTTTTTTTATTTACTCGGTTCTCGTTATATTAAGTTTTTCACTATTTTTCAAATATGTAAATGTTTTAATTACCAATTTCAATCATTTAATTACTGTGTGACTTAAATCAACGGTTCCCAAACTCTCTTAGCCTAAGGCTCCCTTGATGTGAAGAAAAACGTTTGAGCTCCCCCCCCCAATTTTTAAATTTAGTATGGTCATTGAAAAACAGTGTTGTAGTGAAAACAATAAAATCCCTTCTCGACATAATCTTTATCGGTTTATCGTTCATATAGAACTAAATTTAATTCAGCATCCTTGTTTTCTGCCAATTTTTAGAAGCCTCAGAAAAAAGCTTCATGACCCTCGGAAGAGACCGTGAATCTCTCGTTGAGAAACACGTTTATTCTTTGTTTTGATTAATGAAACGTATATGGACACATGAATGTTACTTTTGAAATCTTAATTATGCTTTCTAAACAAGTTTTATTTTTTTTAGAGGGAGGGCTACCATCTTATCCTTCGTAAGTCAGACCCGCATTATTAAAATAAATGTTTCGCAGTACTGTAATTAACAAGTGTTTTTATAGTACGTAGAGTGCTAAGAAGATATTGAACAACAGAAAAATTAAGATAAACTGTGATAAAAATTCAGGTCAATGAGAATCTTCTTGTACGGAAGGTCTTACAATTCGAAAAGCAGAACTCTCTTGAACAAAAAAAACAAATTTGAAACCCAATCTCTCATTCTCTTTAACACTTGTCACTGACTTACACCAGTTTCGTGGCATTCTAATCCTGATCAATAACTCGAGAAAAGTGGAAATCCAGAGAATACAACTAGACTTCATGGATTGGTGACGTATAAATTGTATGTATGGTGTTTTGAAGTGTTTTTTACTTACAAAATGCTGTGATCCTATATGTAACTAATGTATTCGTGCGAATTGTTCAAACAGACAATTGTTTAATATATTAAAAACAAAAGTGAAGCCCAAGCTATCATTCGATTTACCATCTATCACTGAAATTGTGAAATTCCTAAATTAATATAGGATTACTATGTGAGTAAACGACATTTCTATGATACTGTATTGAAAAATTCCAATTACAAGAAAATATTCTTTCAACTATTTCTTAATGTATACAGTTTTAAAATTTGAAGATTTTGTGTGATGAAACTCTGCAAATCCTAAAGGGATGTTTTGCTCTACGCAAAACGTCATATCACAAAAAAACAGCAGTTGTTTCACTTCATTTTTATAAAAAAACAAAAAACAAGAGGGAATGCTCAATAACTGCATTTGTAATTATATTTCAAATCGGTCATGAGATGGAACTGTGAATTAAAAGTTTTTACGTGAAAAGAACAACAACGTAAAGTCGTTCCATGAATCGCTATGTCACAGCTAAAAGCAGCATTCTATTCTCTAACAGTTATAACATCTACAACTTCCAAATATATGGAATTTGTCGAGAAGTAAAGGTGTCAGTTAAGTATTTAACAAAATTTCTTTCGGACATGTAGTTCATTGCTCAGTTTTTAAAAACATCCGTCAAGCTACAATTTTGACATCAAGAGAATCAGTGTCATATCTATATTAATAATACATTGTACCAAATGATCTATTCCCGGACAACTTAATGTTTTTGAATATTCTGTTGTATATGGTTAGACAATGATTTTTTAAGGTTGTCGGTTGATGGTTTAAACCAGTCTAGCTATGTGATGAGCAGAATACAGATGGACCATTATGGACAACAACGCTTAAGGACAAACAAATAACTAAACTATGTGGTGCATTTCGTGATTTAAAGTAAAACAGGTAGTGTAAAGGTAATTTTAGAAACAAGTAGTTTGTTGGTTGCCTGTTCCTAAACAGATTAATGAGCTGCATTAACCGAACAAGTTAAGGATATCGGAGATGCTTCTTTTTCTCGAAGTAAATTTTAAATTTTGTAGACTCCGACTATTACGCAATCTTTGCAACAGCTTAAAGTTTAAAACAGATGGAATTTAGGATCTAGGGGTAGTTCGTAGGGATAAGAAATTTAGCAGGGATACCAAAATCGGTTATTTGAAACGTGTATTTTCGATCTTTTCATGCTCACAACAGAGGCGTTGACAGTAAAATAAGATAAGCGATGAACTAATTACAATAAAGATTAAATGCTATAGACTAGGTGGAATTCTTGAACAATGACTTGAATAAAAATCAAAATGTATTTTAGAGTAAAAGTTGAGAAAGGACACTTTTTTGCATGATTTGGACTTGCAGATCTAAAAATGTTTGATTCTCAAGCTAAGTTTTTAGTTGTTGAGCTGCTATTTAGGAAAAACCAAAGAAGACATTTTACAGCAGTCTTTTTTTTATCCTATTAGTTTTTAGTTGTTAGGCTGCTATTTTGGAAAAACCAAAGAAGACATTTTACAGCTATGTCCTGCTAAAGTTTTTTTGAGGAGTGTTATAGCAATTATATTACATTTATAAGATTAATATCTGATTTACAGATATAGATAGATAGATATAGATATAGATAATTATTTCATTTTATAACATGCAGTAAAGTATTTGACATATACAAAAGCAATAATCATGACAAAATACTTTAATTTTATGGGGTCGAGACCACAGCATGTCAACATTTTTTTTTTTTTTGCTTTTCTCAGGAACATCCTATCAGCATAAATAAAGAACTGAGATGGCCAGGTGGGTTAAAGCGTTCGACTCGTACTCTGAGGGTCGCGGGTTCGAATCCCCGTCGCATCAAACATCCTCGCTTTTTCAGCTTATGTTCTACAAATGTACTGTCTATATTTTCTGCACAATTTTAGTGCCCTATGTATGATGGAGAAAAACCTATTGATTTGTTATGACCCCTGACCCATAGATTTAACATTTTGTGTCATAGTCACTAGTTCTATGTGTTAGATACACCAAATTATTTTATAAAGTAGGTTAATTACAAAAGTTTGGTATCTATATACCTAGGGCACATGTAACAGCATTGCAACAAAGCTCTTCATAGCAATCTTACCCAAACATAGCAGTAACTACATAAGAGGAATGACATAAAATGTCCAATTGGTGGCTTTGTTTGCCAAATGGAAACTCAACAACTCAGTTTTGAGATTGGTAAGAAAATATTTTGGATTCAACTGATTTCAAATTACGTAAAAACATCTTGTTTCCACTTTTGAACTCTGAAATACCATTTGATGTTTCTTTTCTAGAAATACTGATTTGTCTATTACAGAAAAATGTTGCTTGTCGGATAAAATTATATCATATCGAATAATTAAGTAAAACACAAGGTTAGGAGAATACTGTTAGTATGGAACATCAAGATGTCAAGAAAACATCATTTTCGGGCACACTGTAAACATGAAGGATTACGTGACCATGTCGTAAAGAGTTTGCGCATGTACGGAAAGGACAACGGTTAAATCTAGATAATATTGTGGAATGAAGATGCAAGAACTTTTACGGTTTAAATGGCCATAAGAGATGTGAAAATAAAATTATATATATATGGGATTTTAGTTTTTAACTTCTCAGAATTCATATATAATTTTCATATTAATCTACACGAGCCTGGAAGGCAGATAGTCACTCAGCAGCACCACCGCCATTTCCTGGTTAACTGTTCTTGTCTGATCGAATAGTGGGATTTGAACATCTCTCTCTTTTAACGCGTCCACGGAGAAGATAAATTTTGTTGTAACAGGAGGTGAACCATGAACCTGAAATTCACACTCCACACATACTAACACCAGGTCACTTCCGATCTTGGTATTTATTTCGGTCTCAATTTTGATTCATGACAAAATGACAAATCCGAAGTGAGCAAGAAATTTAATGTTATATCAATAAGGCTGTATGGGCTTTCGTAACCGTTTGTGAACGATACAAGCTTGGAAACGATTGTACTCAGATGAAGGAAAACTTAAATAAAGCTAGTCCTCTGGTGGATGTTTTATATGCTGGTTAACAGACATAATACGCAACAAACTCATGTAAAACTGCAGCCTTACGCTTTGGGCTGATTCGATCATGAGCATTATATACGCTCGTTGCTGCACAACGGATAGAAGTCGTTTGAGTATGACTGTAGCCTTACATAACTGGCTGGTTCCGTCATGGATGTTTTATCAAGGCTCGCTTCAAGCAAAATTTAATTGAACACTAAAAATTTTCGATCTGATTAACTTAGTTCATGTAGACGAATAATTACTTAATACTAGAAGAGCAACTAAATTAATTAAAAGAGAAATATCTCAAATGGCGTTTAATTAATTACATATCTTTCATTTTTTATCAGTCCTATTATTTAGTCTGTTTTTCTCTTTCAGTTTTTTCTTATATCAGACTAAAAAAGTATAATTATGATTTTATGAACTTTCTTAATAAACTGAACTGGTAACTCTTTTCATTTATAAACATGTTTTATTTAGGTATATTTGTGTCATAAGATTGAAATAGTTGTTAAGCGTTAAGTGACTTAAACTTCCCAAGTTTTAACAAATAATATACGATGAATATGTTTGTTTGCTTGTTTTTGAATTTCGCGCAAAGCTACTCGAGGGCTATCTGCGCTAGCCGTCCCTAATTTAGCAGTGTAAGACTAGAGGGAAGGCAGCTAGTCATCATCACCCACCGCAAACTCTTGGGCTACCCTTTTACCAACGAATAGTGGGATTGACCGTCACATTATAACGCCCCCCACGGCTGAAAGGGCGAGCATGTTTGATGCGACCGGGATTCGAACCCGCGACCTTCGAATTACGATTCGAACGCCTTAACACGCTTGGCCATACCGGGCCTCGATGAATATGTAGTTTAACAGTCACGATATCCTAAAAATACGTAGGTCCAATAATTCTTGATAAAAATGAAATAGAAAGCTGTTTGGAAAGGTGGACCTTTCTTCTTCAGGGGCAAACTGGGAGTCATGTTTACATGTCATCAGTTTCATAAAACTATTATAAAACATGATATAAATATAGCCAGTATATATTATTACAAGTTTTGAAGCATGTACTGGTACATGTTTTAGTAGAGCAACAACCTATATTAAAGAAATACATAATTTGTTAATTCAGCATTATAAAGGCGTTTGCTTGAAGATCATGAAACCAGAAAGTCGAACTTCAATTAAAAGTACGCCCAAACTGGGTTGTCATGGTAACATATGGCTGAATCTTATAACTTTCCATCTCGCGTACTTATAGCATTTTATTTTATGAGTTTTTCTAAAAATGCATTTTACAGAGTACAGTTAGAAGGAATTAAATCGGTTTACTTATTCGTCCAAATTATTTATTTTGAATAGTGCATTTATTTTGTTACATACCACATAATAGATATACCAGTCCAATACCCTCCCGTGAAATCTCAAAATGAGAAACAGAAAATACATTGAGAAACAAGGAATTTTCGGCTGCTGTGTAATGATTTTACTACGTTAACGATTTCTGTTTGGATTCATAGTTGTTGTTGTTGTTCGCAATGATGCTAACCGTTTAATTCAACGAAAGTATGATAAGATAGCATACCAGACGTCTCTTCCTCAAGTTTTAAATTCCAAAACAATCACGGAATCTCGAAAAACAAAACGTTTTAAATAGCTTTAGTTCTATAGTGTTTTTGTTTGTTTTTTTACAAAAAACAATGTTGTGTAAGGAGTCATTCGCCTATGGTCCATGCTCGATGTAGGGTATTTTTAGACTTCAAAGTTTTCATTGTTACCCTGTACCAAGGTGTAATAATTTGTTTGTGGTTTAGTATGTAAGAATAGGTAGCAGTGATATCAGCTTTATTGGTAGTTACTAGATAAAACAATATTTAGTAACATATTCCAACTCTCTTTTAGTTTCTGGCCAATTTCATTTTTGTTTTTTCTTGCTATAGTATGCAGTAATACTAATAAAGAAAAGCGATATTTTCTGAAGAAGCAGTTGATGGAACGGTTAACATTGATATTATTAGTTTGTTTCGTTCTACGTTCAAATCTACTACGCTATATCTATCGAGTGGATCGAACCTGTAATTGTAGTGTCTTAACTCTTCAGGAATACAGTTGAGTCATCTGGATACAAACATTGTCAAACTGTTTGTCCTGTACAAAGTTCCAACATGAAAACGTCATGTAATTATGTGTAACCAGATGGCTAAAGGACATGATCTCAGGGTCACCGCAGAGAATAGTTTTCTCCTACCTGTCTATTGTAAGAAAATATTCACAGACACAAAAAATAGCACTGAAAGTTAATTGCATTTTGTATTAAAAATGTTCCGCATCTTGTGGTGATTTTAGAATAACTTCTTCCGTACTCAGCCTGGTGGCTATATGTTTGACACCACACTTTGCACTATGGCAGTTTTCTTTTGTGAAAAACAGGATGGACTTGACACTGTACATCTCAACCAACTTTCCACAGAGATACGATTTACGTGATACTTAACTTTACAAGATCACGTTTAAGTTACGTATATCAAAAGCACTAAAGGGTATTAAAGCTGTCATGGAAGTCTTGTTAGTTATATGGTCGAAAGAGATCGCTGCAATTCCAGCTTTTTCGGTCATTTTTGTCGCGAAAACAACTGTTGATTTTGCGAGATAGCTGGTAACTTGTGAACCTTTGTTAATTAACTTTTTTTCCATAGTGTTATTAACAATGACAGGAGATATGTCTCGCTTCCAGATAATGGTTTTTTGAATTGGAGGATTCCTTTTTAAACCAAAGCGCTCACTTTATAGATAAATGCGTTGTTCTGGATTAGCCTGAAGGGGAATGAAATATAACCAGAGTCAGAAACGTATGTTTCTCTTTATCCCTGTGATTGTGAATCGGTATCCAAAGAGTTTATAAAGTATTGACTTAACGCTTTGTCGAAGGTTTCGAACACATGTTGTATCAATACTTCATTGTACTGTAAATAGACATATGTAAAAATATAATAATGATATGCTTACACATATGAGGCCCATTAAGAATTGTCATAGCATTATTGACAGTTTCGATAACACGTTCAGTCAATACGTTATGGCTCTTTTGGCTCTCTATCTATTGTTTCATAAAGTGTTGATACAACGCGTTAATTCAGTACATTATGACTTTACATATGATAGACAACAAAGCCGTAACGTATTGATTCAAAGCGTTGCCGGTCATCAACAACGCGTTGAATCAATACGTTATAGGTCTCTTAGCTACCATCTACAGAACCATAACGCGTCCGTCCAACACGAAGCCGACGTTTCGGCTAAGTAATGAACCATAGGTGCTGATAGAAACACTTAAGGCTGCCAACTGATTTTTTATTTAACAAAATACCATGGGAGCTAAAATAAGGCCTAGAAATTAAATATGCTTCTCGACAATATATATTGAACAATGGCTAACGTATACGTTCAGTTAGACCACAGCATCATTAACGCAAAGGAAAACAATCGGCCTCAAGAGAGAGTAACCGGTCATTAAACATAGTTGAGTAAAATACGTTCCATTAGCTCACAACATCATAAGTGCAAATAAAACCACTCAACTTCAGGAGAGAGAGTAACATTATCATGAAATATATTTAGAGCAAAATAAGTTCGATTAAATTAGAGCATCGTGAATACCAAAGAGAAAACTTTGCCTCAGGAGAGAATAACTGTTCATAAAATACTTTCGGTTATTTCTTTAACAAACATCATGAATAAAAAGAACACATGACCTCAGGAGAGAGTTACTCTTCAGAATTTAGCTAATTATGTAGATCACGTAAGCATAATTTCGTTAAAAGATAAACAAAGTGCAGTAGATATAGAATAACCAAGCAATCATTAGTTGAATTTAACAGAACTATCCTATACTCGGGGTTTGGCTTCGTTCTTTTGTGATTAGTGATTGGTTATTATTCGTCAAATGTTTGGTGCGTAATGAACGATTATTAAAAGTGATAATAACATAATCTGACACTCAATGCTGGATCATGTTGGGCCCAAAAATATGCATTAGATGGTTAGTTTTCGTTATACTCTCATTAATAGACACAATCAAGTGTATTTGGTGGACAGTATATGGTTAATTTACTGTGTGTGTGCGATATTTACAGTGACGGCGTAGTTGTCTACTTAACATTTGGGTATTGCTTTTCTTACTTCTAACTAATTTTGAATGACAAGAAATAAAAGTCCGAAAAAATAAATAAAATAATGTTTCAGAAACCACATTTTTTCATAATGACGTAAGGTTTTTCACGTTCATCTTATTATAAGTCACCAGCTAATTTAATTTCCTTAAAGATCGGTTTCTTTCTTATTATTTTTTTAAATAAAAATATTCATTTTTTGTGATAACATTTTTCCAGTTGTCAATTCACAGCGGATAAAACGTATAACTTCCACTATTGAAGTTCTTTTTATAGTAGCGTTAAGTTTTATGTTGTTGATTCCTAATACAAAGACGAATATTACAGTTAATGTTTCAGATTTAAGATTTAAAATACTATACTCTGAAAATAGAGAGTTACTGTTGTTTTAAATGTTTAGTTATATTACCTTTCTATTCTTTGTTTTTATCTCACATCTGTCAAACACATTTTATGGAGATCAATTGACATCTACAGTATTACTTCCTACTAGAACTCAAACTGAACGATCGGTTGACACACAAATCTAATTATGTACCCTCAGATCCGATTTATATATAGACGTACATCTGTTACTTTGTTGGAAAACACAGAGACCATAACCCAATGAAGTGCGTCACTGAACGTTTCTCTGTTTGGTTTAATGTGACTTTATATGCGGATAAATGAGTGACCTGAGGAAACCCCACTATATTTTCTCTGTACCATCCATCAGGTCACCGCGTGTGTACTAATACGAAGAACAATTTCCTCACTGCAATCCCTATGATTCCGTTAACTTGATTGGTATCGGAGTCCAATGTCAATCCTCTGTTGACTTACAGTGCAATAGTAACTATTGCAAAAAATAAACATGCAAATACACTCTGTGTTAATTTTTAATATCAAGTTAATTTAATCAGGTGATAAAACAATAGAAGAAGTATAAATACCAAAATAAGTGTAAGTTTTAGTTAGAGAGTAAATAGCATGCTGATAAGCAATGGGGATTGCCTGGAATAAGTAAAATGTGACACTTGTTTTTATTATTTAAATTGCACAGCTCATGAAGAAGTATTGTTTGGTAGTACAAATTGTAACAATCTGAAATCGAAACTCATATAGCTTTCTTTCTGTACTAAAGCACGTAATTATCTTAACATCGGTAACTATCTGAAGGGAACATCATGTAAGTTTAAAACTATGTCTATCCAGATCAAAATACTTAGCAACACTTTGTAAAAAATCAGTTAGTAGTGCCCCCTATCCCCAAATCTTAAGGGTCGAGGTCTGTGGTTTTCTCTTGTTCTATGTTCCTTACTGTCTGCTCCAACTTTCCTGATTCAAGTTTCTAATCAAAAATCCTTTTGCTAACGTCATCGAACCAAATGAGTGTATACCTGCATCTTATCCATCAAATCCTCTGACAACATTTCTGATTCAAGCCCCGTGTTAGTGATAGAAGAATACTGAAATTTTGTATTCGAATATAATTTCTGACTATATTCGCCGTTTTCGAATATTTACGCAATTTACGTATTTTGTCTCTTTTTCGCATTATGAGTTATTTATCCATATTTTTTTACCTGTTACAGGAGGCTTGAGGCTTGTTTTATTTGTTTTAGGTAATGTTTGTTGTTTCAAACTGAATAAGAAAAAAAGCCAATTCTGAAATAAAGAAGGTAATGATAATCAATCTTAATCTAACAAGTTAAATTAAATGAAGCAACAAATAAAAAACAAAATTAGACATAAGAATAGAAAAAAAACTCTACTTTTAAAATACTCACTGGTTTGCGAATTTATCCCGTCACCATAGTGTCCATATTCCCCCCCCCCTTATTAAAACCTATAAGGATTGATGGTACATTTAAAAAAAAAAAAAGCAGCAAAATATCCAGTAAGTTACTTGTTCTGAAGCAAAACGAATTAGCGTCTATCACCGAAGATTAATTGATCAGTAGTAAATTTGCGCAAAAGGAAAACGAACGAATATCACGTTGAGAGAGCAACGAATGCTTTGAACTATGTTTTTTATATCAGTGCTTTTGCCTGAATGAAATAAATTGAAGTATTATCTATGCTCGTATTCGATGATAAGTACACAAAATTTTATTTTAATAGACGAGAAGTCAGGAGCTGTTCGAATATTGGATCACTACTTCTCATTTTCTAATGTCATCGAACCAAGCGAATTTCTATCTGTTTCTTGCTCTTCTTCCTTTGACTGTTATCCATTAGAATCTCTGTCAACTTTCCCTCAGACTCAAATAATACATCTTCAGTTTATTACATATGACCGTAAAGTAGTTGTTGTTTTGTCTTTGTAGGTTCCCATACTTCTTAATTAATTCTTTTTTCTCAGTAGCTGATCTCCGTCATTTATTTAAAACATAACATTTCAAACGTTTTAAACTGTCATTTTGTTTTAACAGACAGGCCTAATATTATATTTCTGATAACGATTTTTAGCTGTGAATAAAGTCATTTAACAATTTGGCACTACTTTACGCCAATGAACACCTTACCGCATATAAAGACTTGTTTAGAGTATGAAAATTGATAGTTACAGAAGACTTAATGGGTGGTAGTTGGGATTTATACTAATTCGTTTAGATAACTAGTTGGGACTCTTCATACTAGTATAATTCATTTACTGGGCTACCAGTTAGTGCCTTACTACCATAATGGGGGCTAACTTCAAGAGGTAAGTTTGTTTAACTTACTTACCCCCAAACAGTAGTACCTTGTTTTTATTAATTATTTTTTTTAAGTTCTTTTCCTTTACTTTGGAGAGCACTCAACTTCCCACAATCGTCTGCAGGCAATGAAGGGTTATATGGACGTGGGACGTTGTGGGCTTGAGCGATCCTCTAATTTATATTTCTGTTATTTTTCACTTTAATTTCTGTTGCTATTCCTCTACTTTACTCTAATTTAATTTATTTTATTTCTTTATATGAGACTGGCGAATGGAGGTAAGGACTAATAGATGGTGTATACCTACCGCAATTTGGGTCCTACTTCCGCAGTTACCTCGAAAACATAGAGTACATTTTATATTTCACATTATAGCCTGTACCCTGGGATTCTTTCAATTGATGCAGCGTTTTCTTTTTTTAGTTTTCTTTCGGATAATTCTTGGCTATAACAAACTAAACACGCACACACACGTGAGAGGTGTAATAGATTTACTGTTGTACATTTATTTTAATGCCTACATTTGTTTCAGTGCTGTTTTATTGTTTGTCTGTGATGTATATTGTTAGCTGTATATTGCACAAGTCTCACCTGTTCTCGAAATCTGTAGAATATTTTTTAGTGTAAGAATAATCAACAATGTACTTAGGTGTGTATGTAATACTGGTGATTGATAGTATTGTTGCGAAGCAAATTTTGGTGAACGTTCTAGAGTCTCACGTGATTCGTATAAAAAGCAACGCGCGAAGAGAAAACGTTATTACAATTATTACTGATCAATTACAGTCAGTGTGCTATAGGCCTCTAATGCTATAATTATGATTAACTCATATTAATCAGAAAACTAAAGAATTTGACTAGGAACGATTATAGATCTCGAACATTACAAACTGTTCAACTTCAATGAATTAACTTCGGACGTAGTATTTCTATGAGGGCATTAAATATCTTCGCTTTACAAGTCTGCTTGTAAGGGTGTGAGACAAATCACGCTAACTTGTGAACCTGGATTGTCGATAAAGTATTCAGTTCTAGACTGAATATAAGAATCAGTATTGTCTTTAAGTTTGTAAAACTCTTGTATATAAACCATCATTTGTAATAACTATTACTAATAACTGTTATTTTAAATTGTATTGTTTTTATGTTTGTATGTTAAAATATTTTTGTAAGTATATCAGTCTTCTTTGATCGATTGTTATTGGCAGAGTATTCATGATGAAACTTTGTAGAATGGACGGAAACTGTCTGTTGAGGAGACACGAGTGTAGAGGACTTGAAGACGAAAGGCGGAAGACTTTCGAAACGTCGTCCTTCTGTCTCCACAACAGGCAGTTGCCGTCCATTCTATAAAGTTTCATTATATCAATCTTGTTGGCAAATAACATAAATTTATTACATAATGACATTTAATTAACTTCTAAATTCAAATTTCCGGTTACTTGAAACATTAATACGTAAAGTACCTAGTTTACCGTAACATAATGAATTGGAGACTCGTTCGAAATAAATTATAATATCTAGCATAATAAATAATAAGCTGGGCGCTTGTCCCGGATAAATTATAATGCGTAACACTTTGCACACAAATTATATAATGTTGGTGATAGCTCACATCTTTGTCATATACGTTTGTTAACCGCAAATAAACTAGTAAGTTAGTTAACCAATAATTTGAAATTCCTTTCTTCATTCCCGTAAAAATATTCAAATTTGAATATTTACTTAGCTTGTCCAAGTTAGCAGCAAGATATCCGTTAACTTCTTATGATTAACTCTATCAGAACCTTTTTCGAAGTCCATGAAGCGTACACAAATATTCGTATGGTACTTTCCTGTCTTAAGACCGAATGTGTTCCTTAGTGTACTCGACCTCTTCTAAAGCCAATATGGTCTTCTGACACTGCATTCCTGAAATTATGTTTAATTAATTGTATTGAAGATTACTTCTACTGACATTTTTGATATGTGACTGATGAAATTGATAGTTCTGTATTAGCAATTCTCAACGGCGTTAGGTTTTTTGGGGGGATCGGCACAAAAATAAACCGTTAATGCCCGCTGGCATTGTTCCTCCTCTATGAACTGAGCTACAATTTAGTCAGATATTTAATTTACAATGTGGTATTTTACTTTAGAAGTTTCCGAGAATCTCACGATGTCGCAAACTTTTCCAGTTTAAGAACTTCTAATGGTTTCTTGTACCTCCATTTCCAGAATTGTCCGCTCATTGTTAATTGCTCTACCACATCCAGAGTCGACTCCTCTTCTGTATCATCGTTATACAGTTCCTTAACATGCAAAATCCACTAGTCCTTAACATTCTCAACTTCAAAGAATATCTGGTTGTTCTTGATTTTGATATATTTTTCCCATATTTTTGTTCCTTCCTAAACAATTCTCTTCTTTCAGTGATGTCGAGAAAACCCACTTGTAGAGAAATATATATGCAAAAAACGGCTCGTGAACCTGACGATGACCAAAGAAGGTCGAAACGTTGTTCGCTCTTCTACGTAAAATATTTTCTCAACCCAAACGAGCCGTTTTTGCATATACAATTCTCTTCTTTCGCCAGTCGTTTCTAGAATTTCGTTATTCATACAGATTTCAGTTTTACCCCTTCATCTACTCACTGTTCTCCACAATATTTTGGCCTGGCATGGCCAGGTGGTTAACGCACTCGACTCGTAAGCCGAAAATCACAGGTTCGAATCCCCGTCACACCAAACATGCTCGCCCTTTCAGCCGTGGGGGCGTTATAAAGTTATGGTCAATCCCACTATCCGTTGGTAAAAGAGTAGCCCAAGAATTGGTGGTGGGTGGTGATGACTAGCTGCTTTCCCTCTAGTGTTACACTGCTAAATTAGGGACAGCACGAATTTCAAACAACCTTCTTCCTTATAAGTTCGTTTTTTTTATTTCAAATCTCTTTTAGCCTTTGCCACAAATTTCCTGACTATGTTATCTATTATAAATTGTTTTAATCCTGTTTTTCCCACGAGAAGCCTTAAGTTAAGCTTTTTTAGTTTTAATTATTCAGTGAAGCATGAAACTATGATGACATTCAAGTATCTAAATTGTGAGTACAAATTCATTACTGCTTTTCTGATTATTTAATTCTGACATTTTTTTTAAGAATTAGAAGGGTCTCTTACATTCATAACATAATCTCGTTTTCGGCTTTACCAGTTACTTTGATCATATTGGGGGGACAGGACAACCTCACATTTACTTATTACAGTGAATACTTGAACTGTCCTTGGGCTGTAGAACTTATCACAACATATGAAACTTTACCATTCCTAACCTATCTCATATTTCTAGTTTCTTACCTCAAAACCACTTTTTCCATATAGTGCGTCGTTCCGACCTTCACCCGCCTTCACATTGTAGTTACCCTTTACCATAAGATATTCTTCTGATATGGTGCTTCATAGTTTCATGCCTACCTATTTGATAATAAGTCCATGAAATCTTAGAAACTCCGATAAGGTTCATTTGCATACAGTGTAACTCTGTTTTTTCGACTTTCCTTGCGAAAAAAAAAGACTTCTATTTACTAAAAAAGTATCGTTCTTATCTTTCTCTAGTCGGTGTGTTATTTCACTGTCGAACGGTCGGGAATTTGCCGTGAACCAAAATTATAGATGCTAAGTTGGAATGACTCGTTTCTGTGGGGAAAGTCAATATTTGGTAGGTACTTTGCGCCGCAGACAAATAAGCACTTCATTAGAATACACAGAAAATTAAAATAGAATGTGATTAGTTCTGAATATTACACCTCGTTCTCAAATGTTTTCTTTGCTATAACATTGGATTTTTGGATTTTCCTTGACATTCCTTGTCGTAACAGTTCAGTATTTGTCTTGTTTAAAAATTAGTTTATTCTTTTTACGTTTCGATTCTCGTAAATTAATCCTCTGCTGAAGCTAAAGATAAGTAGCCGGAGGTTTCCCGCAATGTTTTGAAGATTATTTGATTCTTTGACTGCTTCAGGAGATAATTATCTCAGTGCAGTATTTCATTGTTACATTATTGACGCTCTTATAAGAGGGCAAAATAGCATTTAAATGTCATGCACTGAGAATTAACATAGGTTCATTTATATTTATGCTTCACTCTTGTTGCTAATATTAAACAAACTTGTTTAAACTTTTGATAAAACAAACACTTGTGATAAATAATATTAAAGTCCCGCGTATTTCAAACTTTAGTTTTATTAGTAGATTTGGAATGGCTACACAAATTTATTGAGTATTTTACTCCTTTAGTATCTCAACCAACATAACCGGCTTAGAAGTCCAGTTCTGTTGGTTGAGATATTTCGATCTTCTGTAGAATACTATTAACATAGAAATTTCAGAACTTATTTTTCTCTATATGTGCTTTACGAGTTTTAGAATTAAATTAAAGCGGGAACTTGTGTTTCGTATAAAATCAAAACTAAGCAGGTGTTATCTTCAGAAAGACAACAGCCATTTTCCTCCTCTTCTTTTCTGACCTAGATTTTTGATGTAAGTAATTTACCACATGTAGCTCAATAAAACCTACGTGTTATATACGAGATAGACTTTTAGCATAAGAAGAGAACAGACATTGTTTTAACGACACTTAAGAACTATAACACATTTGTTTCATTTTCATAAAATGTCCAGAGTTGAAAACGCAAAGCATATTCAACAGCCTATTGCGGACTGGAACTTTAGACGTTTAAACTCTCAGCCCTTTGACCTAACCACCTGGCCCAACCATGAATTTCAGAAATTACCTTAAAATAAATAAAAGTACCATTTATACGAACAAGAATGGTTTATTCAGTAGACCGCAACAAAGTACATGGAAATATAAGCATTTGGAAACAAAATTACAGCTTAAACTAACATGGATGTTTTGGTAAGAAACCTTTCAAAAATCATTTGTAATGCTGACAATCTAAAGAAAGTACTTGTCAGTGTAAGCAGGGCGATTGAAGATGAAGACTTAATTCTTATATTTGTAAATGATATTTTTACAGTGTGATAGCTACGTAGTATTTTGTGTGGTTGTCAGTTTTATTAGTGAATTGTCTGCTCATATATATATATATCAGGATATATATTTCTAAAATGTTATTTTTAATTACATAGGCCTAGGAATTTAAACTTCATATAAACTATGTTGGCTTTAATAACGGATTTTCTATAATTCAGTTACACAGATTTCGAAAATAATATTAATTTTTTTATATCAAGTAAAGATTTTATTTTATAAATCGGGAAGAAAACCTCTGACTTAGATCAGATTATTATTTCGTTTACCGCAATGAACATCTTTTATAATTGCATTTTTTATGTTTTTGTACTAGAGCGATCGATAAAACTTTTACGTCGCGATTGGTCTGGAGAAGTCTGTAGCTAGTGTTTGTCAACATTTTAAAAGAACGGCACGGTATGGCAAGGTGGTTAAGGTACTCGACTCGTAATCTGCGGGTGGCGGTTTCGAATCCTGAAGCATCAAACATGCTGCCTTTTCAGCCGTGGGAGCATTATAATATTACGGTCAATTCCAGTATTCGTTGGTAAAGAGTAGCCCAAGAGTTGACGGTGGGTGGTGATGACTAGCTGCCTTCCCTCTAGTCTTACACTACTAAATTAGGCACGGCTAGCGCAGATAGCCCTCGTGTAGCTTTGCGCGAAATTCGAACAAACATGCAGACTTATGTAAAAGAAAGTATAATGGATTGTGAAAAATCTGCACCTGATGGAGAAAAATAGATATTATTTTCGGATCCAGTGTACAGGAAATACTGTTGAACATGCTAAAAGTTTAAGCATCGCAGGCTGGTGTTATTGATTATTTTGGTGTTTAACCATTTTTGCTCGAAGTTTGATGTTTTAATTTTTGTTTATGATAAGCTAAATAATTTATATTACTAAGGTTCTCAGTTTTATCTCTGCTGTAGGACTGTACTCTTAACAACAAAAGAAGTGCAAAACATTTTGCATAAAATATACAGTAGGGAGGTATGACCATCCTGTTACAAAGTAATTGTCTCGTCAAATTTCACTAAGACACGTACGATAATTGTAAGTTCCTCGAGATAAAGCTGAAATTACTTTCAATTTCCACATGTAAACTATTGATGAGAACTTTACATTTGCTTTAAATTATAAATTTTATCTGTAGGCTGTTCAATTACTTGATTGATAGTGTATAGATAAATAGTGGTTAAGTTTAATCAGTGATGACGAGAAAACTCACCTGGTGAGAAAAATACATATATAAAAATAGCTGGTTTGGATTGAGAAAATTTTGTATGTAGAGGAACGAACAACGTTTCGACCTTCTTCGGTTATCGTCAGGTTCACAGAGAAAGAAAGAGGTAACTGAGCGATAGCTGACCACATGTTTGAAGGGGGTTGTGTAACTGAGTGTAGGAATGTAGAGGGCGTACTAGGATGTTTGCTTATATTTATTAATATAGGTATAAAGGTGTTCCTTTGTATTGGTTTATTTTGGCTTGAGTTGTATAAGATGTATAAGTTGCAGTGTTCGAAAACGTGTGGTGACTTTTTATGTTCTTTGAATCTGGTTTCCATTTTTCTACTTGTTTCTCCAATATAGAAGTCGTGGCAGTTATCACATTGTATTTTATAAATAATGTTGATGTGGTGTTTGTCAGTGTAGTTTTTACATAGTATAGACCTTAGTTTTGTGCTGTTTTTTGAATAAATTTGGTATTAACTGAAATGTCATATTTTGTTACTAGTTTTTGCCAAATATTGGTTATTTTTCTGCTAATGTCGGGAACATATGGTATGCAGCAGTATATGGTTTCGTGATTTCTTAATTCGTGGGATATATTTACTTTTGTTAGCTGATTTTGCTTTTTGTCCAGGTGTGTGCGTATAATGTTTTCTACGGTTTGTGGATGAAACTTATTTATGTTGATGAAGTATTGTTTTATTTTGTCTAATTCATCGTTAATTGTATCTGGTGAACATAGTTTTACGGCTGTGTTTATTTGGTTTCTTAGTATGTTAAGTTTTTGTTTTGTTTCATGTGCTGAGTCCCAAGGAATGTATAGTCCAATATGGGTGATATTTTGGTGAATTTTTGTTTTAAATTGTGTATCGGTTCTTGTAATTTTGAGGTTAAGAAATGATATTTGATTGCTTTCTTCCTGTTTAAATGTGAAGTTAATGTTGGGATGTATAAAGTTAATGTGTGAAAAAATTAAGTGTGTGTTCTGTAGATCTGAATCCCGCAATCGTGTCGTCTACATATCTGTACCAGTATAGTGGTGGATGTAATGCTGTGTTAATTGCTTGTGTTTCAACTTGTGTCATAAAAATATTGGCTAGAACTGGTGATACTGGGTTGCCCCTTGAGCCATTTGTTTTTATATAGTTGTGGTTGTTGAACATGAAGTTTGTTTTCATTGTGGTGAATTCTATGAGGGTTGCTAATTGGTTGCTTGGAATGTCTATTGATGGGTTAGGGTCTCGAATATAGAGTTCCAAGGCGTATGGTCAGAACGTGCCTTAATAAGATTATATATTTAAAAAATGTTAAATAGTAACACTCGTTATTTTTTGTATATTTATTATTAACTAGTTATATCATTTTCTGTCATTTCACTTGCAATAATCAAGTTCTGTTTTACAGCAGTTAACCTTTTACTTAAAAAAACGGAACCTGGCATGCCCTTGTGGATAAGACGTTCGACTAGCAAATCTGTGTGTTTCACATTCGAATCCCATCACCGAACACGCTTGTCCTTTAAGCCAATGATGCATTATAATGTGGTGACCAATCAAAAGTTTCGGTGGTAAAAGAGTAGTCTATGAGTTGGCGGTGGGTGGTGTTGACTTACTACCTTCCCTCTAATTTGCCATTTATAAGTTAGAGAAAGCTCGTCGCAGGCAATCGTTAAGTAACTTTACACGAAGTTCGAGAAACAAGCAAATAACAACAAGAAAAGAGAACGCTCGTTTCTCGTAATATTCTACGATTTTAAAACGGACCAACAGTATGGTTTAGATATATACAGCCGTGAGAACATATAACACTCTTAGATCAGTCTTGTCAGTCAACGGAGATCAATATAACGATTGCCTGTTACGTATCCACAACCAAGGTCATTTATCAAAGAAGGAAGAAAACAAGTTGAAACTTTATGAGGAGTGTGGGGGTGCTTTCCTGACAGAAACGACAAAACATTGGCTTAAAATATACACAGTTACAGTATTCTTGCATGTACGTTTCCTCACCAGTCAAATGACTTTGTCTTTTATCAAGCTACTTCAATGAAAATTATAAGAGACAAGTTCAATATTTGATAATTAAATTAATAACCCTAGCTGGAGTACCCGTCCCTGGGGCGTGTAAACTCATGACTAAGGTTATCTTACAACATACATTTGCTCCATAATATGTAATTGTAAAAAGACGAAACACAGACCATTAAAAGAGCAGAACACAAAAATTTTAAAATTTTATGTATTGTCCTTTGAAACCAATGAACATCCATACCAAATTTGATGAAAATCCATTTACAGGGGCTTATTGGTAAGGAAACAAAACATCCATAAAAAAACCACAAAACGTAAAATGCTAACCTGAAAACCTAAACTGAATACTTGCATGCACCTAATGAACTTTCATACCAATTTGAGTGAAGATACATCTAAACCTTACGAAGTTTTTACATGGTTATACAATAGATAGTACTATTATATTTATATGCATAAGAAAACATTACGTTACATTTTTAGAACTTTGTTTTGCGTTTCAGGCCTATCTTAATAACTCGTACCTCCATCTAGAGAACGTTTAAATTACGACATTAATAATATTCAAATGGAGAAAAATAAGGTTCTCCTTAATGGGAAACGGAGACGAAACGGAAAAATCGTGACCTCTGTTGCAAATCTTCATTCACACAAGATAAAATTTTCGCGAAGTTGGGGATTGCGCGTCGTGTAATTAAAGGTTTTTCCAGGATCATATAAGCAAAAGTTCTATTATAGCATGATGCCTGGAATTAGAAAGTGTTTTAGATATACCATTTATCCACTGCCTACACTGAGGGACAAGCAACTATTCTTGAGCTTAGGAGAGACTGAACACTTTTAATTCAATAACCTGACCCAAGCTGTATAATATAGAGACCAACTACCCCAAAACTTTATTAAAACTATATAATATAGAGATGATCTATCACTATAGCCATATTCAAGCTGTATGATATAGAGACCATCACTATAACCTGATCCAAGCTATATAATATAGAGACCAACTACCACTATAACCTTATCGTTACAAATATGGATACACCAAAATGAGTTAGATTTATTTCAAACATTTAACAAATCTAACATTCTATGCTTCATTCAGACACCTTCGCTCACTATCAGCAAATAACGTAGTCACAAAATTATTCAGAAAGATTAACAAAATTTGAAGTAATCACCGAGAGAACTAATGGTCATATCTAAAGGAGAAATAAGGTCGTTGTCTTCCTAGGCCGTGTAATGTATATATATAAAAATTATCTTTCATTTTCTCATCGGGAAACGTTAAACGTTACACATATCTAACGATATATTGATTGTTGAAACTGTTTTCTGTTATATAATTACACCTAAACAAACCATATTTTCAGTATAATTTCCGAATGGAATAAATACCTTTTAACAATTCTTTTTAAACTAACTAAAAATGAAGGAACATATTTGTGTTGCTTGTAAGCTTTAAGAGTTTAATGTAATCCTAAAGTATGTATGTTCAACGTAATATGTAATTTAGGTTCAAGTCACTGTTGTTTTTAAACATCTAATTTCCAGATGCGTCATACCCAAGTATTAGGTTCTTTACATAGCAGGCTGGACGTGAATAAGTGGTTAGCATTTCCGGATTATAAACCCGAGGATCCATATTTCACGACTCGTTGTCGCAATTACAAGCTTTGCATTTTTGGGTTGTGAGTGAGTGATAAGAGCGACAAACATGCTGACAGAGATGAATCTCTGTTTGAGCTGTGCCAAATGAACCTCCTGATGGAGGCAAACTCTCTTTTAGCGATACCTAACGGATATAATATTTTCTTTGAACTGTGCCAGAAATATATTCTAGCAGAGGCGAAACTCTTTTCTAGTTGTGTCAGACTAACATCCTGATGGAGGTAAAACTCTCTTTGAGCTGT
Source organism: Tachypleus tridentatus (assembly GCF_004210375.1). Classification (NCBI taxonomy): domain Eukaryota; kingdom Metazoa; phylum Arthropoda; class Merostomata; order Xiphosura; family Limulidae; genus Tachypleus; species Tachypleus tridentatus. The sequence continues at coordinate 132,235,070 of NC_134834.1, read as the reverse complement.
TTGAAGACGAAAGCAGAGATTTTATACGAAGAAGTTAATATATTTTAAATGAACAATATTTAGCCGCGCTAGACAACAACTTCGAAAGTGAAAAATCAATTAAAATAGATTTGTTTTAAATAAGTCTTAACAAAGGAGAAGTTCATTTGAGGTCGGTCAGACAAGCTTATAAGTTTCAGCGCAAAGATACACAGTGGGCTATCTGCACTCTGCTCATCACGGGATTGAGCCCCGGTTGTTAGTTTTGTAAGTCCGTAATCTTACCGAGGGACTTTTACTTACAAATATGGCCAGTGTACTTTAGTAGATAGACATTGCTTGATTTATGAAAATAATGCATATAGCATAATAGATGTAACGTTAACGTAATCCGTATCATGGTTTCTGTTTTTTTTCTTTTTTGCAGAGTGGAAATATCTCTCTTGTCCGTGTCTTTTGTACTAATCGTTATACCGAGTTAAACTTTATTCAAAATGTTTTCCTAAGCTCACTGATGTTTCTTCTAGGTCATATTTCAATAAATCCTGATATTTTATGTGTTTTCAATAGCCTTTTATCTCAAGGACTTTTACTGTGCTAAATGTTAATTCGAAATGTTATTCAGGATACCTTAAATGATGTGCATGAATATAAACACGATGAATATATTCAGTTATATTTGGGAATGTTGTTGTTTTGAGATATTAGCTTACTTAAGCTGGAGTTCTTGTCCTTCCGCACACCCCTTTTTTAAATTACGTTTTCATGACAACCTATTCCTAGCAAATCACTGGGATTTGTAGACACATATGATTTGTTTAGCGCATGTGTATCAACCATGTGCTTCCACTGAGGAACCACGGTCGGTAAATATTTATTCTGGAATTGCTCAACGGAATATGAGATTTACGCTTTGTATAACTAAAAACTTGTAACGTCTCCATTTACGGATTATGCATCCCCTAACTCGAATTGAAACTGAAAAAAAAAAGAAAAATGTGGAAGTAGAAACCTTATCAAATATCCTTTTTGTTAATTATCAACAAAGTGTGAAATTATTTTTGTTTCAGTCAACGTGGAGTATGGAAGTTTTGGTAGTTATATTTAAATCAAGTAAGATGAAAAACCGTTCACTGTTATTTTTCTTGAAACAATACATGCTATGTAAACCAGTAACGTGAGATCTTAAAATTTCTGTATTACCTTGTGGAAAAAAAAAATGGTGCGTCATAAATTTGCTCACTCCTGAAGAGGAAGTCATTTCATTGATTTATCATTTAGTCTTTAAATTTCAGAACACATTTTAAGTGTTGTATTTTAATTTATTTAACTTCACAAAGCTTATTCGTAAAAATGTGTAAACTGGATTTATATAATGACCACAGATACCCAGCAATACTGGGCTTAAAAGTAATTCAAGAAATGTAGGCGTGGGTCGCTCTTTCCAATATTTTAGTCGTACCACAACATCAATTCGCCCCGTTTCCTCATTTTCGTTTAGTGTCGGCTTCTCATATTTCGTGTGCCAATCTGGCCAGGTGGTTAGGGCACTCGACTCGTAAATTGGGAGTTGCAGGTTCGAATCCTCCTCCCACCAAATATGCTTGCCCTTTCAGCCGTGAGAGGAGGTATAAATGTGCCACTGAATCTCAATATTCGTTGGTAAAAGAGTAGCCCAATAGTTGGCGGTGGGTGATGATGACTAGCTGCCTTTCCGCTAGTCCTACATCGCTAAATTAGGGATGGCTAGCGCTGATAGCTCTTATGTAGCTTTGCGTGAAGTTCCAAAAACTAACAAATAAAATAAACAATTTACGCATTTTGCTATGAACCGCATCGCTTAGTTGAGCACTTATTCGCAGCATTAAGGTAAAGAAAAGTTGAAATGGCTACTAGACCTGAACTGTTCTTCTGATTGCTTATCCATTTAAACTCGTTCTGCAGGTAGTCCGCCTTCTGAGACTAGTGTTTATATATCCCAGAGGTATTGTGTATTTTATGTTTTAGTCTTTCATATTAACAGAAACGTCTCTTCTCTTTTCATTTTCCGTTTCCTGAAATTCCTTTGGTTATGAAACTAACAGCAGAGGTGTGCATATGAAAACTGAAAAAAGCCATTTTTTTCCAAGAGGAAAAAAAATACTAGAATTTTTTTTGCAAACTGTTTTTCCCAGGGTGAAGAGCGATAATGTTATCGACTCACCTGACTAAAATCCGAGATTCGATTCCACCTAATGTATAACTTTACGCTATGACAAAGATTAAATTTCTTACCTAATTCTTTTATAAATTTAGATTTATAATGTTTTATGTATCTTAAAAATACGTGAAAATCATTATTTTACAGATACGACACTAGTTAGTAAAATGTATGGAATGTGTGTGATTATCAATAATTGCAGTTTAATCATATCTGTATATAGAGTTTAGACAAAAACGCCGCATATTTAATTTTGCCATTTTGTGAAAATCGGCGTTTCATTCCCTTCAACTTTCACAAAAACGCTATGAAATCAAAAGTATGCTATTTATTAAATAAAATTATTACTAGTTATTAAATGAAAATCTTTAAGAAAATATTAGTTACTTCAAATTTTACAAAATCTATTCCGTTTTTGGACGAAACGCTTTATTATTTATAAGAATTTTTCATTCAAAATGTAGAATAACCAACAATGAAATGCTATTGGTAGCTCAATTTTAGAGGGAGTGGCGTGTTTCCCGTTCTGTACTTCATTTTTTATATTTGCTCATATATTTTATGATGCTTAGCATTCTACAACCCGCCATGTAGACATTTGTTTTTCCTTGCTTGTTTTAACGCAACTTCATTTAAAGGGTTATCTTCTCTTTGTCTATCGCAAGGAAACGAATTTCCGATTTTAGCGATTTAAGTCTGTAAATTTACTCCTGATCCACCAGGGATAAGCTTCTGTGTAAAAGAGCTTATTGACATCCTAATTTTTATTTTATATATGATAATATTCATTTGACGTATCCATAAGGCCAGAAGAATCATAATGCGATGAACAATGACCACCTAATTATGTTCACAAATTGTTCATGCAACGTACACGACATTTTCGAGATCAGAAAGTATAAAAATGATAAATTAGAAGCTACAGGTTTTGAATATTAAGTTTATCAGTCCAAAATTAGGAACATCTACCCAGGTAGTCCTTTGTAATAGAACCAGTTTTTTTTATTGTACCTTTTTATAAGCTTCATCTGGTATACGATCGATACATTTAAAGAGGAAAGGAACATTTTTTCTGCGCTATTATTATTATTACATTCATTCGATTTATCTTGAAACTTGTTAGTTTTCATAGACCAGCAAAATGCTTAGTGATTTATTAATTTGTGTAGTTTTGGTATCTAGCACTTACAGTAAGTAGTATGTTTAGATACTTATTGGAATTTTACGTTTTACAGTAGATGAGGTTTAGCGTGGGTTGATAGTTAAGATTCGCGAGATGCAAGTTCGAATAACGTTACAGAATATTTTAGAATCTTTAGTCGTGTGGGCATTATAACGTGATTTAAATCGTATCATTAGTTGTGAAAGAGTCGCTCAAAAGTTGGAGATGGTTGGTGTTGACTCTTTGCTTTCCCTGTTGCTTATCACTTCACAATGAGGGATGGCTACCTTATGTAGATTTAGTGAGTGAGTTTTAACAGATATTCTGTATGATTTTTTTATTCTTTCTCTGATGTTCTGATATTAAAATAAACATACAAACATTACTTAATATTAAGATCAATACCTTAACATTTTTATAGCCATTAATTACCAGGGAACTTTTTAACACTAACGACATTTTGGACTCTGTCTTGAGGCCTTCTTCTGGTCACGAGTAACTGAAATCAAAACGGTTTTCACACATCTAATATACGCATATATGTTTTATTTCAAATAGACTGGATATTTTAGCAGACAACAAATACGTATCATCATAAATTATTTATTGTTAGCTATCTCCTACTGCCACATGGAATTTTAGAGAAACAATCGTAATATTAAGCTGTTTAACTTTGGTTCTTTTTCTCTCTCCAACTGCTTTTTATTAGCCAAAATATATATTTTTGGCATATTCGTTTTCAGTTTCGTTTTTATGTATTGTTAAAAGTTAAGTTTTTATAGAAGCTCGAATCCTATCAGTGCTGTTTGGTGGCCCAAATAATTGTGTAGTTTTGGGTAACTCAAAACATATACTTAGGATTTCAAAAATAATCGACAAGCAATTTCTGGTGTATTATAACCCTATAATTTTTTATTATCTGTAGATAATAGATTTTGGAGTAAAAAACAAACAAACATTTTATTAACTATAAGGAAACAAAGCATGTGAACTATTCGTTTATATTCGTTTGTTTTTTGTTGTTTTTTTGGCTGTAAATATATACTTTTTGTTGTCATGGTCTTCTATTTATAATTCATCTTTTTCCCGAACTAATTTTATGTTGATCATGTCCAACTTATGCAGTGAATACAGGAGTTGCTTTCAACATTTATCTCTGGATAAGCCCCCTAGTGGTATATTTGCTGACTTACAACGCTAGAAACTGGGTTTCGATACATGTTGTGGGGGGAGCACAAATAGCTCACTGTGTAGCTTTGTGCTTAATTACAAACAAATATCTCTTTGAATATATACAAACCTTGACAAAGCATTTCTCTTTTATTTTTCCTTAAGCAAGGCTAATGTTGCAAGAGATCAAGACAACGTAGAAACAGCAGAAAGCTGAACCCTGGCTTAATTACTGATGTGTTTATCGGTAATGACGCAATCTAAAGATCATTTCTTTTATTAAGGATTACCGGGCTGTGGCAAAATCAGAATAGATCGAGAAAAGACTGACGTCAGATCATTTAATGATTCCGTCGTATTTTGACAGCTGATGTGTTTTTATTATTTTTATTAAATAAAATTTGGTTTATTTCATTTTAACTATATAATAAAATACGTTAGTGGAACAGGATTACATCACTGTAATTGTAAGGTCATTTTTTATTGTACAAACAGGGATATTGGATTTTATACAATTCTTCGTATAGAAATATTTATACAAAGAAAAACATACATTTAAGAAAATTCAAACGATGTTAAGTGAACTGCTAGGTGAATACAAGTTAATAGACTATTGAAGTGATTACGTTTGAAAACAATTTTACTTAAGAAGAAGGATAATTTAGTTTTACTTAGATTTAAACTACATAAATAATAATAACTTCTAATTTATTTTCAGTAGCTTTTATTAGTTTAATAAATATTTTGAGGTTATAAAGAAAAACGTTTCAATTTTATTTAATATAGGGATTATTTTGATTTTTTTCCTTCGTCTAGCATGAATTTTTATCACTGTTGCTGATATCTCACGAACAAGCTGTTACTGCCAAATTCGCTTTAAATCTTAATAGATAGTATGTCCTCAAATAAAAGCTTAACTCAAAAAACTTGATTGCATTTTATTTTAGAGAAGGCCTTAGTGAAAAGATAAGGGCCTTAGGTCGAGAATTGTAGTAAGTATTTAAGATTCTCATGTGACTTCGAAGTAAAAATATTTCATAACCCAGGCATTTGCGAGAAGGTAAATACCTTAGCCCAAAACTTGAACCAAAGATATGTGATCTGCATGAGACTTCGAAGAAAAAGCAACTAAGAACATATGAAAAAGCAGGAGAATGATATAAAATTTAATACATAACCGAAGAACGTCCAGGGCCCCCGAGGCAAGTCCTGGATCCCCATCGTAATGTGTGCGCCTGTGGCGTACATTTCCTCGCTCTGCTGTGTAAAATAAGCCTTGAGCCTTCAATTTTAATTTATTTCATATACTTTTGGTATTTAAATTTCTATGGGACTTCGAAATTATTCTTTCTAACTTTAACACAAACATACTCAAGAGATAGGCCTCGCATGGCCTAGCGTGTTAAGGCGTGCGCTTCGTAATCTGAGGGTCGCGGGTTCGCACCCGAGTCGCACCAAACATGCTCGCCCTCCCAGGCGTGGGGGCGTTATAATGTGACGGTCAATCCCACTATTCGTTGGTAAAAGAGTAGCCCAAGAGTTGGCGGTAGGTGGTGATGACTAGCTGCCTTCCCACTGCTAAATTAGGGACGGCTAGCACAGATAGCCCTCGAGTAGCTTTGTGCGAAATTCCAAAAACAAACAAACAAACAATACTCAAGAGATAATTAACCAGCGATCCATAATTTTGAGATGATAGGTTAGAAGGAAGGCATCTAATCAGTACCACCCACAACTAACTCAGAATGTTAACCGTGAGAGGCTTAAGGCCTGAGCTTGAAGAGTATTTTAAATACATTTCATTCTAATAACTTTCCGTTTAAACTTTGTTTACAGATGTAATAATAAAAATTGGTGTTTGTGTGTGGGGGTTTCTTATAGCAAACCACATTAGGTTATCTCCTGAGTCCACTGAGGGGAACTGAACCCCATGATTTTAGCGTTGTAAATCCGTATATTTACCGCTGTACTAGAAGGGAAGACGCGAAAGTTCGTATATCAATTAAAAATGTATATTTTTATTATTACAACCGTAAACCCTATAAATTTACACAACTAGCGAGAAAAAAGTTTCTGTCATATGTATCTTATATGGTTGTCACAAGCGAAAACTCATTTCGACGTTAATGTTAAAGATGCGGTATCGTGAACAATCACCAAACGTTTTAAGTACTTGCGCTCAGATGAAACGTCATATCTTTTTCAAGAACGATGGAAATGTATTTAAAACTTCTTATTTCATTATTTATACAATAATGTTTTTATACAGTTTCGTCAGGCTGCTGACACGTTCTCAATTCGTTACTGGCAGTGACTGGCAACAAGCCTAGAGATTTAATCTTGTCCTTTTTATTTGATTTAGGAAAGCTAGGTTGCTTTTCATCCTACGAATACAAAAGAATATGTTCCATGCACAGTTCTAGCGATTTCCCTGTACTGTTTCTCATGCTTTCTTGCCTACTGATTGGTGCACTGTCAGTGAATCCGAGGGTCTCTTGTCCGCGTCCCATTGCCTTACAATTGCGTTTTGCTCTTTAAGATCGTTAGTGTGTTATAAAATGACGATCGAATTCAATTGTTAGATTATAATAGTCCAGGAAAAAAGCATCTTTTTATTAAAGTAACAAGCTACTCATTTAATCAATGTATAGTATATGTATTCATGTAATGTCCGTAATTTAGTTAGCAGCGTTTAAGTTGTATCATATAAATATGTTTAATTTGACTGTGCTGTGTTATTTACACGAAGCTTAAAATAATTATCATAGAAAAATAAAATGCTAAAATAATAATATAATCGCTTGCACTCTTGTGCCAATACTTAAACCAACAGTAGCGCTGTTATTAGCTCCATAATATTTAACAGATGTCGACGCTGTATAAGATGTATTTTAACCCACTAATAGCAAATATTGAAGATGAACATTTTCTTCCGAAAGTAATAGCAATAAAAAATTCAATACCAAACACTGAAAGGTGCATTGCAGAGATGCCAAAAATTAAACTGAATATACTGAAGAAGAGACGTCAGCAATGGAACAACGTGAAAAAAATTGATGGAAATGTTGCATAAAATGAAAATGTACATTGTTTCAATCTCAAGTAGTGCACAATGTCACTATTGCAGGGAATTGAACATACACACTATGATGGATTTTTTTTTAAATCACTAGTGCATGGAGTTCAAAATACACATTAGGAATTGAATTTTTAAAAAATGTCAATATTGCAGGGAATTCAACATATGCATTATAAAAGGAATTTAAAAATAATCAATAACACATGGAGTCCAAGATATACATTATAAATTGATTTTTTAAATGTCACTATTGCAGGGAATTGAACGTACGCACTGTGAAAGAATTAAAAAAATACTACAGTCTACTTGTACGTTAATTAATACCGAAGAAGACACTGATGTGACAATAATACATCATAAATAAGCTTCTTCCATCATGACATGGCAGACGTTGAATAGTTGTATTATGTTGATCTACAAATTAATTTATGAAATGGATACATCGTTTTAAAAAATTTACACGACTAACAAAATATCAGGGGAAATATAATATTTTATGAGCTCGATTCAAATATTGTTAGAATGAGCTGCTGTTACGTAGTAGAATATTCTATAATACCAGATAAACTAAAAAAAATCAAAACTGAAAAGAATTAATAGCTTTTAATAATTAATTTTGACTTGACAATAAGAACTAAACGAAATGTGGACGATTTCTAGTTACAAAGTAATTTTAGATTTTATGTCCAACAGCTCTTAAGACTGCTCGACAGAAGGGCTCATTGGCTTCTTTGTACTTAAGCGAAGGAATAGATAGGCTAAGAATTAACCAATCGACAAGCAGTTAATGTAAGGACTAAATGTGATCGAACTGGATAGAGAAACTGTTATGAGCATAAATGAGTGGGATAATTAAGTTTATGACTCGATGTATTGGAGATGCAACCAGGGTTATTAACCTTCATATAGTACGGAAGTGAGTTTTAAACTAGTGTTTACTGTGTTGTTATGATCAGAAATATTTCAAAACAGACTATAACGAATTATTAATATGTTCAGTGAGTACTTTTAGGGGGTCCGATGGGGCAAAAATCCTGGTCTGTACCGTTTTATCTTATTGTATACTTGACAAATTTAATTTGCCAGGATTATACATCTTAAGTAGCAGAAAAAATACACTAGGATGTAAAAAAGCAAAACTGTATTTTTAATTATGTGTACTAGGTTTGGCAGTGATCCTGGATACTCCTTTTTTCCATTGGGGTCGCATACACCACTGGTTATATTTGTTGCCTTTTTTAAATTTATTTTTAAGTTTATTCCATTAAAATGTTCTGCTTTTAAAAATATGTATAATATATAAAAATTTAAATTGTACTGACATGAAAGTTTAGTCTAACGTACCGTGGTATAATTAATGCAATTATGGATTTGTTTTATTTCCGATTTCCAGTTTAGTTCAGATGAAAAATGCTAATGTTTGGATTCGACTACAGTGGATCCCAGCATTCACCACGTTACGTTTCATGAGTACATATCTAAATGTGACATGTTCAGAAAGCGGTTCACCTTAGAATCCTTTATTATTGACACTAACAAATCCAGCTTTGAATAAAAAAAATGACTGAACAATTACCTATTAACTCAAAAATGACGCACGTATCGAGAAATTTTGCTCATCAGCGAGTTGTTTAATTGTAGAAGTGTCAGTAAAGTTTAATGCTTTACTTTGGACAGATAGGGGGTAACTCGGGATACGGGTTTCTAATTGGTTGCACATCAAGTAATGATCAAAAAGATTATCTAAGTACTTTTTAGTGTAACACGAAAATTCGTTTGATGTTTCTATAAGAGCTCAGAATGTTGTTCAAGAAAACTAATAAACGAGGTCATCTTATTCTTTCTTTTTGTAATACCAATACATGATTACAATAAAATATAAGCTATGTCCATTATCTGGCAAGGATTTTCTAACTCATTTGTTTTTGTCTTTTTTTTTTCCTATTTCCATGATGAGATGTTCAATTTCCATTTCCTTCCATAAAATAAGGTAGGACAATCAACGATGTGCAGTTTTCTGCTAACTCAATAACATTATTGTTATCTAGACTGTATCTTTTTATGTTCAGAATTTTTCACATGAAGTACAGAAGGGAAGGCAATATTTAAATATATCTTATATGCATTGGTCAATAATACACAATTTAAGACTTGTAAGTTTTAGATGATGAACACGTACCGTCTATTAACATGAACATACTTACAAAGTGCAAGTGGTTTTAAGTAAGTAATGAAGGCTTTCAGATTTCAAAAGTGCTGACTATACGATAACGGGAACCAAACACTAGCTATATACTATCCAATGTCTCCTTAGTTTCTCCAAATAGCGCTGATCGACCGAACAGCTGATCTGGTATCTCTGAGACCAAAAGTGTATAGCAGGGTTAGATATTATTTATTTTTATTCCATCATACGTTTCTAACAAAAAAACAAGAGTACGTCACACTATTGTAGTTCTTTTTTCATCTTGGCGATGCTTTGAAAGAAATAACTTTGTAAATGGTTTTATGAGCTCAATAATAAGATTTAAAGGGAGATTAAAATTAAGTTATAATTGTTTTGATTAAGTGAAGTACAAGTGAGTTTTAGTCGTGCTGAATTCATCTGTAAGAACCCTTAAATTTATGCTCAATTGACATAAAATACGCATTTTAAAAACCCATTGTACATATACGACTAATTCTATTCTATAGACCGAAAGAAAAAGTACTATTCAATATGATATGTTGAAGACTGTAAGAACGTTGTATAAATATTATAATGTATTAAAATTATTAATGAATATTCCAATATCGATCATTCAACTGTAACTCATTAGTTTAACTTTTACCGACATAAATCTTCAGAAGCTTGAGGGGTTTTACTTAGTTGATATAATATACACGTACAAAGAAGTACATATAAAATAATGTAATGTTTTTTTCTAACGTGTATATAAAAAAAGAAACAATTCAATTCATCTATTTGAACATTTCGCACCCACTTGTTTAGTGGTCAAAAAGTAGTGAAAAGTGTATTTTCGGCAAGAACAAATATGTGTAAAAAATAAGACAAAGTATATATTAAAAATAAAATGTTTGCTAGTGTTAAATATTTGCAGTGAAAACTGAAAATTATATAAGACTTTAATGATAAAATATGTTACCCTGGTGCCCATATCAAACGAGAAAACTACAGACTGTAGTAACCATAAGAATAGGACATATCATAGGCCTGATAAAAAAAATTATTAAAGTAATTACTGTTTAAGCAACTTTGTTATACTTGGATCTAAAAATATATGTTACTGTAATGTTCGTAAAAAAAAAGGGGAAACAAACTACGTTTAAAATTTTAACAGCAAGAAGAGTATAGCAATAAGTTTTAAAGCAATTCACTATATTGAAATGATAATTTAAAATCTGCCGTTGTTTTAAAGGTTCACGTGAACGTGAGTATACTTCTGTCATTTAATGCATTATAATTGTTTTGCTTTTCTGAAAATAGTAGTTTCGTTTCTTAAGCAATTAATATTGTGGAATTGATTTTATTCTCAGATATCACACAATGAACCCAGTTTATTAAACGAAGTGTTCTTAGCTCAGTACTCTTATAAACCTGGTTTTTAAAGAATAAAATCAAAAGAACTGCACTTTGTAGCCACTGATAGCAGATGTTGTTTCGTAAATTTTGTCATTCTGTAAGAGAAAAAAAGAATGAAAGTTTCATCAGGGCATGGCTTTCCGAAAACTATGTTTTGCAAGTGTTATGAATTGTCAATTCTCTGCTCTAGTTCTTTAGATTCTTTTCCGCTGTCTGTAGTCGTGTATGTGCGTGGGTCTGTATTTTTCTGCTCGGATTTCTTTCTTCTGTCTTCCTGCGATCCTCTGTTTGTTGAAATTTATGTACACAGTGTCTCTGTGTCAACATTATAAAGGAATGTGTGTTTATGTACCTATCATCAGGATGTGAGATATTCCTGGCTAAATTTATTGCTGACGATATAAATTTCGAAATGAATATGCATATTATGAAAAGCAGTGGTTCTGAAGCTTATACTTTACAGCGATATAATGAATGCAACTAGATATTTATATTCACATCCATTTTATCTGACAGAATACTAGAAGGAAATATTGATTGAAATATATTATTATTTGATTATGTGTAGCTGCACGTATAGTCTCTAAACATGAGTTAGATTTCATCGTACAAAGTCTTGTTTTGTTTTTGTTTGATTTTTGCGCAAAGCTACACATGGGCTATATGCGCTAGCCGTTCCTAATTTAGCAGTGTAAAAATAGAGGGAAGGCAGCTAGTCATCACCACCAACCGCGAACTCTTGGGCTACTCTTTTGCCAACAAATAGTGGAATTAACCGTCACATTATAATGCCTTCACGGCTGGAAGGGCGAGCATGTTTGGTGCTACGGGGATTTGAACCCGCGACCCTCAGATTACGAGTCGCATGCCTTAATCCACCTGGCCATGCCGGGCCTACGTATAAAGTCATGAACATTTTTGTTACGCTTATAAAATGTTGGCCGTTTCTGAGACTTGGAATCGTTGTTGCTAGGCTGTACTAATTTCCATGTGAAATTATTTCCGTATGGGCTTTTGTTCGTTTAACATCAATATATATGTTGACATTTCAACATTTTTGGCTTCGAATTGAATCACGAACATGTTCTCTGTTATAGCTTTGGGACGTTATGTTGTGATGGTTAATCTCACTATTTGATTAGACTAGCCCACTAGTGGGGAGAGGGTGACTAACTGCCTTTTATTTAGTCTATCACCTCTAAATTAGAGATAGGTGACGCAGATATCCCTAGAGTATCTTCGAGAGAATTTATACAAACAAACTAACATTTCTTATTTACCTGGATTTACGACTATCTAAATGTATCCAAAAAGAAAACGTTAAGATAAATAAGATTAATTGATCACTGAATTTTTAAGGTTTTGTTATAAATGTTTGCTATTTGAAGATGTCGAACATTTTTGCAATGTCTTTCTTATTGTCTTAACTTGAAGTAGTGGAGGGCCACTCATCTACCTAGGTTTAACTCAAGAAAGATAATTGCGTTACTTTCTTTCTCTGATTGTGTGAAGTTTTTTCAACCACTTCTGTTTTTATATTTTAAACTGTATTCGAATGAGAACGTCTTTTCTCTTCTTTATGTATTTTGTTTTTAATTTTCTTATTAGATAACTATTACAAAAAGTTATTGTAATTGCTGTTTAATAACTGCTTATGAAGAGCTTTCTCAGCAAAAGATGTCTCGGTCGTAAATGTCAAGTATTTAGATAACGACTCGCTTAATTTGCTTGGCGACTGTTTCTAATATCAAAGAAATTACACAAAGCCTTCGACCTTTCACTGTTAAATTCAAGTTATCCTCTTTCCAATTTATGCTGCTATTATTTTTTAAACTAATATGTTTTTAAATGTTTCATACAGGGCTGATTAATTAAGAACCAATAACGCATAGAACTGTGTTTCTTTTATCGAAGCTGTATCGAAGATAAAAGTATTATAAAAAACAACTGCGTAATGCAAGTAAATTGTATTGTGTTGAGATTATGTGTCACCTTCTATCTCACACGTGTTTCCATTTCTAATCTGACGACATTTAACATCTCTTCAACGGAGTGCTACATCATGACCTTCGTCAGTAATGATTTGGATATTTTCTATGTTTTACGGTTAAGGTAATCAGAAATGAGTAGACGAATGGTCTGAAGGCTACGTGTCAGTGGAAAAGTCTTTATTTACAAGTCGTCGTTTTCTGTTACCAGTTTGTGTCGTTCATTGTAAACAACATTTTAGTGAACAACCGAATAAATACTATTTGAGCTAACTAATTCGATACCACAATACATTTATCTGTATTAAACATACTAATATTCGTTAATATGAGGAATTTCCCTACCCATAATATTTAGAACATTTATTTTAAAAATTTTGGCATTGGTAAAACCCAACTCACCAATGTTACATTACAAAATGTTTACTTCGGTTCTCAATCAACATTTATATTAAGATAAGAAAAAAAGCGAAAAACAGATAAACAAGAACGAATTTTTTATAAGAGGATACAATTTTGTGGAAGTATAAAATAATGCCCAAAGTAACTCAAATAGTTTGAAAAGTCAAAGGTCGTGTGTATATTATTATGTCTTCACGATTCACATTAAACACGTGCTTTATTCTCATATCATATACGTATCAAAATTTCACGTACGTTTTCGTGGCCACTTCTGCGTGTGTTTCGTTTACTGGAGTGTGCATGGATGTGCGTGAGAATGTTGTACTAATGTTTATTTTTTTGACCTTGTCTTTTCCCCTTGATATAACTTAACATGTGCACGATAAACTTGTGTATTATGCTACATTAACCTCACGGTATGATACACAAGCGAACAACTTGATGAAAGACTATGTAATCTTTAGGGTTATGTTTAATGACATTACAGATAGAATATCTGCATTTATTTGTGAAAAAGAGCCATTTTACATCTGTTCTGCTTATGTTAATATGATCAAAACAAAAATATTGCAAAATTCGGTATAGATCAGGTGTTTTAAAAGTATATTTGTTTAACTGTTTACAAAATCCTGTAAGTATATTTAATATCTTATTTTAAATTTCCGTTACCTATGCATATTTTGATGAAAAAAGATATAATTACTGTTGTAAGCTATATTTTAGTGTTTTCTAGACACAGACGTTAATCTTGATGATGTAATAATTGAGATACTTTGACAAATATCTAGATTATACATTAGTTATAAATATGAGCAATGAGTAACGAAGGAGCAATTAGGTCAGTGATTAAGAATTCACTGTGTGCATGATTGACTGTTAAACGTAAAGTAAACTTCTTTTCAGTTTATGCTGCAATTATTTATTGTAAACTACAGTCCCGAAATATGATTTTCAATAATGGCTTGTTTTGTAATCTCAAACTAATATGTTTTTAGATGTTTCATAGAGGGCTTATTAATTAAAACCAAAATGGTGCTTTTGTTATCGAATTGAAGCTATAAGTATTGTAAAAAATAGTAAACTCCATGGTAACTTCATTATCAAATTATGCAGTAAGAATTAGTGTGTTTTGAGTTAATCAGTAAGCTCTTTAGTATTTGTTATCAATCAAGAAAATTTCTGTTAAATATTATTAGTGTATTTGTATTAGGCCTGCAGTAGTTTTAGGGGACCGGCATGGCCAGGTAGGTTAAGGTGTTCGACTCATAATCTGAGGGGCGCGGGTTCGAATCCCCGTCGCACCAAGCATGCTCGCCCTTTCAGCGGTGGGGTCGTTATAATATGACGGTCAATCCTACTATTCGTTGGTAAAAGAGTAGCCGAAGAGTTTGCGGTGGGTGGTGATGACTAGCTGCCTTCCCTCTAATGTTACATTGATTTACTAACATAATTTTATTATTCACACTTTTTTCTTTAAGAACCAAGTACGAAACTCTTGGAAACCACTGTATAAAACATTTGTAATACAATGAAATTTACGATGTTGAGCGAATTTCTTGAACATTTAAGCTAATACTTAACATGCCTGAGTTCATTTAAGCTTCGGTATACCAATTGTTGTTTCTCTGTCCTTCACATTTTTAACGTTAGAGACAGATCACATCTCATTTTATTGGTATTTTATAATTTTTATGATTAATTAACTATTGTTAACCTTACACCCTTTTATTTCCCACTAACTCACCAGTAGTCTGAATAAGACAATATAGTAATTTACTATAAGGACGTTTTTTTAACTTTAATTTAGTAGTTCAAGTGGACGGGAACAAGGCTAAGGAAATTAATCTGTATTTGAAGCAACATGGGAAATGTTTGGAAATGTTCCTTTGCAACTTCATTAGTATCTGTTTTTAAGGATGGCAGATAGCTTTTGTCATCATAAAGTTGTTGAAATAATTCTTAATTGCTTACTCATTGTAATATGTTTGTAACCATGTTTGGTGGAGTCAGGATTCGAACCCGCGACCCTCAGAATTCAAGTTAAGCGTCCTAATCACCTAGTCATGCCAGGTCATGCTGAATTAATGGGGATCATCAATGTAGAAAAAGTAATACTTTGGATCAAACATGATTAGGAATAATTAGTTACATTCTGAATGTTATTCATCATTATAAAGGAATCAAATGAACCAATATTTGCCATTTGAATGCTCCTCACACCAATGCAAAACCTCTAACAGCTTGAGTTGTTGCAGCCATACAAATGCACCACGTTTCTTCGTACCTTAACACTTATAATACAGAACAGATAATAGAAGACCCATAAGATAATGCCTTATACTTACAGTGATTTATTGTCCAAATTTTTCCCTCTAAGCATCTCTAAAATCGAGCTTTTTCTGAATGCATCTCAGTTGAATTGTTTTTGTTGTTTTTTTGAAAAATTGTCCATAATCACAATATACTTTTTGAAATGTTCTTTGAATAACTATTGTAGAAAGAATTGGTAAACTGGGACGCAGTCTGATGTTTGTTGCATTTTATATATATTTGTCCAGTCGTATTTTTTTCTCAGTCACTATTTGGCAGCCAGCAGTCTTCCTTAATAGCCAAAGTAATTTTTTTATTGCTGTTGTGGATAGATTATGTGTTTGAACAACCGGTCAAAGAAATGGCATTTGGTAACAATATTCCTGCAAGACATAGTCTGAGATATCTTTAACTTTTACTCATTATCATGTATACCAACCATGATATCTCGACAATTATAAGACTCGAGCAATCCTCTGATACATCCCCGTCGCACAAGATATGCTTTCCCTTTCAGCCATGAGGGCGTTAAAAGTGTTACAGTCAATCCCATTATTTGTTGGTAAAAGAGTAGCGCAAGAGATGGCGGTGGGTGGTGATGACTAGTTGCCTTTCCTGTAGTCCTACACTGCTAAATTATGGATGGCTAGCGCAAATAGCCTTCATGTAGAGCCCGGCATGGCCCGATGGGTTAAGGCGTTCACCTCGTCATCTGAGGGTCACGGGTTCGAATCCCAGTCGCACTAAACATTCTTGCCCTTTTAGCCGTGGAGGCGTTATAATGTGACGGTCAATCCCACTATTCGTTGGTAAAAGAGTAGCCCAAAAGTTGGCGGTGGGTGGTGATGACTGTCTTCCCTCTAGTCTTACACTGGTAAATTAGAGATCTGGCTAGCGCAGATAGTTCTCGTGTAGCTTTGCGCAAAATTCAAAAACAAACAAGGTACAGCCAAATTCATTTTAGTTAATTTTCTTTAATTTTCGCTAATCATACAAAAATGGTTTTCTGTCATTTTTTAAGGGATTTTACACTAGTTTTAAAATATAACAAACTAAGAGGAAGGAGACACTTTTTATCCATTTTTAACACATTATAAATTTCGCTAAAATGGTATCTTATTTGATTTTTTTTTACTTTTTCACCGTGAATGTTTATTCAGATTCTGAGAAACATATCCAGAGAGAAGTGGTTCAAAATAACTCATATCTGTATCAACTCCTTTCAGTGCTAAAATGTATGGTATTATCTGCTAGTCACCCAGATTAGTATGATGAGATTATGTAAAGATACCACTTAATATTATATCATCACATAAATATACAGCTCGGTGATCTGATCACATTAGTTTGATGCTTGGATATGCGTGAACTGATCATGAAGAACATAACTTAGGTATGATATAGTTCCTTGGATATGAGCATATCACATACATATAGAGCTTGTGTGTATTGTATTCTCACATTCCTTGGCTTCTTTATGAATAATCGGATAGGAACCACAGAATAACTGGAGGCCTACCAGCAAATGTTTCATAAAGGAAGTGAAATCTGAACTGTCATATGTTAACTGAGTCTGAAGCAATGGAAGATGCCGAAAATAAGTTAATTATAGTGAAACAATCTTTAGGCACACAAACATAATATATTTTACGTTACAGGAATCTTGCGCACTAGAAAGTGCATGTGACACCTTTGTTGAATTACCTAGCTTCGTATGGCGTACCTTTATATCTCAAGTATACAGAGTTGAGTGTGATCTGATTACTTAAGTATACAGCGTTAGATAGTTTGATTACTTAGATATACAGCGTCGGGTGTGATAACTAGGCATAGTTTAACGTTTCCAGTACGCAATAGGGTTATGACTAAACATTACATTTAAATCAGATTATTTATAAGCCTACAGTTTGATCTGATTATTTAACTATACAATGTACGTATGATAACTTTAATATGGCCCAAAGTTTCCAGTACATAACTGAGATTCGACTAAATAGTACATTGAAATAAAAATATTCTTAAGTATAAAGCTTAATGTGATAGGATGACTTTAGTATGTAGCTTGATCTGATATTATTACTTGAGTAAATAGTATAAGTTTGATCTCGCAACTTAAGTAATAGTATAAGGTTGATCTTGTTATTTAAGAATATAGCACGAGTTTAGTCTGATTATATAAGCATGTAGTGTCGAGTATAATGTAACTCAAAATTTTCAGTACGTGACAGAGATTTGACTGGATATTACATTGAAATTCCTTTTGCCTAAGTTTCCTGTGCACAACCAGGAAATTATGTAAGGGAATTTCCATTAGTATTTAATTTAGGCTCGTTTAATCATACAGTGTTAAACATAATCTATGGCTCTAACTTCGACAAATTGCAGTAATTGTTATGTTTTACAAAAACACATAGGGGAAACATATGCTTAAAACTGAAACTGAAAATGTATAATTTATGAACAAAGATTATTATTCATATTTTCAAATCAGTCTGTTTTGAAATACATTCTTACAAAATCTTCATTGCAAGTGCTTCATTTACAAACAAAAGTTTTCATGCTCACAGAATTCGAGGTTAATGTACTTCTTAACTTAATTATACACCTGACATTTTTGTATAAATGACGTCATAGGCAGTTTGTTGACGTCTGAGTTTCGTCAGTCTGATTGTTGCTTACAGCTTTGTTCCCACGTAATCTAGTTCTTAAATTGGATACATAATCAAAAGGAACTAAACTTAATTCTAGACCAGTGAAATCCGTCTCTTTTTTTTCTTTTACATATATAAAATTTTTAGAATTAATGGATGTAATACAAGAAAAATTGTTATAATAATTTTGCAAATAAATGTTAATTGCGAATAAACATTTAGCATTTACTATGCTTTGAAACATACTGGTATTTTTGAGAGATTAATGCTTCTTCATGTACCACTTTATGATAATGCAACAAGTATTTTCATGCACCGAGTTATATAATTACAGCTATGTTGAAGCAATTGATAACATGAGGCCTAACTTCTTTCTTTGACAACATTTATCAATTACTAATTTCCTTTAAAAATTAAATTTGTAGGACTCACTTTATTTATATGATTAAAGTGTACTTACATTGAAATCGTTCATTTTTTAGTAAAATTTATCCTGAAACAGAGCCATACTTGCAAATTACCACTTCACACGCACAGTCTGTGGTTCGGATTTATTTTTCACGATATTAAGAAATTACATCTATTTTTCTGTTTTGTCCTTAATAAAAAACAACAAAAAACAACAAGTACTCCACATTTTAGTGACTGTGGAACACTCAGCATTTAGCGATTGAAGTGTACTGTTATGTACATTAATGAAAGTCATATTCTATTTAAATCAGAAAGAGCTAATCTAAGAATGGCAGTTTTCGAGTTAATTTAACTGCACGATGTACAGAGGTGATGTTATGTATATAAGCATTAGGCTTATCTTCCACCATTACACCAGTTAGTATCTTCACTAAACAACACGAATACGTAATTTTCACAGTTCAACTTTAATATGTTGGTTTACTTGTTTAAAGAATAATGAGATATAAGGTAAGCTCAAAGAAGATAACTCAACTCACTGTAATGATGAATCGGTATTAAATCCATTAGGTTAACATGAACCAAAATAAAAGTATGTTCGAATCAGACGCGGCTTTGGAGGGTGGTTGGCAACCCAGAGTACTATTATTCTGGCGAGTAGTTTCTAATGTTGTTGTGGGAGGTTTGTAGAGGTGACAACACACACTAAAAGATACGCGACTGAATTCCAGCATTAATAAACAATAGAGAAATTATCGATGGATTTTTGAAATAATAGTGCCTTCACATATAATAATGGAAACGATAATATTGGGATTCGGGTATTCCAGTTTCAAAATAACAAGGCAGTGGCTGCAATAGTAAATAATAAATAAGTTCTACAAATTTTTATTTTGACTTCACTAAAATTTAAAAAATTGACAAACTAGGGATTTGTAGCTAGAGAAAATAATGCAGACGGTAGTTTCAGCCTAATTTGTTTACTCTTATAGTGTTCTCAGTTGTAAGATTGAAAATATAGTCTTTGTACTTGTTTTTGTCCTTTTTGACGATCACTGTTCTCCTTTATTAAGTTAAAAATTTTTAATGTTTTTATTACGTTTTTTATGTTCAATTAATGAGAATAAATTTCAAGCTAAATACGTGTAGGTGTATTCAGTTGGATGATACATGTTTTCAAAACAATTTACTACTGCATTGACTTTCTTCCATCGAAACCATTATTTACTCAACCAGGTAATTTTTGTGCCTTAGATTTCGTGTAACCAGACGTTAACAAGCGTCTAGTACAAAGTGAGCCGCTCAAAACAACTTCACATATATTATGTGTTTAAAGTTACGTAAATAAATTTTCAAAGAACAATAAACAACTTTTAAAATATGTCATGGACATTTGCAGCGTTTCATATAATATATCCAGCTAGGTTTTGGTGAATAATAGTCACCCAGTTTTGCTGTAGGCTTGTGAAAAAATATACAAACAATAAAAACAATACCAAAATATGCACTCACAATTTCAGTAAATTACGAAAATCAGTATAATAAATTAACAATGACAAAAGTAGAGGTATCTATTCTAGTAATCGTTGCAGAAAATTACGTAGAGACAAAGAACATCAGAGAACTCTGGAAGTGATAAGTCCTCAACGTGGCAGTTTCCAATTAATGCGCCATAAGTTGCACAAATTATTTTCCAATTAATGTGCATTATCAAAACACCGTATTTTGTCAGTGGCAAAGAGTGAATAAATTATTTAGAGCCAGAAAACAATGTGCATGAATTAATTTAAAACTTCCATGTGACATACTCAATACTGCATTCATTACTATTGTTCAGGTTTCAGTAAAAAAATTGGTAGCCTTTTATTCTGTAGCGGCTTGTCAAACTATAATAAATATACGACTGGAGACACTGTTATAAATATATACATTGTTCACTTTAATAAATCAAAGTGTTTTTTACTAATATAAAACGAAGCATTTCCGGCTAGTATGATGGTACTTAAATGGGTTCTACATTTTTGCTCATTTGTGAACAGCTTCGAAGAAGAACTTTAAAATGTTAGAGGGTGGAAATTTTGACCTTCGAGAATGAACAGTGGACACAGCAGATAGCCCGATATGACTTTGCTATAAGAAAAACACACACTTCTCATTCGACGTGACCCTTCACCAGTGTAGTATAATTACTTCACATTGTTTATATTGCATTGACTCGATATTTTTCTTTTTATATTTATTTTTGTCGCATACAATGTTACATATCAATAAAGATATAAACACATTAAAATAATAACCTTAACTAAATATATATATGTCAATAAACATAACACAAAAAGCGAAATTGTTATCAAAAGTCTATCATAATCATCATTTTATATTAACGTATATCTGGAATCAACAGCTTATTGAACATAGTACAAAAACATTATATCCTGTATATCAAATAATTAATTTCTTATAATTTCATCAGTTAATGTAACATCTCCATTAAGCTTGTCATTTCTGTTTAAGATGATTATATTCTGAATTATATTTATTTTTTAAGTGAACCTTGCTTGTTGAAACATGTACTGTCAATCCATAACGTATAACAGATTCTGCTGAACATTCATAAATTATTATTTTTTATATTAATTGGTAAAATATTCTGCATCCTCCAAAATTTGCTGTAATAGGTTTTCATTTATTGCAAAAATATTTAGATGTTTAGAATAACTGAAAACATCATATATAATTAGCCTTGAGTATGTCTTAGTATTTACATTTTTAAATACATACATTTATAATCAGAATACCACTTAATATCTACAAATAAATGTATATATTTATTATTACATCTTTGATGATGAGGCTATAAAAATGTTATATTAATAATATTTGTGTGTTGCATGTGAATTATCTCAGTTTTTATCAGTATTCGTATATATTTAATTTATATTAAGTCAACACCTTGACTTACTGAAATCAACTTCCATATCAACGTGACTTACAGTTAAAGTGTATCATTTGCACATTGATGTATTTTTCTTTTAAACCTATATTCACAATATCATTAACATATAAATTAAACAATGGTGGACTCAAAATAGATCCTTCTGGAACTTTATAACCATTGGATCGCTCATTATTACAACCATATTACTCAAATAATTCAGGAACTATTTATGTAGTTTTCCCCTTATATTCATCATGCATAGTTAATCCAGCAGTGTTTTATGATTTAATGCATCAGAAATTCTGTTTAAATGTTTTTATTTTATTTTTATCTAATTGTATATTGACGTGATTTGAAAGCTTTCTAATAATAATATGATAGTTTTATTTTTAATAGATCTGTATTAACACTTGTTTATAATGTTATTTTTTCAATGAAGTCCAACATTTTATTACATACACATCTTTCAATCATTTTTTTGCAATCATAGGTAAAGTAGAAATTGGTTTATAATTATTGAAATATTTAATTTCCTGGCTTGTAAATAGGTTTTATCATTGATATGTTAAGTCCATTAGATATTTTCTATTCTTTATAAATTAAATCTAATAGGTATGTTATAACCTTTGCTAATAGATCGTTTTATCTTAACTGCATGACATCGATTTCTTGTCCTTTGTTAATATATTTGTTAATATATTAATAATATTACACTTGTAGGATTTGTATGCACACGATCTAAACAAGATTTAACCAACTTTCCACTTCTCCATTCTAATCTTGTGTTATAATTTTTTTTATAATCTGGTATGCTAACTTATTGAGCCAATATGTGTAGAATATCTTTCAATTCCTCATTATCTTGTATTATTTCGTGCATTTCTAAATTACTTTTTCGTTCATACTGTTACAGACCATTAACTTGAATTAATATTTTTAAAGTTAAATCACTGTTTTGAGTATTATCAATCAGCCTTTGTACTTTCCACAGCATGATACTACTGTTAAACAACTTAATGCAAGTTCAGTTATTGTGCTGAACAATATAATGCAAGCTTCATTATAGGGTTGAACAAATTAATGCAATTTTCATTATACTATTGAACAAAAGTTTTCATTATCGTGATGAATGAATGTGTATTTCAGGTTAAGCACAAAGCTACATAATGGACTATCTGTGCTCTGGCTACCACAGATATCGAAACCCATTTACTAACATTGTATATCAGTAGCTATCCCGCTGTGCCACTGGGAAAGTTGTGTTGAGTGTCATAATGAAGTTTCATAATCCAACTTTCATTATTATGTTGAATAAATGTTCATTAATGTCTTAAACATTGGTATGTATAGAATTTTTATCTGACGCTTTGAACTTGAAAAGGACCCAGCATTTGAGCTAAGCAGCACAGTCACATGCCTCAAGATTCAGGTATAACCATTCTTAATTTGGACCTACTAACTGGAGGAAGGGCAATGCTTACACAACGCTCCAAACGGATTAGGGAGATTGACATTCTCTCTCATTCTTATAAAAAGTGTTCCGTGATATGTGGTGAGCTCAAACACTTTATATTGTTATCCTGATACGCCAACCACGTGGCAACGCCCTCCCCTTTATCTGAAATATTCAATACCTGAAGTAATCTTTAAAGTGAAATGACGTTCGGAACTGCAGATATTTCAGTAAAATATAATGTTTCCGTACATTTTATATGGATTTGCTAGAGGACCTGTATTCAGTAACTTGATCGATGTGATAAATGATAAAGCCATAATCACGTCCTTTTAGAGAAGAAAAAAAAGTTCTGGAACGTTTAAGTACTATTAAAAACGTAAGATTTAGTGCACATATGATAACTTGTTTGATTTTTCAAGTTATGTAGTAAAATTATTTTGTTTATTTCTTTAGACAATAATAAAACGAAAATTATTTGTGCGAAGAATTGTTCGGGTCTAAACGCTAGGACTATCGTAAAGATTTTAGGTCAAAGTAACAATCATCATATTAATAATGTTTCATGAAAGTATTTAAACATAAATTAGGTAATTTTGAAAACTTTGGTAAAACTACTATAATTACTCAACTTCATATTTAGTTATTATTAAAATACAATAATCTAATAAATGCAGCCCCAGGTGTCAGCAATAAGCTCAGGGGCTTATAACTCTAACGTTCGATTCCTGCAGTGACCACAGCCTTGATAGCTCATTGTACAACTTTATTCTTAACGAGAAAGCAAGCAAACAACCTAAATAATGGACCAACATCAAATACGTTTATCTTCAGCTGCGTACATATTAAACTTTGTTTGTGTGCGAGAATAATTTTGCATGCTAATTGCTGACCATTATGTTAAAACAGAAACCAATATGTTTATTTATTTACTGGTAAGTTATTATTCACATATCTGCTTAATGATTGGTTGTTAATGTTATTTCACTCAATGATATTTAAGGAGGTTGGAAACATATCATCTAGTTGAATGATACATCATTCTTTAGTTTCAGACTCCAGTTGGAAACCTCCAAAAGATATTCCAGTGTCGCATAGATAGAGGCTTGGTTTTTAAATCAGGTGGAAATGGAATTTCTCAAAGGAGATTAGTCATTTCTAACTGTGATATACAAAATTATCTATTTTGCATTTTCACAAACATAAAACGTTTTTGCCACGTAAATTGAGGTATAATTGGATGGTTGGTTGTTCTTAACGTAAAGGTCACGTTGAGCTACTGTGTTACTGTGCTCACCGCGGGAAGTAGAACTACGGATATGGCTTTCTAAGCCCTTAAGTTTGTCATTTATTCTACTGGGAACATTTAGGTATAAACATCTAATTTAACTATGCTTGTTGCGAAATAGAAATTGTAAAGTATTAATGTTCTTAGTCTAACAAATGCAAATATTGAAGGACAGAAGATTAAAGAATCCTTCGTTTCATGCATAAAATATACTTTATTAATGTTCTTAGTCTAACAAATGCAAATATTGAAGGACAGAAGATTAAAGAATTCTTCGTTTCATGCATAAAATATACTTTATGTATCAGAAAAGCCGGTTAATTCTCTTATCTATTACAGTTGACAACACCCTTTTAGCCATCTGCAGGAGCTCTTCAGGTTTAATGAAATACAAATTTTTGAATTCTCATTCTCGACACGCGGTCGTCCTAATTCTGGCCAATAAGGTATCCTTGTTCTGTACAGCGTTCTTGTTAACGTAGACTGTATATAACTCTCTAAACAAAGCCTATCATCTCAATAATATCTGCAGCTTAGGATGAGGGCCTCTCATATCAGTATTTACAGCTTGGAGTGGAGGATAATCAGTTGCTGTCAACACCATACATAACGTAGAATATGCAATCAACAGGTGGTGGTAAACAGACACAATAGTACAAACATTACCTTATTATTTCAGGTATGTTAAAAAAAAGAGTGTTTGTGACATTTAAAATAAAAGCTGTATTTCATGTCATCATTGTCTGTTACTTTTCGTCTCATTGTCTATTGTGTTCAAGCTTGCGATGTCACTATTGACAGCTTTGTCTTTCAATAAATACAGAAGTTAAAAAAGACGAGAGTATAGAAAATATTTTCTAACTTTTACCGACGAAATTTAGTCACGAAACCTTAAGTAAGAAACGACTTGTATGTTACTTTGTCTATACAATATAAATTTCGTCGGAATATCTACTTTCAGAAAGTGTCTGTGTGTTTTTCTTATAGCAAAGCCACATCGGGCTATCTGCTGAGTCCTTTCGGATAATAAGGTATAACCAAGCCAGTTTCTATATTTGATACACGAAATGAATTACACAAAGTTTTAATAGAAAGATGCTACAACAGTTGGTTTTATTACACTATGTATTCTGTAAGATTTTGTCAGACTGTATGGTTGATGTTTTCTCTTTTCACAAACAGTTTTCGTAATGAAAGATTATAAACCTAGGCTACGTTAGGGAACAATACCTGCTGTTTTACGTTTTCACAAATTTGAAAAACAATGTTAATATTTGAGGATATTAGTTTCCTTATTAGAAATAACGATGCTTGGATAGCTTTTCACACCAATTGCAAAAAAAATTGATGAATTATTGTAAAAAGCTCAAAGAGATTTAAACAGGATTTATAAAGACAGAATAAACATATTAGTGTTATAACTCTTTTAGTATATAAAACGTCTCTAGTTAACATCAAACCTTAACAGTATCTAAGAAAGGTGTGGGCACATGTTTAAATCTCGTGACATTTCATAATAATTCAAAGGTAGAAACAAGTGTACCAAAAAATTCTGGTTCTTAACCACTTTTAGAGTGGTAGAGATAATGTTGTTATTTTTGTTATATCTACATCATCTGCTAATATTCGTCACAAGTATTTTGAATAATATAATTTTTATTATAACGCATTTCAAACTGTCATTTTTACTGAAGCTTTAGTTACTGGCAGTATGTATTTTTGAAGAACTGCATTAATAAAATGTTTTGGCATTAGTGGTATTTTCATGAAATGTGTATGTTTGTATAAGGCTGTCTGCATTAAGTGAAAGGTATTTAGATTTCACTGTTTTTAAAAACATTGTGTACTTAAAGGTGCCGATAATCAGTGCGTATGCTGTTGACGTTTACTTAAATGCGTATAATTAAAACTACTTTTCGTGTTTGTGCAGCCATGCTTTCTGTTGAGTGATTGTTACAAAATATGTACACCAAACTTGTTCAAGCGAGAAAATGTCCTACAGAATAAATTCATTCGGAGTGCTAATGAAATCCTATATTAATTCACGTCTTGTGTTTGTGATTTTTTATTTGTTTTTTTCTCGAACACCTACCACATTTTAGGAACCAACAGCGCCAAACTTGGTAGGCGAACTCAGGTTGGCTCGATGGGCGTTTTTATCTGTATTGCAGGGGTTAAAACGCCTATAGAGGGTTTTCAGGCATGGTGGGATCTAGATATTGGTTTGAATGGTCGCTGAACTCGAATTTTGCATCAAAATGCCAATTTTGAAACTGTTTCCTGACCCCAAATCCTAAGCTAGTTGGACCATACTATAAACCCCGCTTAGCGTCACATCGCTTTAAACTGACTCATTGTTGAGATCTTTTCTGCTTGATATTTTTTCTTTCACGAGTGTTAGTGTGTTTTCTTATAGCAAAGCCCCCTCGAGCTATCTGCTGAGTCTACCAGGGGGAATCGAAACTCTGATTTTACCGTTGTAAATCCGTAGACTTATCGCTGTACCAGCGGGAGACTTTCACGAGAAAGAAAAAATTATTAAACTTCGTAACTCGGTGAACACTAATTTTTTTCATATGAATGGCAGTAGTGCTCTAAATAATGTTTATTTAGTAAAATAATGCAACAAAGAACATAAAATAATAACACACAAAAAGCAGACAGTAGCCCTTAACTATAACAATTTTTATAGCCTTACCAGCGACTCAGTATGAACCGTCAAAACGTCATTCATTTACAGAGTATCATTCTCGTGGAAAAAACAAAACAAAACACCACCAAATATTTTCTGAGTAAGCGAGCTACAGATTTCTGTACATAAAACAACGTAATATAATACGTCATTTGATACGCGAAAACCTTGCCTGTCTATTGGTTATAACTAATACAGTCGTAAACGTAGGAGAGAACTACATGTATTTACAAATATTGAAAGAGAGGTTGCGACAGGTGGGCGTGACAAGAGGAACCTGATTTTCTATTTAATGGCTCTGTAACCAAACAAGCTTAACGACCAATAAGAATTTGCTTTTTTCCAGCGATAACGATATTATAGTGAGTAACTTACCCTAAACTTACCAGTACCTAAACAAAGTACTTATACATCATTCACAGGTAAGAAACAATGCTTTCAGTTACATATCTCCATATATGTTAAAATGACCGTTTACAGCTAATTCGTTTGGAGCTCTGTTCTCAGGAACCTCCTTGAACGCTTAACGGGGTATTACTGTATATGTTTCCAGGTGTTAAGAGCAGGTGCTCTAACGTTTTTTTGTGTTTTTTTTTACGAACCTCTTTGTAATTGAGAAAAGCGGAAGAACTTTCTTGGTACGCTGGGTCGTCTATGAATCATCAGGGACCTCTGTGCCCGAAACCGAAGCAAAGTTTTTTTGTTTTTAATCCTCGTTATAATAAAGTATCAAAGTTTAAAACTTATAAAGACTGGGCGAAATTTAATGCTATATATTTTAAAATGTAGACATTGGCTACAGTAGTTTCAATAATGCCAATACTTTCTTAGAAACAAGATCTATCCAAGACTCTGTAGCTTATCTGATATTCCTCTTGGTAACTCCAGATTTGATTTACTTTTCAGAATTGTGAACTTAACTGTACTGATTTATTTTGTTGGATTTTAATTTTTCAAGTCGATTTGAAAAGGGATAAAAGACCCATTTTTTATTACTTAGAATAAACATCTTCTTACTGATAACTAGGACCACAGTTTACAGGATTATTTCAAGTTAAAGTTTCGTATCTTATGGTCCTTAAAGAGTAAGTGAAGCGTTGCTCCAGTGGTTTGTTTGTATATGATAAAATTTGCCTTTGTTGCGTTCCTATGCTGGAGAAACTGAACAAACTATTTAGTTTCACAGAAAATTATCAATGCAACTACTAGGTTTTATTATAAAATATTCTGTTTGTATTTACAGTTATAAATTAGTAAGCTGAGGAACAATAAGATCAGAAAAACTGCAACTAAAAATGTTTTTTGTTTTAATTTACAATTATTTCGATATGAAGAAATTGTCTGACTTTTAAACTCTTTGATAATACTGACCAGGTTTATCTTAATTTGTTTAATGTTATTATGCATAAAAACGTAATTATTTATTTTAAGAACAAAAATTAGTTTTCGCTGTCAATAGTCGACTGAACTGTCTTAGAAGTTAAATAGTTTATTGCTGAGGTTTCTAAAGTAAACTAATAGCAATTACTTTTATTAAAAGTTGGTACAACTGTTTGAAAATGTTATGTTGTTTAAACATATTGTAATGGGTACACCTGTTTGAAAGTTTTCTGTTGTAAAACATTTTATAGTTGGTACACACTTTACAACTATTTGAAAATAGTCTTTGGTAACAGAATTTTTTGTTTTACTTGGAAAGATCTCTTGATTAGATAGTATTGGACATATTTTGAAGCTGAATGAGTGTTTCAAGCTACACATAGCATACTTAATGAGGAAAATTTTCAAACAACTGTACCAACTACAGTATGCCTGTGTGTATGTGTTTTACTTATAGCAAAGCCACACTGTGCTATCTGCTGAGCCCACCGAGTGGAATCGAACCCCTTGTTTTAACGTTGTAAATCGGTAGTCTTACCGCTGTACTAGCGGGGGGCTACAGTATGCTCAACAACTGAAACTTTCAAACAGTACACGTGGTATTCTAATGTGTTCAATGTTTGTATGAAGGAACTGTACAGTGAAATAGAAGAGTTTAAACTGTTTACAGTATGTATAGAGAGAGCTATAAAATAAAACATAAGATCCTGTTCTTTCAGTTTATGTATATATGATCTATATGAGACAAAAGAGCCTAATGTATTTCAGTTATGCATAAAATATCTTTAAAATGAAACGTATTCAACTTATGTACAAGATAATGACAAATTGGAAATTTACAAACCTACAAATAGGGATCATAAAAAGTAAGGGAATAAGGTTGGAAATACTGTAGACATTATTTACTCAACCTAAAAATACCCTATTTTGGCTTCACGCTTTACCTAGGGCAATTTTTGCTGGGGTCAGAAAAGGGATTTGCAATTTGAATATATAATGCCTATAGTGTCTAAAGCCTTGTTTGTTTGTTTTTAATTTTAACAATTCCTATTTGCAAGATTAGATTTTAAATTCCTAATTTGTATCTTGTTTGCTAATTTTAAGACTCAACTGTGGGCAAATGAATACTTGTTATGATAGCTAACTTTATACATTGTCATGACAGCAACCATAACTGTTAGTTAGCTGATATGGTTCATGATGATTTACTATAACTATCGACTATTTGATCGCATTAGTTTGAGATGTAAAATATTATGCTGCAGCTAGAAATTGTGATAGACATTTATTTAGAATGTAATGAGCATTTATAATTGCTATGTAGCTAAATCGTCTATATTTAATGAATAGTAATGAGCAAATATATGCCTAGAGTAAGAAACAACCCAAACTAAGCGCTAATAAACTTTTATCAGTAGAAAAGCAGCCTCTTCATATAAAACATATATATCTAAAACATCACTTTAAATAAACCTTTGTATTTTTAAAAGTAATTATTTTACGAATACGTGTAAATTTAACATAATGTAATATTAAGCGCATTGACATTTTGCTACTTCTTCACTTCATACATAATATAGGAGTTTGCTCTCTAAAGACACCGATTGTACAGTCACAAAGCATTGAGTATCTACATGTTACAGTCATCTAATGTTCATTTATTATTGGCTAGTAATTCTTGTTTCATCCTGTAAAACTTAAAGAAATACTAGATATATGTAAGAAAACTAACTGCAAGAGGTAAGAATAACATCGTTTACACAAGAATTATG
The DNA here is from genome assembly GCF_004210375.1 of Tachypleus tridentatus. Classification (NCBI taxonomy): domain Eukaryota; kingdom Metazoa; phylum Arthropoda; class Merostomata; order Xiphosura; family Limulidae; genus Tachypleus; species Tachypleus tridentatus. The sequence goes on along the minus strand of NC_134834.1, from coordinate 132,204,612 downwards.
GTATTTAAAGTAAAATACAAAAACAAATAGACTTTTCAGTACCTCTGCGACTTTCGCAGCACCTTATTTATTATTTTATAAAAGGTTTTGATCCAATATTCCAAGTCGTTTTTGTTGTAGACTGACAAAAGAATAATAATACTACTAATAATAAGAATTACAAACGGGCCGTTTTGTACGTTTTATTTTCATTTTAAATCTAACACATGTGCTTATTTTTGTGCATGTTTGTATGTGTACAGCTTTAGCAGTCAGTAGCAAAGGTTTTAACTGAATCTTTACTGTTTAAGGTGTTGTTGTTTTTTCCCGAACATTAGAATTATATGTAATTCCTTGCTATCCTTAGTGTAAGTATCGTGGTTCATAATAAAGAGATCTACAATCAAACAGAATAATTAGACTTGTTGAAGTTATATATAAAATGGCTCTACAAGGAAAAAAATGCTTTTGGTTATTTATTTGCTGATTTTCATGAAAAGCGGCTTGAAGTATATCTACTCTAACTGTCGCTAATTGTGAAGTCATATATATATGTATATATACTAGATGGAAGACACCTAATCAGTACTACCCATCGTCAACTCTTCAGTTACCCTTTGCCAACTAATAGTGAGATTATGACGACACGAACGATGAAAGGGAAAGTATTTTTGATGACGGGATTCGAACCTGCAGAATCGAAGACGCAAATGATTTAATGTATATATATATATATATACAAAGAGGCTCACAATGAAACAAAAACGTCTTAAGATAGTTACATTATGTATAAAAGAGTTATACAATTAAACGCAAGAGCTTAAATTATTTGAGTTGTGTCTAAAAAGAAATATACAGTGAAACAGAAGAGTTTAATATATTTACTTTATTTACATAAAAGGTCTACAATGAAACAGAAACTTACTTTATCTGAGTTATGTATAAAATCCCTCTAGTGTGAAACAGAAGAGCTTAATGTATTTAAGGTATCATAAACAGGAGTCTACAATGATACAGAAAAGCTTAGTATATTTATAGTATGCATCAAATAGCTCTACAATGGAACATGAAAGTTTAATGTATTTAAATTATATATAAAAAAGAGTTTTACACTGAAACAGAATAGCTTGATGCATTTAATTATGTATAAAATGTTTTACAATGTAACAAGATAGTTTAATATATTTATATGATATTTATAAAGTTCTATACAATGAAACAGGAAACCTTAATGTATTTAATTTATGCACATAAAAGTATATCTTATCTCAAAGTTTTTGAATGGGTCCATATTTACTGTAAAATGCAAATTTTTATTTAGTAGATATATTGCAATAGTCAAAGTTCGATGGTAACAAGTGTAAGGTCTTATCTAAAATGAATATAATATTTTCTATAATAAATATATGTTGGTCGATTTAACTGTGATCGAGTTGTTTTTAGTTACTTAACGTAATTCAATAGAAAGTTAATCAACGAGAAAAGAACTAAGCCTTTGTTCTAGTCCATACTATTTGTATCATATCATTCTGGAAGTTTTATAGCATAATCAATTTATTCACGTGGTTACTGAATTGCACGAAGTTTTGTCCTTCCAATGAATGTTATACACCAAACTATTTTATTTAGGTAAAGTAAGTAACACTACATTATTAGGATATATTACAGCAAAGAACCTGATTAGTTTTTCTTTTCTATATTGAAACCTCAAAGTAAACACTGACATTGCAAAGGAAGTTGTTATCTTTATTTTGAGGAATACTTCGTAGTTCGTAGCATACTGTTTTTATTCATTTTCAATACTAGAGAGGAGAAAACGAAAGATACGACTGAGGTACGATCCTATAACTAGTTATCTACTTAATTACAGCCATTGTCTTCATTGCCAAACAAGGAGTTCATTTCGTAAATACAAAGACTGCTTCGTTACCAGATAGCCTAATATGTACCAAGTCTAATGAAAGCTTTTTGTTAACTTCATTCCAGCTTATCTTCTTTGTCCCGCAATTCCTAGCGCATAAAGGTGTATTTTTGGTATGAAAACAAGAAAAATAGCGCTTATTCTTCTGTACGAAATAAAATCGTTTGGCAGTTAATGAAAACAAACTGTTTTAGTGTCATACAATTTTATTACGTACCTCATTCATAATTCTCTAAGCTACAAAAATCCTACGATTTAGTCTGAAGTAATTATGATAACAATAGCCTTTAGTACCGCTCAGTAACACTTAGTTGGAATTTACTATTGATAAAATGACTTTTGAAACTTCGACATGGTTGACAATTAAACCCATCTCCCAGCACTGGCACTAGTTGATGATATCACCTCAGAAAAATTCGTCTCTTTCTTTAAAATGTAGTTTTTTGCTAGCAGTATTACTCGCTTGTACAAATAAATATTATTTCCATACAGAGTTCACATTACTTTTAACCACATACGAGTTCATAGTTCATTTCGTTACACAATGTAAAGGTAGTATCAACTATAACGTAAATGTCCGCACAGGGGAGTGAACATTTATAAAAGAGATTACTTGTGTTTCGGAAGAATTGGTTTGTTTGGTTTTTTTTTTTTTAATTTCGCGCAAAGCCACTCGAAGGCTATCTGTGCTAGCCGTCTCTAATTTAGCAGTGTAAGACTAGAGAGAAGGCAGCTAGTCATCACCACCTACCGCCAACTCTTCGGCTACTTCTTTACCAACGAATAGTGGGATTGACCGAACTAACAACGCCCTCTCAGCTGAAAGGGCGAGCATGTTTGGGGTGACGGGAAGAGTTGGAAAGGACAGTGTATCATATATTTACCATATTCAATTACGACATGGTTAGTATTACAACATTCTGTCAACAGGATGAAGTAAGTACACGAATTCAGCGGATTTTTGTAAATAAATGTTATATGGTGCTGTGAAAAATAGATTTAAATACGTATTTATTTGTTTGTTTTGTTACTGAGCGCAAAGCTACGTGTTGGACTTTTGTGTTCTATCAACCACGAGTATCGAAATCTATTTTTTAGGGTTATAAGTCTTCAGACTTACCGCTGAGCAACTTGGGACATATTTAAATAAAACTTCAAAGTTTTTATTTTAATTAAAACGTAAACCAATCATTTAATTTTAACCTACTCTTCAGGTTGGAATTGTTTGTAATGATTTTGTTTGTTTTCTTATCATCTAAGTTGGTTTTCCTTTATTGATACTTTAACTTTTAACAGTTTTACACCAATAACTTTAGATTATAAACTGATTCTAAGTTAAAGACTTTGCGTTCTCTGTAACTAGTCGCCATGTTTTACTCGATTCTTTCCTTTTTTCATTCCATTTGTAATATATCTCCAAAGGCTTTCTAACAGTTCAAACTTTATCTCCAAATTGAAATTCATCCCCAGTGGCTTTATCTTACTTCTTGAGATCCCAGTTGGAATCCACTATGGATATTTCTCAATGTCTCACTGGGCATCCAATATCGACAAACAACAATTCAATGTTTAATTTCTGACGGATCTCTCCGTATATAAGATCCTGAACCTGTTTATTCTTCTGAAGGCAGGAACGTTATAATTAATTTTAAAATTATTTCGATTGAATAGCCAATTAATACTTGAGTAACTTAGCCAACTGCGTGAATCCTTCTAGTCCAATTCCATTTTGTAGCTTCAACTCAATATTGTTTAAATTGTTATCCTCCAAAATTAAACAGAAACATATTTTCCTGGAATTTAACTATTAACTAACATCATCATGTACAGGTGATTTCTTATAGAGCGTATTTGTGCTTTACATATCACTTGAAATAACTGATGTTTTTGTATTCTCTTCCTAATTCTATTGTCCTGGATTTCGGTATATGTCTTTTTTTCTACTTGTCTTAGCAATAACTACTCTTAATCATTTGTTTGCTTATAATCTATTCCAATTAGTAACTACTTTTGTAGCTTGGGACCACTATATTATTTCAAGTTAATTAAATTGCATCAAGAACTCTGTGTTCTTAATTTGCTTTGCCTTTTAAAAAACAAGTAATTTATATGCATTTTGGAATCATCAGCTCTGCATTAAATTCTCACGGAGTATTGAAGATAATGAATTAAAATAATCCTGCATCGCTTGGGATGGCAAGATGATGAAGACAGTATTAATATATATTGCATTGGTATGTTTGTTTCTGTATGAATAAAACAGTACTGTCTGTTGTCTGCCCATATAACTGTTTCGCCAAATTTGGTGACGGGTTCAGTGGGTACATGCGAGGGTACACACAAATGTTCAGTTTTGCGCGTTATTTATGAGCCTTGTTTTTTCACTATTTCGCCTCCTCTTGATGAATCTTCACCAAATTTGATATGATGGTTGCTGGGCCTTTGCGGAGGGAGATACATGCAAACTAACGGTTTTACGTTTTCTGTTTTACAGTTTTGTGTGAGTTTTTGTGATTTTTTACAATTACATATAAGGAAAGCTTTTGTTTGTTTGTTTGTTTGTTTGGAAATTTCGCACAAAGCTACTCGAGGGCTATCTGTGCTAGCCGTCCCTAATTTAGCAGTGTAAGACTAGAGGGAAGGCAGCTAGTCATCACCACCCACCGCCAACTCTTGGACTACTCTTTACCAACGAATAGTGGGATTGACCGTCACATTATACACCCCCACGGCTGGGAGGGCGAGCATGTTTAGCGCGACGCGGGCGCGAACCCGCGACCCTCGGATTACGAGTCGCCTTACGCGCTAGGCCATGCCGGGCCATAAGGAAAGCAAATTTTAGTTTCGTAAGATAACGGCCCGGCATGGCCAGGTGGTTAAGGCTCTCGACTCGTAATCCGAGGGTCGCGGGTTTGCATCCCCGTCGCGCCAAACATGCTCGCACTTTCAGCCATGGGGGCGTTATAATGTGACCGTCAATCCCACTATTCGTTGGTAAAAGAGTAGCCCAAGAGTTGGCGGTGGGTGGTGCTGACTAGCTGCCTTCCTTCTAGTCTTACACTGCTAAATTAGGGACGGCTAGCACAGATAGCCCTCTAGTAGCTTTGTGCGAAATTCAAAAAACAAACAAGCAAACACAGAAGAAGCTAATGTCGTCATGGAACCATTCATAGTCTGTTTACCTTTAGTAATGAGGCAAGTGATAAAGCAAGCATTGAAAATAGCATCTATCACATATAATGATTATGAAAGTTTTTAATTAGCTATAAAAATAAAAATAAGTTTACACTTGTGAATATAGTAAGTGTAATAAAAAAAGTCTTTAAAGTGTCGGAATACAGTAATTATATTTTCATACAAACTAAATTACGTGTATAAAATATCTAAGCTACTCTGCTTGATACCTTTTATTGTCTTCGATTTTTCACTAATGTTACCTATATATAAATATCTATAATAATAAAAGAGTGTGTCTCTATGTATGTGTATGTGTGACGCCATAATTTCAAAATGAAAGGATTTAGAAACCTGAACATTTGCACGAATACTAAGTGGACCATGAGGGCGTGTACCTGGTTATATTTACTTATTTTATCAACAAGCTTATTCGCATTTTCTTTAATGAAGCATGTTAACGAAAGAAGAGATAGGAAAGAAGTGTGTCCGCTAAAACTCCAAGGGAAAAGAGCCCAGGCACCTGAAATTTTGCACCCATACCAACTATACCTTGATGGTATGCACCTATGGTTGATTATCTTATCCATATGCACTCGCGCATTCTCATCTTTTTAAGGAAGTAAGTTAGCAATAAACTATATAGAAAATAAGTGGTTCGTTACATAGCAACTTCTAATACATATATAGAAAAGCCAGTACGTTTTTGGTAAAAGTGCATTCCATCAGTTGTTTTTATGTCATGTTGCTTAGCAAAAAGAATATATATATATGTTTAGGTTATGCTCTTATGGTAAACTAGGTTCAGAATATACACAATAGCAACTTAATAACATGACCGAAGCCGAGTACTTTTTCTAGTATGTTATATTCAAGACATGTTGATTTTCTGTCTGATATCTCGACGTCTTATGCTTGAGTGAGGATCTCTTTTAATCAGTTTCAATGAAATCTGGTAGAGGAACTTATGTGGATCTTCTCTATCCTACCAACGAAATAAATTTTATGAGATCCATAGATACAACTGTCAGACAGGGACGTTGTGCGTGTGTGTCATTTACAATGAAAGCGACTGTTTGCGACGATCAGCAAAGGAACCCACGCAACTCGCGGCGTTAAACGTCACTTTCGATGGACGTCGATTTCACGTAACAATTGTTATGGTATAAACGACTTTTAAAAGATGGCGAAGCATGATCTAATAAATTATATTAATCATAGGACATTATGTCAGGCAGATTCTAAAAGGCGTTTATTCCTTAACAATTATTATTCTAAAATGGCCTGGATGAATAGTATTCACACTACTGCTGTGTTTTTTCTATCTCAACAGGCCTTAGGAACTATGGATTAAACGAAATGCGTCGTTGACAATGGATATAAAAAATGCGGTGTAGTTGAAATACTGTTATTATATTACACTTTTTTAATTCTAGAAAATCCGTAAGAAACTGCATTAGGAATGTACTTTTAAAATATATAATACGCGTAACGTAATGTCGGTTGTAAATAGATAATAATGATATGGCAGTAAATTCGTTTGTTTGTTACTTGAGAGCTATCCGCGCTAGCCGTCCCTAATTTCAAAGCGATAGATAGCGAGAAGGCAGCTAGTTAAAGCTACCCATCACCAACTGTTGAACCACCTTTTACAAATGGAAAAATGGGATATTGACCGTATTTGATAACGTTCCAACCACCACTCTTCCCGTGCTTGAACTATTCATCTAACTGCTCAATCGTTGAAGGGCTTGTCTAATTTCCTCTGCTAAATTTAATCAAAATTGGTTTGATAAGGTCCAAACACATACACATGTATATAATTGTTTGCTGTTTATGTCAGTTTCTCTTACCTGGCCTGGCATGGCCAGATGATTAAAGCAATCGAATCATAATCCGAAGGTCGCTAGTTAGAATCTCCGTCAGACCAAACAAGCCCGGTCTTTCAGGCGTAGGGGCGTTATAATGTGACGGTCAATCTCACTATTCGTTGGTAAAAGAGTAGCCCACGAGTTGGCAGTGGGTGGTGATGACTAGCTGCCCTCTTTCTAGTCTTACACTGCTAAATTAGAGACGGCTAACGCAGATAGCTCTCGTGTAGCTTTGCGCGAAATTCAAAACAAACCAATTATCTTAACTTTAGGCCCGGCATGGCCAGGATGGCGTTCGACTCGTAATCTGAGGGTCGCGGGTTCGAATCCCCGTCGCACCAAACATGCTCGCCCTTTCAACCGTGGGGGCGTTATAATGTGACAGTCAATCCCACTATTCGTTGGTAAAAGAGTAGCCCAAGAGTTTACAGTAGGTGGTGATTACTAGCTGCCCTCCTTCTAGTCTTATACAGCTAAATTAGGGACGGCTAGCTCGAGTAACTTTGCGCGAAATTCAAAAACAAACTTTTTTTTTCTGAAATTTCGAAGAAAATTAATTATTATGCTTGTAACTCCAAATTCCCCAGTGGCTCAGCGGTATATCTGTTGACTAATAACACTAAAAACCAGTTTTCTATAGTCGTAGTGGGGCAGAACACATATGATCAATTGTGGAGCTATGTGCTTAACTACAAACGTATCTGCATATTAAACAACAGCACTATAGTTATACCTTATTAAAATTACACGAAAGAAATGGCTTGGCTTATTTACAGTAATGTAACCATTCTTTTATAATAAGTGCTATGAATCATCACTATGTGTTTACGGACTTCCAAGGCTAAAATCCGGAGTTCCCTTTTCCGCGGTGAACATAGCGCAGATAACTCGTGTAGTTTTGCGGTAACAAAAGAAAAAAAGAAGTGTTTTTATTTTTAAAATTGTAGTTGTCTAATCCTGATCTGTTTGTTTTAAATTCGCGCAAAGCCACACGAGGGCTATCTGCGCTAGCCGTCCCTAAGTAAGATTCAAGTAGAAACTTTTGGAATAAAACTGCAAAATTTACATCCTAACTTTGGAACGATTCCAAAATTCGTTAAATACATTTACTTTTGTGTAAAATATTGCAGGTCGATTTGTTTGTTTGTAGTTAAGCCAAAAGCCAAACAATTGGTATCGAAACACGACTTCTAGAATTGTAAGTCCACAGACATGTCGTTGTGCTACTGGAAAGCGATGCAGCTCGAAATTATCTGATGCTAAATGAGATATAAACATAGATTTCTATAATTAATTGTACTTATTGCTGGTCCAAGATGGGTCAGCAATAAATCTACGAATGTACAATGTTAAATTCAGGGAATTGATTCTTTTCAGTGGATACAGTAGATAGCCTGATGTGGTTTTGCTATAAAACACTACATAACTTATTATCCACAAAGCGGAATGCGAAAGAAAGTTTTGAAATTATTGTAAAAAACCTCATGCCAAGTGGAACTTAACAAGGAATTACAGTATTCATTTCAGGACGTTGAAAATATAATCAAAATGGGAGATGCTTCCTGTAGTTTTGAAATCAATTGAATTTTTAGCTGAAAATGAGATATTTGTTCAAAAATTTCTTCGCGTTTAAAAATAACCTCAGTAGAATTTTTAAAGAAATTTTCAAATATCTCTTGAAATGCGTCAGTGTTTAATTTCACAAACAAGCTGAATCAGAATGCTTTAAAGTGACGATTATAAATTTGCAAATAAAGTAATATTTCCTTATTTATTAGTTCATAAGCTTGTATTCAGGTCCTTTTTCTCCCAAAGGCTTAGAGTTAGATAACAAAGAAAATTGCTTTTTTCAATGTTTGGCATTTGGAACTGTCAACTGTAACAAGTTACGATAAATAAACATTGTTATTTCACAAGTTGTATCGAAACCAGTTCATAAGAAGTACAGTTTCTTTATTAAGGTAATTTCAGTTGCTGTATTACTTAGGTAGTTTTAGTTATTTACATGTAATAAAGCGTTCTCTTGCTCTTTGGAAATGTCACCAAGACAGGATACATCAAACTTATAACAATGTATGGCGATTTGTTTTTCAGATATATATGTCTGAAAAAAAAAACATGCTTATGTTTGTTTGTCTTTTAATTTCGCTCAAAGCTACATAAGGGCTCTCTGCGTTAACCTTCCCTAATTTAGCAATGCAAGATTGAAGGTAAAGCAGCTAGTCATCAACACCCACCGCCACATCTTTGGCTACTCGTTTACCAACGAATAGTGGGAGTGACCGTCACATTATAATCCCACCAAGGCTGAAAGGGCGAACATGTTTGATGTGATGGGGTTTGGAAGTTGCAACCCTCAGATTACGAGTCGAGAGCCTTAACCACCAGGCTATGCCGGTCCAGCATATTTATGATTTAAATGATAGATTTTCTATTTACACCTCTAGTTACTGTCGTACCGCAGTTTCATCACGTTTACGGCTAAGTACAATATGAGTTTGTTTTTAGAATTTCACGCTAAGTTACTTAAGAGCTAAACGCGCTGTCCTTAATTTTGAAGTAAAGGCAAATAATCAACACCACCAATTGGTAATTCTGGAGCTATATTTTAACCAGGATGTGGCGGCTAACTAGTTTCTGTTTTGTCTAACTGATGGAATATCCTCAACACATTTGGGTTCTGTTAACACAATCAAAATTCGCTACGACAATAAGTTAACAACATAGACCGATAACGGTAATGCGGTATTTAGTTCATTATTGTTTTCTAGTGTTGATTCAATTGCCCATTAAAAATTAATGTAATAAATAGTTTGAAAGCTATTTATAAATATATGTTCAGTTCTGACAAAACTCTTTGCATGTTTTGTAAAAAATAAGGTCATTATTATTAAGACGGAATACAAATACAACTGAGAAATGCATGTTACGTTAAACTATGACGTATGTAATGATACAGATTCTATGTACACTATTAACGATTTATTAGAAGAGCAAACAACTTTATCAGGCAGCTATAGAAAAATATGTAATTCAGTATTTTATCCATCACATCAAAATGTTACTAAAATATATATAATGACAAAAGATAACATTAATTCTTTTTATAAGTAGCGTCTGTAACCTTATATCAGTTCACATTAAATATTAACTAGAAGGCACAAGATTAACAATTCAGCTGTAGTATCTAGTTTAGGATCGTGGTTAGAAAATTTTCTACACAGTTCTGCCCAACGATTCTCAATGGGATTACAATATGGAGATTTTGCTGCCCGTGGCAGTCTTATAACGTCTTCTTGATCGAGATAATCGTGAACAATACGTGCACTGTGGGCTGTGGTATTTTCGTTCTAGAACATAAAGTTACTGCCAAACGCTGCTCTAGCATATGACAAAAATACAGTCTCCTTGTGATGCCCGTTGAAGCGCCTTTGACGTTTCCCTGGAGTATATGATGGGAAGTTTTTCCACCCTGACGAATAGCTACCCAAAAATGTACTGCACTGCCTTCTGTGTGTCCCATTGTTTGTTCTCCAGGCAAACAATGAACATGAATCCTACCATCAGCTTTAACAAGTGCTTTAACTACTTGGCATCAATTTATAACAGTATCCAAACATTTGGGTTAAGAATGAGTAGTTAAAAATAAAGAAGACGCATAATATAATGTAATTTAAAAACTGAGTCGATATCTATAAAAAAAAGAGATTAAGGTTGCATAATATTTTTTTCAGATCATAGTGTAACCACTTCTCTTTTATTAAGATATTCATCAAGTATCTTTACATATGTTAAAAACGTCAGTCTACAAATAATTCAGTGTAGTTATGACAGGATGATCACATATATTTAAATACCTTAAGCATTTTAAAATTATTCTGAGTGTTAGATTTTTCTTAGAAAGCTTCACTTTCTTTTCCTTGTTTCAAAACTGACTCTAATGATTTAAATAATGTTTAAATGACGAAATGAATAGCCACAAAGTATTTTTTCGTAATGAGTAATAATATTTCTTAATTGATGTTTACGCCTGATAACTTTGCAACTCGTCTAAGTACTTGTAACTTTAAACATCGGGTTTCGATGCCTACGGTGACCGGAGCACAGTTAGTCCATTGTATAGCTCTGTGCTTAGCAAAAACAGATTTAACTGAAACAATAGTTTTTCAAGTGATTAATAAGTCTCTGTATTTCTTTTAGTGTGTTGTGAATGCCCTCAGTTCACAGCAGTATATCTACGTGCTTACAACACCAGAATCAGGCTTTCGATACTTGTAGTGAGCAGAACACATATAACCCATTGTGTATCTTTATGCTTCACAACAACGAAACAGATGTGAATTTTCTTATTAGATATTCTTTACTTATCACGTTGTACGTTCATTCTCTCGAACTGAAGTCACTTGAAGTAGCGCATTCAAGTGAATGAGATAGTCTCTTCTAATCTTCTTATTAAAATACATGTCACGTCACATGAATTCTTTTTGTGTCATGCCATCGATTCTTATCTTCGTATTAGTGATAATAATACCAAAGTATGATACCTTTTTGTTTCTTATGCGATGTGGCTATATTACTTTGAGACTTAATCAGAACCCCTTTGCACTTAGATTTCGATACATACTTATTTATCATGAATTGCAATGAAACATACTTAAAATATTATTGAATAGGCAAACAAAGGGACTTAAGCTTAGATAACTGTATCAACTAATGTGACATCAAATTCATTAGAGATAATTTAATACATGTATGTAAAGGATAATTTTGTAAATAAAACGATCAGAGATCTCTAACAAACCTCGCCAGTGAGCTAGTGTACTAGTAATGCAGATTTTAGGGAATCACGGGTATCTGACAACTATTTCGTATTTGAAACTTGAATGACACCATATGAATTAAATGTTCAGTGTATAGACATCAAGATTGATCAGGCATAATCGTCACAAATTTTGAAAAGTTGATAGAGGAATGGCAACTAGTTAGAAGCTTTTGCCGCCATCCCACCCATTGTTAAATGAATAGTGGAATTGGATTGACTGCAACTTTCGTAACACGCTTACAGCACAGAGCATTGTTACTATAATAAATTATTTCGGACGAGTTTCTGAATTATTATATTACATATGTTAACGTATCACTATTTCAAATAACCGGAACTTAGAAGTTAATTACGTACTAATATGTGCCACATTTATAATATTTGCCAACAAGACTGATACACACAATTTTTAACACAAATATATTTTAATATGCAAACAAACAAAAATTCAATTTATAATAACGGCTATTACTAGTAGTTATTACAAATGATGGTTTATATATATAACAGTTTTACAAACTTACAGACAATACTGAGTCTTATGTAGGCCTAGAATTGAATATTTTATTGATGATCCAGGTCTACGATGAACAAATTAATTCGGAGTTTATATTGTCACATCTCGTTTAAGCCAGCTAGCTTGATTGGCCCCACACCGCTGACTTTTGCCGATGATGATGTTTAAAGTCCTCGAAGAAACAATAACGTCCGAAGTAATTCACTGAAATTCAACGGTTCGTAATGTTCAAAACCTGTAAACGTTCCTGGTAATACATTTTGTAGTTTTACGATTAATAGGCATTAATCACAATTATAGCTTCCTAGGCCTATATTAGACTGACTGTAGCTGACGAAGAATAATCTTCTTCTATTACTGCCTCTCGGCTTTTATATGAATCACACGAGAATATAGAACATTCACCAAAGTTCGAACACGCTAGCGTTTTTGTTGATTTTTACTATCAAGAATCTTCTACAAATTGTAAGAACAGGCGAGACTTGCAAAATGCATTTCTAACAATGTACGTCATATGGTAAAAGGAAAACTTTACAGAAACAAGGTAGACACTAAAATAAATGTACAACAGTAAATATGTTACAGCATGTTCATCAGCATAATAGGGAATCGAACCTTGGATCTTCTGATTTGTAACAGGAATCGGAAAAATGAATCTCGAATTTAAAAAAAAAATAGTATAAGAAATTATTAAAATCTATAACTTTACAATATGTATCAGCATTTCTACTTTATTATCATATTAAATTACTGAAGTTTATTGTAAAAAAATCCATACTTTTTTGACATCGAGAGTGTGTCTGTGTGTTTTCTCATAGCAAAGTCACATCGGGCTATCTGCTGAGTCTACCGAGGGGAATCGATTCTCTGATTGTAGGACAATGAGATATGAAAAAACCTTTATTAAAGTATGAATTAATTCAAATGCGCGTAACTGGTTCTGACGCAATAACACAGGGATATACATCATTAATTGTTCTACATTCATGAATTGATTACGAAGTCGCTTGCTTGACTAATTAAGTTAAACAGATAAATCTTGTATTTTGAAGGAAATTCTCTTAGGACTAGCTTTAATCTGAAGTCTCACATTCATAATATGCATAAGTACATAATGTACACCTGGTGAAGTGAACACATTTTGCCTGCATCTTCTTCTTGAAAGTTATTAGATTTTTCTATAGGCCGAAAGACATCACTAAACTGAGAAAGTAACTAAACTGACTTATTTAAGTATATTTAATACTTTGCTTTAAGAATATAAAGCTTTTAGTTCACGTTAAACTGCTGCGATGGAAAATATTAAAAGGTTTGAAAGATGTGAAGGAACACAACAGGACTAGTAATTTTATTTTTCTTAACAGAGATCAACGTTAAATTGAAGATAGTATTATAATAAATACTTCTCCTAAACCACTCACATGCATCTGACTACATTAAACGTGCGAACATCATGACGATTTCAACTGACAAAAGAATTATAACAAAGTATACATTTCCCAATAGATAGACACTAATGTACAGTAGCATTCGCTAAATGTGTCGCAACAATGAATTATTTCTTTTTTTCGTTAGAGTATAAGTAAGGTGAAACACCCACGTTGATGGAATTAATTTCCAATTGAATTAAAACTCCGACTGCGTAGACTAGCTGAAAATTATGTGTTACGATGAAGATGAATTACCACATAATTCACAATTTAAACTTGTTAGGATATTTTTTCGTATTTTGGCGAGTGCACTTTTATTGATCCATTATTCATGCTAGACCTAAAATCGTATACGGGACTGGTTCGTAGAAATAATAATTATTAGTTTCTAAGTTAAATAATTTGTCAGCTCCGAGTTTGGATTACAGGAACTCGAAGCCAGCTTGCAATGATGATAGGCCAATATATTAAATAGATTAAGCAAACAATGTGTGAGAGTTCGCGTATATACAATTCGGAATACAGTTACCTTTGGGTAAACGTTAGCCTAGCTGGTTTAATACACAGAGGGAGTGGACTTCAATTCCTTGCAGGCCTAACCTAGTTTGTTTGTCTATAGCCAGAAAGCATGCACATATTGTTTCAGAGACATGTTTGGTAAGTATCCAGAGGGATCCAGAAGAAAAAAAATATATACAGGTTTATGAATAGATTGCACATTTGAAAACTGTAATGTTATTTTGAGAATAATATCTATAACAAAATGTTTTATATACAATCATTCACTATTGTTTAACCACAAGCAGAGTCTCTTTTCATGTGACGTGAGGTATGGCCAAGTGGTTAGCAAGACCGGAGTGTGAATCCATGTACCCATGGTTTTTTCTTGTGTTTATGTTGTTACGTGCAAAGCTACAAAAGAGTAGCCCAAGAGTTGGAGAGGACTGCTGATGACTAGCTGTCTTCCCTCTCGTTTTACACTGCTAACTTAGGGACGGCTAGCGCGGGTAGCCCTGGAGTAACTTTGTGCGAAATTAAAAAAAAAAAATTATTTTTAATCATACAATAAAAAAGTATATTCATTAGCAAGTGAATGTATATATATATATACTTTTTCACATTTCCCACTATACATAATTCTTGCGTGCTATACAACATAATTCAGAAGCGGAATGACGTGCTTCTAACGAATAAATATTACCAAATCGTTAACTCGGTAGTTTTGCTGTTACCTTTGTACAATGATTGTAATTCTTTGTGTAACTTCAAACATACAAATAATTGCTTGCTTTTAAATAAATTTAGTATTTATATATTTATACGTCAAGTGCTTTTCCATATTTCAGCATTTTGAATAGTGTACTTTGTATTTATGCTAAAGTTGCTACAGCTACCTGCTACCATCCCTAGTTTCGAACTACTGACCAGATGGAAGAAACCCTATCATCCACCGAAAATAATTGACTGCTACCCTTGTAACTAACCTACAGCTTAAAGTGTGGAAGATATTTTGTGGTGTCGCACGGATTCGAACCTGAATCGACAGTTCGAAAATCCATTTGTACCACACACTTGGATTGCCCTTCTTTACAAAAATAAGTCTTTTTTTTCAGTAATTGTGTTAAATGTAGCATAAATATTCCAAAACGTTAAACAAATGAAATTTTCAATTACATTTATACGTTGATAGCAAATGTATCGGCATTTGCATGGTATTCATTTTGTTGACTTCAAAGGGGTTGTGGAGCTGTAATGTATGTCATTCATATTGCACATCTACTGAATGATACCCACGCACAGTATTAAAAGTAACCTTCGTTTGGTGTCGAACTCATGCAGTACAAATTGAAATAATTTCCAAATTTCTATCGTTCGTTCGATTTTTATGTAATCAAACTGAATCTTTGGTGGATCTACCTAAATTTCTCCGTCAAATATAATCGACATTGATTCAGCCAACTAGCTCCTCGCAACATCTTCTGTCGATGGCAAGACGAAGAGACAATAAATGGACTATTTATTGAGTAAATGCCAAGATTGTAACAGCTAAGGTAATGTATGATCTTACAAACATGTACAAGTTATTTTAATGTGTATAAGTTGTTTGAGCATTTGCTCGTCAAAACTACATACAACTGTTTTGTGTAAAATACTTGTTTGTAGTTTTGGTATAATCTGTTTTGAAACAGATCAACGCCTTTTCAAACAAATTCACTGCTTGGTGTGGAGCCATGCCACATCGTGTGTCAGAAAGTTATATGGAATCATATTCTTTGACCATTCAGGAATGGTATAAAGCAACGGACATTGCCAAAACATTAGGGTATGTCAGCATACTGTATCCAGAATCTTTAGTTATCGGACTACAAGAAACGTTGTTCCAGTAAAATCCGCTGATAGACGCCGAAAAACTATTACTCGATATCTGCTCAGGTTAACACGTCAAAGTCGAAAGAAGTCTTGCAACCCGTTGCGAGAGGAATGGTATGAGCACATTCATACCAGGATATTCAGAACAACAGTGAATAGGAGACTGACCAGATAAGGCATTTTATAAGAAGGGTCATATGCAAACTGATATTAACCAGAATGTCAATTTACAGTGAGGACTGTAGTGACATATAAGTTATGTGATCTTTTCATATTAGTCCTGTTTCTGGCTTGTTAAAGTTGATGGTAGATATTATGTGTTTGTCGTTTGCCTGGACTACATATAAGGGAATACTGTATTTCCCACAGATAACACACAGAAGGTAGTGCAGTATATATTTGGGTAGCTATTTATGTTGCTGGGAAAATGCTATTTATAATAATTTGATGTTATATATTGCCATTATATATGTTTTAATGAGGTTTTGTTGTGATAGGTTGCTGAATTACAGATCTTTTTACAAGTGTTTGATAAAATTGTTTGCTGTAAAAATATTTTCATTTATGATGTTCATAGAACTTGTCTCGTTACATATGTCCACGTTTAATATTAATAGCATTTTTCAGTTTAGTTGTGAAGCATTTACTTGCCGTATCGAGTAGAAAATAATGAACCAATCTGGGAAAGCTAACCGCCTAGCCCTGTTTATTAGTTACCATCGGTTACATATTTCTTATTAATATATACCTTGCTTTATGTCTCGGGCGTTTGTGAAGGTAAATGATAAAATTTGATGCTCTATCCTTGCAGTGAGCACAGCGTAGTCGAACCATTTTACAACTTTGTGCTTAAAACATAAACAAACAACTTCGTTTTAATGTGTGACAGATGTTGCATACAGTTTCGTCCTTCGTAATGTTTCAGTATTTCTAAATGTAGCTTTAAAGAATTATGATATATAGCAGAAGAGGTCTTTTGATGAAAAGTTTTCCTTCTTGAAGATAATGAAATCAACGTTCATAGATTTCAGTTTCTAATGAACACATTCTGAACATACGCAAATTGACTTGTACCTTGAAAATTATAAAGTAAAATAAAAACTTTAGACACCTTTGTTAAAAAGTATGATATTTTTTTTCCTTTCGTACAGAGTCCAAGTTTGTTTATTGTTGTTGTTGTTTTTTTTTTTTTTGGGGGTCTTTTTCGAAATAGTGTGTGTGTTAGATGAGCTCTTCTTGATGACGAGAAACCCACTTGAAATGAAAATGTATCTCAGAACGTCTGTTATGGGTATTAACTCTTTTTATTGATAAGTAGAGAACAACATTTTTGTTAACCTGAGATGACCTAGGAAGGTCGAAACGTTGTTCTCTGCTTGTCAATAAAAGTATTAATACCCATACCAGCTGTTCTAACACACATTTGACCCCAGTGGCTCAGCGGTATGTCTGCGGACTTACAACACTAAAATCCGGGTTTTGATACCAGTGGTGGGCAGAGCACAGATAACCCATTGTGTAGCTTTGTGCTTAATTCAAAACATTAAACAAAACAAACTAACATACATTTGAATGAGCTCTACTCAACTGCTTATTATATACAAAACAGTATAAAAGTAGCTTTAAATACAGTGGATTTTAAACTATTCCGTTAAACGGCTCATATGCAATGGATTTAAATAGCCAAACAACTTGGTCACATGCAGTGTATGTATATTTATCAAAAATATCTTAATGAAATAGTATGTTTCTAGTCAATTACTGTGGTGAGTCACAGCAAATTACTAAGTGACTATTAACATCTTTAGATCAAAAACAAACACTATTATGTGCAATAGAATGTAACAGTAAGCTGTGTAGATAAGAAGTTATTGGAGCTATAACAGTAGAAAAATAACTTCTAAATTAGTTGCGTAACAAACATTAGATTACTGATAGTTATTTAGTTGAGACATAAGTAAAGATTATAAAGTACTGAGTTATAGGTTTTATACTTAATGAAATGGATCAAGTTGTTGAGTTAGAAGTTTTATAAACAGTAGATTTTGTAAAATGTGTACATTTATTGATGCGAATCTCTCAATATATGCAAAATTTATGTTCTTAATTTAAGATATTCCATAGTTTTTATCATTTTTCTCTATCCATTTCATTCTAATTGTAGAATGAACATGCTTTATATAATATTTCAACTGCATCAAAAATACATTAAAACTGTATAAAACTCACGCTTTTTTTAAAAGAAAAACTTTTAATATTTGTAGAAATAACACATGATATTTCTTTTGATAAATATACACTAACATTCAACACTTTGTTCTTATTCCAGTGTTAAAAGCTACAACTGTTCCTGTGTTTCAGACTAAGCTAAGTCATTTGTCGAGTGTTATTTATATTTTAGATCATTTTGTGCTCATTGGTGAAATCCTTCAGGTACATGATTTACTAGTGTTATTCATAATTCAGTCAACAGAATCTTTTGTTAAAATGTAATATATTATTTTATTTTCATTTTTTGCACAGTATTCAAGTATATTTTTCGTTGTTGTTTGAGAGGAAAAGGAGTCTTCCTTTAAGTGTCTTTTAACTGGTTGAGGAACATTATAATTTCTCACCTAATATATTTTCCATAATAATCCCTACATAAATCTAAGACGTATTTCTACGCTTCTACCATCTATTTACAGATAGAATTCACTAACCTTATTTCACTAGTTCAAGGATAGAATCCAAGACATGAACACACCCTGAGAAACACAAGTAATAATTAGTTACGATTCTATTGCGAAAGCAAGTATTAGTTAGCTGTTTCCATTTAATTGCATCTGTTTTCAAGCGTATTCCCTTAACTGATATTTTATTGTTCTCGCTCGCGATAAGCCAGCCTAATCCTGGGATCCGAAAAACTGGAGCTCTTTATTATACTCTAGCTATTGTGCACGACTGTCGTCATTAGGTGGCGTTTATCAGAACAATTTGTTTGTTTTTCTTATAAATCCCTTTTACTTCACTGTTTTGAATTAAAATTTATCAGTAAATTACATTTTTTTATGGGGTGGTGATAGAGAAGTAAATATTTTGTTTTTATACGAACGATCGAAACTATTTTAAACTAGGTGTTGCTGCTGCGATAAATGCGTTTTGCTTAAGGCCCTTTTCTGTCTTATCTCTTCTTTTCAGAAACCCCTAGGCTGCATTCCTTTAAGAATGCGTATACTCTTACAAAATTCATGTTTCAAAAGAAAACAGTAGTGGATATTATATAGAGGGATGACAGGTAGATACAATGACAAACACAAAAGGGTGACAGATAAATATATAAAGTTGTTTGGCATTATTGTTGCAGGCTACACAGTCATATAAAATGCTTAGCTTATACTTAATTTCTTTGGTAGTGTACTATACTTAATAAAGTTTGAAGCTTTAACATCACAAAACCTATTACACAAGCTTCTGTGCATTTTTTTTACCTAAGTAAAAACATTAAGTTTGAGAAAAAAAAAAGTAAAAACAACATCAAGTAAACTACTTGATACAGTTCCTTTCATAGTCAGAAATTCAATATAGTGGAAATCAGGTAGTAAATAATTATATATAAAGTAAAGTAGATAGAGACATGATTATCTGATCTGAAAGTAATACGGCCTCGCATGGCCAAGCGTGTTAAGGCGCGCGACTCGTAATCTGAGGGTCGCGGGTTCGCATCCCCGTCGCGCCAAACATGCTCGCCCTTTCAGCCGTGGGGGCGTTATAATGTGACGGTCAATCCCACTATTCGTTGGTAAAAGAGTAGATCAAGGGTTGGCGGCGGGTGGTGATGACTAGCTGCTTTCCCTCTAGTCTTACACTGCTAAATTAGGGACGGCTAGCACAGATAGCCCTCGAGTAGCTTTGTGCGAAATTCCAAAACAAACAAACAAAGCTATTATTAAAGTAAAACGTGTATCTGCCTTACGATATATTATAAAAATATTTCTGGTATTATGATGTCTCTGATGTAGGTCTAAATCTAATATCCTCAATTTAGTTAAGGAGGTTATACCAAACTAATAATACTTTTTTGTATGTTTATGCATGAGAAAACATCTTTATCATGTTATATGAAGTATTCGTAGAAAACGAATGACACTATCATGATTTTAAAACTATTCAGCTCCTTAAAGAATGAAAAGCGTTTCTTTTGACAAATGTTTAACTTTTGTTATCCGAGTGTGATGTTCCATATAATAAAAAAATAATTCAGGAAAGTTAATTTGGTCTGATTTCCATTTATAACAGACAAAACTAACAAAAAAAAAGACACTGACATATCACTGAGAGCTCAGAAAGTCAAATGGACGTTTGGATAGAGTTGTATAATAAATAAATTGTCTCTGGATAATACCATAACAGGGTCGAAGGTGGCTTAGTGGTTAGCATACCAGATGGCAGAGAAAAGGTTCTATGGGTCGCGTTCTGTTACCGCCAAATATAATAAAAAATAATACACAGTTCTCACTTTTTTCTAGTCTGTTACTTTGAAAGTAGGGATATCTATCACAGGTAGACCTGGAGTAGCTTTACACGAAGAAATAACTAGAGATTATATATAACACGTGATAAGAGTTATTTTGATAGATCAGATAACATTTCTCAAGGCAAGTAAGTATTTAAGTAATAAATGTGAAGAGCCATAGCTAGACAAACTAAAAGATATAATAATTGCATTTAGAAAACCGGGAGAACGTGAGTGTGGCCAATTTTTTTAGAAGAGTGAACATGTGCCTCGAAGCCAATTATATTATCTTGTGTTTCAAATACAATACGTTTGTGCTTTACACACTCAGTTGTTCCACGTAACTATAGGAATGGAAAACGTGATAAAACTGACTATAACTAACATGTTTATTTTTAACCATGAACTTCTTTGCTTCCTCGCGATGGATAACTGTTATCTTCAAAAGAGTTAACCGCTTCCAATTTAATAACAGAATTGAGTTATAGTATTTCCTTTGTGTTTTAAAAGTAAGTTGTTAAGGAAACGGAACATAAGTGTTAATATATATATTGTTATATTTTGTCAGATTTCAACCAGAGTTTGGAAATAATTATCAGTTCTATTCTCTTTTGAGTATAGTTCTCTTTTATAATCATTACGTGTGTATGTATATATATATATATATAAAACTAACTAAAACATCACTAAGCTATATGTTATTTAGGAAAGCTACAAATAAAAACCAAAGAATACGCGAAAGAGAACGATAGTGCGAAACTTTACATAGCATATTCAAACCTTAGATTGAATGTAAGTAAAAATAATTGTATGGAAAAAAACAGATCGCAGTTACAATACAAACATCGAACACTGAGGTTGAAACTCATAAAGTAGGATTTCCGTATTGTGGCCGCGATCTTATTTTTCCCCATAAAATAATTTTTAAATATTTATATATATGTAGATAATTAAATGTATATGTATGTGTGTATATATTTACATACAAAAATTATGACTTTTCTTCAAAACATTGATAATTTTCATCAGCTTGACGAAAACTTTTAAGACTTTAAGAACAGTTAACTACAAATGGTTTCTTTTGAATTTCACATAAAGCTTCTCGAGGACTATCTGCGCTAGCTGTCCCTAATTTAGCAGTGTAAGACTAGAGGGAAGGCAGCTAGTCACCATCACTCACTGCCAACTCTTGGGCTACTCTTTTACCAAAGAATATTAGGATTGACCGTAATATTATAACGCCCTCACGGCTGAAAGGGTCAGCATGTTTGGTGTGACGGAGAATCGGACCCATGACCCTCAAATTACGAGTCGAGTGCCTTAACCTTAACTGGCCATGCCGGGCCCAGTTGAATGTTCCATAAATAAATTTGTATTTTTATGTTCAATTACCTTTTGAAAACCCCCGCTAGTACAGCGGTAAATCTACGGATTTACAACGCTAAAATCAAGGTTTCGAGCCCTCCGTGGGCTCAGCATGTAGCTTGATGTGGCTTCGCTGTAAAGAAAACACACACACACACACACATACCTTCTGATACAGTTACGATCCTTAGGCCATCTTTATAATGAAATTACACCTATAATTAATAGAAAAATATATTTTATAAATAGATCAATAATTTAAGTATATGAAGATAATGAGAATAAGACCCAAAATACTTTGGAAATAAAACTGAGTTAAATAAAAGTTAATATAAATTTTATATAAATTGTTTGTTGTTCAAATATCACCAATACGGGGAACCTGACGATGACCGAAGAAGGGCGAAACGTTGTTCACTCCTCTACATAGAATTTTCTCAACCCATACCAGCTGTTTTCACATATATATACTTAAAATAATTCTCTGTGAGCTAAGTTATACTTTAGAAATTTCTTTGTCCTTGTTTAAAAGATTATGTGGAATCTATCATTTTGTTGGTAACCACTCGTATGAAAGAATCCTTTCTGATAGGACAAGTCCAGTAGAGTTCATCTCGTATTGATATGGTGTAATGTTGTAGCTGAGGTGGACATATTTCCTGTCTTGAGTTCAGTTGAACATGAGAAGTAACCAGGAAGGCGAGAGGGTCTAATAATTACTTACATGAGGCTGGTCTTGAATTAATAAAACTCAGCTTTTTTGTTTTTCCTCAGACTTTATATTTGTTGCTGTTAGTATTGTATAGGAGCAAAAAATAGTTTTTCTTTATTTGAGCGTTAGTCATTTTTTGAGACATAAATCTCTCGCCTCAATGAGTAAACTGTTGTTTTTTTTGTTTGTGAAATCTGCTTTTTTATGTTAACAGTTCTTGTTAACTGTTGTTATGGCAGAATTATAACAAAATAATAATTTGTCATTTTTCCTTAAAAATCACGATTTTCTCTCTCAATCGGTATAACCAAATGGAGCAGCCCGTCCATTCAGCGAGATACAGTTTCTTTGTCTTTAAGCATAAAGCCACCGAATGAAATAGTCTTTCCGGTGAGACTATTTATTCTTGTTTTAAGTATAAAGCTATCAAACGAAATGGTTCGTTCGTTGAGCGACAGATTGTTATAAACCTAAAACTACAAAGATGTGTGCTTTAGACTCTTCTTGCTTAGTTAGCTTCTGGATGATTTTTTTAACAGTACTGAAAGTATTAATAAACTCATAATCGTTTATTAAATATTCAACTAGTTTGGACTCACCAGTGTTCCAGCAGTATGGGTGAGGGCTTATAAACTAAATATCGGATTTGATTCTATTGGTGTGCATAGCACAGATAGCCCATTGTGCTACTTTGTGCTTAACAAGGAACAACCAATCATCCATTCTAATATTTAGAGTTTTAAACTTATAAGTTGGTTGTGTGTTTTAAATTTTGGAGCACATAATTAGTTTTTTTTCAGAATTATAAATTATTACAAGTTAAGGGGTTTACGTTTAGAATATAATGCACACGACAAAACTTGTTAGCAGAATATTACGTTGTAATTGCTGTTTTAGGCCTGGCATGGCCAAGCGCGTAAGGCGTGCGACTCGTAATCCGAGGGTCGCAGGTTTTCGCCCGCGTCGCGCCAAACATGCTCGCCCTCCCAGCCGTGGGGGCGTTTAATGTGATGGTCAATCCCACTATTCGTTGGTAAAAGAGTAGCCCAAGAGTTGGCGGTGGGTGGTGATGACTATCTGCCTCCCCTCTAGTCTTACACTACTAAGTTAACGACGGCTCGGTGCAGTGGGCTAACAACCTACTCACTTAAATACTTGTTGAAGAATCCGCAAGCGATTGCGGCCCTATGTTCCTTGATGGAATCTAATGGTGATAACTAACTAATTGCTGTTTTATTCTATTTTCAGCAAATTAATATCGTGCTCTAAAAATGTTAAACGCGTCATTGATATAACAGTGACTATTTATAAGTTAAGTTCGAATAAGATCTTATCTATTAAAAACAACAAAGTAATATGCAGTGAGGCATGTCCAGTTATTTGTGTGCTTTATCGTATTTTTGTGATAAGATGTTTTTAAATAGTATCACGTAATTAATACTGATGTATGTTCTACGCAATATTATTGTATAGCATGACAAAGCACTTACCGTCCTTTACATTCTAAAGGAATGTTACACCTGATCCTCCACGACCGAAAACATTCCTTTTATTTTTAAAATTAAACATATGGTAGCGTTATGAGTGTTCGAAGGATAAATATTTAGACAGGTTTTCACACAGTTTTAAAGATTAAATTGGTTCAAGAGTATCAGTTTGCCCTGTTTGTATCACTTGCTTATAGAGAAAGCTACTTATTTAAACGATCCCTTTCATCTCAGATAAATGTTTATATTACTAGTTTCGAAGACTACAGTGTTTCAAATTCGAAATTCGTTTAGAGGTAAGTGGAGACTATATTTACTTTTACATTATGTTTAAATACGTGTACTGAAGGGTGTTTATATGGATTTTTCTACACATGCTAAGTAATTATAACTTTAATCTACTGCTGCCACAACAAGCCCTGTATATTGAACTCAGTGCGAGATAATTTGTTTATGTGTTGTTAAGTAAGAAGCTTCACAACGAGCTAGCTGAATTTGTTCACCATGGGTATCGAAACCTAGATTTTAGCCTTAAAACATACTTAAAACTTACGGCTGAGCTACTGAGGGCTTGCTGGATGAAAAGGTAGATGCATGTTCAGCTATTCAAATCTATTTCTTCTAGTGACTTAGTTTCTGTTTTTGTAGTTTCCATGGACAACGATTGTTTGTTTGTTTGTTTTTGAAATTTGCGCAAAGCTACACGAGAGCTGTCTGCGCTAGCCATTCCTAATTTAACAGCATAAGACTAGAGGGAAAGCAGCTAGTCATTACCACCTGGGCCCGGCATGGCCAATCGTGTTAAGGCGTTCGACTCGTAATCCTAGAGTCGCGGGTTCGCATCCCCGTCGCGCCAAACATGCTTTCCCTTTCAGCCGTGGGGGCGTTATAATGTGACGGTCAATCCCACTATTCGTTGGTAAAAGAGTAGCCCAAGAGTTGGCGGTGGGTGGTGATGACTAGCTGCCTTCCCTCTAGTCTTACACTGCTAAATTAGGGACGGCTAGCGCAGATAGCCCTCGAGTAGCTTTGCGCGAAATTCAAAAACAAACAAACATTACCACCTACCGCCAACTCGTGGGGTACTCTTTAACCAACGAATAGTGGTATTGACCGTCACATTATAACGCCTCCATGGCTGAAAGGGCGAGCATGTTTAGTATAACGGGGACTCGGAACCCGCGACCCTCGGATTACGAGTAGAGTGCCTTAACCACCGGTCCATGCCGGGCCAACAACGATTGAATTCTGATACTTAAAAGAACAGGAAAATGGTAGTACCCTTTCAGTGATGTGTTATAAATCTTAAGCACCTGAAATTTTCATTTTTTTGTTTGTTTTTTATCTTTAAACATAATCAGAGAGAGAGCGGGGGAGAGTGGAAGAATACAAATTTGCATATGAAGACAACACAAATTGGAATGTATATATATATATATATGTGTGTGTGTGTGTGAGTTCAGCCTAAAATAAGTTAGCAATTCATTTCCAAGAATTGCATAATAAATTTTATGTTAATTATATTAAACTGGCATTTTATATTTACTGTTTCTGAAATAACGAATGTTTGGACACAATAAAAATGTCTCATCTATAAACATTAACTATTCCAATAAATGTTCTTTATTTTTCGATCTAATGAATCAAAATATGGCTCATTGTGGCATATTTACAAACTAGTCCCTGCTATCGTAGTAGCTGTTGGAAGTCTTATCACAATAGAAAGGTATCTCATCACGTGCGAGTTATTTAGGTTGTTTATCTACCTCGTTTTATATTTTCACTTACATTTACCTAAAATATTTCCCCATATGACTACAGTAGCAAATAATTCCTAATTCCTTCAACATTGAACTGAAATTGTCAGATGAAAATTATTTCTTTTTATTTATGTTATAGCAGTTTTTTAAGCTTCAACACTAAAAACAACAACAGCAAGAAGTAGCTTAAGGAATTTAGGTGAAATTAAAAATTGTAGTATTTTTCTAAATAACAGATTTTTTCACGATATTTTGCGCCTTTTCTGACGAAATTGTGTTTCAATGTTGCTCTGATATGCCTTATGTTACGTGTTGTGATAAATACTTACAGGATTTAGGTGCATCATTAACAGTCTTCATAGCGTGAATAGAAGTGCAGCAAATTTAGTAGTTTTCAGTAGCTATTAGTCATGTAAAAAGTAAAAGGTGCCCCGATGGGACAGTATTGTAAGTCTTCGAATTTACAATACTAAAACCAGAGGTTCGATTCCCCGCGATGGACGCAGCAAATAGCTCGTTGTGGCTTTGCTATAAGAAACGCAAACACATTATCTTATTGGAAGAAGAATCCTTTACCAATAGTATGCAAACCACTGGGTATACCATGACGGATCAGTATCTGATGGTACTTGCGTTGGTCCATTATTCCATCTATTTTACAAATATCTGCTGCTGCTTCAGCAGAAATCATCACCCCAAGCCATTACACTGCTTACCCCTTATTTAATGGTTGATGATATTCATTGAAGTACATGTAAGCATCTTTTACGTTTCTTCCGCCAGATGTACAACATATGCTTTGAACCATATATTTCAAACTTTGACTTATCCGTCAATAACACCCTTTTCCAGTCATCAACAGTTCATTTTTATACTTTTAGCAAATTTCAGATTCTTGAAAATACTTGGAGATCGAAATAAATGTTTTTAAATGTTACACGACCAAATATTTTATTCTCATTCCGTCTTCTTGATGCTGTAGATCTGGACACTTTTCTGTCATTTGGTGGTCATTTATATCATGCTTGTGAACAATGGCATTCTTCTGTCCCGAAGGCTTCATAAACGAAGATACTCAACATCAGTATCATTGAGTTTAAGTGTTTTGCCTCTTGCTTTCCTATTTTCAAATTTACCTGTCTCAGTGTCACGATCTAGAGTGTACTTGAAAGTGTTTGGGGAGCATTTCAAGTCTGCAGCAATTTTTCGGAGAGTGAAACCAGCATCACGTAAAGCTATCAGGCGAATTCTTTGCTCTATTGACAATTCTCTACGTTTTTAGGGGCATAAAACAAAGATTAATATACATACATATAGTGTTAAACATGAAAAAAAAGATACTAGATATAAGAATTTTGGGATGTATTCGTCTTTCTTCTCTTAAATTTGCATGTGTTTTCTATCTCTTTCTTGGATAGAAGCTCTTTCTTATTCATTTTCTTGAGCTCTTTGAATATTGAATGTCTCTAACCTTGATTCCCTTTCTTTTTTTATGCTATTGTACTCTTTGAGTAGCATTTCTTTCTCTATTACTTTACAACCTAGATGCTCTTTTTCTGTCTCGTTTTGTCTTTTTCTCTCTCTTTCTTTTCGCTTTTTTCTTTGCTCTGCATAATATCTTTTTGTTATTTTGGAGGCCATTTTCAAACATAATTTTAAGAAGAAAAGTTTTGAAATCAATTTCGACTGAATAGAGATCTTTTTTTGAGGGAGGGGTACTGGAATACGGTTTTTCTGTTGAGCTATAACATAACATCTTGGCTGTTCCACATTCTAAGCTAAATTAACTTTAAAAAATTTACAGTCAGTCCTTTTTATTTATGTACCTATCACGCTTTATCGTAAACTCATTTAAATTTACTCCCTGTACAACATACAAAGACAACCTATTCCAAAAACTAACCACCCTGTTAGAAAAATAAAACTCTCTTAGCTGAAAGTGACTCCTATCATGCCAAAATTTATACTTGTGTCACCTAGTACTACTATTCTCACTGTTAAATATAAGAAGGATAATGCATCAACACTATAAATCCCCTTTACAATCTTAAACACTTAAATCAGATTCTCTTAATTTGTATTTTCAAGAGAAAACAACTTGAGATATTTCAGCCCCTCCATTCCAGACACCATTATAGTAACGCTTCAGTGAACTCTTTCCAACAATTCGACATTTTTTTTTGAAAGGTGATCTATACAACGAAATTATAACCTCTTTAGACGCGTATTCAGTATTTTTGTAAATACAACCTAAAATTCTATTTGCTATTCCACCAGCAACAGCACCCTGCTTGGATGTATTTAGGGACTGATTGATTACTACACCAAAATACCTTTCTTTCATGACACTATTAAAGCTAGTCCCATTCAACTTATATTTCAAATTATGATAACCCACGCACATTATCTTGCATTTATTATAATTATAACCCATCTTGCATTTATTTGCCCAAGTAAATAAATGACTTAAGTTCTTTTGTAAAGCAGCAGCATTTTTCTCACATCTAGCAACACTCAAGATCTTGATATCATCTGCAAATTTAATTAGCTTATCGAATCTTCCTCCATGTATGTCACTGACGTAAATCAAAAGGAGTAAAGTCCAAAGACTCAGCCATGAGGTAACCAACCTGTAACATTAATTCAGTATGATTAAACTCCATTTATAACAACCTTTTGCCCTCTTCCATTCAAAAACTCTTCTACCCAGTATGCTAATATATACCCATGTCTACAATTTTTACAAGCCTTTTATGTGGCACCTTGTCATATGTTTTTTGAAAACCCAGAAACACCAAATCTACACTCTGACCATTTCAAAGAATGTAAAAAAATTTGTAAGGTACGAATTTCTCTTAGTGAAACCATGTTAACTATACAATAAAATTCTAAACTTTGTTAAAGGACTTTACAAAACATCTTTTAACGTACTTTCCGAAACATTTTCTATAAATGATGTAAAAGTAATGGATCCATAGTTACTAAGACCATTTTTAATACCTCTCTAGAAAAGAGGAGTTACAATAGCTAACTTCCAATCCTCTGGTATCTGCCCATTATTCACGAACTGAGAAATAATAGTAGTAAGTGGTTCACATATCCAATCTCTAAATTTTTCAAGACAGTTCGGGAAATATTATCTTATCACGGGGCCTTATAGTTTTTTAAACTTCCCAATTTTTTTCTAAGTCAGCTGAAAATTAACTCAGCCATCTTGTTTGAATTTTTGACTAAATATAAAAATCGGTGAAGTCTTTCTTTTAAGTTAAAAATTTAGATATAAAAAGTAATCTAACAATTTTCAGACAAAAATACGTTGATTTAAACTATTGTATTGTGTTCTTGACAAAACTTAAGGTTAAACAGCTGTAAAAGGAAGATTTTGGACCAAAGCTATGAAACATTCTTGACATTTTCAGATTTTACTGTATGCGACACTGAACATTGCTTTAAAAACTAAACAGCACTTTAAAATTTCTAATTCATAAACACATTTAAGTGACTTCAAGAACTAATCAAAAGAGCCAAATTCATTTCTTCAGGAGGCTCCATATCAAATGTAGTTAAAATCAAATAGCAGTTGTGTAAATGATGAAGTAATTGTAACAAACGCCCATATAAACTGTAAAATACGAAATGCGAAACAGCATGCATCTTCTTTTGCACCAAATAAACCTTCATGCCAAATTTGGTAAAGATGTATCAATAAGGGACAGAATAATGGTTAAAAACGCAAAACGCCCATAAAAACTGCAAAACGCAAAAATGGAAAATTTGTATGCATCTCCTCATGAACCCTTTGAACCTCCATACTGAATTTGGTGAATATCCATTCACACCTTGCGAAGTAGTTACACAGACAGACAAGAGACAGTACTATTATATTCGTATAGATTTGTTAATTTAGAGTCTCAAATGATTAATGAGGTCTGTTTTTGTTAAAAACGTTGGGGGTAGAACAGAAAATAGCTTGATTCAATAAATATTTACGTTTCAAATTAAATTGATATTCTTACTTTTATGGTAAATGTTATTGGCTATAGGCTCCGTGATCCCACATTTCGTCTTTACTCAAGGCTTATTGTACCAACAGTCACTATACTTATAAGGTTTCGGTGCACATACACCCCTCGTCACTAAAATCATAGCGGATAAACAATAATTGAACAATTATATCTTAATAAATATATTTTGGTTTTTATTACTTCTATTTTGAGAAACCAAACAAGACGTGACGTGACACACACTTGCTTTTATATAGGTTAGATGGTGATAAATTCCGTTATTTGGTTAATAATAAGCTGGTTCAGGTACTGTCAACTGATTTATTTCCATTTTTTGCAGTTCAAATTTAGACACGGTTACTCCTCAACTATTTGGGTCTCTTACCTGACTGTTTAGTCCATTACGCGTACAAAATGTCATTTAGATGAACAAACAAACATGCCAACTCTTCTACAATTGTGTTATATATGTGTGTGTATGTATATATCTGCGAATTTACAACGCTAAAATCAGGAATTCGATTTCCCTTGGTGGACTCAGCATATAGCCCGCTGTGGCTTTGCTATAAAAAACACACTGATTTATCAAATTTACTGATTCGCTGTCTAATAAAAAAATCCAATTTCAAATAAAGTTTGATTGAACTCTCTGCCGTGGGAAATCGAATCTCGGATTTTACCGTTGTAAGTCTCTAAGCTTATTGCTGACCTATTGGAGTTGTTCCTAGAAGTAAATCTCCCTTTAAATTTAAATGTGCAAGTTTGTTTTTTTTTCATTTTCTCTTTTTATGGCAAAATCGTTTTTGATTATTTTTACTCTAGATATCTATTATGTTTAGAACCACAATTTGGAATTATCACTATAACGTATAGGGCTCAACAGTTTGGACCTCAGTTGTACCTATAGCATTTTCTCATTGATTTGTAGTAGATATTTTTCTAGTCTTTTTTACAGATAGGTTAAAAAAGGCCGTTATTTTAAGTGTGTGTGTTTACTTGTACAGTATCTTCTGCTACATTTTGTGTCTTTAACTGCAGTTACCTTATTCAGACTGTAACAAATGACCAACTATTTTATTATTGTCTCATTTTCGATCTCGAGCCTTCATGATATAAAAGAAATTCAGGACACAAATGAGACAAAACGGATGTGGATTAAATGACTGATGCATTACTTTACTAACCTAATAATACCTTATATCTTGAAATAAGATAGCTCTAAGTTACCGATCATTTTATGCACAACTTATATCGTCAACTAAAACAAATTCTTCTTAGATATGGCAACAGTAGGAAGTGAATTATCAATATTGAAGTTGAATGTAATTACAGTTATGTTCAATCATGTTTCCTCAACATTTCATTCAGCAATTTCATTACTGAATATACTTATCGTGAAACTTTAAAACTTTTTATTTTATTTCATCGATTTACTTTGAACTAAAAGTGTTACTTATGTTCCTTTAAACATGTTTTATCAATTAAATATTAAAAATGTGCCTATAACTCTGAAGAAACGATTGTCTTTGTTTAGAACAACGAATCATGATTCGAAGCTAGCGAAAATTTTGAAAGATGTAAAATGAATTGTTTTCGATAGTTTAAACCTCGGGAAACAGAATCAGAAACTATAACATTCTTTACAATTAAATATTTACATATATACATATGTGATTTGCTTTATTCGGTAATTAAAAATTGAATCTAAACGGTGTATCTATTTTTCTAATTTGTATGGCTGATGTATTTGTTTTCCATTTCTATATGACTTGTGTATTATAGTTTAATAATACTCGAATCTGTCATATTATTTTGTGCTTTGGAAAATCTTTAGGAGAAGCGTATCCTAAACATGTGATTTGAACATCTGTAACCAACCTTCGTGCTCTATGCAGATTAATCATGCATCCATAGCATTAGATGGTTGAACATAGAATAAAAAATGCTTTATACTATTTACAATTTGATTTAATATGTTAAACATCTTACTGATCTCATGTACTTAAAACGTTTTTTATATTCTCTGTTTACATTTTTCATAATAGTAATCTGAAGTAACTAAACCCTTTATATAAAAAAACAAAGAAAGGGAAAGTTGGGATTTAAAAGGAATGTGAAACAAGGACTTCGGAAACAGCCCCAGTTTAGATAATTTTATTTACTTTTTATGTACTCTATCTCACTGAATCTTAAAATTATATGTTATTCGTTGTCTGTGTTACTAACAAAGACAAAATCAATTCCACAGTATCTCAGTAGAAAGCTAAACCCTGAACATCTATCTATGTACAACACTCTGGAATATGAATGAGTGCCTTCGAAACCATTAGTATTACCCGAAATGCCTAAACTTCTTTGACGTTCCTGATATACATGACCCTACTGAACATGGAAATCCCCAGCTACTGATGGATCTGTTTCTGATCAGTTTTGTTCTTGTCTTCTATTGCAGGTGGATATCATCAATGTCAAATGTATGACAGGACTACTAATTTTATTGAACCAGAACGCTGTGTACAAGTATAAGTTTCATCTACAATGTTTCCTAACGTGAACATTTTCTATTGTTTTCAGAACTCTTAAAGTTTTATGGATTTCTACTATCTGACAAAATATTTTGTCAGATATGCTGTTACTAGCTTAGTGTGATCCAATTTACATTTTTTCATAAACTTCTGATACACCCATATCCAGTCAGATACATTCTGGAGAAAAACTATAACCAAAAAGTGTCGTGGTTTACGTATACAGAAACTAGAGTCTGTCGTTATCTACTCAGACCAAATCGTAATTCAACTATCTTTGTATGAGTATAGACTATTTTAGCCATATGTTACTATTGGTACTTATTTTTACTATTAATCTTAAATCTGTCGTCGTCTACTCAGACCAAATTATGACTCGACTATCATCATATTAGTATAGACTATTTTTCAGAACGGTTGGTATGGGTATTAACACTTTTATTTATAAGCAGAAAACAACGTTTCGACTTTTCTAGGTTAACAAAACCTGAAGATCACCTAGGAAGGTCGAAACGTTGTTTTCTGCTTATCAATAAAAGTGTTAACACCCATACCAGCCATTTTGATATATATTTTTACTTCAAGTGGGTTTCTCGTCATTAAGAAGTTTTCGAATTCATACAATACAACGCCACTATTGTTATCGCTTTTACTGTTATATTTGCAATGTGACTTTTTTCTTTGAAAGATTATATACATTTGCAATACATCTATGAACATGACTCATTAACTAAATGAAATCAAAACCTAAAATATTTAAATTCATTATCATGAATCAAAACGTGCATCGAAAGTGTGATTCGCTCTTAGATATCATCGTAACAACAAAAAACATTAAATGATAACTATTTTCAAAATATATTGATGAAAATAAATAACTAATCAAGGCCATTAACAAATATAGTGCTAGTTTTATTGGTTGTATAAAAAGTTATGCCATTTTAGGTCAAATGAGTCTGTTTTTTTTCAGTATATAGCACCAAAAGACGTTGCTTGTGTACATCCAGTACATGGGCTCCAAATTCACAGCAGTCTGTTTATGAAGCCAGTTTTGTGTCATCCAAAAATGTTAAAAAGAGAGCCTTGGGTGTAGGTTATCGTTTTGAATTGATAAGGTAATATTCATTAAATATGTCAAAATACGTTCCTATGCACAACCATTCATCCTTGTATTTTACGGTTTTGAATTATAATGTGAAAGTTTAAAAGTCGGTTTGAGAAAGATATAACCTACCTAAAAAACACCTCTTTCCTTAATTTTCTTTCTTTTTCTCCCTTGTCTTCTTTCACAAATCTTATATTGTACCAACATTTATAAAATATACAGTAACACCAGAGATATAACGCAATGTTGGACTTAAAATGAAGCGCTACAAATTGGAGCGTGTCAGACACTTCTTTCATTCGTCTGATGCAAAGGTACCCTTTCTGCTCGCGGTAATAAGTCATTTGCAGTCGGTTTTTTTATTTGTCCACTTGGATGAGTGAATCTCTCATTTGTGACATTAAGAGGAAAAGTTGAAATGGCTGCCAAGCTCTTACTGTTCGTCTGATTGCCTATTTATTACAAGTCGACTTTTGATATTTTCATGTGCCACGTTTAAACCAAGCCGATTCATACAATTCCTCATAACATTTTGTGACACTAGACAGGCTAAAAGCTCTCCTTTATATAGGTAGGTTCGAATTATCTGAAATATATATGAAAACTGTTATCATACTTGTGAAGTGTGTTAACTGATAACAGGATATATTTGAGATCTAGCTTCTAGTATTGTCACCCTGAATTTATCGTATAGCTTTTTCTCTTTTTTTTTCTCTTGAAAAAAATGTCAGTGCTTGGCCTAACAGTATCGAAAATCTATCAGTAATTTGCTGTTCTTTTAGTGTTAGTTTGGAACTTACCTATGAGTACAAATTTTGGACTTTTTGGGTAGAATAAAAATATTGATATGTCGAAAGAAAGTCAACGGGTAATAGGCATTATTTTTGTTTTGACAGAAAGTGAATAAAACTTGTTGCAGTTTAATATTGGAGTGTATTTTGATAACATTAGATTTTGCTAATCTTCAGGTATATAAAAACATAAGCCCCTCTAATGGCACAGCGGAATATCAAAAGACAAACAGCGTTAGAATCTAGATTTCAATACTCAGTTTGGGAATGGTTCAGATCACTGTGTAGCGTTGTGCTTGACAACATACAAACAAACAAAGTATAACTGAGAAGAATAGGATACATATATGAACCTTCGAGTGCGCAGTATCACAAAACGTACACAAAATTAATTACTAGTTTGTATGTGTATCCTCAGGTTTGTTCATATTAATACGTATATGTCTTTAGCATACAGATTACTCGATATTTTGTTTATTCAAATTCGTTACTATGTGATCCCATAAGTTCATATGAAAGGTTTGTGCTGGATTACAATCATTATAGGCCTGGCATGGCCAGGTGGCTAAGGCACTCGACTCGTAATTTGAAGGTTGCGGGTTCGAATCTCCGTCACACCAAACATGCTCGCCCTTTCAGTGGGGGCGTTATAATGTAAGGTCAATCTCACTGTTCCTTGGTAAAAGAGTAGCCCAAGAGTTGGCGGTGGGTGGTGTTGACTAGCTGCCTTCCCTCTAGTCTTACACTGCTAAATTAGCGACGGCTAGCTCAATTAGGCCCCGTGTAACTTTGCGCGAAGTTCAAAAAGGAACAAGCAAAACAAACCCATCATTCTATTTACTTACTGTGAAACCAGTGTGTTGAATTAGGAGCCTTAAGGTCGCTAGTTTAACCACCGTAATATATATATATATATACTGTTGTATAAAAGTTTATCATTCACCCTTTACATTTGTCCTGCAGCCTTTCAAATATCGTGGTGTACCTTTAATTGAGATTCTTTCCATGTAAGCACATTTAAAGGAGTTTCACAAACTCGAATCACAATTATAATTTAGTTTCCCTCTATAAATGTTCCGTTTAGATTAACAATAAAACAACTGAATCTTTACAATTTCTTTTCAGTAAAGGATCGTTTGGTTTGTTTTGAATTTCGCGCAAAGCTAGGCTATCTGCGCTAGCCGTCTCTAATTTAACAGTGTAAGACGAGAGGGAAGGCAGCTAGTCATCACCACCAATCGCTGACTCTTGGACTACTCTTTTATCAACGAATAGTGAGATTGACCGTCACATTATAACGCCCTCACGGCAAGCATATGTGGTGTGATAGGGATTCAGTAAAGGAAACATTCTTGTCACGAAAGACTACCAGATCTAAACAATATTGTGTAAGTTAAAGCTCTTATATCTTAATGCACTTCTTTTCCTTACCAAAACGTAAATTTCAGTGAGGAAAAAGTGATGTAGAGGTTTCATTTATTTTTTTATTCGCGACTTCCGTTGCAGCAGACTAGTTTCACTGAATTCACAGCTCATTGGTGCTGCTTGAATTAGGGAAGCAAACAAAGTGAGAAGGTCTCATAGACTGATAGAATGTAAGACGTTTATTTAGTTTGTTCTTTACTCACCACTAATAACCTAAAATACTTTAACTGTTTGGATAAAAAATATCTATCATTATTTAGCGAAATAATTGAAACTTTCCTCAGTCGTATTTTGGTAAATAACCACGAATTTGTATTTATTTCCACTTTGTCCTATTTTACGTGTTTTCTTCACGTCTGTTAATTTCATAACAAAATTAATGTTTTGATTGTATTCTCTTGTTTACTTCAACTTTTACTTACATATATTTCACTGCTCAATTTTTCCTTGTTATTCTGATGTTTTTCATTATTGTCCTGATATTATTTAGTGAAAACCTACAAAACTACACATTAGACTATCTACACTCAGTTCTCTACGGGTAATCGAACTCCGAATTTAATCTTATAAGTTTGTAACTTACCGTTGACCTACAGAGAGACGTCTGCAATTTGTCTCGTCTCCATAACTTTAGCCAGACACTTTGTTTATGATGAAATAAGCGAAATGTTTGACAACACATGTAAGTAAAACACCTGAACATCTTACCGCATCTAGAATAACTGAGAATAGTAATTGTTCATTCTTAAGAAAGTCCACCCCCCAATAGGTCAGCAATAATTCTATAGACTTATATCGCTAAAAAGCGGGCTTCTATACTCATGGTGGGCACAGCACAGATAGCCCATTGTACAGTTTTGTGCTTAACAATAAACATGCATGTTAAATAAGTATCCTTAGGTTATTAAATGTCACAGTTGTTTTTTATTTATTGCTTTCGTATATAATGTTACATTCAAAGTTCCAAAATTATTATTTTTAATTCATTTTTATATAAAGTATTAATAATATTTTTCCTCAAACCAGATAATGATTTTCAACAATTGTTTAATTCATACTGTTATAAATCACAATTATTGAATATTTTTCTTTGGTTAGAACAGAAGGTATAAGTTTGGCCATATACACATGCACATTTAGATTTCCGTTTCCACCTATTACTAAAAACAGATTGATTACCACTTATTCCTGCTACAGCACGATCCACCGAGTCTTGCCTGGAGTTATACTTCTTATATTTTCGACAACTTTGACGCTTATTTGTTCTCAAGCTTTATTGTAAATAGCTAGTTTGTTAAAATAAAACACATCCGATAAAATGGTTGAAAGATCAAAGACTTTATTTCCCATTATTACAACATCATCTGTTACCAGTAAGTTCAAGATTCCAAACTCTACGGGTTTATCAGAAAATTTATTTCCTTACGTTTTAGAGACAGAGCACATTTCACGAACAGGAGCTAGTTATCATAACTTAAAGGTTGTTATTGTGTTTCTGGCTTTAGAATGTTTTCTTTAACGTTTTAAGAGACGATTATCTTTGTTGTAGATCAGTGGTTGATGATTCGTGGCTAGTGAAAACTTTGAAAGATGAAAAGTGAATTGTTTTCTCTAGGTTCGACCTCAAGAAACGGACTGAATACGCTATATGAATAACGTAAACAAAATTATAAAGGTACAGATAACAGACATTTTTAATTTGCATATTTATCATCTAGCACAAAATTAAGCTTGCAGTGTATCCGATTTACTTTTCTCACATTAGTTGAGTTTAACTTTCAATCAAAAGATCGAGTTTTCAACATTTCATATACTTATGAAACTTTATCTTTTTTTAAAACAATTATATAATACTGTCTTGAAAATAAAACAAAGTGCCCAGTACGATTAGATACACCGCTATGCTACTGGGAGGGGGGTAAAGGAAGCGATAAAACTTATGAATACGTCTTACTTGGCTACAATTGATTTATTTCTTAAAAGGGTCAAACGTAGCTCAGTCGTCAGTGTGTCGATCTATGGAACCGATACTCTGTTTACGTTCAACCCTTTGGAGGTGTAAGTGCATTTTGATGGTAACTGTCAAATCCCAATATTGGATCATACAAGTGCGTCCTAAAAGTTGGTGCTGGGTGGTATTGACTAGTTGACTTTCTTTAGTCTAGCTATCAGTTCAAAGCTAGCCCAGATACCATTGTGTAGATTTGTTCGAAAACTCGATATATCAGTAAAACTTCATGAAAACTACGTACAGTGACAGTTAATTGACAATGTAATATTGTGTTTTAGCATTTCGTGCTAAAGTGTTTTAAATCATTGCACTGACTTCACTATCTATCTTCCTGATCAAATATGCAACGAAGTTTATAAACATTCTAGTTTAAAGAAACGATGAAGAGAGAAAAACAGTCCTACACACACACATATATATATACAAACTTCGTTTTTCATTCTCTAAGAAAAAATATGACATAATTTATGAAATACCAAGATATATATCTATCATTAAAATCAAGTAGGTTCCGAAGTTTGTTTATAGTTAAGCACAAAGCTACGCTGGTATCGAAACGTGGTTTTTAACATTGTAAATGGGCAGACATATTACTGTGCCAACCGGGGGCGGAGTCAGAACTCGAGGGAAAGAATCAAATACTTTTATTTCACAAGGAAAAATGTTGTTTTAACTTACATGTCTAATAAATGTTTTTCTATTAAATATTTTCAACTTATGCGCTTGAGCATCAAACTAAGACGTATTGCATGGGTTTAATATATATGTAAAAACAGCTGATATGAGTAGAGAAAACTCTATGTAGAGGAGCGAACAACGTTTCGACTTTCTTCAGTCATCGAATAAGGTCGAAACGTTGTTCGCTTCTCCACGTAGAGTTTTCTCTACCCATATCAGCGTTTTTACATATATATTTTTCTCTACAAGTGGGTTTTCTCGTCATCACGGATTGCATGGATTTCTTTAATGGCTGACACAATACATAAAATAAGTTTCAAAAAATAAGGCGAATTTTAATAAAGAGATTACTTGTTTGTTTGTTTTTAATTTCGCGCAAAGCTACACGAGGGCTATCTGCGCTAATCGTCCCTAATCTAGCAGTGTAAGACTAGAGGGAAGGTCATCACCACCCACTGCCTACTCTTGGGCTACTCTTTTACCAACGAATAGTGGGAATGACCCTCACATTATAACGCCCTCACGGCTGAAAGGGCGAGCATGTTTGGTGCGACAGGGATTCGAACCCGCGATCCTTGGATTACGAGTCGAACGCCTTAACCCACCTGACCATGTCAGGCCGAAAGAGATTAATGAGGCAGAACTATTTAGTTAAACTTGTAATGTTAAAATCATTTTATTTTACTCGTTGAAATGAACATGGGGAAAAATACTATTAATGAGATCACTGACTTTGGCATTCAGTTTTTTTAATGCATAAACACTCCATAATGTATTAAATTAACTAAACATTAACTGTAAGTCCTCCAGATAAACATAAAATATTCACCGATGAAACGATTTTGTTTGGTTTGTTTGGGAATTTCGCACAAAGCTACTCGAGGGCTATCTGTGCTCCGATGAAACGAGAGGAGATGATTAGTCTGTCCCCTTGGCTTTATCACTTCAAAAGCAATAAGAAAGTTTTCGATCAAATTTGAAGAGCTGGTATCAATTGAGAAATATTTAATCATTTTTTGAAACGCAAGATCTCGAGGAAATTATTTTTTATGGTGTACATTTCTTTCTAAGGAATACGAACATGGAAGTTTCAGATAAGCTTGAAATGTTTGATTAACGAGGATCTTAAAGGATTTCGAATTTAGATAGCACAAAAGAAAGATATTTCGAAGTAGTTACTGAATATCATGTGACAATACATCTGAGTAACTATACAACATATAAATTAAGCTTCAAGACTCGGGATTTTCAATTAGAAATGAACCAAAGCCACGTTGGAACCAATAGGTATGTTGATACAATTCTATTCATGCTGAAATTTAAAATGACCTTAGATAAAGTATTTGAAACAGGAAGTGAGCAAGACTATAAAATATCGTTTTTTTTAAACCATTTCGTATGCTAGTTTAATTACTGATCTCTGTTTATTACATTGTTTAAATTATTATGACGTAAAAGGCTTTACGTTTTATAAAGGCCTTTCATTGGTTTACTTCATTTATATGAAGAGTATGATACGAAAGTTATATTATTATCCTAAGCATGAATAAAAAGCATAGTACGAAAGTTAGCTTGTTATCCTATGTATCAAAGTCACACTCTAATTAGTATTTAAAAAAACAAACCCATAAACCCATGACGTTAGAAGTTTCGCATTGTTAAAAACCTCATACAGTAACACATGATATTGGAAAATTCGCATTGTTAAAAATTCTAAAGCAATAACACAAGGTATTAGATAAATACCTTATATTTTATACATTTACCTGACGATGGGCTCTTATGGGCTGAGACGACGCAATTGTAATTATTTTAAACAACAAACAAAAACATTGTAATGTTGATCACGATATTACATGTAATAACGTTTAGCTGTAAAATTGTTAAATGATACTGTGAACTCTTCAAAAACATAAGAGATCGTAGACAAAGTTCGTAAACTTTTCACTAGAGCGCTTTTTAAAATATATTTGTGTTTTCTCTTTGTATTCGTCGATATTGTTAAATATCTAAAGTTTTCTTGATTATCTGGTAACTTTTTTAAATAATTTATTTTTCATTGTATTTTATATCGAGTATTGCGACAGCTGGTCACATCATATGGTCAGTCTCTGTGTGTTTTTATGCAGCAAATGCTTTGAAGAGAATATATTTCACTCTCCATTCATCCAAGTATTTTTTTATCAAAGACCTATTGATTATTCTTCTATGTATTCTCGAAGTTTTGTCAAGTTTACATGTGAAGTGAAATATGAAGTTCTACAGGAAGGACAAATTATTGCAAGTCTTTTCCCATTTCCCTTTTATATAAAGAAGATATATAATGCACAAAACTTTTTCATCCGGGAATTGCATAAGCCTTAAAATCTTTGTATTTTTTAAGAAGTGTAATATACTTTCACATAAAAAAGTTGTCACTGTAATGCGTGGCTTAAGACTATTAACTGTGAAGAGCTGATATCAATAATATTCGTACGTTTATTTCAGGCCCGGCATGGCCAAGCGTGTTAAGGCGTGCGACTCGTAATGTGATGGTCGCGGGTTCACATCCCCGTCGCGTCAAACATGCTCGCCCTTTCAGCCGTCGGGGCGTTATAATGTTACGGTCAATCCCACTATTCGTTGGTAAAAGAGTAGCCCAAGAGTTGGCGGTGGGTGGTGATGACTAGCTGCCTTCCCTCTAGTCTTACACTGCTAAATTAGGGACGGCTAGCACAGATAGCCCTCGAGTAGCTTTGTGCGAAATTTAAAAACAAACATTTCTTTTTTAATCTTTAGCTCTCTTCGGCAAACATGATGATGTTACAACAACAATTAGAAACATTATTTTATTCTTCGTTAACCCATTGCATTGTGCGAAAGAATAATGTTTAAGTTTCTGGACACGAAAAGGGAATCTGGGTTATAAAAGTTTTATATTCTTGCCTTACGTAAGATAGCAAGGCTATTGAAATTTTGAAGCAAATACTTACCGTAAAAAAAAGTAAATAAATATAATTTATATTCGTGTTTATCGGAAATCATATAAAAAATATTATCTAGCCTCTGTAACTGGTTAATATTATTTCATAATGTGGGCGGTGGGTGTTGATGACTAGCTGCCTTCCCTCTAGTCATCCACTGCTAAATTAGGGACGGCTAGCACAGATAGACCTCGAGGAGCTTTGTGCGAAATTCAAACAAACGTTTATTTTACCTTTACTTTTATTACCTAAATAAAATCAGTAAATTAGAAAAGAGTAATTCATTTTTTTACATAGGAATTCATGATCGTAAAAGGCATATTATGATTGACAAGTGAAAGATTCTTTTGATTTTACCGGGAAAAACCATCAGCACATCTGTCGAATAACGTAATCTATCTTGCTATAAATTATCTGGTGAGGCCAAATGGCACACTGTCGCAAGCGAGGGCAGTGTTTGTAATCATGCTATATGACTATTAGTTGTGCGTGACTTATAGTTTTGCTACCTAGATCTCAGAAAAATGAGCAGGATGACCCTTCCTCAGAAGCAGACGAATTTTTCACTATCAAAATATAAGTTCTTTCTTTTTTAATTTTGTAGTAGGACTGGTAGACTGATCATATGGTTAGTTTTATTAGTATACACCAATATTTTCCTGGGTACCGTTAAGACGATGTTTGTGAATTAGCGCCTAAAATTGTTTTACTATTACTATTGGTAAATTATTCTTTTAGCAACATAGATGAAGTTGGTAGACTAGGTCATCGGTTACTTACTCCATTCCTAAGAAAAGTAGTATGTTGTGTTTTTTTTTTCAAAATGGTATGAAATTAATTTATATATTTTATTGTGAAGTGTCGGTTTTTAGAAAATAGAATCACGATGGATAATTTATATTCGTTTTAAATATCAAACGTAATAATATGTTTATATATTGGTGTTTTTGTTTGAAAATGAAACAACGATGGATAACTTTTTCCCTTCGTTGTTTGTCTTATATTTGTATTACTCAAGATAGAAAAGGGTATTAAAACTAGAGGAACACATGGGAAAACTATATATATAGAGCTAACCAAATAAAAGAAGAAAATTCCGGAAAAGTTTTGGTATCTGTGGAATTGGTTGTTATTTAGGATATTTGTTTGCAGTTTAATCACAGAGCTACACAACATTACTCTGCCCACCATGGATATCGGAACCTGTTTCCTACAGTAAGTCCGCAAACATACCATTGTGCAAATGTGGGGTTTTTAGGAAAGACTTAGAACACAGTATTTCATTTAGTTTTAAACTTAGTGATTAACGCTTTTAATTGCAATTTTAGTGTTTTATTTCGCTCAAAAACAAAACCTGTATAAGAAAAAAGATGAAAAATATTTCCAGTAGTAGCTGTTTAATTCATCTCACCCAAGCTTTACTGGAGGGGTGGTTACGCTATAAGAGTGAAAACCAAATTTACTCTTTGGTTAGGCAAGAGTAGCCCAAGAGTTGGCGGTGGATACTGTTTACTAACTATCTTCCACCTAGAATATCAGTTCAAAATTAAGAGCAATTATCTCTGGCTTTGCGCAAAAATTATGAAACTAATAATTTTGTAAACTATACTCACTGACACCAAGTTGTCTTTGTATACATTTTTCTTTTATTTTGGTTATTTGAAGCCGTTGCCAGAGCTCCACTTTTATTTTGTTATCTCACAGATATAGTTCTATAAAACATTAGTTTTATCCACATACGAGGTCTGTTCAAAAAATACGCGGACTGTTTGAATTGCGCGGCTCCAGTTGGTTCCAGGGGAATCCGCTTGGTGTTGCTAGGTTCGCACAGATCAGCTGATTACGACGCCATTTCTCGATTGCAGATATCTTCATTTGTGTTTTAGCTACGCGGTTTTAAGTGAAGTGCGATTTTTTCGTTTGGCGGATTTCAGAATGAATGACCTGAAGGAGCAACGACTTGCTGTGAAATTTTGTGTTAAACATGGAAAATCTGCGACTGAAACTTTTGCTATGCTTAATACGGCTTACGGTGATGTTGCTATGAAGCGTACGGCACGTTTCAAGTGGCATGAACGTTTTAAGGATGGTCGACAGTCCATTGAAGATGATGAGCGTCCTGGACGTCCTTCCACGTCAACTGACGACCCACACGTCGACAAAATCAACACCCTGGTGCGGGAAAATCGACGTCTGACTGTCAGGAAGCTTATTGAAGAGTGTGGGATATCAGTTAGATCTTGTTACGAGATTTTGACCGATAAATTGAAGATGCACCGCGTTGCTGCGAAATTTGTGCCTCAGAACTCGTGAGTTTTTGGCCAAACACTCGATCACTGTTCTTCCCCACCCCCCCTACTCACCTTACCTTGCTCCTTGCGATTTTTTCTTGTTCCCCAAACTCAAAAGACCCTTGAAAGTAAGAAGATTTGAGACGATTCCCGAGATTAAGGCAAATGCGACGAAGGAGCTGGAGGACATTACAAAAGAAGCGTACCAGGACTGTTTCAACAAGTGGAAACACCGTTGGGATAAGTGTGTGCGTTGGGGAGGAGAGTACTTTGAAGGGGTCCCAAACCTGTAACTTCTAAATAAAGTAAATTTTGTTTTATGACGTCAGTCCGCGTATTTTTTGAACAGCCTTCGTATATGTACGCAAAAGTAAGTTATTTTCGTAAAAATGTTTAAACACTGTATCAGCTACCGCGAATGCTTTCTAATTAATTTTGGAAACGAAGTAATATCGCGACGGCGATTGCACTGCAGTATTTTTAACTACGGTAATAGACGTTTGTAAATTGTGTGTGTTCTGAAGTATGCTTTTATGTGGGTTATTACGGCTCTCGACGTCTTCATCATGAGAGTGAGCTTAACTCAGGTAATACTTAACATCCTGAGATTTACTTATAGATCTGAAAAGCTTTACACACTAGAAGAACATAATTAAAATTTGTATTCCTGTGTTCCTAAGCTACTTTAGAATTATACAGTTTTACGAAAAGTACTAAATATATAAAAATGTTCATCCAACTAACTGATGGTTAGAGCTAATATGATTGCACTCGTAAACAGGGTCTTGTGATTCGAATGTAAAATGTAAGCTTTATAATACTTATTAACTTTGTTTCTTTTTTGCTAGGGTCCTGGCATGGCCTAGCGCGTTAAGGCGTGCGCTTCGTAATCTGAGGGTCGCGGGTTCGCGCCCTAGTCGCGCTCAAACATGCTCGCCCTCCCAGCCGTGGGGGCGTTATAATGTGACGGTCAATCCCACTTTTCGTTGGTAAAAGAGTAGCCCAAGAGTTGGCGGTGGGTGGTGATGACTAGCTGCCTTCCCTCTAGTCTTACACTTCTAAATTAGGGACGGCTAGCACAGATAGCCCTCGAGTAGCTTTGTGCGAAATTCCAAA
Source organism: Tachypleus tridentatus (assembly GCF_004210375.1). Taxonomy (NCBI): domain Eukaryota; kingdom Metazoa; phylum Arthropoda; class Merostomata; order Xiphosura; family Limulidae; genus Tachypleus; species Tachypleus tridentatus. The sequence continues at coordinate 132,159,800 of NC_134834.1, read as the reverse complement.
ACAAATCAAATCTTTTTTGCTAATTAAATGACTTTTAAAAATAAATTAACGTTATAGCTTCATTCACTTTAAAATCTTTCAACATTTAACTAATATAAATCTCTGAATTACGTCTATGCGCCTACGTGTTATATATGTATATTTTGTGTGTGGGTGTGTTTTCTTATAGCACAGCCACAGCGGGCTATCTGCTGGGTCCACTGAGGGGAATTGAACCCTGATTTTAGCATTGTAACTCCGTGGACTTACCGCTATACCAGCGGAGGACTTTATTTTGTGTGATATAGTTTATAGTTTATCACTGTTTACTTTATATACGTGCACAAGTGCATATACGAAGTGATTCAGCGGTAAGTTTATAAACTTACAACGCTAAAATTCGAGCTTCGTTTCTCTGCAACAGACGGAATATGATAACTTATTGTGTTAATTTGCAACAACAACAACATATGTAAAACGTGTACCCACAGATGAAAAAATAACGACATCTATTTGATTATGTTTCAAGAAATGATACCCACGTTTTGAAAAACACAGTGACCTGAAAACAATTATAATATGTAGAACTCTTGATAAAATGAATTCATTCAACTTTGAAATTGCTGCTAATATTTACAGTTGAGGAGGAATATGTTGGAAGAAAGCTTTTGCGTTAGACGTGGCCAGAAATTAATGTTCTTATTTGCTTTATGTTATAATGTTAATAATGTTTTTCTTTTCTTTTCAGCGCCAGGAGTGGACATGGTTCCCTTTAAACTTCAATGTTGGTCTCAAGATTGTCACTAAACGGTGTTGTGCCAAACTTATCATCACTAGAAAACCGATATGTCTCACTTTTCTTTAGGTTTTACGTTTGTATTTGTAACAATGGTGGCATTTTTAGGAATAGCTATACTCGTGTTACGTAGTAACTGAATAACCTTTTAAAAGGCCTTGAGGACTAACTCTACTATGAATATAAGCCTATTCCACGTTTATTTAAAAGTAGCATGAAACTGGCATTAGCTTTGAAACACGTGAAATAAACTTGTATATTACAGTGTTTGGAGTGTTAGTGGAATTGTGAAAATGCTTTGTGGAATTAAGTTTTTTTTATTATTTTCTGTAACATTACGGGCACTTTTCAGGCCATTTTTGTGGGATTACAAATAACATAAAAGTGAAAATGGCTAATCCCAAATTCTCTTGGACTGCTCCAAATGACAACGGGCATTCTTCTAAACCTCCTAACCAGGAAGCACACCAGTTTTCTTGCTCTTTACATTGCTGTCAGCTCTTCTTTCGCATCTTGAAACTCCAGCGCTTCACCGATAACAACACAGAATACCTTTATCAGCGGTATTTCTTTAATTTAAACCAGCGTCGCGTCACAGCCTTGTTATTCTTGTTGATTGGTGTCACCATGGTGATGGTATTGCTGAATTACGCTTTGAGTGGACGGGGCTCCCTTTTACACGGCTACACGTTTGGCATCATGATTGTCTTGTACATAATCATGGCTATTGTCAGCATGCAAAGCTTCTTTAACCAGATCTACCTCCTGATCTTCTCTTACACCCTACTCACCAACTTCTTCATCATTGTCATACTGATGGTTATGGATTCCGACACCACTATTCCAAGTGTCAGCATCTGGTGTACGACCTTCTTCATCTACCTCAACTACACTTTTCTGCCACTTCGTATTCAAGAAGCCGTAGTGTATAGCCTACTCCTTGCTATTGTCCAGGTATCGTGTTCGGCTGTGGTTGTCGTTGGCAGTCACCTTTTGTGGAAGCAGGTGAGTGAATCGTAGCAGAAAAAAAAACGAATACAATATCTTGAAAATACAGTCTTTTTACATTTTTTATCAAAAAATAGTTTGTATAGAGTATTATCTATAGAAATGGTACTTTACGCTACAAAACATGAAAAATACACAAACGTTAAACTAGGCTACTTCTTACTTTTATGAAATATTTCTATAGACGTTAATAAAATCATGATCCATGGTTATTTTACTCACTGGAACTGTTAATAATAATAACATACAAACTTCTACAATGGTTCTTACAATTGAAAACATATAAATTGATGTCATGCTTTGATTATATAAAGCCTGATTTACTTATAGGTTATTGCATTCTTTATCCATCCACGTCTTTAAAGTTATTATGTTATATAATGTGTACTACAACCCCAAAACGAACTACGCTCATGACACTTTTACGAGGCTTACTTATTTTACCACACGTGGAATTTAATATAGATACAATACTGAGACTGAAAAATAAACCAATGGATATTTTATATCGCGTACTTAAATTATTCATAACGTACGGAACACATCAGATATCGTGCTTACAAGATGTACGTCCAAATAATTGTCCTTTGTTATCCAACATGTAAGAGTTCGATATTTTTATCGTGCTCCTGGATTGTTTCACCAGTTTTTCTACTGTGATAAATGTTTATACTATTCTGTTGTAGCAACATTTATATAAAACAAAACAAGTTAGTAATTTACCCATTCAGACTTCATTTAAAACTGTTTCCATCAGTGATTTAATTCTGAATTAATTATAGATCACGTCTTACACACAATTTAATGCAGGCTAATTTGTGATATTGATAAATTATTCGTGTATTAACTATTTTAAACATTAATAATTTATCATTGAAATATCTTGATAAAATCCAACCTTATATTTGAATATTTTCTTTCATTAAACATACCACACGAATGACTTTTTAAAACACTGTTGTTTGTCTACGCAAACGCCTGTAGAGCTTTCGACACAGTGAAACAACTCACAACACACTACTCTTCAGTAAAGCTACATTAATCATACACACAAGGTGTACCATAAGTAAGTTTCACCCAATTGCTGAACCGATGGCTTACTCAACAAGATATGCAGTAAAACATAATGTGTTACTACTAAAACCACACAGATGAGAATGAACAAATTGTATGTTGTTTTACAAGAGAGCTTCCTTTACTTAAAACTTTCCTAACATGTAAGGAGTTCGTAACATTGAACAATTTTTTTTTTAACAGTAGTGCATCAAAATTTTTAAATTTCTCTCTAATGTACGTTTTATTTGTGTTAATGCCCGTAAGATTACTTGAATAAGGTCGGGTTTGTTTCTTGTTGTTGTTTTTTTCATTATTCCCTAGTTATAAAACAATTGAGTTAAAATATTTGTTGGTAAACTTACTTATAGCCAACCCTGTATTAGCACTAATGATTACTTAATATTATGCTGCTTCTTTGAAAGGTTTGCAAAGCGTGACCCAGTGACTAGCGTGCCGAGTTGTTCAGTGATCCACTTCCTGTTGGAGGTGAAAAGGTCGCGCTACTCGTTTTGAAGCCTATTATAAGGGTGACAATCAAATCCCAGTATTCTACCAGACAGTAGTAGTCCTAAAGTTAACGGAGGGTGATGCTGACAAATTGCCTTTTCTCTAGTCAGTGAGCTCAAAAATTAAGGACGGCTAGACAGATGGTATTTATGTAGCTACGCACGAAAGATCTGAAAGAAATCACAACTCTTCACAGCAAAAATACAAGCGATTAACGAATACGAGCTGATGCTTAGATGGACGCATTAACCTCTAACAGATATGTAAATCCTATATAATAAGTACTGTTAAAGAACTTAGTCATAGGTATGAAACAAGTATTTATTAGTATGTATGGGGAACAATTACTGTTGTCGACGTTTTTTATTGTGTTATATATATATATATATATATTACTTCTAAACAACTGTATTTTGCTTTCTGTACTTGCTAACATTTCGATTGCCATAGGTGGTTGTATTATTAAGCTAGAAATTACATTGCTTTAGTTGCTTCAAGGAATTTCCATACCTTCCATCCATGGATGTTTTGTCTGCACGAAATACTAGAGTTCTTTGTGTAGAGGTATTTAGTATCACAATAACCTAGAGTACACAATAATGTCACCATACAAAATAACCTACAGTATACACAATAACTTCATTATATAAAATAATCTTTGGAATACACAATAACCAACAATATATACAATAACTTTCACTATACTATAGATTATATACAGTGAAGGTTATAAAATAATCTTCACTGTATATAACTCATAGTATGCACAATAAACTTCAATGTACACTTTAACCCACAATATACACAATAACCTTCAGTATATACTCACTAAATTTCATTATATAGTGGTCTTATATATAAGGAACACACATGGTGTTCACATGCAGTACAAGGCCTTTACATGATATTTGTACCATTGATACAGGGTTTTCGGATGTTGCGGTCTTACATATACACTATAGTGAAAGCTATAAAGTAGAAATCATGTATATATACAACTCTCAGAGGAATGGTATGGAGTTCATGTGCTCACACACAGCGCTAGGATATGTAGCACAAGTGTTTTCAACGTACATAGTACTTGGTCTGTAATGCAGTATATATAATAATGGACTTCAGAGACACGTACCTTGCACTAAGGGTAAGCAATCTAAAACAGTGTGAGTTATGGCCTTGTCTAAGGTACTATTAGTGTCTCAGGGTAAATGATTCGGCTTGGGATCCAGCAGGCTTAAATTGATTTTTAACGTTTGACTCATATTTTTAACAGCATTTTAACAAAAGTTGAAAAAAAACCCGCTCAAATCGAGTAGCTGTTTTAATTGGCGCTCATATCAGAAAAGGAAGACAATATTATGATCCTGTAAATGTTTTGCAAGTCTTCACACACGTGAGAAACTGCGAATCTGTACTATGGTTTTAATTACACAATTTTTTTCAGAAATCGGTGGAAAGTCTTCTGCATTCGCCATTTTTTAATTTTTTCTAAAAACGTCATTTCCAACAACCTTTTCAATTCTAATAATTTTATTGAATGATGGTCTTGAAGTAATCAACTAACGCCCCTCGGTGGACGCAGCAGATAGCCTGATGTAACTTGGCGATGATAACACACACACACACACTCAATAAGTGGCTAAAGTTCTACAATGTAGAATATTGGAAAAAACTTACTGAGAGCCTGCTGGGAATAGAAAATGGCCAAAGTCGTCATGATATTTAACTGGTGTAAAAACTTGGGTATTCTCGCCACTTGTTCTTTTTGCTTTGAAAATCGCACACAAAACGATGAATTGTGAAATAAAATTGGAGAGTGAATTTTGGCACTAAAATTCAGAGAAATTCGGCTATAATAGTATACACGATATCGAATTTGTGATATAAGAGTTTTGTATTCATAGAATACTGCGACTCGTGATACAGAAGTATATATATACACACATATACAATACTTAAGCTAGTTATATAAAGCTTAGCTCATGATATAGAGGACATCAATATATACACATTTCTGGTCATGGTATTATAAAGATCCTCAGGAAGTTCAATATTGGAATTCGTGATCTAATGTTTTGAATATTTGGGATGCATAGTTCTGGGTATGTGAATGTGTGATATGGTGGTTATGTAGATACAACAGTACTGAATAATATAAAATAATAAATCGAACATTCGTCTTTTGATTTATATCGGAAACGAAAATAGATATTTTATACCATAAATCGATATTGATAAATTGAGTGATTTCCAACCTAACTTTGATCAATCTCTTTACTACAATTTTCACACATAATCAACAAAATTAGAAAGATTTTGATTCTTTTCTTGTCCTTGTCCATGAGTAAAATTTTCAAATACACCAAAACCGTTATATACACCTATAAGAAGTGATATAACAAGATACATTACTTAAAATTAAAAACAAAAAATTGAAATTATTGTGTAGATTTATTAGGACACCTCAACAATTAAATTCTGAGATTTACATGCAAAATAACATTTCGATTTGTTACACATGAAGCTGCAATCATTGAAAATTAATTCTAGAAGAAACTGTTGCAAATCTTATATACACAGCTAATATCCTTAACTTTATTTAATGCTGGTATTTAATGTATCCGCATTCAATATCAATAACAGTTTGGAATGTTTGTAACATTATGTCTACATGTGTTTTCCAAAGCCCCTGGTTTAATTTGTCTCCATTTTAATTGAAGTTGTGTTCAGAGGCTGTAAAGCAATGGGTCCAGCAAATGCCACATTTGTTCTATGTGGCTAAGACCTAGGCTAGGTAGCAGCCATTTTGATTTTCACTGGAAATCCGAAACTTTTATCTGCCAGGAAGCCTTGTATTTCTTAAAGGTTCTTTGGATCATTATTTTCTGAAAATATGAAATTCTGACCAATGAGCTTCTTTTCAGAAGGTATGGTGTGATGGTCTAACTTGGTGTTCTACTTATGACGAGTTCATAATCCTTTCCAATGATTTTGTAAAAATTGTCAACACTATTGGCAGATGTTGTGCCCCAAATCATCACAGAGCTGCATGCTTGACTCTTGGCACAAAGAACTTCGGCTGTAACCTTTCACTGACTCTTTCAGAGGCAATATTTCTGCATCAAGATTGAAACTGTACTTCCTGGAGGTTTACGTGTGCGTGACTTGTTGATATTCCTGCTCTATCCGTTTTTATAGATCTGGGCTTCCTTGTATCTCTCTACTGTGTGCTTCAGAGTGCTTGTTGATCATTCGAGATCTTTCGCAACTGTTTTTAAACTCTACCCTGTATCATGTATAAGTTTGACTCTAATTCTGTCTAAGAATTTTAATTCTACCTGTTTTGACATTGTAATGGACACACCACACTATATTAGTTGTACTGAAAGATGCTTTTGAAAAATAATAAACCAACATGTTCCTGCATAAAAAAACTTAAGATACCCAGTGCACAAACTAAAGTGAATCGTGTGTGACAATGTCGAACTACTTTGTATTTATCAGGTTAAACATCTTGAACATCTTTTCAGAATTAGATTGCACACAAGCATTTGTGAGCATTTACTGCTATTCTTAAATAATTATTATTTAAACGTTTATTATATTTAACCTACGAACAAAGTGATAAAATCTGTGAGTTGCCTGTTTTGATGCTTTTTTCCAACATTTTTTTTAAACTACACTGATCTGACTTCATAATTGCAACAAATCAAAACTAACGGACAATGGAGACTCTAATAAATTTGCACACCACTTTTTGTATTTGTAAATTTATCATGATTACTTGATTATTCGTATTTGTCTGCTGAATCATAAAATAGAAAGTACTTTAATCTCTGATATTTCAAAATTAACAATAAGTAAAAGGATACAGAGTCTTGTATACTCCATCAAATATTCTTCTTAGTCTTCAGTCTCCAATATTTCCAACTTTATCTACAACAGTCATTTCTTTTTTGTCCTGGTAAATTATCTAAAGCATAGCATCAGAATATTGGATAAGGATAATCTTTAAAGCTTGCCTATATTGTCTCATAATTCTTGAATTAATTGTAGGCCTGAAATTCACACACAACAAGTTTCTGTTGACAGTCCAATACATAAAGACACTAACTGAGGAAAAAGCCGCATGGGTACTTATTGTTTTGCGTAATTCATCATATGTTTTCGAAATACTTTTTATACGAATAAACCATAAAAATGTATGCTGAGGTTTTTGTTTTTTAATATCTTCAACATCACATCCTTTACGTGGCTCATATTCAACTATGACAGCACAACCTCTATCCGACAAAATGTTGAAATAGATTCTGTCAAAGTTCGAACTCACATTATCTCAATGGAAATGTAAATTTTTAAGAGAAAAGAAAATTATCCAAGTTCAGTCCTGTAGGAGCCGTTGTCATTTATCGTTTTACAAACTGTTTACCATTATCAAAACGGTAATGAAAATTAATCGATTTTTGTTGTACAGTCATTTAATAATTGTTTTGAATTGAGTCAATTTTTAATCCTCGTTAGTGCAACTTTTAGTGAACTCGTTACCTAATTATCGAATAACGTAATGATTAGTTGGGCGTGACATTTCATACAAATGTTTTAATTTTCTGGGTAATACCTTAATAGTTTTATAACATACAGAACATCTTAAAGTTAATTAAAGTCACTATTTCGTAGTTTCAAACAAATGACTGAACATTTTATGTTATTAATATGTTCCTAACGCTGTATCTGATATCATGCGGTAATAATTTCTGTTTTCTGCTACAGTATTTGAATAATAGCAAAAGTAAATACGAATAAGGAATTTAAAATAATTAAATTATTTCCTCACGGTACGGTTAGTTATTGCAACATGAACATATTTTCGTTTATGCATGCTCCATCAAAATCAAACTTCCTTATTTTATATAGGATTTACGCTTTCAAGTTTTATCTGCATTATCACGTTCAGGGTATTAGTCTAGAGATTTTAATTTCACATCTGAAGTATTAGTTTAGAAATTTTAACCAAATGAATGACGTTGATTAATCCTATTTACCTTTCTCTAAACTTGCTGTCACGTATTATTTTGCAACATAAAAAGACAGACACTTTTACATTTAATTTGTGAGGTATATCATATGAATAGAGATAAATGTTTTGTTCTGATCAATCTACTATGTAATGTGCGTTTTCACACAATTTAATACTTTCGTCGTCACAATGGTTATAGACCGTATTCTAATCTCCTCAGTTGACATGCTCTTATATAGGATACCCATCTTTAAACATGAAAAGGCACCTTCGTACAACATAAGCTACTTCCTCTCGTGAATTATATTACAGTTAACTAACATTCATGAAGACTGAAATTATAAAAAGTGTTTGATAGTTAAAACCTGTTGTTAAAACTTAACCTTGTTGCAGCTTTATAACCTTAAAGTCGTCACTCTTGTAAACAAGTCATCTTCATAGTGTTTAGTTTGTAAATTACAAATTACTTTTTGTAAAAAAACACCTGCAGCATAAAGTAAAAGAAACATATTTAATGCATAATTGATATTTACATAACTTTAAGTGCTGCATATATGAAACAAAAACCCAGCTTAAACCTCTTCTGATCTGCCTAGGAGTTTCAGGAAAACTTAGGTTAATGTTTATGGGGACTTTGAGTCCTTTATCACACTCGCCAGTTTTGTTGGTTTTTTTTTGTCCTGATGCTTATGAATTGAGATTTTTTTTCTGAAATATACTTTTATTTAAACAATAACAAATTTTACCGTGAATCACGTGATGTCATCTCTTTCCATAATATCTGAAATCTCTAACACTTTTGGTATGACTTCAATAAGTTTTATTTTCTGTTGTTTTTTCCTACAGTCTTTTGTTTTAAGCATCACATTTACAATTAAACACGAAAAGAGGCATGTGTGTTGTAGGTTTTATATCTAAAAACTAGTTTGTATACCCTTTATTCATTTTTCATCAGCATAGGAGAAGGAAAAAAATTTGCCTCACACGAGCAGCTCTCTATTAAATTACGAGGAGCTTACCGCCAAAGAGCAGAATAAGTACGAGCCACATAAAACAATCCCTAATACACCTTCAATGGAATTAGAAAAGTTTCCATTAGCTCGCAATAACACAGGAAGCGGCAACGTCCTAGCTTTCGAATAACCATGTGCCTGTCAACTTAAGTACCTAAGGAGTTCGAACTGCACAATCAAGTGCACAACCTAGAAGTAATGGAGAAAAAGGATAAGATTTGGCTTTCCTGTTGCTCAGATTCATTCGTTAAAGCTGATTAGAGAAGCCAAGCTTAATCTGAAGTATATATAGGCTTAACATTCTCATTCTGTGCACATAAATCCATACCGCAAGCTGATAGACAGTACTCGAATTATTTCCTCTACTTTTTTCTTCACGTAATCCTTGTAACTTGAAAAATATACAGAATAAGAAGTAATTTCTCTAGAATTATTCGAAAACTAATGTTTTATATGTAACATTGAACGTTTGGCGCCAGATAATCTTTAATTCAAGCACTTAATAGAAGTCCATGATGGAGAACAATTATCTAAAGCTTAAATTACTTTCCATCCAAGGTCATAGAAATTAAGAAACATCCATTTTGTTAAATTGTAAGACACGCTTTAATATTGAGCGTAGAGTCCACGGAATGCATACCGTAGCTGTATTAACAACACTAACATTAAACCTTAATTAGATAATTAAACAAAATAATTGCATTTGGTATTTTCAAATTGTTATACATCTGGCTTTGAAAATAATTACGGGATTCGTGACTATCATTCTTATAATACCCTCCAATGGTACAACTATATCACACAAAATAAAGTCCTCCGCTGATACAGCGGTAAGTCTACGGAATTACAACGCTAAAATCAGGGGTTCGGTTCCCCTCGGTGGACTCGGCAGATAGCTTATAATATACCCACATCGATCTTCGGACGTTCAGTTCAGAAGGCCATGCCGAGCCTGCAACGAATAAAAGAAGATGGAAAAAATTGTAGTAGTTTAGTATCAAATATCTCTCTAGATTACTCACTTTATAAATTTGCTTGCAAAATAGTGTGAAAATTTATTTTATTTTTACCAGTCTATCTCTATTTGATTTTGTAAAATGATAAAAAACCCCGATGGACCAGTGGTAAATTTAAGGACTTACAATGCTAAAACACAGGGCTCCATTCCCCGCAATGGAGAGTGTAGATAGCCCACTGTGTTAGCATTGCACTATAAGACGACAATTTAATTTTCACGATAGCCTATTCTTATGTCACATATAAAAATTAGTTCTAACAACGACTGCATTTGTAAATATCGGAGCCCACAACAAAGCGTCACAAAATTGTGATAGAAAATAAAGTCAAACACAAGCTATAGAGTGGGGTCTGTAAAAATGTGTCTTGATTTCAAAAGAATATGCGTTAGTCCCCTACACTTCCGGGGATACATCGTATATATCAGAACTTAGTCTTCACATGTTCTTATGTGGAATAAAATTACAGTTTAAATAAAATAAGGAACAGATATCGGTACATAAGCGATTATGCCTTTGCCGAGCGTAGCTCAACGATATAATATAACAAGAGTTAAAGGATTCAGGATTCGAGACGTGTTCTTTTAGTCAGTTTAGTTACTTTCTTCGTATAGCTGAATTTATAAGTGATAGACTAGAGGAAACACGGCTAGTCAAAACCATTCACTGCCAACCTTGGACTACTCTGATAGTAACGCCCCTACAGCTGAAACGTCTAGCATGTTTGGTGATGAGATCTGAACCCGCAACCCATAGATTGTGAGTCAAACACTCAAACCACAAGGCCATGCTGGGCCTTTTACAGCCGTAAGTACCAAATCGGCTTTTTATTTAAACATTTTGAAAATCTTTACGTAACCAACTATTACTGGGTCCACGATTTTCAGGGACTATAATAACATGTGAGTCACACAGAAATGTTAAACAAAAATACCACCAATACTGAGATTATAAATTACTAGAATCCAGTGTGTATTTTATATAGCAAATGAGTGTATCCAGCCAATTATCTGGTAAGCTTTTTATGCTAAATGCCCTAATAGACAAACAAATAAAAAGTTATTTGAGGGTTAATACATATAATAAAAACTATCTCCTTGAAACTCGTCCCAAAATAATTAAGAATATTTATGAAAATATAAGGAAAACGTAGAAAAAATTTGGCTGTACTTAAGAAATAAATAAACTTGGATTTATCTCTCTTCCTCCACACACACATTCAGTCACAAAATTATTTTTAGTAATACAGCATTACATCAGACCTCTACTGTAAACAGTTTTCGTTACAATGTTTGCTAAGTTAGATAAACTTATAATTTTATAAAACAGCCTAAATTCCATAACATGCATCGAAACATTCTATCTATCTATATATATATATTATAAATGAAAAACATAAGTTCAATAGTTCTGTGAACAGCATTGCTCACATCTGTTTCGACCTGACAGCTGAAGTGCCCGTTGAACGCAAGAGAAACTTATACGGGCCCCTGGGGTAACATAGCGGTCACATCCGAACTTTATGCGCCTCATGTCACCCTTCAAGAGATGTAAGGACACATGCAAATTTTAGTGACAAACGATCTGGATTTTCGCCAGTTATAAGCGGTTTAGATTTTAGTACCTCTCTAATACATAGTTAATGCAATAAATTATAGAATTGTAACCAATATGTCAAACCGGGAAGATAATAGCCTTGTATGCTATGTGGGCCCGGCATGGCCAAGCGTGTTAAGGCTTTCGACTCGTAATCCGAGGGTTGCGGGTTCGAATCCCAGTCGCACCAAACATGCTCGCCCTTTCAGCCGTGGGGAGTTATAAAGTTACGGTCAATCCCACTATTCGTTGGTAAAAGAGTAGCCCAAGAATTGACGGTGGGTGGTGATGACTAAGCTGCCTTCCCTCTAGTCTTACACTACTAAATTAGGGACGGCTAGCGCAGATAGCCCTCGAGTAACCTTGCGCGAAATTCAAAACAAACAAACAAATTATGCTATGAACATTTCTTGGAGCTTTTAAATAATTATCAAATTATTGTACTATGTATGTAATGATAAAAGAAAGTATTGTCCAAAAGCGAATTTCCATTTCCAAATTATGGTTTATAAAAATGAGGTTTTTTTATTGTTGAACGCACAGTTACGCAATAGGTTATCGAACCCATTATATAATCATAAGCCCTTAAACTTACCGCTGAATCAACGAGAACGTTTCAGAAACTACCGTATTTTGTAGTTGTTCCAAAATATGTTTACTTTTTTAACTTAGTTCTTATGTATACATAAGTAGGCGATGGTAATATTTGATACCTTCTTTCTGTTTTGCTTTGTTTCCGTCTTCTTGCGTTTCAACACAAAGCTACAAAATAGCGCTATCAATTATGTGTCCACCACGAGTATCAAAACGTGGTTTTTAGCGCTATAAGTTGCCATGGAAATGTTGATAAAACATTTTGACATCACATTTCTTGTCTCGTTTGAATAACTCTCTGTGGACTCAAAACAAAACTTCTTGACAACTGTTTGGTTTTAAAGTCTGTCAAGCCCCGCGCGCACCAATTCGTTTGAGCCCATTTTCTGAAGTTTTTCGCAAATGAATCCAAAGATCCTTTTTATTATGTTTATTAATATATAATATAATGCTTATACACAAGAAGTATAATTCTGTGGAAAAATATTGCAATTAATATCGTACTGATCGTATAATACACTGCTGATCAAAATATTAAAGCCAATGAACATAAAGAAAAAAATATGCATCTTGCGTTGTTAGACTTATTTGAGTAGACCTTCGAAAGATGAAAATAAGAAAAGGAAAAATAAAAAAAAAAACTTTTTCAGCATTTAATAAGGAAAATGTGAACACTATGAAATTAGCCTAAATATCAGCTGGTCAAAAGTTTAAGACCACACCAAAACAAGTCCTAAACAGGGTAGGAAATGCCCAACAAGAGGTCTCGGTAGTGAGTTGCACGGCCGTCATTGCGAATAACTTCAAACATTCGCTTTGGCAAGGCCGATATAAGCGTTTTCAGAAGGCTGGCTGTAATGTTATTCCAAGTGGTGAAGATGGCTTCACGAAGATCATGCACTGTTTGGAATTGACATCAATTTTTATAGACTTCCCTTGCCATCCACCCCTAAACATTTTCAATGGGGATCAGTTCGTGCGAACACGCTGGATGGTCCAAAAAAATCACATTATTCGCCATGAAAAAGTCCTTTGTCCTGCGGGCATTGTGGATTGCAGCATTGTCCTGCTGAAAGATCTAGTTATTTCACACAAGCGAGGGCCTTCAGTCAATAAGGATGTTTTCTCCAACATGCCAATGTAGCCAGCTGCTGTTTGACGCCCCTGTATAACCTGAAGCTTCATTGTTCCATGGAAGGAGAAATCTCCCCAGATCATGATGGAACTTCCTCCACTGTGTCGTGTAGAAAATGTCTCCGGTGGGATATCCTTATCGTGCCAGTAACGTTGCAAGCCATCTGGACCATCCAGGTCAATTTTTTTCTCATCAGAGAACAAAACATTCGTCCACTTTTCTACGTCCCATGTTTGGTGCTTCGCAGCGAAGTTTAACCGAGCTGTTTCGTGGTATGGAAGGAGGCTTGGCCTTTGAAGACGTTTACGGTTTTTAAAGCCTTTCTCTCGTAGATGCCGTTTATTGTTCTTGAGCTGCATTTTGCGTCCGTAAGGTCTTTAATCTGGTTCGACGATCGGCTGATGTCTTGTCGGACAACCCGTCGAATCCTCCTGCTCAACGCCAGCGAAATTTTCTTGGGCCGACCACTTGAAATTCTCTTTCCTTATTCCTCAGGGTCTTTTAAGAAATTTGCAACAGCATTTTTACTACGTCCAATATCACCAGCGATGCCACGTTGAGAGAGACCTTGCTTTTGCAGCTCGACAATTCTGCCACGTTCAAACTCTGTTAACGTTTTATCCTTTGCCATGTTTTTACCAAATGTAATGCAGGAGATGTCAGTAGAAAATGTTGACAACGCTAATGCCTGAACACAAACGACTAAATTTCGTTACGTGTTTACCGATTAGCGCTTCGTTTCAGTGTGATCTTAAACTTTTGACCAGCTAGTATTTAGGCTAATTTCATAGTGTTCACATTTTCCCTATTAAATGCTAAAAAAAATATTTTTATTTTCCTTTTTCTTTTTCTCATCCTTCGAAGCTCTACTCAAATAAGTGGTTGAGTCTAACAACGCAAAATGCATATTTTTTTTTTTTGTTCATTGGCCCTAAGATTTTAGCCAGCAGTGTATATCATTATAATCAATAACATATTGTGAGTCCTAAAGAGAAGTAATGTGTCTCTTTTAGACTAGAATGTAATTTTTATTATATATTTTGAAAATCAAAATGTATTAATAAAAAGTCAACTTCTCAATTACATGATTTACTCTCAAACTTTTAATTTATACAAGTCACACATTACTGAGAAGATTTCTAAATACAAATTTGTTTATGAAATTAAAAGGATTTGTTTGGTTTGAATTTCGCGCAAAGCTGCACGAGGGTTATCTGTGCTAGTCGTCACTAATTTAGCAGTGTAAGACTAGAGGAACGGCAGCTAGTCATCACCACCCACCGCCAACTCTTTTACCAATGAATAGTGAGAGTGAATGTCACATTATAACGCCCTCACGGCTGAAAGGGCGAGCATATTTGGTGTGACGGGGATTCAAACCAGCAACCCTTAGATTACGAGTTGAGTGCCTTAATCACCTGGCCATGATGAGCTGTGTAACGGCATAGAGAAACATAAAATAATGAAACAATTTAGGGCGCTAGGATCACCATCCAGAAAGATACCAACTATATATTGTAGCCTAGCCTTGGTAAGTGTAATGTGGCAACATTGTAACAGGTAACAATCCATTAACACACAGAATGATGTAAAATGTTGTTGACTTATCCCAAATAACACAATGTAACATAATCAAGAAGAATCTTCGTCTGGTAAATTCCCATGTGCTGTAATTGTTCCGACGACTTATCCATTCAACTGTCCCATATGTCAAGCAGCATGAAAAGTAAATGGCTATCAATGGTGTTCCATACGAAGACATACCAATCAAGTCGTCAGACTATGAATTTTTTTGGGGAGGAGTGAGTTTTGAACAGGAAAGCCTAAGAACGGAGCTTTTTGTAATAGAAACTACGTGGCAAGACTATTGTCAAGATATATCGTTGTCAGATAGAGCATGAACAGAAGAAGTGATTTTTGGTGTGGATCCATAAACATTCTAAACCTTTGTATTGCGATTTTACGGACTCTTTGACATCTAATAATCATATTAACCGAACGTTTAGTAATTATCTTAGTGCAGTGATAGTTACTACAAAATTCGAAGATTTGCACTAGCATTTTGTGATAGAAATGAAATATTAATCTCGTTAGTTCTGAGTTTTTGTCAGAATATTGAACAAAAAAACACAAACTCTTTTGGTTTGCGGAATCAAAGTCTTTTGTTCTAGAGTAATGTTAGTTCTAAGTCTATATTAAAACAATCAGTTTACCTAAACTCTAACTGAAGGATTTCCAAGAAAAGAAAATGATCTGTGTATAATAGCAGGAATATTGGACACTGCTGCATAATAAATGAAAACAGTGTCTTCAGTAACTGAAGTTTTTCAGTCTAGCTTTAGAAAAATCAGTTACGATAACTTGTTTATCTTAACATACCAAGCTATAATGTCACCTTAACTTTCATGCGTACATAATCCACTCAGAGAAACACAACCTACCAAATCTCGTGTTTCTCGACAAGATTAATCATTTTATGCTTTCCTCTATTGCAGCACATTTTAAGCTGTGGTCCACTGAGGTGGACCCTGAAATGTTGCATAATTACAGTAAGGGTAGTATGTGGATTGTCTAACACATCACGAGAGGATCTTCGTACTATAATACCCTAAGACTTGTCTTGCAAAACGAACATTGGCTTTCTACGAGCCTGGTCTGTCGTGCATGGATTCTTATGTTCATAATTACATTGCTGACTGTTTCAAAAAGTGGTGTGGTCTCTCATTTAACATAATAATACACTACAGCCGAAACTCGTCGGAAGCTAATGTCTCTTTCACAGGACACATCATACATGCATTACCACTATCAATGATACTATTGCGAAAATGATATCGGGACCAATAACCATGCAGTCTACATGAAGCCAATCCAGAGGTTGTCACTATTTCTCGAGAAAACATCATACACCAATTACGTATTTCATTAATTTAAACTGTTTCAAATCGGGCAGCGTTACTCTTATACAGACTTATGTTCACGGTGCTAATAAAACAAAAATAATAATAAGATTAATAAAGATTGTTAATTTAGAAAGAAGAGTCAAAATAGGTATTTGTAGCTTGAGAAAATAATGTGGATAAACACTATGTCTCAAACCTTAGACTTGTTTGTTTACTATTTTGAGATTATATTTTCGCTTTAAGCTACATATCTTGTTTGAAGATCCCTATATGTCCATTTTAGTTTAACAATTTCTAATAATCTTGTATATCAAGTAAAGATTATTCTATTTTCAGTTTTTTCGCATCTGAAAAGCTTCAATTCTTAGTTACGGAATCACTATTTTTAGAAAGTGATCACGAACTTATCAGTTCTGTAGCTAAACATTACTACTGTAAATTGGATTTCACCTCGAAACATCCTAGTTTAAGCAAAATTAATAATCCCACAACAGCATTCAACGGATGTCCAAACTCCTGTTTGCGTCTGTAGTTACTTACACGCCATATGTTGTCTGCGCATCCTTTTTTGAAGTAGTATATCTTTATATCCGGTTATTAAAATTATTTCAAAGTTCGCCGCTTAAAACGTTATTTTTCCCTATCGTTGAATATTACGTCACCGCGTTTCCAAATGAAATATAAAACATTTGTTATAGTTTAAAATTGTTAGTTTTAATTCTGAATCTTAATCCCACTCTCAAATGTTTATCATGTTGGTTTTAAATTCACTCTCTGAAAAAAATTACATAAAAGTTTGCATTTTTTGTGTTATTGTTTACCATTAAACATCCTTCAAGTTGAAAAGCACTAATAATGGCTGAGGAAATTAAGCCTTTTAATTTGGGTGTTGTGCTTCAGCAATAAGTTAAAAAGTTTAATGGGATTATTTATATCTAGTTTCAGATTATTGCACATGGAATGACGTGTTTGAAACTATTTTTATGTATTGATATCAGTTAATTGTTCTGTATAAAACTATTTTAAACATTTGCAACAGAATCTTGTTACCTTTATCAAATCCTTTTTTTTTTAGGCTGGATGTGACAGAGTAGTTAACATGTAAGGCCGCAAGTTCAAAGATCCAAGGTTAGGTGCATTAGAAAAATGGCAGTTAATCCCTTTATTCGTGCTGGTGGTGGGTGCTGCTAACTCACTGTCCTTATCCTTGTCAGTGGTTCAGAATCAAAACGTTTAAACATAGCAAATTAGCTGACGTGGAATAATTTATCGTTCAAGTGTAAAAATGGCAGTACCAGATCGGTATTAGATAGTCATCTTAGCAGGGAAATTGTGTTCCGTCTATACGCTAGATACAAATATCAATCTTTAAAGATGAACATTCGACGCTCGTAAACTCACAAAAACGTATTGCGGATTTCAGTTATTTCACAATTATTTACTCTCTGTCATAGTTTTCGAGCTACATCTTCCATGTTTTCACTATTTACTATGATTCAACCATTTGTATTTACCCAGAAAAAAAAATTCGGTGGTCTGTTTTCGCGATTGCATTTCTGTTGTGAAAGTATGCTTGTGTACGTTAAAAAAGAACAGCAAAATGAATTTTGATTAAACTTCAATTATGTTTGTCTGAAAAGTGCTTTAACTGGTTGTCCAACTAACACTGTTAGTATGTGCTGATCCTCATGTTCTCGGATTTTTACTGCCAAGAAGTGAGTAACTCGAGACCAAATTAACTTATATTCCTCGAACTAACCCGTTCAGATTACACAGTCAACTAACAATTTGCTTCAATTACAACCAGAGATCAAATGATCTAACAAAATTCTAAAACACCAGTTTTCAGAATATAATTGGCCATTAGAAGTGCATAAGACCCTTTTTTATGTAAAAAAAACGTATTTTGATACTCAAAAACACAATTACAAAATCAATGCTAAATACGTTTTAGGAGTATGCGTTCTTGTATGTGTGGTTCTTCGATTTCACAATTAGTTTAAATGGTTTTGGCCTTCATGTTATTTCGATATCAAATTTCAATATATTTATTGTATGCGCTTGAAAAACTTCCCAATTCGTTATTGTAGGAACATCATTATAACGATAAAAATGTAGATTTGTATCTTAGGACGGCTGGTATGGGTACTAACACTTTTACTAATAAAAACAACGTTTCGACCTGAAGATAACATAAGAAGGTCGAAACGTTTTTTTTCTACTTTATTAGTAAAATTGTCAATACCCATACCAGCCGTCCCAAAATACATCTTTACTTCAAGTAAGTTTCTCGTCATCGTGAAAACTTTAGATTGGTTATATAATTAAATCCTACAGTATTATTTATTTCACAAGAACTTGCTTATATTTACATATCCTATAAATACTTCTAGGAATACTAAGCCTTTTAGCTTATTTTGACACTTACAAGGTGAAATGAGAGCTGTGATACGTTAATAAGTGGAATGGTAACTGTGATACTTATGTATAAGATGAGTAATAGCTGTGGTATACATGCAAAGTAATAAAAATTGCAACATACAGTACCTTGCAAAAGTGTTCATCCCCTATCAATAATGTTTCTTTTCTTTGTTTTTGTTTGTAATTAAGCACAAAGCTTCGCAATGGGCTACCTGTTCTCTGCCTACTACGGATATCTAGTGTTATGTCACTGGGGGCAATGAGGTCACATTTTGATGAAATACAAATAATGCAAACAATTTTTAATGAATTTGTAATTAATTAAAACTCTAACGATCAAGCTTAACACTGTTATTTGTGAAAGAGACTGAATGCCAGCAAAACCATCGAAGAAAATATATAAATTGAAATTTGCTGATTACATAAGTATTCAATTACAAAATCAGTAATAGGTAAAAGCACCTTTTTAGCAATTATTTCTGTGAGTATTTTTAGATAGATGTCTACCAACTTTGCACAATTGGACGGTGTAGTTTGTTTCCCATTATTTCTGATAAATTACCCCAGTTCTGATTAGTTCTTTGGGTATCGTTGATAAATTACAATCTCCAAGTCTCACATACATTTTACACTGGATTTAAGTCATGACTTTGGCTGGGTTACTTCAGGTCATTCACTTTCTTCTTTTGAAACCATTCCAGTATGGCACTGACTTGTTGTTGTCTTGCTATTGTGTAAATTCTCGACCCAGTTTTAGATTCTTGACTGACTCAAACAGATTTTCGTCTATGAATCGCTGGTACTTTGTACCATCCATCTTCCTCTCAGTCATCACGGAGTTCCCAGTCCCTGCTGATGACAAGCATCATATAACATGATGCTGCCATCACCATCCTTGACAGTTGGGATTGTGTTGACTGGTAATGTGCTATGTTGAGTTTGCACCAGACGTAATGCTTTAAATATGGACCAAATTCTAAATTTTTTACTCGTCTGGCCATAAAAACCTTCTGCCACATTATCTGCAGTATCATTTACATGCTTTGTCACAAACTTCATTCGAATTTTAAGATGATTCTTTTTCAGTAATAGCTTCTTCTTGATACTAGCCCATACAGGTAGGCTTTGTGTAGGGTCCAGGATACTGTCAATGCATGAGCACTGGCTCCAATCCTAGACTAGGAACTTTGCAGATCTTTTAAATTCACTATTGGCTTCACAGTGACATCCCTAACCAGTTTACTGCTTATCAGTCTGCTTAGTTTGGAAAGGTGGCCTGATCTGAATGGCATGAAGCATATTTCACTTTTTAATGATTAACTTTACTATACTCTAGAGGATAATCATCAATTTTGAGATTTTCTTGTAACTTTCTCCTGATCTGTGCTACTCTATCACTTTATCCCTGTCTTGTTTGGAAAGCTGTTTGGTATTTGTGGTTAATGTATCATATCACTATTTAAGTTGTGATTTAAAAACATATATTTGCTATGAATTCAAATTAAACCACCTTGATTACACACAGACAGAGACTGTTACACCAATTTTCTGATCTTTCAAACTAATATTTTGCACCTGAACTGATTTAGGGTTGCCGTAGTAAATGGATTGAATACTTATGCAATTAAGAATATTCTAATTTATTTCGAAAAGAAAATTTTCTTATATAACATCAGCGTTTCTTAGCTTTCACAATTTGAAGTAGAATGTGTAAATTCTAAAACTAACGTCCTATATGAAGGTTTCATAATTTCAAGCTCAGACGGCATCAAAATATGGAAACTTTGCAGGTGGTGAATACTTTTGCAAATCGCTGTATAGCATCATATATCTTGATACAATGTAAACGAATTGACGTATCACAAAAATGCTTAAGTGTCTGTAACGTGCCTACCCTGAAAATATATTATTTATTTTCTTCATTGAGCCTCCTTACCTTCGCCGATGGCCCATCGTTATGTCAGAGGAATTATAACGCTAAAAGGTAATGACAGTTTATGCCAGCAGAGAGAAGATCACAGATATTCCCATTGTGTAACTTTACGTTTGTCAACAAAACAAATTAATCTGTCATTGACATTACACATTTTAGTTGGGAAAAGAAAATTTCGCACTTAATTTATTTTTACCGCTATGGTGATGTTCTAATGAAAAGAGTGAAAGCTTCTTAACTAGATAAATTGACTTCAAACATAAGTTTATCTTTTTATTTGAAATTTAAGTGTCGTTATTTATGTTTGACATTCCCTTGTTCAGCACATTATCAAATGTAGCTTTTTTATCTTATGTGAATATCGTATCAGTAAAATGCTTAAGTTTCAATAATCTGGATTGATTGCTACTTGAGGTTTCCACTCAGATGTATGAATCACTAATATTGATAAGTTTGTTCGTTGGAATGATACAGTCATTCACAAGTGGAAAACTTGTGTCACCAATGGATCATTGTAACCACTTGTGCTGTAAATATTACACTGCTATGTCCCAAAAAGGAAACCTAGATTATGTTGTAACCAGCTGTGTTATAAATGTCATACTTCAACAGCAAGTTTAGTATGTTTTAATTACTTGTGTTGTAAATATATGTTATGTCTCCAATAGGAAGCTTATATGTTGTAACTAGTTGTGTTGTAAATATTATACTGACTTGACTTGTATTCAACAAGAGGCTTAGAATATGTTCTAACCACTTGTGTGGTAAATACTACATAACTATGTTTCCAACAGAAAGCTTAGAATATGTTCCATTCTGAAGTGGAAGTTTACATTTGAATATTTATTTCTTCTGGCTCGGGACAAATAAATAGTTGATTTTACAGAAAGTTCTTGGAAGAAAGTACTTCTCTAAATTCTTAGGTTTGTCATGATTTTGCCTTGAGAAAAAGTAACGAAGGAAGCTATTCAGGTGATGAAAAAATTATGTTTTCTGCAAATGTCATGGGTTATTGCATTATGGATTATTTTTGTATTATCCGGTTTCTTGAATAATGGATTTCTGTAATGTACTTATAAGATAGGGACCATACAAACAGTTTTTTTGTGCAGTAATATGATTTTCATATTATAATCGTGATTTACTTTAAAGACGAATATCAACTGTTGAAACAGAAATGTGCTAACATTCTTTCTTTTACTTTTTTGATTTTAATCATAAAGAAACAATAAAATGAAGATGTTACTTTTTTACTCCGCTACCCAATTTAGTGTCAACATTGATTTGGTCAACACAGCTAAACTCGTTTTCTTATTTGTAGGATAACAAAATCACATGATATAGATTTTAAAATTATGCTTCTTATACGATGCTGATGCGGGTACGGTTTACTCATAAATTGAACTGTACAATGAAAAGAAACAAAAACCTTTTACTGAAGAGTGATATAGCATTTTTTAAACACATTATTATTGTGCACACACACACACCACAGAACTTGTAAATATTTTATTATATACCAGTTTGTTTACATTATATCAAGATATGTGATATTATTGTCATAGTTACGTCATATCAAGATACAGGACGCTACAGATAATCTCAAATGTGCAATAGTTGTTACTACTAACAGTTTCAAACTTTCAATTCCAGTTCGACAGTGTCAAAATGAATATTTCTAGCTCAGTTCAAGATATGAACCCATAGTTATCTTAAGACATAATTCTACTGGAAATGTCAAGCCTCACAATCTCGATAACATGATATCAAGACTTGAAAACCCTATAACCCGAATACTTGCGAAAAGAGAACCTTTCTTTGTCAGGGGCAAAGTGGGATTCCGAATATGCGTCTGTTGAAGGAGAGAATACATTTCGAAAATTTATGGATTATAGGGTTTCGTATCTTTGTATTCACTTGATTTCTTGAGCTTACGTATTTCTGTTGTTGTTTTCTAACATTATGAACGACATAAAGGTATATATTTACTGACAGTATAAAAATTCACAATCCCAGTAACATAACCAAAGAAATGTTATTAAAGATGATTTAAATTTTCGAAATCCTAGTAACACGATATTAAGATATATATTGTTTATTTTTCAAGTTCGTGCAAAGCTACACGAGGGCTATCTGCGCTACCCGTCCCTAATTTATGGAAGGCAGCTAATCATCACCACCCACTGCCAATTCTTGGGCTCTTCTTTTACCAACGAATAGTGGGAATGACCGTGGCATTATAACACTCTCACAGCTGAAAGGGCAGGCATGTTTGATGTGACGGGGATTTGAACCCGCGACCCTCACATTACGAGTCGAGTGCTTTAACCATCTGGCTATCCTAGGCAAAATATATATATATATATTCTTACTGATAGTATGCAAATACTCAATCTCGGTTACATATTTTCATACTATATTCATGTTTCCAGTGACATTAATAAGATATACGGATATTGTTACACAATGACAAGTTTCTTACTTCTAGCCAGTTGCATAATATAAAGTCACTTGCATTCACAGATAGGGAAAGTCAAGACACTCAATCCCACATACACAGTTTAATAAGAAGCCAGCGATAGTGTTAAAGATGTGTAATCTAATTTCATGTTTATAATACAGAATTCTCTCAGAATAATGTTCAAGTGGCTTATGATACATTCTACTTGATAATGCCAAAGTATATTTAGAAGATGCAATGTCGAACTACTACATTGACTTCTTTTCAAACTGTGTAATTATATCTTCTGATTAATATTCATTTTACGGACATAAACTCAAGATAATGAATAAGACTAGCACAATGTAAAAATAATATATTCTACTGGCGTTGTACCATGGTATATGATTGTAGTAGCATATTGTAATGTTAAATTATTTTAGTGGCAAAATGTAAAGTGTAAATGGTTTTACTGAAGTGATGGCAAAAAAAAAGGACCCCAACGGTGTTATTTCATTAATGGTACAATCAAGGAAAATATCTCCATCATAATATTAAAGTTATATACTTTATTGGCTTAATGTCAAGGTATAGTACTTTATTGTGATAACGTCAAAGTAAAGGATTTTGTCAGTTTAGTTTAATGTAAAGGAAACAAACTTCTAGTGTTATGTCAAAATAGTAGAGTTTACTGACATATATATAAATTAGAAGAGTTATAGTGGGATGGCGATAATGTAAAGGCTTTATCTGAAGTAGTGCCAAGTAAAGTGTTCTTGGGACATAGTTCCAAGATATCAATGTTTGCTGGCATAACGTAAAAATAAAATATTCTACAATGATCGTAAGTAAAGGATCCTGATAACATAGTGTTAAAGATAAAGGATTGTGTGTCATAGTGTCAAGATGCTATATTGATGTAGTGACAGTTAGTCAAGGTACATAAGATGGTATGACCAAAATTGCATGAAATATATAGTAAAAATTCATATTTATTTAACATTGAGTTTGGAGCTTGTGATTTAATTTTATTATAGTGTAACGTCTTAATTTACGATGCAGTCTCTGATGGTGGGTGGTGATTACTAGTTGCCTTCAGTCTCACACTGCTAAATTAGGGACGGGTAGCGCAGATAGCTGTCGTGTAGCTTTACGCGAAATTCAAAAACAAAGAAAACTTTCATGGTGGTCCTCCATAATTTTAGTGTTTCTCTCTCCCACGGTTTTCCGCCATTATAGTATTCATCTCTCCTCTTAACCTTGTAGTATTTTTGAACTTGTCTCAGAAAAAGTCTTCGTTCTTAACTTAACCTTAAATTGTTCTTTTCCTTGGTATCCTCAAGATTCGTACTACGCCGAATCGACTTCGCTGTCTTTCTCATTTGAGGACAAGTCATTGATACACAAATGAGTCTGTTGCTCCTATAAGCAAACGCACTTCACCTAGAGTGCTGTACAGCAACTTCTCCTCCAAAGCCTCTCTGACCTCTCTTACAGCTAGTTTCGTAAGCAACTGGTGTGTTATCACAACCACACCTGCTACACCTCGGACACTTTGTCACTTTACATTTGCAAATTAGCTTTGGATCCGACATAGCTTCCATCTCGATAAGAACAAAGACTGAGATTTTGGCTCGTTGTCTCAAGAGTTTCTCATCAGTGTTGGAGTGGTGAATAATCCGTAGATAATGCATTACGACAATGTGATGGCTGTTGTTTGAATAAGAGCAAAATATCACTCAACTCTACTGAATGAAACGAATAATAACTTCTTTAGGTTTTATATTATTACAGTTCAATGTACTCTACTTAATTCCTCATACAGTAATGCTTATTTCTGTAAATATTCTAAAAAACAAGACTAAACACCGAATAAAAAGTGTATATCTGTTGTTTGTTAATAATGTGAAGTTATCAACGTACCACCCTACTAATTTTAGTATATTCTAATTTGTTCGTTTGTTTCGTTTATGGCAAAGCTACGAAGTCTGTCCGCCGCCGTCCATGATTATAAACTGCCGACCGTAGAGAAGACAATCGGCCGTTAGCACCGAACGCCTGCACTCGAACTACTCTTTTACCAACGAATAGTGGGATTGACCATCACATTATAGTGCCAATCAAATTGTATCGATAGAATTAATATCATTCTCATTCTGTTTTAACACTGTCTATATACTTAATGCTACCTCTCATTTTTACCACATACAGTTCAACTGGGTTACGTTACTCCACACACAATGAATTCAAATTATTATCAGTCATGAAAATTGACAGCACAACTGAAAAACTTCAGTATATTTTTTATATTATTTGACTGAATTCTTTGCCTTTTTTAAACTGATGAATTTAATAAGCAGAGTCGAGAAGTTGGGCTATGGGAACTCTCGATTTGTTCATGAGCTATTTTTGTAATGACTAAAATAAAGTAAACTTAACTAAAATCAGGTTTTCGTGAGGTTTCACTTTGATTTCAATTAGTTCTAACCCAGATATGCAGTTTTTCATAGAAAAATAAAATCGACTGTCGATTTGTTATGCTGTTATAGATCCACAAAAATCTCTTTAACTTAAGAAAGGTTTAGTTTAGAAAGGAAGGCTCTTGCTCGAATAAGTAATGCGGCAAAAACTCGTTTAATATTGAATCGATAAGTATGATATTTA
This sequence comes from Tachypleus tridentatus, assembly GCF_004210375.1. Lineage (NCBI taxonomy): Eukaryota > Metazoa > Arthropoda > Merostomata > Xiphosura > Limulidae > Tachypleus > Tachypleus tridentatus. The sequence goes on along the minus strand of NC_134834.1, from coordinate 132,133,725 downwards.
TTTCAGTGATTAATAACGTACTTTTTATATGAAAGGTTTTGTCAGGGCCCAAACGAATTACAAACTCACATGGCATAATGCTATCAGAAAACCACTACAGAAATATATAATTCACATTTTAGGATTTGTTTTTGGTACTGTTAGATAACTAGACACTAAAAGGTTTTTGATGTTTTTTTCAGCTTCTGGCTAGCTCGTTACTTTTCTTAGCCATCAATATTGCTGGCATATTCTCCCACTTCCCAAGTAAAGCATCCCAGAGACAAGCGTTTCTAGAGACACGACAGTGTATCGAATCACGTCTAAACATTCAACGAGAAAATCAAAAACAGGTATTTCAGTTTTAAACTTTATCACATAAACGTTTCTCATTCTATGTGAAACTACAACTGTTTATTTGACTTTTATACTCTGTCGCCTCACCTTTCATCTACATTTCTACCCCTCAGTATCATAGTAGTATGTCTGCGGATTTATACTGATAAAAACTGGGTTTGGATACCCGTGGTGAGCAGAGTACAGATTGCTCTTTATGTAGCTTTTTGCTTAATAACGTACAACATCTATATTTCTCATTTCTGTCAGTAAAAAATTATCAGAGTTCACAGTTCATATTTCTGTTCATCATGATTTGTCCGAGATTATGAATCTGTCTATCCTAGTTTGTCAAAACTAGTTTATCATAACTAGTCATAGTTTTTATGTCCGCCAAACCCAGTTTTTGGTCAAGGTATAACGTTATGTCTATTCTAACTTATTCAAACTTACACTGTTCTTAAAAGCAGAAAGTATCAATGCCTAACAAGATTTATATTAAAAAGAATATTTAATTTGATCTTTGTGATCTTTCATTTCAGTATAGACAAAATAAATTTTTATTTTTCGTTGAGATTGATAAAAACGTTGAACCAAATAAGTGACGCTCTTATTTAAAATAACTCATTTAATACGAACAAAAATGGCAAATTTCAAATAACCTTTGAAAATGTCCCAACACTCTTTAATGTTACAGCATGTAGTATTTTAGTGCAACGTAGGAAAACGAGCATGATTAGAAGAAACTTGATCTAAAGAAATCAATAACTGAAACGAAATGTTTTTCATATTACGAATTAAATAATTTGTCGTTCATTTTCCATCGTTATAATATATATATGCACTATGAGAGCATTTCTTGCCATAGAAATAAGTTGAAATATGATACAAGAGAATATTTGTTTATTTCAGAAAATGTTAAGTTTTGTAATTGTAGTACTGAATGGATTTTACTTAAATAATATAAAGTTCCTGTTGCTGAAGCATATTTAATCTACCTGATATTGGCTTTCCTGCAGTGTTTTTTGAGACTGTGATGAGACATTTAGTATATTGGTTGTAATGGACATATCTAAAGTATTTTGTTAAAAATCGAAGTGAATTACAAAATGCTATTTTTAGACATAGTGTGTTGTTAAATATAAATGCTGTGCTTTATAAATCTAGAGTAGTGAACGTTTATTTTCTTGAGAGATGAGGAAGAATTCTAGCTTAATATTAAAACATTATGCAAACAAAGAGTTTAATTAAACTTCATTTTCCTGTTTTATTTCATTGTTTGTTAATCAATGTACCCATTCCTAGCATTTGAATTTAAGAGAAGTCGGTCGATATTCGTGGTAACTCTTAGAAGAAACAACGTGCTTGTTGACGTCTGATAAGGACATGAATTTTGTTATTTTTAATTTAGGAGCGTCTCTTATTGTCTGTTCTCCCGAGACACGTTGCCATGGAGATGAAGTCTGATATCGCCAAGAAGCCTCAAGATACGATGTTTCACAAAATCTACATTCAAAGACATGAGAATGTCAGGTAAAAATAAAACGTTTGTAATACGTTAAAAGAGTTGTCAGATTGTAACAAGCCTCTTTTAACAATAGAAAGAGGCTTGAAAACTGCCACTGCCTTCTATTTTTCTGTTGATTAAGTAAGTTGGTTTCATTAAATCGGCTGTTACAATATGGCAAGTGAGAGAAATAAAATAAAATCTCTTTCATTTATTACAAGATGTAATATTAAGTAAATCATAGATAGATATACTGATTGATTTAAGTTTAATATAAAAGTTTATATTACCCTGAGTCATTTACAATAGTTTATTTTCTCGCTTCTAGTATTTTATTCGCAGACATTTGTGGATTTACCCTGCTAGCATCACAGTGCACTGCCGAGGAAGTGGTGAAGATCCTGAATGAATTGTTTGCCAGATTCGACAAACTTGCAGCTGAAAATCACTGTTTACGAATTAAGATCTTAGGAGATTGTTATTACTGTGTCAGTGGATTGCCAGAGCCTCGGCCTGACCATGCTCACTGCTGTGTAGAAATGGGGCTAGACATGATTGACGCAATAGCGTGAGTTGAATTACATTTAAACGTAAATCCATGGATAAGTTTAGAATTCATTCAGTATCTCTTTCTCTCTTTTATTGTCGAGGTTTATCATCAACTTTATGCTATCATTATGAGTCTTTAATGCAGAAAAGTATGGAGTTTGTGATTTAAGACGTAAGGTCTATCTTGTAAAAAAATATTTTTGTTAAAACAACCACAGCAGCGGAAGCATTCAGTAAATCAAGGAATTATATATTTTGATATATAATTTAGTATTCGGATCATCATGTATCCATGCAAGAACTGTGTTTGTTTTTTTAACTAATAATACAGCACACTCCTAAGAGCTCATTCAGAGAAGATCAATTTGATTGTTATTTAGTTTCTCTATTAAAGATTGTCCAGGAAGAAAACATGATGTGAATAACATGTTTAGCGTTTCTCAACATCACCGCCGGAATTTATCATTTTCTTGAGGTAGTTTCGATTTAGAGTAAACTGTAATTCAGAAAATTTAGAATATCACTGTAAATTGTTATAAATTATTCAGTATAAACAGATTTTGTAAGCACTAAGAGTTTCATTTATAGTGAACTAGCAGATATTCATCAATGCTGGACTTAGAAAGTACTGCTGTAAGTGAGAGTGTGAGCCGTTTCACCCCACAACTTTCAGCTGGAGCATACGAACGTTTCTTCAAAGACATAGGTACTCATGCTACGTGTAGCATTAAATGTTAGTTTTATTTGTGCTGATTTCAAATGTTTTTGTCCACCAACCTACTTGCTCAGTTTAGCTCTGATTCGTGGCATTAAGGTAGTAAAATGAAAATGGCTCGAACCTTTCTTCCGATTGCTTATCTAATTAAACTCTGTGTTTCTTTGCCAAATCTCATGGAAATTAGTTTAACCGGTTCCTCGCAACAGTTTGTGACATCAGATAGACAAACAGATAACTACGCTTTATATATAGGGAGGTTATTCGATCGGTGTTGTAATTACCTCAGTATGGTCGTATCTCTTGCTATTTTATGTGTTTGAGGTTATTTTTAATTTTCTCCACTGCTTCCATATTTATTTTTTTATCAAATCTAACATTATCCGAAACTTCTAAAACTGGATGATACGTCGCACGCATTGCCCTTTTACAATATTCCCAAGTGTTTACTGGAGTATTGAAAAATGTATTACATTCCGTTTTCTGCCTTGAAAGGTATGCAGTTCAGAAAATGAAGTTTTTGTTCTGCATTTTTATTGTGTGGAAGGAGGAAATATGTTGATATTAGATTCTTTAGCATCAGAAAACTTTCAGTAGAGAAGATCTAATGGTCCTTGGTCTTATAGTCGCCTTTCTTGTACGTGCCAATATCTTGTTAACAACAGATGTATGTTTTATGAAATTGTAAACGTCGATGTTTTATTAAGTTTTACTGCATACATGACAGTTCTAAACTTAACCGATAAAATTTATTGATGTATAAATTCGGATAATTTTGTGTTATCTGCATATATTGAATCCCAGCTCTCTAGTGGCTCAGCGTGAAGCCTGATGAATTATAACATTAAATTCCGAGCTTCTATACTTGTATTGGGCAAAGAGCAGATAGCGCAGTCGGTTACGCTTAGACAAAATAAAAAGTAAGTCCCAAGGTCAAAAGTAATCAAACAGGACCAAAGTCTATGTGAATATAATAATAATAATAAAAGAAATAAATAATAACAGTCTCTTTAAAGAAGCTACAGAACAGAAACAAATTTATTAGAATGAACTATTAAAAACTGCACTTACGAAAGCGATTAAACAATAACACATATATATATGTTGACTTCAAGTAAGTTAGAGCTAAAAACAGATGTATATGAATTTTAAACGCAAAGGACTTACATGTAACTTAAAGTAACAACCAGTATTTTCAGACACTCAATATTTTGATTCGTTTTTTAATCTTCTATATTTTTAAAATAAGACGAACAGTAGTGACCGCCCCATGATGTTAGGTTAGTACTAGATCGGTGATCATCCCGTGATGACAGGTTGGTACTGGATCGATGATCATATCGTCATGGTAGGTCAGTACTAGATCGATGATCATCCCGTATAGCAGGCTAGTACTAGATCAATCAGATTAAGAGTTATCAGTAAATAATAGTTATCCAAAACTCTAAAATAACGTACAGTTATATAATACCCTATTTCAATCAGGCACAACATAAAACATTCATAATTACATTCATAACCATGGCAATGTTTTGGCATTTTCAACCTGGACAGTAGTTTATGCGCACACGAGCTAAGTGACCTAGTGAAAGATTCCTATGATTCACGTATAACCGTCACTAATTGTGAACTATTAATCAGAGAGAAAAAAAGCAGCTAGTTAGAAGTTCCTGCTACCAGAGGTGTATTGTTTGTTTGTTTTTGTTTTTTTTGTTTTTTAGAATTTCGCACAAAGCTACTCGAGGGCTATTTGTGCTAGCCGTCCCTAATTTAGCAGTGTAAGACTAGAGGGAAGGCAGCTAGTCATCACCACCCACCGCCAACTCTTGGTCTACTCTTTTACCAACGAATAGTGGGATTTACCGTCACATTATAACGCCCCCAACTCTGAAAGGGCGAGCATGTTTGGCGCGACGGGGATGCGAACCCCCGACCCTCAGATTACGAGTCGCACGCCTTAACGCGCTTGGCCATGCCGAGCCCAGAGGTGTATTGTCTTGTTTAAATCGAATAACGGAACTAACTGCCACACACTTATATATGGCCCGGCATGGCCAGGTGGATTAAGGCGTTCGACTCGTAATGTAAGAGTTGCGATTTGAATTCCCGTTGCACCAAACATGCTCGTCCTTAACGCCGCAGGGGCGTTATAATGTGATGGTCAATCCCACTATTCGTTGGTAAAAGAGTAGCCCAAGAGTTGGCGGTGGGTGGTGATGACTAGCTGTCTTCCCTCTAGTCTTACACTGCTAAATTAAGGACGGCTAGCAAGTAAATTACGAAACAAACAAACCACTGCCTGCAGACAGTTGGGGGAAGGTGACTGCTCTTCCAAGTTAAAATAAGAATAAGAAAAAGAAAGTAAAATCTGAGAAATTCTGCTAAAAATTATTGAAATTATTTTTAGTTAAAAATAAGGTCATCTAAGAACTTGGCACTACTTTATGCAGATGTACACCTTGAGCCGAATATAAGAACACGACAGCCACAGTAAACTATCACTTTACTGATGTCGTGTTAATTAGTTCCTCTGCCATATTGGGGGAAGGAATGCTAACTTCAAGAGGTAACTTTTATCTTACTTAGCCCCAAATTGTAATACCTTATTTATTTATTTGTGTTCATTTTTTTATGTTTATCTTTTTCTTATTCTTATTTTAACTTGAGAGAGCATCACCTTCCCAGAACTGTCTGCAGGCAGTGAAGGGTGAAATAGATGTGGGACGCTGTGAGCTTGAGCACCCACATATCGCTCTCCTAAATTTCTTGTGTGAGACTCGCGAATTGGAGGTTGAGACTGATAGACGGTGTATCCCCACCGCAATGTGGGTCCTACTTCTCAGTCACCTCCAAAACTTAGAATGCATTTTATAATCCCGTGTTGTAGGTTGTACCCTAGGATCCTTTTAAAAATATGCAGCGTATTTTGTTTCATATTACTGTGTTTTGTTTGTGGGTTAAACGTTTATGGTTATAATATATGTGTGTTAAATTAAAAATGCATCAGCATGCACCACAAAGCATAAAATGTTCGATTTTAAAAAATAGTAATAAGCAACAACTGAAGATTCTAAAAGAGTAATGATTAAAGAGAAGCGTTTCCATCGTAACTTATCGATTCATAGCCTTCCTATTTTGAGATTGGATCACTAATCACTTCCATGGAACTTTCATCGTTCTCATTGACAAAAGTACACCAAGAATAGACATTTTGAATGGTATGTAATGAAACAGAGAACAGATAGAATCATGCCATGAATTGGGTTAGCCAACCGATTATAGTACCTTCATGGATTTTTAACCAATGAATTGAAATTAGGCTTAGATTATTTCAAAACAAAGACATTTATTTAACTTTCTCCATGCAGTAAAGCTAGCCGTGCTTTTATAGTATGTATATGTATTGAAAATAACCTAGAGTGAACGGCCAATTCACGTGATGCGATGAATATTTTTATTGCAAATATACATAACGAAGAGAGATTTGTATGAGAACTATTTTTGAACTTTAAAACATTAAATCAAATAAAAGAACAAAAGTTATACAACTACCAAATGTGTAAAACAAACAAACACTCGGTTTATTATTAAAAATAAGAATATCTTGTTTGGTTTTGACTTAATAATTCGAACACTAAATATTTTATCTAAAAATTTCTAAATTTGAAAAAAAAATGTATATTTCACGTCATCTTTGACCAACAATGTTTTAAATTTCGTTTTTGGAAAAACTCAGGAGAATTTTTGTGATGAAAACAGATATATTCCATCTCCTATGAAAATGCTTTCAGAAAAATTATTCGATTAGTAGTTTTTCCTTTTGAGGTTTTTGTTTGTTTTTGATATATTTACTTATGTAGACACAATATGGATTTTTAATGACACTTATTGAACAGCAATGAAATATTTCGTTCGTCAACATGAGCCAGAATAAAAACTCCTTGTCTAACGCATTATTCTTTAGGTAGAACTGAAATTGTTATTTTGTCGAGTGGGTTTGATTTTAAAGTTTTGGTTTTACTTGCTTCTTCGATCTAAAGAGTGTCTTTCTTAACAAATGTTGTATGTTTCCTGGACACATTTTTCTGTGTCTGTTAATTATGAAATTAGTTGGGTTTTTTTGGTTTTTTTTTAATTTTGCACAAAGCTACTCGAGGGCTTTCTGTGCTAACCGTCCCTAATTTAGCAGTGTAAGACTAGAGGGAAGGCAGCTAGTCATCACCACCCACTGCCAACTCTTGGGCTACTCTTTTACTAACGAATAGTGGGATTGACCGTCACATTATTACGCCCCCACGGCTGAAAGGGCAAGCATGTTTGGCGCGACGGGGATGCGAACCCGCGACATTCAGATTACGAGTTACACGCCTTAACACGCTTGGCCATGCCGGGCCATGAAATTAGTACACTCACCACTACTTGTAATATAAAGAAACTGCATTTGATCTATACGATAAAATATTTAAAACTTTAGAATTTCTATCATGAGTAAGTTAAAGATTGAAGCTACTGGCATAAGTATTTATCGTTAAACAAAAGCTGTACAATGTACAGTCTGTGCTGTATCTAGAACGAGTACCGAAACCAGTTTATAAGTTTCAAACTCAATCGCTGACCCACTGGAAGGCAAAAAAGTTTGTATACCCATACTTGGATAAAAATATTTGATCTTTCTGTAAGCATCCTTGGAAAATGATACAGAACCTTACTCGTACTTATCGAATGATGTGGGATCTTTATATATCAGTGCTTGGAGTAAGATATGGAAACTTCATATACCCATACTTTGAGAATGACACAGGATCACTTTGTACTTGTACTTAAAGAATGATACGGGAGTTTTGTACACCCGTACTAGGAAAATTATATGTAGACTTTATGTATGCACACTTGAAGAATAGTGCAGGGTTCTTATGACTGTTTCAAATTATCTATATAAATAGACATCAATATATGTACGCATATATCTGTTCGTTATACGTTTCTACATTTCCTGATCAATCAGCAACAAATTTGATACAATGGTAGAGGATAACATGAGGAAGGTTATGGTGGCTTGAACACCACCTCAAATTTCAGAAAACCCCACCAACTTTGTGTATCCCTCAGCATTAGAATGAACTATGTAACCACTATTGTTAGAATTCTTGAAAACAGAATGTCTGTTTTTTCAGTATTTGTGCTTTTATATTTTTGTTGCACTTTTAATGTTTATTATGTTAAGAAAAAATAAAAACACAATTTCTTATTCTTTATTACAAACGAGTTTGTTTTTTTATTTCACTCTCCAACGGACAGTTAATCCAGCTAATAGCTTATGTTAATGTAAAAATATATATTTTTATCCTAACATATGGTGCTATAAATATATTACTGTAAATAGACAGACATTCGTATTTACAGGTTAGTACGTGAGGTTACTGGAGTAGACGTCAACATGCGCGTGGGGATCCATACAGGTCGTGTTCATTGCGGAGTGCTGGGACTCCGAAAGTGGCAGTTTGATGTTTGGTCTAATGACGTTAGCTTGGCCAATTACATGGAAGCAGGAGGAGTTCCTGGGTGAGATTATCAAATATAAGGTTAACAGGAAGATATTTGAGATAAATCTTAGAAAAATAAAAGTAGCATTTTTCAAAAACTTCTCGTCTAAATAAACGTAGCAGGAAATGTTTGAGTAAATCTTATCTTCTTCAAAGTAGTAAAAATATTTTTAGGTAATACTTATTAAAACATAAATAACAAGAAGGTTTCTCGGATAATTATTCTATAAATAACAATAGAGGGAAAGTTTATAAATCAATTATTATCTAAATAAATATAGTAATGTGGTTTAGGGGTAACTATTATTCAATATAAATAGTAGCAAACCTTGTGGAGTTATTCTTTTCTAATTAAAAGTAATAGAAGCGTTTTAAGGTGTTAATTAAACTCCTGAAAAATGTGCTAAGGTATTTAATAGATAAGAAAAGTTTTGTTAGTGTAGATATAAGGTGAATAAAACTAGATAACAAAGATGTTTTAGTATACGTTTTATCTTAGTAGCAGGAATGTCTCTAGGACTCTTTATCTTAGTAACTGACTGGTCTCTAGGATAGTTTATCTTAGTAATAAGATGTTTTTAAGACAGTTTATCTTTGCTGCAGGGGTGTTTCTCGAACATTTTATCTCAGTAGGAGGAATGTTCACTGGCAAAAACTTCTTGAGGGTTAATATCTCGAGAAGTTATTTTGTTAAATGTCTTGTTACAAAAACCAAGACAGTGTATTAGTGGGAGAAAATCATAAGATTCATTAGAAAGTACCACCGTCTATCTAAAGTAAATTAACGATGTTTATGATAATGATTTATGCGTGTAATCATAATGAAAGTCAAAACATCATAGCATATTAAGTTGTTTTTTTTCTCTGAAGATAAAATAAAGTATTAACAAAAGTTTAGAATGGTGACTTTAGAAATAAAGATTCAAGGTATTACATGGTAAATAGTGGATCACATATCATGTAAAAAAAGGTTTGTATATTCCTGAACTGAATAAGTTAAAATTATTAAACAACGACTATTTTCACCACAGCTGACTCCTAAGAAAGATGAAACCAAGTTAACAGTAAATGTCTACTTACCGACGTAAAGCTTTATTATTTAGCTAGATTTATTCCAGCCAATTTGATCTTCTAATACTAGAAGAGAACAAAAAATATTTCATTTAAATCACAGCTGATTATGTTGTTCTGTCTTTGAATGTAATAATAATAATACGTTGTAATACGCATATCCTTCCGATCCTATCCTATTTGGATCTTCATGTAGTATTGAGAAAAAAATGAGCATATATAGATATGTATATATACATATTTATTTATCTTAAATTCCTTCTGATTACATTTCAAAGTTTAAATAACGACATTAAAAAAAAAAGTGAGTTAATTCCTTTAATCACACAATGACCACCACGTATTAATGAAGAAATACTTTACAAAATTCATTATTATCACACCTTGTTCGAGGTTCACGCTTCTTCTTGGTCACACTTTAACTAAATTTACCAAAGTTTACCACGTAATAATCATAGTTCTTTACACTTTAACTAACCTTACATAAGTTTCCCACGTAATCACCATGATTTTTTACATTTTAACTAACTTTACCAAAGTTTCTCACATAATAACCATAGTTCTTTACACTTTAACTAACTTTACATAAGTTTCCCACGTAATCACCATGATTTTTACATTTTAGCTAACTTTGCCTACGTTTCCCACCTAATCATCATGGTTCTTAACACTTTAGCTAACTTTACCGAAATTTCCCACGTAATCACCTTGGTTTTTTACGCTTTACCTAAATTTGCCGAAGTTTATCACGTAAGCATCATGGTTATTTACACTTCAGCTAAATCTAACAGAGGTTTCCCCGTAGTCACCATGGTTTTTTTGCTTTAGAGCCCCTTCAACGTTATTTAGGGTTGCTGCAAAATTTCCGGGTTAATTAACTAATGGCATGACAACTTAGTTAATTTTATATAAATCCACTGGTTTGATTTCCACTTGTTAGTTTTTACTTCCTTCAGTAAGAGTCAGTTAATTTCTGGACCACTAATTCTTTTTTGAAATTAAGCACAAAACTATACAATGGACTAATATGTGCTCTGCCCACCACGAGCATCAAAACCCGATTTCTAGCGTTGTAAGTCCGCAGACATATTGTATGCCACTGGGAGCACCCTTGTTTCTAGAACGTAAGTTAACCAATAACGCTTAGCATCTCGACCATAGTCAAATTATCAGATAAGAGTTGACGTTGCTACGATTCTTACTCTGAAGTAATTTAGTTGTCCAGCATCTTCTGTGTACTTGTTCCACTGAGAAATAAAGAATGGTATAAAATATGTTTTGACTTTATAGAACTAGCAAAAAAAGTTAGAAAATATTACAAAAAAAGACAAGACATTGTTAATATACAAAGTCATACAGAGGGTGGACAAAAAAACCCAAAGAAACTACAGCAGGTGCACAACGTTTTTTATGATAAAAGTAACTAAAATTATGGAAAGGTCAAGTATTTTTGAAAGCCATGGTTAAAATTAGAACTTGAGATTGTATTTGAACAGATCTCGTCAAGTGTGTTCTAAAACATATAGGTTTACATATTTTTCTGTTATCTGATAAAAGATATAACAAATTAACAAATTTTCACAGGGGACACTTTTTTCACCTCTCCCTGTACCTTAGATATTTTTCTGTAAAGTATGACACATAATTTCCAGGTTCGTATTATTCAGCATTAAATCGTTCTTTGGCCTAATTTTTGTCCCATAATACGTGTCGTTCTTTAGCCTCATTCACATCACTAAGGAAACGATGAAATGCTTAAATGGAGAATATCGGCTGGAGCCAGGAAATGGTGGCGAGCGGCATGTATATCTTAGAGACCATAATATCGAGACTTATCTCATCGTTCCTGATGACAAGACCAGAGTAAATCAAGTAAGGTCTCGACAAAGTATTGTCAACCTGAACACTGTTTCCAAGGAGATGAGGATGATGGGTCACATGGATAATAATATGGGCTTGGAAACGAGGTAAAGTTTAAGGGCACGAATTATATAATATTAAATATTCGCAGATGTAGTTCTGAGAAAATCAGGTGAAGTAGAAATGTTCCTTTTCTGGCTAAAAATTGTAGTTCTTACTCCTTATTTAGTAAAGTGAATGTTATTGGTGTTTGATTATGTAATAAAATCTTTTAACAGAGCAGTAATGAACATGGCCGTTGAATATTCAAAAGAAACAAATAAATTATTAAAAACTACATCAGGACAGATTTGGCGCAATGCCTTCACCGTATTGATGTTTTCATAGTGAATAATGACTGCCATCTTAGAAAGCAAGCTTGTTTTTAAAACAACACTCAAGACCTTTTATCTCTTTGGCTAAGACTGCTTAAATTTGGATAATAGAAACAAAAATTTTCCGATTGTTATACAAAATCCAAAATTCATCCATTTGTTCATCATATTATTTTTTGTATAATTCTTGTTTCACAAGCCGTCAGAAAAATACGACTATGAATAACTTATTGAAATGTGAATAAGCCTGCTAAAAAAAACTCCTACGCGAGTCACAGGATTATGTTGATTCTTGAAATAAAAGGATAGATGTTATCAGGTTTGTTCATCACTACTAGCCAAGTTTATATTTAAAGTCATTCAAACATCGAAGACTGCAGCAAAAAAGGCTAGATATACTGCCTCAAAACAGATGCTAAATTAATTCCTGCTAGGGCTAGGGCTCTTTTAAATTTATTATTGAAAGTCAAGATTTTCACCCTCCAAAAGTAGTCTAAGTTCTTCTTTACTACCAGTGTAATCCCTTCGAAACCATTCAAGTATTGCAGAAACGTGGAAGCCTTTTAAGTATGTTACACTAATCAGAAACGTTTTGGATTATTATAGTAAATAATGTTTATATTTTCAACAGTGCCTCTATCCTTATTGGCCTGGCATTGCCAGGTGGTTAAGGCACCCGACTCATAATCCAAGGGGCACTGGTTCGAATTCCCGTCACACCAAACATGCTTGACCTTTCAGCTGCGGGGGCGTTATAAAGTGACGATCAATCCCACTGTCCGTTGGTAAAAGAGTAGCCCAAAAGTTGAAAACTTTCCCTTTAGTCTTACACTGCTAAATTAGAGACGACTAGCGCAGATAGTACTCGTGTAGCTTTGCGCGAAATTCAAAACCAAACCAACCTTATTATTATAGTTTCAAACGCCTTCAGAATTCATTCCTTATAATTTCTTTAAGTCACTGAAAAATCCAGTGTTTTACTAATGCGCATTAATTGAAAAATAGTACGTGCAGCTAATAACATATTAAATGGAAACTGTGATGTTGACGATTAATGATATCTCATGTTTGCTTTTATTTTTTATTTCTCGAGTTTGCTGATATACTTTGTCTCTACGTAGATTTCTGTGGCTGTTTTAATGAGTTTTCTAACAGTAGACCATTATCATAGTAGATTTCTCTTGTATTGTCAGTGACAATTTATGCAACTGATTTTCGTACTTCGCCGAAATTGTGAGTGTGTATTTTATTATTACTCATATTTTTATTTCATAAGCATACTGCAAAATCGTCTGGGTATCTTACACCAAACCTAGACAGCTATACTATATGAAATGCAACGAATATTCATGCATGACCTATTTGAAAGGTTTATTACTTTTCATTGAAAGTTTATTTACGTGGTTATAAATACATAGTATAGGCGATGTTGTTGTGAACGGTTTCTTTTGTACTCGACGCTTATTAAAAACATGTTTACACGAAACCTCAAGCACAAACCCACTTGGCAAAGTAATTAATGGTTGGATGGGAAATAAGCCAATGTAACAGTAAATTTGAAAAACGTGTAACGCTCAATTGAATGTATATGCACGTATGAAGCTTAAAAATCATTCTCCATGAACAGATACAAAAACTTAAAAAACAGTATAACTAAAAAATTGTTAGTTTAAAAAGGGGAATAGTGATCATCAAGAAAGTAAAGAAACAAATTGATTCACAAAGCAAATATAATATATAATATAAAATATATAATATAATATTTGCATTTTGATTCAACTTGATTTTTTACTTTTTTGACGGTCCATATTTCCCTTCGTAAACTAACTATTTTTAATTATCTTCTATCCAAATCATTGTAATTTAGTTATTATGGAATTTTTTAAGTGTATGTGATCAAAATTTACTACTTATTTATTGAAATGTTACCTATGTGATTATAAAAACAAAAAAACGTCCTTAAATCTCAGGAGATTTTGAAAAGAGATTTTTTTATTCATTAAAAACCATATTATAAGTCTTAATAAGGAAGAGGCCATTCTTCGTACGTGTTTATAGATTTACTTTTTGAAGCGTGGGGATGTGTCTGTGCTGGATATGAGCAGCAGAGTTTGTTTTATTGATTTTTCACATGATATTAAATGTTAAGATATGATTAAAAAATTTTTCCGAATTTCGTTTCGGAAATACTTTTGGACTGATGCAATAATAATTTAAAGATGAACAGAAAGGACACGACTGTATTGTTATATTTGTAACGACTAAGATAATTCATTTACTTTGAAAGTTTAATACCTTTTATAACACTTGCCAGATCTGAGATTATATACAATATACTTAATGTCTACATTAAAAAAATACATAGATATGTGAGAAAAATTTAACAACTGTTCTACGATGTTATTTTGTAATTTGACACATTTATCTATGCTTATCAGGTAGGGTGCACCATTGCACGTGCAGGGATGGGTCGGATTGTTCATCGAAACGGTATTTTAAATACCTCCTCAGTATGTCATCATAATTGTAAAATGTTTCCTTTCATAATAAATTTGAGCTAAACGTTCTAGGAATATCTGTACAATCATAGAAAAAGTTGGAATTTCTTGTGCTTTCTTCTGCATATTTTTCATTATATAATAACTCGTACATCAAAACAATGGTGTCAATCAATTTCACCGAGGTGACATAATTTCAAACGGTAGCTTTTTTTACAGAAGTGAGGTTTTCCTTTAAAATGCTCAAATAGAGAGTGAAACAAGAATTACCAGTCAATAACAGATAAACAATAAATATTACAGTTGGCACCTCATTGTACTTAGAACTTGGTTATAATACAACCTTTCTGTGTGTTATGAAACATTGCATTAAAAAACAAGTAAAAAAAACGTTTTATCAAAAAAGGAAGTAAATGCATGGATGACTAATATCAATCCTTCAAACACTATGGAAACAAGGCTGTAGAGATGACATTTGCGTCATTGATACATAATAGCAAATGTAAAAGTTAACATATAATGTTAATAGCAGAGTATATAACTTAAATCGCAATTGCGTTTAGTTCATCCTGTTTTTACCTGTTAACTTTCTACTATATACTGTATTTTGTGTCTGTGCTATTATGTAGTAATGGCACTAATGTAATCTTTACTCTTGTTTACATCGTTTTTAAAGGATTGATATTAGTCATCCCTACAATTACTTCCTTTTCGAAAAGTTTTTTTTTCCTTATTTATTACTGTTTAACGTCTTATATCTTTTTTTTTTTTGTAAGCGTACAGGCTAATTTGTCACTTCAAAATCATTTATTCTTTTCAATACTTTTGTAATATTTAATATATGGCAGAAATATTTAAATAACAGCCTTTTAAGTGCCGATACGAAGAAACCTGTTTTCATACATCACAAATAAGAATTCTATAGATGAAAAAATCTCAAGGTTTTTTGGACAACCAGGTAAAACAACAAATATCTTGAAATACAGGACATAACAAATCTCTTAACCGCAATAAAGTAACTGATATACGATGCTATTGAACTTTTACCTGCGTTTTAAATATATAGCTTGCGTTAGTACTTTCAACCTGAAACACTAGTTGATAAAATGCCACATTAAAATAAGCGTTTACTCCATTCGTCAGTAAGGTTTTCACTGAATGTTTCTGCCATGAAACACCTAAAGATATCATTTAGCATTACAGTAAACATTGACGTCATACATTTTAAAATCAGCTAGACATCCTCAGTTGGAAAAAAAGAAAAAAAGACGTTAAACATTAACCTCATAAATTTTGGAACCAAGGTGAAAAAGAACAATGGACACTAATGGAAGCATTAACTTCATACGTTTTGGAATCCAAAGTACGCTCTCAGTGAGAAAGAACAATGGACATGAAATAATATATGTATGTTTGTGTATCCTTACGATACAAGTATAAAAGCATAATCGACAAAGGTATGAAAATGTTGATTTTTTATCGCTAGAATTCTTTCGTATTCTGTGTTCTAAAAGTTACTTGAGCTTATGTTGAAGTTTCTTTATGTCCATCTGTAACTCTCAATTGCTTTTTATCATGCCGCTTACAGTCATTTTGGTTTTTCTGTACTGAGAATATAAAGATATTTTTAAGACGTGGCTTACAGTACATGGCTGTTTTGTTTGTTGTTGCTGTTTTTTCTGAAAGACGACATTTCTACCTCCACTTGTTTTACATTAAATACATGTAACTCTATAGCAAAGTTATGGTTTTAATGGACTACTTCTGCCTGTTTCTACAGTGGAATGACGTTTCAAGTTTTATACTAGCGCCTTCTCCAGGTCAACGTCCACGTTGGAAGTTCAAAATAACATTATTTAATTATCTAAATTTCAATAACAAGTGCTCAGAATGTGTAACATAAATTATTAATAATGATTGAAGCGTAAGAAAATACTTGATTTTAAGAAAACCGAAAACAAGTTCTCTCGCCAATGTCATAGCAGGAAGGAACAAAATAATTATTAAAGAAATCTGTATGTTGAAATAGTGTTCTTATCAAGCAGTAACGAGTTAATGCATATTTTTTTGAAATTGTATAGTAGTTTTTAGTTTCTTTCAGTAATGCCTGCATATTAAAACCGTTTTAACCTATTTGTTAAGCACAAAGCTACACAATGAATTATCTGCACTGTATTCATTGTATGGATCGAATTCGGAATTTTAGCGATAAGCTGTGAAGTTTGCTGCTGAGCTACTAAAGGGCGTCCTCAATTTTTAAAAAATATATATTAAACATGCATGTTATGATTATATATAATTCAAGTATTTTCTATGATATAAATATATAGATATATTGACTTTATATACTTTAAAATTTTGAAAACGTGATACAATACTTGTATTATCTTAACTTTAATTTTGATAGTTGTCGTTTCTTTATGAACAGAAGAACTAAAGACTACAAAGACCCCCAGGAGGAAGTAAACGATTACCTGGCTCGTGCTATTGACGCTCGCAGTATTGACCAATTACGGTCCGAGCATTGCAAAAGATTCTTACTGAGATTTCGCAAGCCAGAAGTGGAAGAAAAGGTGCAAAAACATTATATATATATGTATCTATGTATACATTAATTTCGTGTATTTATATATGTATGTTTTATATATTAATTTCAAAAGGTGAGAGGTAATCCGTTCATGGATGAAAAACATCATGCTAGCAATCCATTTAACCACATCATAAAGTACGAATTATGCTTTGTTAATGTTTCACCACATTTATATGTTTACTTCACTTTTCTAGTTTCACAGCTTCGGATTAATAATCATTGATATGTGGTTGGTTTTTATCAACCTCTCTATATTTAGTTCAATTTTGCATAGGATTATCACACTTCGTTAAAAAACTTGGACTAAACCAGTGATAGTTTGAGTCGTTAACTAGTAATTACTTTTGAGCTAACCTTTACTCACTCAACTGGTAGAGCACTCGCTCGGTTTACGAAAGGTTTTGGGTTCAAATCTTGCTCGCGTGAGATAAACAAATTGTAGCTCGAACCTGAAGAAGGTGGCCGGTCCTCACTTAAAATAATGATTAAATATTTAGAGGAAGAAAAAACATCATTCGCAAGAATGAAATAAACCGTTTTATATAGAATGGAATTCGTTAACACGTTTTGTTTGGGCCAATGAAATAAACATGCTATCTTAGATAAAACACTTTTTTTTTTGCAATCAAGGTTATGTTTACCGGGCCTGATTCAAGTGGGACGAAATATAACAAAACACATATGTGCTTTTAACTTTAAGTGATAGACGAATAAACTGATAGAAAATCCCATTTATTCTCGATCCTTTTCGTGTAGTGGGGCATCAGAAAATCAGAAAACATTAGAATAACAATAACTGCATCTTTGTACTGTACGAATCAAGTGGGATACCAAATACAAGTTACTTTTAGAATTTCTTCTTTTTATTTTCGGAACTTCTTATGGTTTTTAACGTTAACATGATACTCCGAACAATTCGCCCAACAGGTTTCGGTGTATAGCAACAAAATATGCATTTGAATTAAAGACAATTTATTGAAGTGTCACACTACAATGTCTTTATATGTTACAAATATGTGCAACTGGCTCAAAATTTGCAATTCTAAGTTGGTATATCAAACTGAACTTTTCCTGGCTTTCTTAACTTAAAATTCATCATGTCAGAAACAGTTTTTTCGCCATTAAGGTTGCCTGTCAATTTCACGACACTCGTGGCTTTATAGGTGTGGAAATCCTTGAACCTAATATGTTGAGAAGATGAAATACCTTCTAAAAGTAAGAGCGTATGGTGGGTGTTTCCATAAAAACACAAAATATGTAAAACAATTCTGTAAAATACATCAGAATAATGAAGAAACAGATCAGCAACCAAATCTTCCAGTTTTACTACCTTCAACAAAACTAATAGTCATCTACAACTACTGATAAAATGAACATTGTACATTAAACAATATTCCGTTACAATCACCGATACTATCCTACCTTTAAGCTATATTTTTTTTAAATTTTGATTTTGCATAGTACAAAATCTATGTTTGCTCTAATTCTTACTTTTTCCGTTAAACAATACTCCGTTACCCTCAATAAAAATAGTCTACCTTTAAGCTCTACATTTTTTAATCTTCATTTTGCGTATTACAAATTATCTGTACTTGAGAAACATTATTTTATTATTTAAATTGCTTACAATTTCCCCATATCATTTCCCGGACAACCATTTTACCCGCTGTCGTCCGTACATAATCCTTTAAAATTTTGTAATTTATACTTATCCTTAGAAAAATATATTTATAATTTTAGTTATACGTATTATATATAGTTGTTTTATTCCGAAACATCTTATTTTCTGTTTTTTGTTGTAAATGTCGTTCTCATATTCATCAGCAAACATTCCCTTTTGTTTTTAATCTTTTTGAGTCAGCTCTGATTATTACTTTTTAACCTTTCTGAGTTAGCTCTGATTATTACTTTTTTTAACCTTTCTGAGTTAGCTCTGATTATTACTTTTTTTTTACTTAATGAAAGCTGTTTCCGATCGTCTCTTTCTTTCACTGATTCTATCGATAAATTTTGTATTAATGTTTAAAAGGCTCGTATTTTATTATTATAAATGCTTATGTATTTTATCTGTGCAAACATATATTGTTTTTTTTTTTTCAGTATATGCGCGAAGAAGACAGGATGCTTGAGACGTATTTTTTGTCTAGTGGACTCCTTTTACTTTTCATAGCCGTAATTCAACTTCTTATCTTTCCATTGTAAGTGATAAAGTTTTGTATTAACCACAATATATTAACTGGCGTATTAAAATATCAGACGTTTTCCTCTTGCAATCTTTTTTAATGAAAGCTGTTTTTTTTCTGTTTTGAGGATAATATAATCAGAGAAGTCGATTCTGAAAACCATTTGATTCTCTAAAGAAAAACCAATAAAAGTCAAAAGGTTATTCTTATTTGATACAGTATTGTAGGCAATACGTTTTTAGCATATTTGAGTTTATAAAATGAAATCACAAATCAATCAGTGCATTTTATAAATGTGTTTTCAAATCAGTATGTTCCTAGTTATGTCTCCTTTGTAAGAATGTTTTTATTAATGATGGTATTTGTTAGGGAACTACAAACTGAAACAAAAAAAATACTGACGTATAATTATAAAGCGATGATGGTATGCCATCATATTAATATACGATTTTTTTCAGAAAGCAAAATGTGGATATACACGACTGCTTCCAGTCAAATATGCCCGGCATGACCAGGTGCGTTCGACTCGTAATCTGAGGGTCGCGGGTTCGAATCCCCATCACACCAAACATGCTCGCCATTTCAGTCGTGGGTGTGTTATAATGTGACGGTCAATCCCACTATTCGTTTGTAAAAGAGTAGTCTAAGAGTTGGTGGTGGATGGTGATGATTAGTAGTCTTTCCTCTGGGAGTTTATAGCACTAAAATGTGGAGTTCGCTCACTGTTTTAAACACATAGCAAATAAATCATTGTATAACTTGACGATTAAACAAATCTTATTATTTAAGTTTGGTTCTTATATGAAGAATCTAAAGTACAGTATAAGAAATATGTAAATATAAATTCTAGAAAACGTGTTGTCCGAAGCGTTCGTTCACATTCAAGCATTTCAGGGACTTCAGATTTTATTCTTTTCATTTAAAAGCTGCAACACTTTGCTCAAATTCATTTACTTGTGAGACTAGAAAAAAGATGGAAAATTATAATTTGGATTTTTAAAAGAGATAGAAGCTGTACATTTCAATTTACTTGCATAACCTGTGAATGGGTGCTAAGATTAATATTACTACACTTGTTTTCCCGAGAAACATCTTTGTTGAAAATATATACAAAAATTGAAAACCGAAATATTATATATATATATATACAGAATATATATATAATTTATATATATATATACAAAATATATATATAATTTATATATATATATATACACAATATATATATAATTTATATATATATATATATGATGTATGTGTTTTTTCAACAGCTATTGGTTAAGGCCATTTCTTCAAGTCCTAGGGAGTGTTTGTATTATTGGAGTTCTCATCTTGATTAAAGTTTCAAAACAGGTAAGTATTTGTATTATTCATTTTTTGGTTTCTTTCGGAAAATTTTCTAAACAACAAGGCTTAATTTTATATGCCCTAAATCTTATTTTTCTTTAACTCCCCCAATAAAATAGAAATCACAGTACCTTGATGAGAAGCTGTTTCATGGTGAATATAGAGGGTTGAATACATTACATTAAAACGATTTTAAATATGCAAATCAACGTTTCAAGTGACAAATACACCCGATATAAAATAACTGTGGATGACAAGTATCAGAGCTATATTTGAAACCGGGTGGTTTAAGGAAGGTACACCAATCGGTTTTTGTTGTTGTTTCTTTACGTAAAATATTAATACATATTTCTTCACATCATAAAGAATTATTATAGATTGTGAATTTAGATGTTTCAAGACAGTGCTATTCACTGTAGTTAATACTAGTGGAAACAAATAAACGTGGATCAACTTGGACACCAGGACCATCGAGATAGGGTCCTGAAACAAGTCATAACCCAGCTGTGATAAGCAAGGTGCAGCGTTTAGATGAGAATTCCCAAACACAAAGGCCAGTGGCAACACAATGAAAAAGGATCTTTAGCTGGAAAATTGATTTCACTACATATTTGTTCAACCATCCCACACCACAAGCAGCTGAGAAGTGAAATAAGTGAAACCGATATTAATTATGTTACAAATTGAAACATACTGGCCATGTCGCCAGATACATTACTTATGGATATCTATGCAATCATAGTATTTAAACGGGCGCTGAAAACCATTGTCCTCTTAAACTAGATAATTTGTGGTAATCTTCGAGAAAGCGTGATGTTATTGGGACATGACGACCTTGCGGTGGAAACTACGTTGCAGGAACATTATCAAAATGCATGGTCGTCAAATAGAACATGATTGCACGATGCGACACGGACTGTAACAACGTGTTGAGACTCCAACATCAATTTATAATAACGTCGCAACCTCTGTACTGTATTATATCATTGGCGATTAATTTCTGAGTTATATTGATGGTGTTGTTTGTAACTTGATAAAACATTAGAAGGACATCAATTACTTGGAGACGTTTTTAAAAACATTCAACTAATTACATCTGTCCTATTACATATTACAAAAATAAGTGTAAAGTTTTTATCACAAACTAAAACAGTACCATACAGCAGTAATTATAATTCTTTAAATTATTTTTGAAGAACAACATAATCAACGAGTTGTGAAAATAATAAGACCTGAATGAAAGAGAGAAAGATATCGAAGTTTTAAATATAGTGGGTTAATCGCCCTTTGGAAAAATGATGTTTTAGGTCCCATATTGTCATTCCTCCACTAGTAACATAGTACTCAGTCTAATGGCTATTCTACAAACTTTCACCAGACACCGCAATTTGTATTATAACAAATTTCATAACATGTTCGCTCTTTCAGCTGTGGGGGCGTTATAAGTTATGGTCAATCCCACTATTTGTTGGTAAAAGTGTAGCCCAAAAGTTGGCGGTGGATGGTGATGACTAGCTGCCTTCCCTCTAGTCCTACACTGCTAAATTAGGGACGGCTAGCGTAGATAGCCCTCGTGTAGCTTTGCACAAAATTAAAAAACAAACAATCACTCAAACCATTCATCTTAAACCACACATTTTGATAAACTTTGCTCAATTCACAAAACTATAAACAGATTAATGTTATAAAAAGTTACTAACGCCACATCAATATACTTAAGAGGCACATGGTGGAAATGTATTGATGAAATTATTTATTACCTTGTTCGTGAAAACAGACGTTGATTATTAGATATAGCTGGAAGTTTATGAACTTTTGCCAGATGAGGATATTTCATTTGTTTATTTAAGGTTAAGCACAAAGCTGCATAATAGGCTATCTGTGCTGTGCTTGCCACGAATATCGAAATCCAGGAAAAGTTAGAGTTTTAAGTCACAGATATATCGCTGAACCACTGTTTCTTGAATTTCACGCAAAGTTATACGAGAGCTATTTACGCTAGCTATTTCTAATTTAGCTACTTGTTTACCAAATAATAGAGGTACTGACCGTTACTTATATCGCCCCCATGACTGTAAGGGAAGCATGTTTTGGTGTAAGGGGTATTTGAACTCGTAATCCTCAGATTACGAGTTGGGTCTCCAACACCTGGCCATATCGGGCCTCACTTCTATGAAAACACCTGAAGAATCATTTCTTCTTTTGCACTTTTTAACAACCCCAACATACAAATACACTGTTTTGTATAAAACTTTTACATCAATTTGTCTACATAGCAGCATTATATTATCAAATGGTCGGTCATCTAGGTGCTAAACACGTCGTCACATCACTCCAGTAGCTTATGAAAATCGTTTTAATAACGTGCGATTAAGTTTATGCAACTTATCCTTATTTAAATATTTCATCTTGGTCTGTCTTAATGTAATGTGTTTGTTTGATGATATTTTACATTTCATATAATTGCTCTGAAGAAATTGTTATATATCCTTATAACATGAGTTAGATAATGTGTTAAACTTTCTTATTTAATAATATGTATGTTATTTTAAAACTATAATACAGAATGTTTTTTTCAGTATAATCTAATAGACAAGAAACATTTCACTTCAGTTTGTACTTTATATTTTCAGAAGAAACTCAAATTTGAAGGTAACACTTTAAAAACTTCCACCCCTCAGTAAAACAACAGGAACTTTAAAGGCTTATAAAGCTAAAATCTAGGTTTCGATATCAGCGATGTACACAGCACAGATAATCCATTGTGCAGATTTGCGCTTCGCGATGGTCCAACAACAACAAAAAAAAAACATTTCTAGTAGTCGAATGTAGTTTGATCTATCATTTTATCGTGTTTAAATTATTGAAAAATCAATAATCAGTGATGTCGAGAAACCCACTTGTTGAGAAATTTATATGCAAAAACGGCTCGCTTGGTTTGAGAAAATATTTTACATAGAAGAGCGAACAACGTTTCGACCTTCTTCGGTCATCGTCAGGTTCACAAAGAAAGAGGTAACTGACCGGAAGCTGACCACATGTTTGAAAGGGATTGTGTAACTGAGTGTCGGAATGTAGAGGGCGGTGTTAGATGTTTGAATATATAATTTTATTTATTTTATTATATTAATATAGGTATAAAGGCGTTCCTTTATATTGGTTTATTTTGGGTAAAAGTTGTTGTATAAGTAAGGCTTCTTTAATTTTGCGTTTGTTTATGTTTGTTTCTTTATTTAGTATTTGAGTGTTTTCTATGGTTATGTTGTGTTTATTTGACAAGAACTGACACACAATTCAAAACAGAAATCCACCGAAAAATCACCCATACTGGACTATACATTCCTTGGGACTCAGCACATGAAACAAAACAAAAACTCAACATACTAAGAAACCAAATAAACACGGCCATAAAACTATGCTCACCAGATAAAATTAACGATGAATTAGACAAAATAAAACAATACTTCATCAACATCAATAAGTTTCCTCCACAAACCGTAGAAAACATTATACGCACACACCTAGACAGAAAGCAAAATCAACCAACTAAAGTAAATATATCTCACGAATCAAAAAATCACGAAACCATATACTGCTGTATACCATATATTCCTGACATCAGCAAACAAATAACCAACATTTGGCAAAAATTAGTAACAAAATATGACATTCCAGTTCATACCAAATTTATTCAAAAACCAGGCACAAAACTGAGGTCTATACTATGTAAAAACTACACTGACGAACACCACACCAACATTATTTATAAAATACAATGTGATAACTGCCACGACTTCTATATTGAGAAACAAGTAGAAAATGGAAACCAGATTCAAAGAACATAAAAAGTCACCTTCACACGTTTTCGAACACTGCAAGTCAAATAAACACAACATAACCATAGAAAACACTCAAATACTAAATAAAGAAACAAACATAAACAAACGCAAGATTAAAGAAGCCTTACTTATACAACAACTTAAACCCAAAATAAACCAATATAAAGGAACGCCTTTATACCTATATTAATATAATAAAATAAATAAAATTATATATTCAAACATCTAACACCGCCCTCTACATTCCGACACTCAGTTACACAACCCCTTTTAAACATGTGGCCAGCTTCCGGTCAGTTACCTCTTTCTTTGTGAACCTGATGATGACCGAAGAAGGTCGAAACGTTGTTCGCTCTTTATGTAAAATATTTTCTCAACCCAAACGAGCCGTTTTTGCATATAAATAGAAGCAAAATCAATAGAGAGATGGCAGCACAGTAGAGACTATCAACTTACACCTGGTAGTGTATAATACAATGATCTCGATCGAAATCTTTGTTTGTTTAGTTAATTTCTTTTTCCTTGGCTCTGAGGGTATTCTGTGATTTATTATCAATCATGTATAATTTAAACATTTAAATATTAATGTGAAATAATAAAATGAATAATTGTTGGTTCAGGTACATTTATTTTATTTGTTCTATTTAGTGGACAAAGAAAATTTTTTTTTTTAAATAATTAGTCCCAAATCAACGTGCAATATTGCTCTTATAGTAGTCCTGTGTTTTTACTATAAATACGGAAATTGAGAAGCAAGTTTGCTTTTTGTGTATATATTTGGTTTACAATAACCAGTGAAATATATTATTCAACATAATTAAATTGTATACAGGCAATTTTATTTTTCCATTCTGACTATAATTGAGTTCGTTGTGGGATTCGTTATTCATTATAAATTAATGTGTTGTACAAATGTCATCGCCGGTCAAATACAATTTCATTATGTTTACCGGAGTGAACACTAATAAGCTTAAATTAAAAAAAAATAACGCAAAGATCATTATGTAATGTCTCTTCCCATTTCGTTTATTTTTTATAGACTGCAACCCGCAAGATACCAGCTTTGGTAAGAAAGCTTACTAGTGACATATCTGCAAGCCGGAAGCATAGTCAAGCTGTGACCTTGATTGTACTTGTTATTTTGTTTATCGTATGTGTGGTTCCTTTGGTGAGTTTCTTTGTAAGTTTCTATTGGTTTTGTCAGACTCCTTAATCATAAGTCACAAAATAGGAGCATAAGTATACAAAATGATTGATGGAGAAATAGACTGACATCATTTGTGGCTCTACGCTATGGCTAATTTGGGTACGAGTATTAATCTAGCCATTTGGGGCCCATTCTGAGCTTGGGGAGCACCAACCCTGTCACTAATACAAAACTAAGCTAGACTTAACAATAAATATTAATGTCTTCACGAACAGTAATACTAAATTTTACTACTGTTGAAAGTCGACTTGATTTAACACGTATTCTTCATTCAGTGAGAAACATGTTATATCTTTTCAACAGACGCGAAGTTCGACCATTCTTATGCTATAGAGGTGACAAAAAAATTAACCCACGTGCCAGTAAAGAATGTGGGTACTGTTATGTTGGTCTGTTTAACGTATTGTTTTGATGATAGTTTGGTTTGGAATGACTAGGCCTTACCCTTATAGAAGTGAATTCATTTTAGCTCGCTTGAAGCGTAGTAACTTAAAATGCATTGCTTTGTTACTAGCTGTCAAAGGAACGTTAGACATGGGCGTTTAAAAAGAAAAAAAAAGGGAAAGTAAGTAGCTATATACATTTAAATACCTTTATATGCAAAAACGGCTCGTTTCGGTTGAGAAAATATTTTACATAGAAGAGCGAACAACGTTTCGACCTTTGTGAACCAAAGGTGTGAACCTGACGATGACCGAAGAAGGTCGAAACGTTGTTCGCTCTTCTATGTAAAATATTTTCTCAACCCAAACGAGCCGTTTTTGCATATAAATTTCTCAACAAGTGGGTTTCTCGATATAACTGATTTAAATACCTTGTATTGGTTTATTCTATATTTAGTAACCAGGCATTAACCTAATAAGACAGTTTAGAAATACTGAGACGACATCACGTACACTGCTGGCCAAAATCATAAGGCCAATGAACATAAAATAAAAATATGCATTTTCCGTTGTTAGACTCAACCACTTATTTGAGTAAAGCTTCGAAAGATGAAAATAAGAAAATGGAAAATGAAAATAAAAAAAACTTTTTTATCATTTAATAGGGAATATATAAACACTATGCAAAGCTACTCGAGGGCTATCTGCACTAGCCGTCCCTAATTTAGCAGTGTAAGACTAGAGGGAAGGCAGCTAGTCATCACCACCCATTATTTGTTGGTAAAAGAGTAGCCCAAGATTTGGCGGTGGGTGGTGATGACGAGCATGTTTGGTATGACGGGAATTCGAACTTGTGACCCTCGGATTACGAGTACCTTAACCACCTGGCCATGCAGGGCCTCGTTAGAAAATAAGTTAAATGATGGTAGTTTTCTATAAACCTGTATGTAACAGTAGAAAACATCAGCCATTTATATCAAAGCGTATGCTGTACCATATAAGCCAAAATCTAAAGTTTTTTTACATATTACGTAAGGTAATATATATATATATATATGAGAAAGGCGTAAGTTAAAAATAGATGAATCTTTTAGTTAATAGTTTTGTTGTATTTGGGCATGAATGAAACCAAAATTTAGTAAGCAGAATACTTGTAATTAGATTTAAAGTGAACAAGTGTAAAAAACATCGAAAATGGATGAGTGGCAGTAACTATTACGGCTAACTTCCGTATCGCCCTTCAAAAATGGCGGGACAAGTATTACTACCCTCACCCAACCCCATAATACATCTTAACTTCACACTTTATAGCTGACTACAATAAATAAATTTTGTAAAATTAAGCTTAACCAACGAAAAGGGACAAAAGTGTAGTCGAGGCAGTCAAACACTGGTAAATTCCTTTGTGAGCCAATCAACATTAAGATTATTCATGAAATAAATTTGTAGCGTATTTATAGAACAAGTATTGATAAAAATCAGTTAAATTAACAACTTCTATTATATAGAAAATTCAGTGCGTTTTAGTAGTAACACTATGTTCCAAAAATGGCTTTAGTGTCATGTTGCTTAGCAACAAAAGTATAATTTAATATTGTTGTTAGTCCGCGCACTGATAGTTTAAAATGAAATATATATAGACAACAAAACTGGAAAAATATGTTGATTTCAAGTTTTAAAAAAAGCAAGTTTCGAAGAGATAGAACAATAATTACTTGGGCAGCTGAGTTATTCGGAAACACTGAGACAATGTAGTAAAGTTTTAAGGTAATAATTTTGATTATTCAAATTACAGAAAGAAAAGGGTGGCTGCAAGTAAAAACCAAGTTGGCTCACAAATGGTATAAGAGAAAAAACTAAAAAAAAGCATCAAAAATTTAAGAAATTTAAATATACTGTTATCAAGAACGTTAGCTAAATAGAAAATTAAGACATATATAAAAAGATATATAAAATTTTGGTTTTAATCATAAAAATTAACAGTAATAATGTTTAAAGTAAATTATGAGTAAATAAAATGTTAAGATGGATGACAAAGGAAGGCTTGCATGTAATGATTATGAAATTGCTAGAGTATTATTGTTGTTCCTTAACTTGAACAACTGATGGATGAAAACAAAATTGAACAAGACAACTGCATAAATTCTGAGCTTGTTAAAACAAAAGTGAGAATTTTTAAAGAATCCTAAGTCTCCTTGGTCAGTTAATATTTTCCTGACGGTTGTAAAGGAGGTCAAAGACTGGATATGCAAGCCACTTGCCACAAGTTTTTGTAAGTTCTTCAAACACAGGACAAATACCAAGAGATTGGAAGGAAATTACCTAATGTTTCTTCTATCTTAAAGAGAGGTAATAAAAGTTGTTCCAGTAATTGTAGGCTTATTTGTCTTACATCAGTTGTGAGAAAACGTTTGAAAAGTCTGACAAAAGGTACGTTTAAATGTCATTTAACAAAGTTTAGAATTTTATCGGATTGTTTCACCAAGGAAAAAGCTTGCCTTACAAATATTTTGACATTCTTTGTTGATAAGGGTAAGAATGTAGACTTGGTATCTCAGGATTTTCAGAAAGATTTTGACAAAGTGCAATATAAAAAGCTTTTAAAGAAACTTAGGACCATTGCTCTTTTTTATTTACATTAATGATAGATGAAGGAATTGTCATTAAATTACTTAAATTTTAAAGCTGCTGCTTTACAAAAGGATTTAGATCATTTAGTGAGTTGGTCAAATAAATGGTAGATGGGTTTTAATTATGATAAGTGCAAGATATTGCATGTGGGTTATCATAATTTGAATTATAAGTATTATTTGGATGGGAATAACCTTAAGATTATTACGAAAGAAAAAGATCTTAGTGTAATGGTTGATCAATCTCTTAGTCCATCGTAGCAGTGTACTATTGCTATTGGTACGGTGAATAGGTGGATTTTACGTTGTATCTACAGAAATATTGAGTACAAGTCTAAAAAGTTATAATTTCACTGTATAAGCCACATTGAGATTTCTGTTCATTTTGGGGCTCCTTACTTCAGGAAAGATATTGAATTGTTCGAAAGGATTCGAAGAAGAGTTATTAAAAATGTATCTAGGATGGAGAGGATGTCATATTTAGGAGAGATCAAGATCCTTAAAATTGTTTTGTATGGAAAAAAAGACAGGTTATAAGGAATCTGAATGAATTGTTTCATATTGTAAAAAGAATTGACAGTGTTTATGCAACAAAGTTTCATACTTAACGGCGACAATTATAGAACTATGTAACACAAATGTAGATGTAGGCAAGGTAGAAGCCGTCGTAAGTTAAGATAGTTTTATTTTTCAAATAGGATAGTTGGCCTATGGAATAGGTTGCCTTCGGGTGTTGTGCAGACAGTAAATTTGATAAATATATGAATGACAAGGCCTGGCTTTAATTTTTTTTATTTACTAGTTTTAGTTGAGCTTAGAGGATGGGACAGTCGAGATGGGTCAAGGGGTCTCTTATTCTCCTGAAAATCATGTTATGTCATGTTACAATTAGCCAACAACAATATTGAGTTTTCAGGTGAGTAAGCACTCATACACGCACAAACTAACTTACACACATTGTAATTACGAAAATTATCGATTTAAGTTTCACAATGAAGAACCTTCTCAAGTAAGCTTACTTTCTAGTGCGTGCAACAGCGAACTGAAAAATACGGGTTACTTTCCATGAGTCTTGTACTTAAATGCATCTCGACACTGACAAAATGAGCTGATTAATAATAGTTGTCACTTTACTTGCTGCGATGTTGAACATTAAGTAACACAATAAAGACATTTTCCCATGGGTATTTTCTATATATATATATCGTTCTTACCATAACGAAGTGACTAATAGTAGGTTGACGTGCAACTAATATAAATACATTGTTTCTGGTAACCAAACTTTATTTGGCAGGTTACAGGGAATTTAATACACTATATTTCTGTTCTAAAACTGTCCATGATTCTTTACTAACTATCGAGACACAAGTTTTTGCTAAAAATACACTTTTGTTTTATATTGATATTAGTAACTACGTAATTACTGACAGATAAAATTAGAATTCGCATGTCTTATGGATAAACATTTGTGAAAAATATGGAAGTTCAGATGCTTGCGTTGTCATCTGTGTAATTTATCTTTTCAGTGATATGTTTGTTTGTTAAATTTCACACACAGCTACTCCAAGGCTAACCGCGCTAGCTGTTCTTAATTTTGAAATGATAAATAAAGAGAAGGCCGTTAGTCAGTACTATCAACCATAAACTCTTGAGCTACTCTTTACCAACATTATAACACCCACGGTTGAAAGGGCGAGCATGCTAGGTTACAACTTTTGAACTCGTATTCCTCAGATTGTAAGTCGAGGGCAGTAACTGTTAGGCCCTGCATGGCCAGATGGTTAAGGTACTCGTAATCCGAGGGTCACAAGTTCGAATTCCCGTCATACCAAACATGCTCGTCATCACCACCCACTGCCAAATCTTGGGCTACTCTTTTACCAACAAATAATGGGTGGTGATGACTAGCTGCCTTCCCTCTAGTCTTATACTCCTAAATTAGGGACGGCTAGTGCAGATAGCCCTCGAGTAGCTTTGCGCGAAATTCAAACCAAACCAAACTAATAGTCGAAATATGCATATGTACTTCAGATCTGCTCTCACCTTCGCAACGAATGAAAGTTTAGCGTATGTGTAATTTATATTCGTGCAATGTTTACACTTGTTTGAGAGGTTTACCAGAATGTTTAATTCTTAGGAATGTTTTATTTCATATCCACCCTAGTTCTACTAAAGCGAAAAGACTGAATGTAATGAAGCAATGTCTTTTTCTGGTTGACGAATGTAAACATTAGACAAACCAACATCTACAGATTGTCATTTCTGCCCAAGAGTGGGTGAACTCAGTTTACTGTTTAGTCATATTACATCAGTAAATCATCTGTTTATCTGCCTATCTGTTATTGAATACCATCAGATAAAACTTGCTGCATAATAATAGACTTGTGTACACTGTAAAATTTTGTGAGAACAGATTGTTAGAGATAATTTACGCTGAGAGAGTATTTCACGACCCTCGAGGCACGATTCGCAACTATTGTGTACGTGCGCTCCTACTTTTAAAGCATGTAATGTTACAAATTAGAATACTCTCAAACCGGGTTTGTTTACTAAAAGACAATATCATATATATATAAATAACATTGTAAGTCATGCGATTTTCGGCATGCACAGCACAGACGTATGTTACACTTTCAAAGCCCTCCAGTCGAAATGACAATGGCAAGGCGATCTCACCTTACACACTTATGACCGTTGTCCATCAAAACTAGACGTTTCGATAATTTTAATTTGCTTTTAATAAATTTATCAACCCAGTATGATATAAAGATGATTTTAACTCAGAAATGTATGCAAATATTGTTCACAAAACAAACCTATCTGACATCAAGAACACATTGGATTTTATCTTAGAGAAAAATCTTAGAGAGGGGGAAGAGGAATGTTATTTATATATCTGCATCTCCAAACATTCTACATTTTTAATTGAAGTAGAAGAAAATAATAAAGAAGATTCATGTTATAAATGTAAAAGAACTGCTTCAGATTTATCTGATAATTTGTTGTAAACATTGATACAAATGCTTGAAATATGCAAATGTATATTTATATCTGTAACATGAAATCCAGAGGAAGTAACAGAAATTATTACACCAATGATGCATTACATATACTATATGTAACAGATTTGCTATTACATATTTATTTTAATGTTTGTTTCAATTTAACATATATATATTTAGGACTGTATATAACTTATATTGTTAACACTCCTACGAAAAGTGGGGCCTAATAGGCCCCAGAGCAACTTGAAAGGTTATTAATATTAGGCTAATAATTTTGTATTTAAATGAAATTGCCATTTAAATCCATTAATGAATGGATTAACGAGATTCCCACTGTCCCTATCTACTATCTAGCGAAACCACAGCCAGGGGAAGGGGCTTGGAGAAATCAGGACTAGAAACGTCTTTTCGTAGGAGTGTTAAATGTGTATCACGAAACTTCCGCCTGTTCTCTAAATTTGTAGATTTTCAAATATAAGAATCAACAACATATGTTTTACGAAGAAAAGTAGCGAATTGTTGGGCCAACTGAATTTCCTGGAACTTCGCTTAAAGTTTATAAATCAGTAGATACACAAAATATTCTATGGTTTCTACAGTCAGTATACTATAGGCCGCAGAAGCTATAATTGTGATAAACGCTTACACTGCACAACAATTTTTTGAAAAGTTTTGCTGTTTGTGACAGGTACCCGGTGGGTCTGCACAAATATAGTTTTGGTTTTGCTTCATCACGTAGGAACTCTGAGAAATAGACAGTTAACTGTTTACCGGCAACAACGTATTTAATTGCGTTTATGTTTCTAATACGCTATTAAGTTCAACATAATTAAAAGTGTTTCGCTCCTGATTTTCGTTTCTATTCAATGTCCGGTGCATCACGTTGCAATGTCCAACAGTAGTCAGCAAGCATTGACGGATTCCAGTTGTCCTGTTATCATTTTTTCATTGTATCAATGTCCTGATGAAATCTTTCACCGTGTTCCTCACTGACAGCACCGAGATTTGCGGGGAAGAAGTCCAAGTGTGAGTGGAGGAAATGAATCTCAGGTGACATGTTGCACTTCATTGTTTTGTATGCTTTTGGAAGTTTGTCTACCAGTTGAATATAATGTGGGGCTCTGTAATTGCCAAGAAAAGGCTTTGAAGGCTTTCCAGGCAATTTTTTCAGGCCCAACTAACAGATCTTCGAACCGCTTGTCACTCATAACATGTCTGATCTGAAGGCCAACAAAAATGTCCTCTTTGATCTTGGCCTCAATTATTCTTGGGAACATCTCTCTTAAATAACGAAAACCTTCGCCTTCTTTGTTCATTGTTTTCACGAAATTCTTCATAAGGCCCAATTTTATGTGAAGAGGAGGCAAAAAAATCTTTGCCGGGTCAACAAGCAGTTCATGCGCCACATTTTTCTGTCCTGGGACTAACTTTTTACGAAGTAGCCAGCTCTGTCTAGAATAATGTGACTCTTTGGCACAACTATCCCATTCACAGAGTAACGACTTTCAGATCTCCACAGATATTCCAGTTGTACTTGCTATACTGTATGTGCTTCAGCAACATTTCCATGTTCTCGTAGGTTTCTTTCATGTGTGCTGCATAGCCAACAGGTATAGAAGGGTGAACGTTGTCATTGTGTAAAAGAACAGCTTTGAGGCTTAACATTGATGAATCAATAAAGAAACGCCACTCTTGCGGGTCATGGTCACAACCCAAAGCAGAGAACAATCCTTGGATGTCAACACAGAAACAGAGACTGTGAACTTGTGCAAAGAATTTGGTTATATCATCTTGACGGCTTCGAAAAAACAGAAATTTTCGTGCCTGGTGACAGCAAATACCATTCCTGCAGTCTCGAAACCCAGTAGTTCGGCTTTTGCTTTTAACGGACCCAAAATGAGATATGAATCGCCTGAGGAGCACGGTTCAAAATCCAGATCAATTTCACTGCCAGTTCCATGCATTGCAGTTTCTTCATCTGGTTCGTCTAAGGTCCATTTCGCTGGTGGTTTCGGAATTGGAAGGCTGTCGTCATGTGGCACGGGTCTCATTGCTGAAGGCAGATTAGGGTATTCAATTGATTTCTTGTTTTTTGGCAAAGAAATCAGACACATTAGTCAAACAGAAGTAACAGTCCGTCACATGGTCTTTCTGTTCTCGCCATATCATCGGGACAGCAAACGGCATTGTCTTTCGAGTGCCTCTGAGCCAAGCTCTCAGACAGACAGCACATGTCGCACAACAAATGTGAGGCGCCCATTCCTGGTCTTGATCACCAATTTTACAGCCGACGTACAGATGATATGCTTTCTTCATAAGAGCAGTCATTGAGCGTCTTTGATGAATATGCGTATACTCGCAACAAATATAGCAGAATGTATCGCGGCTGTTATGACATTGACGAGACTTATTGACCAACACCAGTCGTCCTTTAAAACGTCTATAACTAGAGATATTAAGTGAGGAACGTTTACAGATTTCGAACACTACGAACCGTTCAACTTTAGAGTATTATCTTCGGACGTTAGTATTTTTATGAGGACATTCGATACTGTCAGCGGGTAAAAGCTTACCTGTATTTCAAACCGTCAAGAGAAGTGTACCTGTGTATCAACTTAGTATTAATTCGCTCTCCTTGAACCATCAGTAAAAGATTTAGTTCCTGACCATAGAGCATATTCAGTATTGTTTGTAAGTTTGTAAAATTTTTCAATATAAACCAATATTTGTCATAACTATTTGTAATAACCGTTATTATAAATGGTATTTTTCTTTGTATATTAACATGTATTTGTGTTAAGAAAGAAAATTGCGTCTATCAGTCTTGTTGGCAAATATCAAAAATGTGATCAAATATCATAAATGTGATGCATATTGACATTCAATTAATTTCTAAATTAAAATTTCCGCGTATTTGAAATCGTAATAACCAGTTTCTTATTGTAAAGGGAAAAATCCTTATGGTATTGTAAATTTATCATCTTGGTAAAATTCAAATTAAGATATTTCATTAATATTATTATTCTGTAATAAAAACATCTTTTGGATGAAATAATATTAATTAACATTATACTCATTAGAAAATCGGCTCTCAAGATCGCCATGCAATTAAGACCAAATATCACTTTTCAATGTCGACATAACAAAGACAGGTTACTTAATTACGCAAAATGATTTATTTTACATGAAAATCATACATTAGCGGTGTGGTACAAGGCGTGTGAGATTCAAGCATGTAAATAGCGCTAATTTTCATGTGGCATGTATTTAACTTAAGAAAAATATAACAAGTTAAGAAATTACAAATTATATAGTCTTTGATGTGAAAATAAAATTACAAATTTTAGATGGATCAGCTTTACAAATGGCCCGGCATGGCCAGTTGGTTAGGCCAATCGACTCGTAATCTGAGAGTCGATGGTTCGAATCCCCGTCACATCAAACATGCTCGCCCGCCCTTTCAGCCACAGGGGCGTTATTATGTGGCGGTCAATCCCATTATTCGTTGGTAAAAGAGTATCCCAAGAGTTGGTCGTGGGTAGTGATGACTAGCTGCCTTTCCTTTAGTCTAACACTGCTAAATTAGGGACTGCTAGCGCAACTAGTACTCGTGTAGCTTTGCGCGAAATTAAAAGTACAAAATAAACAAACTTAATGGGTATATAATTAAATAATTAATAACAAATAAAACGTGTCACTTTTGATTATCATTTCATTAGTTTGGCATTGTGTAATCTGCCGTAATATATATCCAACATTTGCTGTTAGTACCTGTGCATCTTACTCTCCAATGAAACATACCTAAATTTTTGATGAGAAACACTTGATATAAAAATGTATTTTTGATGTAGCAAGTTAGTGAAAATCCACATAAAAAGGAAATGATGTCTTATCTAACATCTTCTAATGTGTAGAAAAACCAGTGCATTTTGGTAACTATGTCTTCCAAGAGCAGTTTTTAATGTCATGTTGCTTAGCAACAAAAGTATACAGGTTATTCCTTCATGCTAAAATGGGTTCAGAATACAACGCTACCAACCAAATAACTCGAGCGAAGTCAGGTACTTTTGCTAGGATATAATACAATGTTTCACATAATTAAGTAATCTGATATTGTTATGGCTACATTCAAAGGTGGATCCAACTATGTGGTGATATTTGGTCTTAACAGCAAGGTGGTTTCGAGAGCCACCTTTCTAATAAAAACAATGTTAATATTTCATCCGAAAGATTTTGTTCTTATTACGGAATAATAATATTAATGAAATATCTTAATTTCGGTTTCACCAATATAATAAATTTACAGTACTATAAGGATTTTTTCCTTTAAAATAAGAAATTGGTTATATACATGAGTTAAGCTGCAATAAATATTGAAAGGTTGTAAGAAAGTTTTCACTACACTTCAAGCTTTCAATTATAATATCCTGCAGAGACCATTTGGAGGGAAGGGGTTCAGATCCAAAACGATCTAGTGATAGATTGAGGAAAAGGAAGAGAGCATAACCATTCAGTCAATACTCGGTAAAAAGAGGAAAAGAGAACCTTTAAAACTAAACAAACCTAGAAACCAGATATTTTAAACCTATATTAAATGAACTTCGATAGTGTCTTTAGATCTGCTGCAATGATTTCTGTTATTTCTTTTGGACTTTATGTTGCAAATATATATATATATATAATTCAAGCATTTGTATATATTTTTAACAAAAATTCTCAGAAAAATATGAATCAATTTTATTATATTTATAACATACATTTTCTTAATTATTGTTATTCATTTCAGTTAAGAATATTTAATGCTTGGGGGTGCGGATACATGAATAACATTTTTCTTCTCTTCCCTCTCAAATATATCAACATCTGGTGAAAATAAGATATTTAAATCTTGAAACTTTCCTCTCGGATAAAATCCAGTGCATTCTTCATATGTCAGGTAAGATATGTGTGTTTTCTGAACGATTTTTGACCTAATTTCGAGGTTAAATTCAAGCTTAAATCATTTTGACTTGACAAATTTATGAAAGTAAAGCAATAAAATTATTCAAACATCTAGTTTAAATGGAAGTTGGACATAAGTTGTGAGGGTCGCGGGTTCGAATTCCTATTAGAACAAACATGCTCGCCCTTTTCAGCCACAGGGGCGTTATAATGTCACGGTCAATCCCACTATTCGTTTGTAAAAGAGTAGCTCAAGAGTTTGCGGTGAGTGGTGATGACTAGGTGCCTTCTCTCTAGTCTTACACTGCTAAATTAGGGACAGCTAGCGCAGATAGCCCTCGTATAGCTTTGCGTGAAATTCAAGAACAAACAAACAAACAAGTTGTGAGGTGAGATTGCCTTACCATTGTCAGTTCGACTGGAAGACTTTGAAAGTTCAACACATGGCAATGGTGACCGCTTCGGCATGCCGAAAATCACCTGACTTCTAAACTGGTGTTATTTATATCTACAGTGTGAAATATTTATTGAAACACAACTTAGACTTTTAACCCAACATTAGATCCTATTCAAACCGCCGTATTTATATATTTAATATTAATCCACTTCTTGTAATAGTAACAATTACAGTTAATGTGGTATAACCGTTGTTGTTATATTTATGCATCACAGGCCTTCCTAGAAGTGTCCCAGGCTGGATGTTGGGTCTTGGAGAATAACACTTTCAATTCCTCTCTTAAAGAATCTATCTTAGTAGATTTCCGTTTGTCTGAAGACTGCATGATCAGAGAATTCCCAAGAATACCAGAGGTAATACAGTTCTACTTTGCACTTTATAAGTCTTTAGGAATTCTTCAGGTAAATGAAATATTTCAAGATTTTTTTTGTTGCTTGAGTAAAACTCTACCATCTTACGGTAAATATTTCACTTACAAAAAAAGTTTAACAAACTGTAATAACCAACCTTCTGGTTAGGCCTAAAGTTTTCATTAAAATGCACAAGTGATCAAAGTTTTGTGTGAATCATAGGTATTCTGTAAATGTCATATTTTAATAATCAAAGATCCAGGGCGTTGTTTTCTCGTGTGTAAATATGCTGTTGTTAGTCTAAATTAGTTTCGAACAACAATGAAGACAGCGTGCGACTGACGCACAAATGTATCATAACTAATTTCGACAGTTTTAAAACTACTGAGATTTTGTTCCATTTATTGTGGTTTTACCACGAACCTTTTAATCTGATGATTGTTTACATTAGTCTGACATAATGTATTATTGTGAATATGTAATTTGATTGTGACAAAAATGGGTCTCGAGCATCATATTATGAGAAATAAGATGTTTCACTGGAGCCCAAAGTGGTCTCGAACATTATGTTCTAGTGAAGGTGTGGCCAACGTTTCAAACTATATCTTGTGCCATACAAAGCTCACGACAAGAATAAAAAAAAACTTTCAGGAACAGAAATAAGCAATAATATTCCTCCTGGCTCCCAGTCCCACCAAATATGCTCGCCCTTTCAGCCGTATGGAGCGTTATAATGTTACGGTCAATTTCACTATTCGCTGATAAAAGAGTAGTCCAAGAGTTGGTGGTGGGTGGTGATGACTAGCTGCCTTTCCTCTAGTCTTACACTGCGAAATTATGGACGGCTAGCGCAGATAGCCCGCGTGTAGCTTGCACGAAATTAAACAAAAAACAAGAATCCTTCAGGTATTTTGTTGATATCTTTAAAGACGAGTGACTGGTGTAGAATATCGATCTGCGATGTGATATGCGTATAAGTAAATACATATAGGTAAAACAAGTATTGTCTACGCAGTTAAAAACGTTGAAAGAGCATCTCTGCCACCACTGGAAAGCAGGATTTGGCTTTTGAGACGCTAATCGCCCACACCTGTTCTAACGTGTAAGTAAACTAAGATTGGATAAGATTTCGAAGTTCAATGAGTAACCATTGATAAAAAGTTAAATGATCAAGTTTCTTTCATATGACAGTTTTTGCTGATGAAGCTTCTGACATTTAAAGTGTTTATTTATCTGTGGTAAGTTGACAAGAATAAGTTGTTTGTCTGAAAGTATTTTAAAATTTTTAACTTTTTTTTTCGACAGTTTATTTCCTTTAGCATGGTGTTGATGATGCTCATCGTGGCAGCGTTCCTAACTTTGAGTGTAATGCAAAAGTTTTTCATTCTTGTGGCGTTTGTTGGAAGCTTTTGCCCTATTCCGCTTCTTGTTCAAGCACCTTTGTTTGAGGTGTATGACCTATTGTTACTACAGAACACAGGGTGAGTATATTGACAGAACAATAAGACATCACCTCTCCACTGCTATTAACATAATATCTTTTGTGTTTTGTAGGTAATAGATAACTGACGTGTAACTCTGTATAGAATATAACTGCTTATAAGCTTATTCTCAGTAAATAATTAAAAAACATTATTATCCAATCGTAGTGAAAACCTCACTGGAGTATATAGAAAAGAAAAACTTTTCTCTGTTTGAAAACTTTTTCCTCGTCAAAATATAGAAGCAATTAATTATCTTCGTAATATAATAAAGAACTAAAACATTTATTTTGATTTACCTTCATGAATGAAGAAATTGAGGCACAAGAAATAAGTGCTGTTATTTTTCAAGCAGCCTTTGATTATTAGCAACAACTGTTTTAGTCAACTTAAATTTCTAAAAATTGATCCATCTTAAATATATGTACCTTAAATAGGTAAAACTTAAAGTAGCTGGTCCCCTATCAGTTTCTGTTACTTGAATATGTTAATAAATTATTTGAACAAAAGTCCTTGTATCTCATAGGAAGCATTATATTTGTCATAACTGACAAAAAATACGAACTCTGTAGTTGCAATATAACTCCACTGCATTTCTGTTACGTTCAATGTGAGAGGCTTAGAGAGTTATCGATAGAAAAAGTTCAAGTTTTTATCTTCTTTTTTCTGAAACAGAAACATAGATCATGGCTCAACCCCTTCCAAATATCTTGCCATTCTAGTGGTAGTACTCTTCCTCATTGCCCTGCTGATCCACGGCCACCAGGCGGAAGCCACCGAAAGATTGGATTTTCTGTGGAAACTGCAGGCCGTGGAAGAAAAGGAAGATATGGAACATCTACAGGCTTATAATAGAAAGCTTCTTAGTAATATTCTTCCAGCCCACGTGGCTGAACACTTTCTGGCTGCTGACCACAGGAACGAGGTAAATGTAGTCCCAGGCGGCTATTTATAAAGGAATTATTTACATTATAATCAGTGATGACGAGAAAAGCCACTTGTAGAGAAAAATATATGTGTAAAAATGACTGGTATGGGTTGAGAAAACTCGATGTAGAGCAGCGAAGAATTATCGTCAGGTTCACAAAGAAAGAAAGAAGTAACTAACCGATAGCTGATTACATGTTTGAAGGCGGTTGTGTAATTGAGTGTATGAATGTAGAGGACGTGTTTAGATGTTTGACATTTCAGTTAATACCAAATTTATTCAAAAACCCGGCACAAAACTGAGGTCTATACTATGTAAAAACTACATTGACAAACACCACACCAACATTATTTATAAAATACAACGTGACAGCTGCCAAGACTTCTATATTGGAGAAACAAGTATAAAATGGAAACCAGATTCAAAGAACAACAAAAGTCACCTTCACACGTTTTCGAACACTGCAAATCAAATAAACACAACATAACCATAGAAAACATCCAAATACTAAATAAAGAAACATAAACAAACGCAAAATTAAAGAAGCCTTACTTATACAACAACTCAAGCCCAAAATAAACCAATACAAAGGAACACCTTTATACCTATATTAATAAATGTATCCAACATCTAAGCACGCCCTCCACTTTCCTACACTCAATTACACAACCCCCCTTAAAACATGTGGTCAGCTATCGGTAGGTTACCTCTTTCTTTCTTTGTGAACCTGACGATGACCGAAGAAGATCAAAACGTTGTTCGCTCCTCTACATCGAGTTTTCTCTTTTTATACCAGCCGTGTTTACATATACAATGGTACCTCGGTTCTCAAACGACTCCCTTCTCGAACAATTCGGTTTTCGAACATATTGTTTGAGAAGAAATGTCTTGGTTGTCGAACATAAACTCGGTTGTCGAACCAAGCTGTCGTGGCCCGAACCACCGAAATAACCCGACTGATGACCCGAACGACCCTTCGACCATTTTACCCGCATCTGTCGCTCAGTCCACACTCCCGCTAAAATCTGCTGTGAACGTTCTCGTTTTTCTTTTTTTCTTTTTTTTCTAAATATTCTGATTAAATAAGCCACCATGGGGTCAAAGAAGGATAATGAAAGCAGCAAACCAAAAAGAAAAGTTGTTAGAGCCACAATAGAGGTTAAAAAAGGTCTCATAGCGAAGTATGAGAGTGGTGTTCACGTGTTTGACCTTGCTACATAATTTGGTATGGCGAAGTCTACAGTCTGCACCATACTGAAAAATAAAGAGTTCATCAAAGGAGCTGATGTTGCAAAAGGAGGAACAGTGCTTACGAAGCAAAGATCACAAACAACAGAAGAAGTAGAAAAACTGTTGTTGATTTGGGTAAACGAAAAACAGTTAGCTGGTGATAGCATTTCTGAGACCATCATTTGTGAGAAAGCAAAGCAGTTGCATGCTGACCTCCTGAAAGACACCCCTGGAACGAGTGCTAATACAAGTGATGCCTTTAAGGCTAGTAGGGGGGTGATTTGAAGACTTTAGGAAGAGAAGTGGCATACATAGTGTGGTGAGACATGGGAAGGGTGCCAGGCAGAAACAAACCTCATTAGACAAGTCTTTAGTGAGAAATAAGTCCAGTGAATCTCAAGCAGGTTGTAGTGGTGCAAAGAGACAGAAAAGAAAAAGAACTCCAGAAGGAGAGTTCCCTGGCGTTTATATGGAAGGTGACTCCCCTTCAAACAATAATAACTCTCCTAGTCTCCACCTACCTCACCACTTCACTTACGCCACCAGCTCTCCTCAGCACAGGTTAAGTGCAGTTAAATTTTCAATTATTATTTTTTTATTGTGTTTATAGTTTTTGTGGTTGACTTAATGCATGTAAGTATTATTATACAGGTATAACTAAGCAATATTTTTACTTAAAATGCTTCATAATGCGTAATTTTTGGAGGTCTATAAGGGATTAATTTAACTTACAATATTTCTTATGGGAAAAATTGATTCGGTTTTCGAACAGCCTTCTGGAACGGATTAAGTTCGAGAACCGAGGTACCACTGTATATATTTACATTATATTTCTATTTTATAAAAGGGACATTTAAGATAGACCAAGTCCTCTTTGCCAAGAAAGAAGAACTTATTAATTGCATACTATACAAGAACAGTCACTTAACGTTTAAACTAAAGGAAATCAAAAAAATGTGTGTTAGAAATGTGTGTAAAAAATGTATTGTTTTATTTTGATGAACTGTCTCAACAACGTTTATAGCTGAAGAATGATAGCTGCTTATTTCTCTAGGATATCTTTACAGTTTGTCCCTGATGAAGAAAAATTTAACTTTCCAAAGCGGTCAAGTTACAATTTCTTGTATGAATGTGTGTGTGTATGTGTTTATTTTTTTCATTTTCCATTTAACATTATTTATTTGACTGAAAAATATTTCGCATAATGACGTAAAATTTCTATATTAAAAACATACACATTTCTTATTGTTTGTTTGTTTGTTTGAAATTTCGCACAAAGCTACTCGAGGGCTATCTGTGCTAGCCGTCCCTAATTTAGCAGTGTAAGACTAGAGGGAAGGCAGCTAGTCATCACCACCCACCGCCAACTCTTGGGCTACTCTTTTACCAACGAGTAGTGGGATTGACCGTCACATTATAACGCCCCCACGGCTGGGAGGACGAGCATGTTTGGCGCGACTCGGGCGCGAACCCGCGACCCTCAGATTACGAAGCGCACGCCTTAACGTGCTAGGCCATGCCAGGCCCCACATTTTTTATTATTAGCACAGTTAACAAGATCGAAAATGTAATGTTTCTATTTTAATGGATTTTTGTATGGTTGATTTAAGCTTTACATGTTTATTTGTAAATAACTGTTATTTTTAGTTTCGCACTTTCATCACCATTTGTGTTCATATCGGATAAATC
The DNA here is from genome assembly GCF_004210375.1 of Tachypleus tridentatus. Classification (NCBI taxonomy): domain Eukaryota; kingdom Metazoa; phylum Arthropoda; class Merostomata; order Xiphosura; family Limulidae; genus Tachypleus; species Tachypleus tridentatus. Next base: position 132,091,033 of record NC_134834.1, on the reverse strand, counting down.
TCCAATTTTGAAACTAGTTATCCAGCAAATTTTCTTTTATTTTTCATATTTTGGTTATTTTACGAAACATGTTTTTAACTTCTAATTTATTTATTTTCTAATACCGTTTGAACATATTTTAAGTCACAACTATCTGTTGATTAAATAAAGCTTGGAGAATTTAATTTAAAAGTTTTTTCTTTTCAATTATTTGTTTGTTGAATTCGCGCAAAGCTATACGAAGGCTATCTGCGCTAGCCGTCCCTCATTTAGCAGTATAAGACTAGAGGGAAGTCAGCTAGTCATCATCACCCACCGTTAACACATGGGCTTCTCTTTTCCTAACGAAGAGTGAGATTGACGGATTGACTACACATTATAATGACCCCACAGCTGCAAGGGCGAGCATGCTGTGTGACGGAGATTCGAACCCGCGACCCTCAGATTGCAAATCGAGCATCATAACAACCTGGCTATGTCAGGCTAAAGAGCTATTTGTACAACACCCAACACAAGTATCAAAATCCGTTTTCTGTGTCACTGGGGGGGGATAGTTTAAAAATATAATTTGGAACAGTCGTATGTGTTGTTTTAGTTCCATTTAGCCAAGTTTTATAAAATTTTGTGATTTCATGTTAGAAATATACATACAACATGCTAATAATATATCTCAACTACTTCAACTATATCAATATGATGAAGAAGAAAAATTTGTGTTGTATGGTGAACTTTATTCCCATTTTAACACATTTTCTTTCCTCTACCTTAGTAGATAACGTGTACGTATCACCCTTACTTGACCTGACACAGTTATTTCTCTTGGAAATGTGGACCACTGAGTAAATAGAAATGCTTTCTTCTACAAACTTATACATTATTTTAGTTTTTAAAATAAAGTACTTGCAATCCTTTTAGAACAAGTACAAGTTTTGAAAACGAGTAAATGATTGTTTGTCAAAATATGTGTGAAGAAACCTTTAGGTTTTTGCAAATACATTTGGAACATACAAAGCTTTAATTATTTATAACTCTATGGCTTTTTTCAGGACCTTTACCACGAACAGAGAGACAGTGTCTGCATTATGTTTGCCTCTATCCCTAACTTCAGTGAGTTCTACATGGAATTAGAAGGAAACAATGAAGGAGTGGAATGTTTGCGACTACTAAACGAAATCATTGCGGATTTTGATGAGGTAATCTACTCTATATATATTTCAGCAATTCATATACTACTTTTTATTTGGATATTTGTGTTCTTGTTTTGCCATATGGGATTTCACGTCACGTGATGAGAACATGAATAGAAGATTCTTGAAATACAGGTTTCTTTGAGTTTGTTTTTCAACGAAGTATTAAAGATGCAAGTGTTACTCCATACTCGACAAAAGTCAAAAAGTAAGCGAAATTGTCTTAGCGTCTATTGTAAATTCACATCCCTCGGCAAGTGTTAGTAACTTAACTTCCATAACTTAAGCTCAACAAATTAAGTTCCTTTGTTATCATTAATTAGATTGAACTATGCATCACTCTTCTTACTGAATAATCCAAATGAATGCGTCCGACAAAAACAAAATACTGCATTACTGGTGTAAGGAATGGGATTATTTTAGTAAAAATAAAATCGAGACTTAGCTTCAAGATTGTAACACTTGATAGAATAGAAACTGTTAAATATAATGGTAATGATTCAAAAGAAGAAAGAAAATCAAAACTATAAGAGGCAGAAAATTAGAAGAAAGAGAAAGAAATTATAAAAGTGAAACATGAGATTTACAAAAGAAATTAACCTGGTTGATTGCAAGATTGATGAAACCATTTTAAATACAAAGTAGGGCATCATTGAAGTAAAAAATGAAGTACAGAACAACATCAGCGAAGTAAAGAAGGATTGTGACAAAAAAATCGTAGTACAAAAGGCATTAGTGAATTGACAAATGCAAGGATCAAACCACTCACACCTTTCCCTACATGTGCTCAAGAATTCTAACGGAAAATGTCATTAACTATGCATTATGATATAAGAGAATCCACCTGGTCTACTCTCGTTACAAGGATGACATTATTAGTTAAACTAATTTACCAAAAAGTATATTACGTAGGTCCACTATTTAACACGGGATTCCGCAAGATGTATTGAAATGTGTTGTCGAGTTCTGTTAAAACTGCGTCTGTGCTAAGGAAAAATAGATTGGAAACATATTGTAACACACAATCTTTATTTAAAACAGTATAAATCAACAGTATTTACATTTCACTTTATGAAGTCTTCTGATTTACAACACTAAAATGAAAAGTTCGATTCTCCTCGGTGGACACAGCAGACAAAAAAGCCTAAAGTGGCTTTGTTATAAGAAAACACATACTTTATGAAAAATGAACAAACCATCTTCTACTCTGAACGTACCGGGTTGACTATATTCTTTCAAGACTTATTTCCAAGCTGACTCTCTAAAGATGATATCCTAGTCTGATCAAATCTCATTGTAGTTAAACCGGTAATGTCACAGTTGCAAAGGAGAGTAATCTCCAAGAGACTGAAAAAGAGAAAAGGAAACTAAAACAATCTCAATTTAGTGAATTTCTTTACCATGTCTTAAAAACTGTACGTCCTTGAACAAATTGAAACTATTTGAAAGATTATACATGAAATAAAAAGTAGAAAAAACGTAGTATGTGGTACAATAACTGAAGGAACAGAAGAAAGAACTAGCTATTTCTCTTGTATTAGCATACCTAAATGTTCAATATCCACTCATAAAAGGTGCAGCTGACAGTAATTTTGAAGTGGGAGCAGTGTTATAACAGTGTTCTTGTCTTTCAACGGTTGATGTTACGTAGTGAATACGTGGTGCAATAGCTAGAACCTTCTTGTAAGTTTGGGATTGTGTGTTTGTTTTTTACATAAATATATTACGGTGGTTAAACTAGTGGCCTTAAGGTTCCTAATTCAACACACTGATTTTACAGTAACTAATTGAATGATGGGTTTGTTTTTGAATTTCGCGCAAAGCTACATGGGGGCTAACTGCACTAACCATCCCTAATTTAGCAGTGTAAAGCTAAAGGGAAGGCAACTAGTCATCACCACCCACTGCCAACTCTTGGGCTACTCTTTTACCAACAAATAGTGGGATCGACCGTAAAATTACAACGCCCCCACGGCTGAAAAGGCGAGCATATTTGGTGTGACGGGAATTCGAACCCGCGACCTCGGTTTATGAGTGGAGTGCCTTAACCACTTGGCCATGCCGGGCATGTAAGTTTAGGAAACGATTTAAATAGTATGAAAACGCTGTTAAATTAGAGTAGGATTGCTTGAGTTAACAAATGTATTAGTTTGTTAATTACTTTCAGGAAGTTATTCAGTTAGTTCAATTTGGTTAATATTTAGTCTGTGTTTCAACGAAATAGTAGAGATATGAAAAGTTTTGTTTGTACGTAATTAAGCACAAAGCTACACAGTGGGCTATCTATGCTCTGCCTAGCACGGATATCGAAACTCAATTTTAGTGGTGAGAGCTAGCAGAATATCGCTGTGCTACTGGGGGGCGACATGAAAAGTACTATACGTTTGAACAAATGATCAAATATGTGTGAAATTGTTATACTATCGTCTACTATAAACTTAGACCCATCAGTGGCATAAGTAAAGTTAACTTGTAGAAGTTCAATAAACAAAATTATTTTTACTGGAAGAAAATTTTGAAAAATAAGAATTCACATTCTCTAAGGAAGCAACGTATTTCACGTTTAACCTCTATTATATACAGCGATGGGGTTGTACTGTCTACTAGATTTAACTTAGATATATAATTATATCACTGCTATGTAGATCTTTTTCTAAGATACCTTTCTTACTACGTAACGTTCTATTTTTTCAAATCCGTAGATTTTGTCGTCTAATTTCATTTAAGTCTTAATGTATTCGGCAATTTCAAATTATATATTTCTCTGTATATCTATAGATAAAGAATATAAATCAAATATGTTTTTGGGTTGTTCTAATACTTTTATTTTAGTATGGAACATATTTCATCATTTTTCTATATACGTATGTTATGCGCCGTATTTGAAGAGAACAGAACATCGGTTACAACTATATTACTCTGAACTAAATTTTAACAAACACATGCTATGCCACGAATCATCTATTTGGATTTTAGATTATTCTTTTTTATATCTCCTTTTATATTTCAGAGAAGGTTAGGAGATCAAGGCTTTTTTCTTTTTGCTTGATTATTTGTGGTTAAGCGCAAAGCTATATAATTAGCGAAATGTGCTGTATCCATCACGGGTATCGAATACCGAAATTTAACGTTACAAGCTTTCCTGCTTACCGTTAAGACACTGAAGGAGGAGAGTGGAAACAAAGCGTTAGTACTGAATTTTGCGCGAAGCTACACAAGATCTATCTGCGCTATCCTGGTCATCGTCAGGTTCACAAAGAAAGAAAGAGGTAACTGACCATATGCTTAAAGGCGGTTGTGTAATTGAGTGCAGGAATGTAGAGGGCGTGCTTAAATGTTTGATATATTAATTGATACAGGTATAAAGGTGTTCCTTTATATTGGTTTATTTTTGGCTTGAGTTGTTGTATAAGAAAGGCTTCTTTAATTTTGCGTTTGTTTATGTTTGTTTCTTTATTTAGTATTTGGGTGTTTATTTAATTTGCAGTGTTCGAAAACGTGTGAAGGTGACTTTTCGTGTTCTTTGAATCTGGTTTCCATTTTTTTACTTGTTTCTCCAATATAGAAGTCGTGGCAGTTATTGCATTGTATTTTATAAATAATGTCGGTGTTGTGTTTGTCAGTGTGCTTTTTACATAGCATAGACCTAAGTTTTGCGCCTGATTTTTGAGTAAATTTGGTATTAATTGGAATGTTAATTAACAGAATATGTTCTGTTACTAGTTTTTGCCAAATGTTGGTTATTTGTCTGCTGATGTTGGGAATATATGGTATGGAGCAAGTATATGGTTTCGTGATTTTTTGATTCGTGAGATATATTTACTTTACTTGGTTGATTTTGCTTTCTGTCTAGGTGTGTTCGTATAATGTTTTCTACGGTTTGTGGAGGAAACTTATTGATGTTGATGAAGTATTGTTTTATTTTGTCTAATTCGTCGTTAATTTTATCTGGTGAGCAAAGTTTTATGGCTGTGTTTATTTGGTTTCTTAGTATGTTGAGTTTTTGTTTTGTTTCAAAACATTTTTCGGTGGATTCCTCTTTTAAATTGTGTATCGGTTCTTGTAATTTTGAGGTTAAGAAATGATATTTGATTGCTTTCTTCCTGTACACATGTGATGTTAATGTTAGGATGTATAAGGCAAATGTGATTGAAAAAATTAAGTGTGTGTTCTGTGGATGTGAATCCCGCAATCGTGTCCTTTACATATCTGTACGGCCTGGCATGGCCAATCGTGTTAAGGCGTGCGACTCGTAATCTGAGGGTCGCGGGTTCGCATCCCCGTCGCGCCAAACATGCTCGCCCTTTCAGCCGTGGGCGTGTTATAATGCGACGGTCAATCCCACTATTCGTTGGTAAAAGAGTAGCCCAAGAGTTGACGGTGGGTGGTGATGACTTTGCTTCCTTCCCTCTCGTCTTACACTGCTAAATTAGGGACGGCTAGCACAGATAGCCCTTGAGTAGCTTTGTGCGAAATTCTAAACAAACAAAATATATCTGTACCAGTATTGTTGTGGATGTAATGCTGTGTTAATTGCTTGTGTTTCAACTTGTGTCATAAAAATATTGGCCATTTGTTTGTATATTGTTGTGGTTGTTGAACATGGAATTTGTCTTCATCGTGGTGAATTATATGAAGGTTGCTGATTGGTTGATGGGAATGTCTATTGATGGGTTAGGGTCTCGGATACAGAGTTCTAAGGCTACCTTGCAGGCTTCATTGGTTGGGACTTCTGTAAAGAGGGATATGACATCGAAACTGGCCATTAAGGATTTATGATTGAATTGATTAAGGTTAGATTTGAAAATAAAAGAATATTTGATGAATGAGCTGGCTGCTGTTACATATTTGGAGAATGCTCATGCTATGTATTTACCAAGATTGTGATTAAACGATTCATTTGTGGACATTACTGGTCGTAGTGGACAATCTGGTTTATGAGGTTTGGGGATGCCGTATATTTGTGGTGTGCGTGAGTCGGTCTTGCGTAGGTAGAAATAAAGTTTTTGAAATTGTGTTGGCTTTTTCATTTTTAGTAGTATTTTGTTTAGTTGGCAAAAACTAGTGACAAAATATAACAAGCCAGTTAATACCAAATCTACTCAAAAATCAGGCACAAAACTAACGTCCATACTATGTAAAAAGTACACTGACAAACACAACGCCAACATTATTTATAAAATACAATGTGATAACTGCCACGACTTCTATATTGGAGAAACAAGTAGAAAATGGAAACCAGATTCAAAGAACACAAAAAGTCACCTTTACACGTTTTCGAACACTGCAAATCAAATAAACCGAACATGACCATAGAAAACACCCAAATACTAAATAAACACACGCAAAATTAAAAAACCTTTACTTATAAAACAACTCAAGCCAAAAATAAACCAATACAAAGGAACACCTTTATACCTATATTAATAAATATATCCAACATCTAAGCATGCCCTCTAACGCCCTGCACTCAATTACTCAACCGTCTTCAAGCATGTGGTCAGCTATTGGTCAGTTACCTCTTTCTTTGTGAGCCTGACGATGACCGAAGAACGTCGAAACGTTGTTCGCTCCTCTACATAGTGCTTTCTCTTCCCATACCAGCCGTTTTTACATTTATAATATTTTCTACAAGTGGGTTTTCTCGCCATTACGGATTATTATCTGCGCTAGCCGTCCCTAACGTAGCAGTGTAAGGCTAGAGAGACGGCTGAAAGAGAGAGCGTGTTGGAAGTAACAATGATTCGAACCTGCGAACTTCAAACAACAAGTCGATCTCCCTAACTACCTGGCTATGCCGGGTCTCAGACAGAGATAGAAGACAAATGTACGCAGTGTTGAAAGTTACATTGTATTTTAGTCCTAGTAACAGAGACTTGTTAGGCTTTTTCGATGTCGAAAGTATAATCGTAAATAGATATTTTAGCTAGTGTAATCTTTTGTTGTTGTTGTTGTTGTTTGACAATTAGTTTTATAAAACTTGTTAATACTCATTAGCAAACTGTTATGCATAAAATTATGCAAAATATAATCAAATATGAATTGAAATGGATACATTCAAGATAACTTATATTTTAATAATGTTTTTAAACTATGAATTGACAGGTAACGTGCACTCAAAATATTATCGTATCACCGTACTTGAATACCTTTTAATTCCAATAATATTTACGTGAGTGATAATTTCGAAAATAAAAGTTATTACCCATAAGGTTTTCTTTTATTAATAATACACGTATTTCTACTTTCGTAATAAAAGTAAATAACGTTACTTACTTTTATCATGTAAGTAGAAACGCATTCTTTGTCACAGCGTGTTTCAAGTAATCATAAGGATTTTTATACGTTTAACTATTTAGTCTAAAAACCGGAAGATCAGTTCTACTATTTCGTAAGTTGAAAGGTTATTTTTAATTATCCGTGGAGCCAGTGCATTAGATTCGCGTATGACGTATTCATATCATATCTGCACCCTGAGAATGGAGAAAATAAAGTTATCCGTGATGGGAAACAGAGACGAGACGGGAAAATCATGACCCCTATTGCAAGTCTTCATGCACACAAAATAAAAATTTCGTAAAGTTGGGGGTTGCACATTGTGTAATAAAAACGTTTTTTTTTCAGTGTCATATAAGCAAGAGATCCATTTGAGTAGGCCCGGCATGGTTAAGCGTGTTAAGGCGTTCGACTCGTAATCCAAGGGTCGCGCCTTCGAATCCCGGTCGCACCAAACGTGTTCGCCCTTCCAGCCGTGAGGACGTTATACAGTTACGGTCAATTCCACTATTCGTTGGTAAAAGAGAGCCCAACAGTTGACGGTGGGTAGTGATAACTAGCTGCCTTCCCTCTAGTCTTATCCTGCTAAATTAGGGACGGCTAGTGCAGATAGCTCTCGAGTAGATTTGCGCGAAAAACAAACAAACCATTTCAGTATGATAGCTTTCATTAAGTTTCTCTTTGCATTTACCAAATTTATCAGCATTGGTTTGTAGTAATAAAGAATGGACTACTGGAGGATATTGTTAGTCAGATGAGCAGCTTCTACTTGGATACCTAAATTAAATCTTACTTCCTTTCTCCAAATATTCAAGGACGTGTAATTATCAGTGATGATTATTTAACTAAATATTTAAAAAAAAATATTTAGCTAAGAGTTTAAACATGCTTGATGTATATTTGTGACGATCTGTTACTGTAAAATTTTAAACTTTTCTCCCAAAATACCCAAGAATGTTTAATGTTTTAATATGGTGATATATTAAACAATTTTAATTCTTTGAGATGACGAGAAACCCACTTGAAGGTTAACCTGAAGATGACCTTAGAAGGTCAAAACGTTGTTTTTTGCTTTATAAGTAAAAATGTTAATACCCAGTCCAGCCGTCCTGAGATACAATTTTAATTATTATCTTGTCAATAACAATGGTAAAATCCAGGGCTATATTTCTCGTAGTGAACAGAGCACAGACAACCTATTCTGTAGCTACATGTTTAAAGAAACAAGCAATGCTGTTCTATGTGTTCGAGGCTACTAGATTTGTTTTTATCAAGATGTTTCATTTTCTTGTAGTGCCCTCTCTTTATTTAAAATTTTCATGACGAGGTTTTGTTTATCTTTTTCGCAGATTATTGAAGAGAAGCAGTTCGTATGTATTGAAAAGATTAAGACGACCGGCTACACATATATGGCTGCCTCCGGCCTCACCTCTGCTTCTACCGATCTGGATTCACAGACACATATAACAGCCATGGCAGACTTTGCTATCCGCCTCAAGGAACAGCTGGACTATGTTAATGAACATTCCTTCAACAACTTTAAAATTCGGATTGGTAAGAGAGAATCAAGCATGCAACATTTTTTTTTATACCAAAGGAGACAACAGGCTATCAAAAATAACTATAATTTCATCGCTTTTATTACGAACCTGTTTCTGTAGCCAAAGTATGAAGTAATTACTTCTAAGTTTCTAATTTTTAAGTCTTTAGGATGCCAATTTTTTGTTTTTTTCTTATTTGCTAGGTCACCGATCCCAATCCTAGGGGAATATAATTTTCATTGTGAGGGAGGACAAATAACGATATTAAACTTGCAAAATTAATTAGCAACATTATTTTATTTTGTGCGTTACAAAATATTTTGTTTACTATTAAATTATGTTACTTGTTATAAGACGGCATGCATGTAATTCAGTTTTGCTTTCTCTATGACTTGATTAATGTAGACTCTATAAATGAGTTTCATTAGCTATTGTTTCTTTTTATTAAGGTTGAAACTGTGTTTACCTGTGAAATAATTCAGACCATATATATTTGTTCGTAAAATATCAAGTAGAGTTCGTTGTGGCCCGCCATGGCCAGGTAGCTAGGCGTTCGACTCATTATCTGAGTGTGGCGGGTTCGAATCCCTGTCGCACCAAATATGCTCACCCTTTCATCCATGGGGGCGTTATAATGTAAAGGTCAATCCACTATTCGTTAATAAAATAGTAGCCCAAGAGTTGGCGGTGTGTGGTGATGACTAGCTGCCTTCTCTGTTATTTTACATTACTAAATTAGGAACAGCTAGCGCAGATAGCCCATGTTTAGCTTTGCGCGAAATACACAAACAATATTTATTATGTTTAATGTAGTTGTACGTTGTCGTATATTTTTCGTTTATAATCACGTAAAAATATTTTAAGCCTTTCTCTTGAAATGTGTTTGAAGTTTTAAAGTTAATTTTCTAGTATCAATTGAATTTGTCCTTTGTTCAGCAGTTTAGAATAAAGTCTGGCGGCAGATAACGTTACATATAGTAGCTTTAGCAAAAACAAAATAAACAAATAATGAGGAAACCGCAAACAGAATAATTTTCCTTCTTTAGAACAACTATGTGTATTAATTCTTGATTTAATTATACAGCTGAATATTATTGATGGGATTAACAGGTACGTAACCTAATAATTATGGTGAAAGTTACTGTAACTGCGGAGTCTTGACCTGGTCTGATGTTAGGGCGCTCAACTCTCAATCTACCGGTCGCGAGTTTCAATCGTGTCACCGAATATGCTCGTATTTTCAACTGTTCGATTAGAGTAGCTCAAGTGTCTGCGGTGGGTATTGTTGATTAGCTGCTTTTCATCTAACCTGTCACTCCGAAATTAGGAACGTCTAATCTAGATAACTCACGAGTAGTTTTGGGCAATATTCAACAAAACCAGACAATTATCTACAGAGCTTGGGCATTGTACGTGATTTGTAGGCCACATTTCTGTATAATTCGTTATACAATTTACAATACCACAGTTACTTAATCTTTAAAACAACAACAAAATATTTAATAGTGGCGATAATTATGTTTTTTTGGGACATATATTTTGTGTTTTTATAACAAAAGGCGTTTATGAAAACTGAGTCTCAAGTAATATAAATTACTGTAAGAGCTTATAGAGCCCATTAGAAAGTTTGTTTTTCCATTCTTGTCATTTTCTGTAGGTTTAAATGTCGGCCCTGTAGTTGCTGGTGTGATAGGAGCTAAAAAACCTCAGTACGACATATGGGGTAATGCTGTGAACGTAGCTAGTCGTATGGACAGTACTGGAGAGATGGGAAAGATTCAGGTTTGTGTGAGACTGCTATTTCAAGTTATTATGAATGTAGTAATTATAGACGTTATGGTACTGGCTTATAAAACACTTTTATTACAACAATGCATGCTTTATATTTGTCACAAGAATTCTTGATTATTTCGAAATAATTTCTGGAAAGCGTGTACAGAAAGCTACATGAGTATAGCAGCCTCCGTACTCTGTGTGTGACAATATTTCACACGAAACGTACATAATAAAAAGTACATAATTTGTAGTTTTGACAACAAACAAACAAAATGTGTGATTGATATATAGATGTAAGCTATACAGTAGTAATAAAAAATGTAACATACTTTTGATATCCTGCTCTACTGTAAAGTAAGTTCAGTTTGGAACTATTGTTTACTTGATATAAAAGTTCCAACGTGTAGCTAACATAAACAAACGTTGTGCCTTACAAATTAAAACTTAATATAAAGATGATCGTGAAATAGTAAATTCAGAATACAAAATAAATAAAGATCACATATCTTTTTTTCATATTTCAAAAAATGAACCCTACGGTTGCCCTTTATTTAGACAAACAACTCTGCCAGTGTAGAGGCATATAGGCCTTGTTTCTGGCGTATTCTAGAGGTAATCGTGTCGTGAATCTTGGGTGTGAGTGTTTCGTGATCCGTTGCCGAAAAAGTGCGCTTCGCACTTTGGAACCGTGCGTGCGTTATAAAAGAGATAGTTAAATCTAACAGTTGGCGGTGGATGTAACGAGAAGCCGCCTTCCCTTCAATTTATCGATTGAAAATTAGGGATGGATATTGCGAATATTCTAAACAAAAATGATATGAGTCTACAAAACAAGAATGTTTGGGAGTTACCTCTTCGTGATTTAAAGCGAATATGTCACAATACGATTGATAAAAGATATATTGGTATATTCTTTGAGTGTAGTTATATTATGCATTTGTTCTGACATCTGCTTATACACTTGTATCTGTTGGAAATAAACTGTCTGCAAAAACAAGGAAAATTAGAATTTATTTTCTTATTATTTACATTGAATATGTTGACTTCTGTTGGGTCTCAAAATCAAGTTTATTAAAAAGCATTCTTAGAATCTCACTTTCCTTTTTAATAATTATATTATCAAAAAATTTCAAAGTCCTTCTTGCGTTGTCTTTGACACTACAGGTTACACATGACATCTACGTAGTCCTGAGAGAACATGGTTATAGACTGGAATGCCGAGGGTATACGAAAGTGAAAGGAAAGGGAGAAATGGTAACATATTTTCTAGAAGAACGAAAATCCTGAAAGAAAGAAATCAGTGTCTCAAAAATGTTAAATTATTCAAGAACTTTATCTACCTGTGTCTTCATTTCTTTCTAAGAAGTGTCCAAAAGAGATGAATGACTTCATCTCAGAGTTCGACCATGTGTCATACGACTTAGTTTAGCTCTTCAAACGTGTAAAGTGTAAAGAAGGTATATTTAAAGAGTAAATATTAAGATGTTGTAATATACATAAAAGTAATATTAATGAATTGCAACTACTTTCTTAATATACGTACTGTGGAAGTAGCAAGTGAATTTCTCAAGTAAGTCACAGACTTAAATAACGTTAATCTTACCTTGTAGAATATTGCCGAATTTCTACGAAAGAAGGCGGTTTAGTTAAAGTATTTTGTGAAAATGTTTTTTGTTGTTTTTTTCATAAATAAGTGTCTATTGTATTTTGTTTTAACAGTAACTTTAAAAAACATATATTGAAGAAACGTGTGTTCTCTCCACTGTAGTCGCTATTTAATCTCCAAAAATTCTCTTGATCTTTTAAATAACGCTTAAGTTTGTAAATTTTAGGAAACAAGATATTCGTAAATTTACCTGTATAGTGGTTACAATATATCGCTATGATGTTCTCTTAATACTTATTCTTAATTATTTTCTATATTAGTATGTGTAAACCAAAATTTATAGGAAGCTGAGTTATATTTATCCAGATATATAATACCATAGAATTAATGAGCCTTTTGTGATTTCCTTGAAAGCATGTTGCTGCCTAATTCGTATTGTTCTTAGATAATGAAATTTTCCTGCATCCACAAATATTTTAAATGTCGTATTTTCATCACTATTAGCGGACGTGAACAGAATATATTCTTAGCGTTCTGTAATCACTTATATAGAGCTCGTCTCTGAAGAGTCATTGAAAAGTTTCGTAACTGTGATATTTGATGAAACAATAAATACCAAATAGAGAAAGCTACGTTTCTGAGTTTACACACAATATCTCTTGTCTTTATATTTTAGAACTGGGAAGTAAGGTTACTAGTTACTACAAGTGTCATTTATGTTATCAAATACACTAATTTGTTGTCATTTTGTACAGTTCCTGCAACAGTCAACCTATTTCTTTCTTTCCTTTTACAACCTTACACGAATGGAAAATTGTTTGTAAAGAAGTTCGTGATACGTTTAGACAGTACTGCATATTCTGTATTTCACTTTATAGTATACTTTTTTATTCATTTAAATACAGCATGAATTACAATTTACTGAAATGGGTGAATCATTTTGAGAGTTGATATTGAGAACTGAGCAGAATATAAACTTTAAAAAAATTGTTTGTCACTAATGACTTGATTTGGTTCACCCGTTTTCCAAATGTCGTTGATCACATTATAGAGTTAGAAAATTATTATTTTAGTAACTACCCGTCGTATCTTGTAGTGGCTGTATAGTGACAAAAATAAACTTTCGACTCCCAATATTGTAGTGACCCTGATCGAAACCATATCAATAAATTGCTTTAGTTAATAAGAGAAGTTAGAATTTCCTAGATTAGGTAGAACCATATAGGAAAAATGGCACGTATTTGTTTTTACCAAAAACGTCCTCTTAGCTGAAAAATGGCGTAGATATGTCATGGAGCCTACTCCACCTTAATGTACCATAAATCTTTATGACAAACGTAAGAATAAATGTGAATGAGGTTATTGTACTAAAACCGCTTTAAATTATAAGTAAATGAAACCCATTAACTGCTCCATATTGAATTTTAAAACTAATGCCTGTATTTATTGTACGAATTGCACTGTAAAAGTGATGTGCCAACGATCAACATTAAAGTAAACTTGAAGACAGATTTCCTAGCGTTTTTCTAAATTAAACTATTAATATAAACCACTGTACATTTTTGAAAATTGATTACCTTTGATTTGAGAATCGGAACTCAACTACATATAAAATACACATAATTCAAAAGAATTTTGAGTATTTAACATGTGTTATTCAAAATATTTTCCTGTAACGAATTGGTCGTTACGTTTGTTGAACATGGGTTTTTCTTTTATACTGTATTTTTAAATTATTAAATTCCACTTTATTGTTATACTATTATATGTTTTTGCTTAACAAATATGAATTAAGTTTTCGTTTTATACGTACTACCGAAATATGTTTTAATTATAGGCGTTTAGTTTTATATCTTTAAAGCAATGCGGTCATTTTCAATATTAAAATTATATCTGACGTTGTTTACCTGAAAATAAATACTGAACTATAAGCACACGCTTTTAGAATATTAAACTTTATCCAAATGGGACTAAGGTCTTGTTTAACTTCAGTTTTTCACTCCTACATATCCTCCATTAGCACAGTCATATGTCTGCGGAATTACAATTTCAGAAACAAGGTATCGATAACTCATTGTCTAGATTTGCGCTTAATTAAAACCAAACATTTCTATAGAAAGGAACTAACTAGACAGATCTGGAATTCTTTCGTCTTAATCATTTTAAAATTTATAAGAAAACCATTGTATATTAGCTAGATTTTGCTACTGAAGAAAATCACTGGTGAATTCTACTATTAAATAGTAGGCTTAAAGAAATAGCTGAATATTAAGTGTTATGTATATGAGTTAGACGTTATTTTAGCTCGACCTTTGTTGTATTTGATAACCTTTCACATTGGTGATTTCAATAATGATAAATGTTGAGCTGAAGATACTGAAATGCTAACGAAAAGTATTGTCGTCTTGAGGCGGAAATATTAGATATACGACAGTTGCACACCGTCACAGTTTATGGAGTTTGTCTTAATTGTTTTATATTTTAAGTTTAATGGATAAAATAAAAAGCATATTTAAAACCTTTCTTTCTTATCAGAATTGAAAAAAGTAGAAATTTCGGAGTTAAATATGAATAAAACATATTTTCATCCCATTTCTTTTATGTTGAAGTTTCACTTTGAGTTGTACACATTTTAATCTTTTCACGCTTAAAAGTGGCGAAAGATATTCTAGAAATATTGCCTCAAAATATATAGTTCTTTATCATGAAAATTAATGTTGCGTATTACTTTAAAATATGCAAAGTGCATTTATATGCGTCAAGCACAGATTAACCTCGTAATACTCTCTATAATTTTCTTTTATATCTATGTACGTACGTGAGCATCAAAAATAATAATAATTTTTCCAAGAATTATATTGGAGATGACCAAAAAGTGATTGGATTATGCTTGAGATAATTAACATTTCACAGACTGTATGTCGACCTTTAAATAAGGTTTCAGAAATACATTATTTCTAAAAAAAACAATATCTCATTTTACTGTAAATAAATCTCCTAAGGAATACAGAGTATTATGAAACACATATTTGCGCAATTAGTTATGGGTCAACATGGACTGTCTTAACGTGAAGACATCCACGTGTTCAGGAATTAAATCTTGATTAGAAGATATTACATTTTTCAACAAAAATACTGCCACACACCACAAAACGTTACAAGTGTCAAGCTTAAATGTTTGAAGTTTTGAGTTTTGTAGATTGTTTCTGATAGTGTGAATCTCATGTTTTCAAAGAGATGAACATTGCAGTTTGTTCAAATGTGAACTATTATATACTAACACAGTTTGTATGCTGATTGTTCAACAGAAATGAAGATCTTGAAATTTCACTTTCATTATTAATTTTCGTTACTAATGTTATCTCTAGTTTTTCTAAGTAATTTTTTGCCATAAAGAAAACTTATACCGAGTTTCTTAGTATGATAATTTTTACTCAACTAAGAAGATTTTTTAGCTGTTCATGAAATATGTGTGAAACTGTATTAAAATAAGCAGTAGCAGATTCCATGTTACACTTATTGTTATCCCTAACCTTTCAATCAAGTTTTTATAATTTACATTTTACTCGTGTTGTTTTCCTCTCTGTGAAAGTATCTTAAAAAGCTAAAAAAAGCAAAAGAACAACAGTAGAATATCTAATTAAATATGTGAATGCTCTCTAAAATGGATTAAATATTTAAAAAATCTTTTTAAACAAAAATAATTGCTACTTTATTCGTTGTTTTAGAAAGGAAATTACAAAATACCGGTAATATGTATTTAGTTTTAAGCGCATTATTATTGACGTATTAATGCCAAATTTGCCAATTTATATATTTCAGAAACTAAAGTTGTCCATAGTCTTTCATTTGGGTTCATTGTTTGATAACCAGACTTCCATATAAAAATCACACAGAGATACAAACTTCCAAATTGTTAAAACACGTGACAGACGGCTGTGCATTATGTTTCTTGTTTCTAAAGGTAATTTAATGTTAAGTATGAAATACACTGTGAGTTTCTTAGTAATGAATGTAAATTAAATAGATTTTTAAAATCATGTAGTAGATAAAACTGCAAAAGCTGACTGATATCTTATATTGAATTTTATATGATTTCCTAAAGGCAAGTTTTATGAAATATAACACGTTGGGCCCGGCATGGCCAAGCGTGTTAGGGGCGTGCGACTCGTAATCTGAGGGTCGCGGGTTCGCATCCCCGTCACTCCAAACATGCTCGCCCTTCTAGCCGTGGGGGCGTTATACTTTGACGGTCAATCCCACTATTCGTTGGTAAAAGAGTAGCCCAAGAGTTGGCGGTTGGTGGTGATGACTAGCTGCCTTGCCTCTAGTCTTACACTGCTAAATTAGGGACGGCTAGCACAGATAGCCCTCGAGTAGCTTTGTGCGAAATTAAAAAAAACAAACAAACAAACACGTTGTTCAACAAACAATGTTTGTATGAGTAGATTGATCTAATAGAGGGTGTTCCAAGTGTGTTATAAAAATATTGTAAAATTTTATATATATATTTAAATATTATGTGAATACTGGTTTGTGTTCCCTCATTGAGCCATAAAGTATTTCCTGTAGTAAAGACATTATGCTGATAAAAGAGCGAAATACAGAATTTATTCTCAAATAGAAAATTATTACAAAGTGTATTATATTTTCATCTATAAAATAACACTGAATATCATGCCTCTGAATTATGCCAGTAATGTTTCTATAACGAGTTCCTTGAGGGCCTGTGAAATAAAACATTACATCTGCGAAAATATCAGATTTATTAAACCTTGAACTGAGATTAAATGAACGTAATGATTTAAAGAGAAACAACTACCACCTCCAGAAATAAGTTATGGATCGTATTTAAATTTTTTAATCTGGATGTTGTTGCATATGTACGTGTGTACGTTCCTATATCTATATATATATATACACACACATTTAATATATGTATGTTGGTGTGTGTATATTATATATATATATTCGTAAATTGTTGTTGCTCTTGCACTAAATGCTATAATTACTTCATGTATGTGAAATACCACCGTTGTTAATCACTTGTGGTTGGAAAAGAAAATAAACTTACGTTATTTTGAATTCTACCCTTACATGTATGTGGGTTGTTTTGTTTTTGCAATAACAAACTTTTTAATTTTATAAAATATTACGTTTCAACTTTTCTATACTCTTCACGTGAAATTAAAAATAGCAAGTACAGAGTAATTTGAACCTCAATATAATCTGTAAGACGATTTGTATTTTATTTCATAAATACTTTTGTTTTGCAAATAAAAATAAATCACTTCACTTACAAAGAACTAACTCGAATTCTCAAGCTTGCGTAAAAATGTTTCGGTTTTAGTAAATTAAAAACAAACTTACAAGACATAAAAAATATAGCCACTCGATTTAGCCTTGACAAATCACTTTCGCTTTAAAGAAGAATATGTCAGATTGAAATGGAATATTTCATAATCATTGGAGCTATCAACTGCATATGTGAACCACTTTAGGGTATTGATCACCATCGGTTTAGCTTCCCGTTAGTTTAATTTATAGTCAATACTTCCTACATAGTAGTTCAGTTTTGTAGTGTGGCATTGCGTCATTATCTTAGTTACATTGGTATTTGTTAATTAGTTTCTATGGCAAATTAACGCATTCTGTAAATTTATTCTATAATTTTTATTATTATTATCATTGAACATCCTAGAGGATTATCGTATTTCCTTTTCAGCTTTTACAGATGATTTAACTTTATTGCTTCCTGTTGCCTGCTTCATACGTTTTGTTAAGAGACAAAGAATAGTTATGATGCCGAGTGTACTCTTGGTAAATTCTCTCTGCTTCACTTAACACATTAGCAAGCGTCATAGATATTTATCTTTTTGAAAAAGTGAATCTACTTCAGTAGTTCAACCAAAAGCTATTGTTTCTGTTTCCTAAATAAGGTGCAATATATATTATTCCTTCATTGTTACTTTAACTAACATAATTGAATAGGCTGTTAATATATATATCATTTCATTTTTACTTTTAATTTTGCCTTCCAGTGTCTCAATGTTCAGTCTGGGAGCTCACATACCTAAAAAAACGGGTTTTGATACTCGTGATGGTTAAAACAAATAGCCTATTGTGTAGTTATGCGCTTAACAACAAACAAACAATTTTATTTTTTATTATTCTGTTTTCACTACAAAGGTTCTTTTGCATCGTAGCTGTAATATTGTGTTTAGGACTAAATAAACCTAATAAGTTAATATATTAATATTAAGGCTAAAATTGTTTTTAACATCTTTTTCAGTAGAAGTTTCAAGAAGTATATTTTATTAGCTATACTCATTACCGAATTCGCGCTTTGGTATCGCTCTAAGCAAATAGATTGCTTTGATATGAAGTTAGTATTAATAAATTAAAAATAATATTCGAGTACATTTAAAGAATCTTGATAAACTTCTGTATTAAGTACTAACAAGTCTCAGCATACATTTGAGTTTACTGTCCACCATTGGGACAGCAGTAAATTTACGGACTTACGATGATAAAATCCAGGCTTCGATTCCCTGCGATGGACACAGCAGATAGCACAAAGTGGCTTTGCTCTAAAACAAATAAACACTTAATACTGTTACATACATTCCACGGCCATGACTATCGACATTTAATTGGAAAAGGTGAAAATTCAAGTAAATTTTTTTTGGTTTGTTTTGAATTTCGTGCAAAGTTACTCGAGGACTAGCTGCGCTAACCATCCCTAATTTAGTAGTGTAAGACTAGAGGGAAGGCAACTAGTCATCACCACCTACCGCCAACTGTTGGGCTACTCTTTTACAAACAAATAGTGGAATTGACCGTTAAATTATAACGCCCCCACGGCTGAAAGGGCGAACATGTTTGGTGTGACGGGGATTCGAACCCGCGCTCATCGGATTACGAGTCGAGTGCCTTAACCACCTGGCCATGCCGGACCTTCAAGTAAAGCTAAAATATAAATATTTTATTATTCGATACCCTTGATCGCAAAGCACAGATAACCCATTGTATAACTTTGTGCTTAATTCTAAACAAACAAGAAATCGATTGTGTTATCTAATCATTTTCTGATTTAACCCAAAAATGATAAGAAATGTATCAGTAAATGTATTTTACTGGTTATCATATATTTGACATCACAAAAAATATTCCTTGTAAAATTTATGCGTGGCATTGTTGCATGTTGTCTACAAAACACAAAATTTCAACTGGAAGAAGTTCATTACTAGCCGTGTTTAAATACGCTCAACTAATGAGCATGTGAAGTTTTTTAAGAGTTTACATTTCTGTGTGGGCAGAGCACAGATAGTCCATTGTGTAGCTTTTTGCTTAATTCCAAAGCAATCAATCAATTAAGTCAAGAGCATTATCACAGAGAAGCTGATATTTACCTTCAATTTTACAGAAGCTGACTACACTGTATTAAAACGAATTTGGAGCCTCACCACGTTTGGTCACACTTCATCCAACAATCTCACATTTTGATAATAACCCTGCAGCGTAGTTTCCATTACAAAAAGCTCCATTTAAAGTTTTAGTGTGCAAGCATTTCACGTGTTTTCTGCATTATTATTTTCAATATTCTTCAGTTATTCTGAGCCTATGCAGTTTTCACCTAACAAGTGGTTACAAGAAAACCGTAAAATTATCTTTGTATTCTCAAGACAGCAAACTCTCTTTGTTAACGTGAAAATGATTTAAGAGGGTCGAAACGTTGTTCTGTACTTTATTTTAATTAAAGTTTTAATACTCATACGAGCCGTCTTGAGAATACATTTTTACTTCAAGTGGGTTCTCGTCATCACGAATTAAATTATCTTTATTCAAGTTGTCTTCGTTCCTTTATTATACTTCAGGAATAATACGAACTGCACCTCTGAGAAATATTACTGTAATATTGAACATTTTGTAAGTAGGTGAAGGAAAGCTAGTCTTTCACTGATAGAGCAGATGATAACTAGAGGATGACTTCCCTTACGGTTAGTGAAAACGACCTCTCACGTCGTTAGCGCTAGTTGCTATGATAACTCCAACACCTTCTGTGAAGTAAAAGAACAATATTTTTAAAAAGTGTGCACAGAATCACAAGTGAGTTATTTAAATGGAAATATCCTAATAAAAAATCCAGTTAATCAAATTACGAGTATAGTAGGAGATGATCGTCTAGTGTTCTAACGCAAGTATGAACACAATATTTTTAGTTTATTTCGCGCATTGTGTCCAGTCTATTTATTTCTTAACTTTAAGTCAGTTAGTAGTTAAATTCAGATCTACTTTATTTATCCTGGTGATCCTTTCATTATAAAGTGGACCTACCTAACACTTTTCCCGAAGTCAATTTAACCTACAAATACAATGAGGTTCTTGTCAATACTCATCAATCCTCCTTCTTGATTTTCTATGATTCAACTAATTTACGTGGGCAAAATTTTCTAATGGCGCCAGTTTCAACAGTTCGATCGCACAGAACTCAAAGACGCTGCGTCAGCCAACTTCATCAGTATATGGAACAGCATAAATACCAGTTTCTTGAGGTATGCAACGATTGAACAGGTTTGTCGTGGTAACAGCTTGAATAATCGTGACTTACGTTGCTTTTACAGATTGAGATCTTTTTTTGATTATGTTGTGTACGATTCGCTGGAAAAAACGGACGGCTTTTACTAATGATTTTCGTGTTTGTGGATTCTGACATGTTATATGACGCAAGAAGTTGTTTACAACGGCAAATATAAGATTTGTTGCAGATCTTTTTCTGAATGGTGCTGGTGCCCAAATTTGATCCACATTCCTTTGTTTTGTAATGCCACTAAGTACAATAGATGTAGCGGATCTGAAAACATCTTTATGATCGAAGCATACGAATATTTTACATTGAAAAGACTTGTTATACTTACAATGTCTACGAAAAGCCAAACAATACTAAAATATAGTCCTGATACATTATTTTCGCTGCGACTATGTAGCAAGTGAAGGGGACACGTCATTTGTTAACTTACATAATTCAAGTCGTTTCATTTAACATATTCAACCCTTAATAATTTGAGACGATCTTGAATTATACTCGTGTGAAGATCACTGTTAAGTTTTCAAGGAGATGCATGTTATAATATCATTAATACAAAGATTACTGAAGATGACCTTGATAAGGTTCACCAGCGGGCAGTATATATCCAATTTAAACACTCGACTGATGTCGCATGGGAATGCAAATAATTAAGTTCTTGTTTTTAGTTGCGACATGGTGGCTCATAGAACTAATCTTGGATTGTTTTTGTTGTTTCAAGTACAAACTTTTACCTCATAACTCCATCATCTCTTAACCGATTTAAGGTCTAATTACAATTTTCAACTCAGGATCTCAAACCCTTTCGATTGATGTGTTTGGCCACGACCACGGTCTCATAGATTGATTTACTCTAATCCTGCCTAAAATAATTCCAATTTTAAGGTAGGCTAATAGAGGTTCTGATGAAAAATAAAATTGATTCGGGTATATGAGGGCCCATTACTCGGTATTCCTAACGCACAAAATATAGCTAATAAAAATAACAAAAAAAGGTATTGTAAATCAATTTACTCTAATCCTGCCTTAAAGAATTTCAAGTGCAGCAAATATTGAGTATTCCTTCTGTTTAAGTCCGCATTCTAATAAAAAGTAATATTTTGATTTGTTGTTACTTTTAAATGCAGTCACTGACCGAAATATTTTTTTAAAAAGTTGTGAATGTCGACACTATTTCTATAATAAGCAATTACTTACAACGAGGCGATAATAATAGACTTGGATCAATCGATAACGTTTTTCATATGACAATATGTTTATAAAGTCAGCAATTTCGCTTTTACCATAATAAGCTCGTAATCCAGACACCGATATGGCAACTGTATTTTAAAACTAATTAAGGTCTAGAACTTAATTGCGTTGTTATTCAACATTAGCTGAGGAAAACAAAAGACAGAATATTTCGTTCCAGACTTTTCCTACACTGGAACTAAACCTTGAAGTTTTATACTATACATGTACTTCCTTATATTGACTCGTTAAAGCAAGGTCAATCTGACTTCCCTTTACTGTGACCATCCTGTTTGTTCTCCATCCATCAATGTTATTAAGGAATAACATAAAACTGCACCATAAATCTCAAGTTTGATTAAAATCTTAATCACTTACATAAATATTCATGGTTGTTTGAATATTCAAGGAACATTGAAAGACTTACAGATAGATAAATATGTTAGATGTGAAAGTTATGCCATATTATTTCTATTTCCATCGTCCTTTCTCCAAATATAAATCGAAAAAAAAATCTCCAAGTGGATCTGCGTTAAGTTTATAGACTTACAACTTTAAAGTCCTAGGTTCGGTTCCCCACGGTAGGCAGAGCGCTGTTATTCTGTTGTGTAGCATAACGTCAGCACAAAAGAAACGAAAATGTATTCAAAATACACTAATCATCCACCACTTTGTGTGTGTGTGTGTGTCGTTTTAAGTTCTAAAAATAATTAGGGTGAATGCTTAATAATTAAAGTAGTATCGGTAAAGCTATACAAAATCATACAGTCAGTTGTTAACTAATCCTATTTTCAATCGATTATTTGGCCCTGCATGGCCAAGTGGTTAAGGCACTCGACTCGTAATCCCACTCACGCTAACCATGTACGCCTTTTCAGCCGTGGGGGAGTTATAATGTGACAGTCAATCCCTCTATTCGTTGATAAAAGAATAGCCCAAGAGTTGGCGGAAGATGGTGATGACTAGGTGTCTTCCCTCTAGTCTCACACTGCTAAATTAGGGACGGCTAGCGCAGATATCCCTTGTGTAGCTTTGCGCGAAATTCAAACCAACCAAGTATTTTATATATCAAATAGGTGACTTTTAATCACAAAAAGATATCAAACAGAAATACATTAAACACAGCATTCGGTGTATGTAAATATAGAATATTTGCTTTTAGTTTTACCATCATGTTAGTAAGGATCCATATAAGGTCTAATAGAAATATATATCGTTTGTGCTTACTTGTACTCCCAAGTTAGATATCAGTAAGATAGAACAACGGTTATTTTCACTTCACCTTAATGGCATGGCTGTTATTTTACCTTAATGTAGTAGAGATATCACAGCATTTATTTTAATTTTGTATGTTTGTTTATAAGCACCAAACTACAATGTTTCCATGTGGGTATCGAACTCTGAATTTTAGCTTTCAGGTTTACCATTGAACACAGGAAACATTTATATTAAGAAGAAAAGTTATATACACATATGTATATATATAATTTTAACACATTTTACAGAACAAACTACTAATTTTCAAACACACCGATGATAATAATAAATACCAGAAACTTACCTTCGATATAACTCATTCTGTATATTTATATCAGCCGTAAATTGGTTATGAACAACGAACTAGTCTAACCTTTGTCTTCGACAGTGTTTGAATTTTGTTGTTGTTTGTTTCACGTGGTTTGTCAGTTACCTGACTGACAGAAAATGTAATATTTATGATTTTTCGTATAATATGGAACTAGTGTATGGGAGAAATAAAACTTTCTACCAACATTGATACTGAATAAGCACGGTACAAATATCCCTGATGTATGTGTTAATTCAGAATAAAATACGACTGCGAAAAATATGTAGCCTTCTAAATTATGCATTGGTTTGTTTGTTTGTTGAATTTATCGCAAAGTTACTCGAGGGCTACCCGCGTTAGCCATCCCTGACTTTGAAGTGATAAACTTAAAGCAAAGCATCTAGTCAACACCATCCACCACAAATCGTTTATTACCCCAAATAGTGAGATGTAACTAATCATTTTATAACACACCAATGATACCAAAGCGTGGGAAACAGTGTTTTAAACAGTTAAGTACAAAAACAAAATGTTTTTATTGGTTCGTGAATAACCATAACATTGTTGTTATTTGTACAGACGAAGAATGTAATTTAACCAACAGAGAATAATATCGATGTTAATGACAAAAAAAAAAAAACGAAACCTAAAATATTAAAACAAAACGAAAACCTAAATCTTCTCTGTCATTCTTACCACTCGATAGTTAATTTACTTTTCACTCTTTTCCCTTAAAGTAATTCAAAGTCTTTCTTCCTACTGAATGATAATTATGACTTATAATTTCATATTACAGTCGGGAGAGTTCATATTATTTAGCCTTATATCATTTTGGTTACTAATACCCAATTAATTCTACTTAAATTCTGACAGCTTGATTTTCGATCTCTACTGATTTATGTCAGCTGCTACGCAATTGCTAGTCTTGTTTGTTTGTTTGTTTAGAAATTCGCACAAAGCTACTCGAGAGCTATCTGTGATAGCCGTCCCTAATTTAGCAGTGTAAGACTAGAGGGAAGGCAGCTAGTCATCACCACCCACCGCCAACTATTGGGCTACTCTTTTACCAACGAATAGTGGGATTGATTGTCACATTATAACGCCCCCACGGCTGAAGGGGCGAGCATGTTTGGCGCGAAGGGTATGCGAACCTGCGACCCTCAGATTACGAGTCGCACGCCTTAACACCCTTGGCCATGCCGGGCCAATTACTAGTCAAAAAGCATTATTAGGAGAACACATTCAATTCTCTTTTTCTTTCAAATAAAATACTAAGACCTCCCAATATAAACATTCAAGCATTTGCAGATAATTTAAAAGAAATATTGTTATGTCATAAAAGTTTGTTTGGACTTAAGCACAAAGTTACACAATGGTATGGAAACCCGGTTTGTACATATTATAAAGATACTAGAATATTTGTTGTTTCAGTATAATCTACTCATCTGACTCTTGGAACAGACTTCTTTATTACCTCCGCCACAGAATGTGGACGAAAGTTCTTTGTATATTTGTATTTGTCAGGAAGATCTCTCGAAAACGACTGAATGGATTTAGACGAAAATTATTATACACTAAACTATGATCCAACTTACAAGTGATGAATTTATGGAGGATCAAAGTCACAAGGTTAAAAAAATCCCTGTCTTTGCTTTATAACTCAGTCAAAAACGCTTGAATTTTGATGAAACTTGATGAATATGTGTATAATATTATTCCCCACTTTGCTGCCAAAAATGGTCCGTGTCTGTTGATAATGACAGAAATACGGACATTTTTTTCGTATTTTTTTAAAACTAGAATATGATCAACGTTGCCTGACGGAACTATGCGTTGCATTGAGTGCCTTCTAGTTATATCCTGTTTAAAATATAATTATTTAATCCACCATACTGTGTTGCTAAAGGTAAGATTGTTTCTGTTCTACATTAGATTTTATGAGAAGGAAAGATCTTAAGTTTTGCGATATTCTAATTTTAAGTAATTCAACAAGAGGCAATTAACTAGTTATTCTAGTAATATTTTAAGTATCACTTTCATTATATGAGTTCAAAAACAGAGGCTTCAAGAAATATTCTACACAGATCAAACTAAAAATCTGAAACAAATCCGTGAATTCTCGTTCTAAACGCACGTAGGCTTTGACAATTATGCTTCTTGTTTTCACTTGAAATATAACAACAGTTTGTCTTTCTTTCACGTACCGTGTGGGGGCGCTATGTAATGCTTGCGTGGTGTAGAAATAAATTTCTTACGATGTTGTAGGAAGGACATCCCGTTTGCTGATGTGTAATTTAACTGGTTCGTTAAACTATGTTCTGGGAAGTTGCATCAACACCAATACTATTTAGATACTACAAAAGTACAGCATTTAAAAAACAAGAGATTTTTAAAGTTTTATTAATACGACTGCCATATCCATGATTTTATTTAATCGACTTCGTCAGGGTTCACCTCTATCCTAAATTACGGTTCTCAGGTAAGTTTGTGTAAAACTTTGAATACTGATATTTAGTAATAATTTCCAGTTAATAAAACTTACATTAATTTCATATAAGAAATAGCAGACTTCAAACAAGTAACTGTTTCAACCATTAACGTTAATGAACTAACTCATTAGGAAAATAAAACTAGTAAAAGATCGTAGTAGTGACGGTTTAACCCTTACTAGTAGTACCAGTAGTAGGAGTAAAATTCGTAAAGCATTTATTTTACTTAGACAAAGTAAACCAAATATTCACTAAATATATGGTTTGGAAATCAAGTAATTGCGTTATGTGTAGCGAAATCACATAATGCAAAAAACATGCAATTCGTTCAAATTTCTCGGCTGTGGGAAAGCTTTCTGACCTTCAATAACTTAAGGCGTGTTATAAGAGTTGGTATAAAGCATTCATTAAAAAGGTTTTAGTATAACTTATTTAGTGAAG
The DNA here is from genome assembly GCF_004210375.1 of Tachypleus tridentatus. Lineage (NCBI taxonomy): Eukaryota > Metazoa > Arthropoda > Merostomata > Xiphosura > Limulidae > Tachypleus > Tachypleus tridentatus. The sequence continues at coordinate 132,064,354 of NC_134834.1, read as the reverse complement.
AAATATTAGACATGTGATTAACCTATGATGCTTTTTAAATCCAACACAAAAAGGTTTCGACCCTCTATAGTAAGGTGAAAAGTAGTTGGTTACAAAAGAAAATTGTTTAACTTCAAAGATAGAGAAAAACGGTTAAACGCATGTTGAATTTTTAATTTGTTTTGATTCAAACATCTTCAATTTATAACTGCCTTTTGTTAAGTCTTCCTTTATAAGCTAAATTGATTCGTACTACCTAAAGCAAAAATGAATATCGGCATATGAAACATTAATGAAGGCGAATATTGCACGAGCTCTAAAAAAATCTTCAGGATATAGTAACAATGATGATGGTAAATTTTATAACATCCTGTATATGGCATGAAGTGGGAAGCTTGTTATTTTTATACATTATCAAGTAAAACACTAATATAATAAATATGAAGCCTACTTCTATTATTCAGTTTATTGCTTGACAATTATAGTGTAAGTATTTTGCCAGTTTCTGAGAATTCCACCGTTAAACAGTAGCCTTAGATAAGGGTAAATCAATATTATAATACTAGATTATCTAGCTGAAAAAATCACAAGAATGAATTAGTATTGTAAATGCTGCACATTTTTTTGAAATTTCTGTGTAGATATGTGATTATTGCGTGATAATAGGACATTTTAAGACACCGTAGGTAAAGTTTAGGCTTCGTCGATATAAAAAGCCTAGTCTTATTCTTTTGATATGGCTTTAATCCTGGAACTCGCTACTTTGCCATAATCTTGGTATCTGTAGCCATTTAAGGACCACCTAGCTAGAATCCAGGCCGCCATCGTTGTTAAGCCAAGTCATCTCTTTCTCTTCCTTTTGTCCCATTCCACATCTTTTCCCGAAAGCCACGTAATGTTAACTTAATTTAATTTAGAATAAACACGTCAATTTATCACAAGTGTTCCGGTATACACTGTACCCGCCTTTCATCAATTTATCACAAGTGTTCCGGTATACATCGTACCCGCCTTTCATTATTGTCATTCATTCCCATTGGAACCAAACCATTGATGACTGCCTTCCCTTTAGTCTTATACTCCTAAATTAGGGACGCCTAGCGCAGATAGCCCTCCTGTAGCTTTGCACGAAATTCAGAACAAACCAAACCCATAGGCGCGAGAGCTTTTGTCATTTCAGTATAACGTTGATCAAGGCCCTCATTTTTCAAGTCATCAACTGGAGATTCAGGGCACAGTGGAATAGAATTGAGGCATGGGTCTCGTGTATCAGCGCCTAGAAAAGTCTGTTGTTTCATGACGCAAAAATAGTATTTTATTATTATTATAAAACTTTCCATTCTCGTACAATGATTATAATTCATTATCTAGCGCAAAATTTCCATACCTAATAAACATGAAGGTGAATAATAAATGTATCCATTTTAGCCACGTATGTAGTGCTGAGTAGGTCATATTAAAAAGATTTTGAATATGCAAGTCAGCAAATCACATGACACCCAAAATCAGTATAGAGTTATGACGGAATGGAAAGAATCAGAACTATATTATGGCATTGCTTGGAGTTTAATAGGCAGTATGAATGCATAGCAAAGTGATCACTTTTGAAATGTGTGTAACAGTTCTTTACAATGCAAAATATTCATACTTTTCGATCGTAAAGATGTTACAGATCGGGGATTTAGAGCTTCCAAGACGGAAATAACCCTTGTAGTTAATGCTGTTGGGCGCCAAAGAAATTATGGATCAATTTTGGGTACCAGAACCATGCAGAAGGAGATTTGCAAAAAAGTCGCACTCCAGCTGTGATAAACAAATTGTAGCACGTTTTGTAACAAGTAAGAATCAACGTACACAAAGTTAAGCAGTAAGATCGTCTCCTCGTCCAAGAAAGCAGTATACAATATAATGAGAAAGGATCTGTCTGGAGAAATGACAATTCACGTGAACCTAAGTTGTTTCCAAAGTCGTATCAAGTGACTAGATAATGGAATACATATTAATGCCATTCCATACTAATTCATAACCGATCAGGTCGCCGAATGCACTGCCTGTGTTTTACTGTGTGATCGAACTGTTGAAGTGAGAGCTGAGAGATAAGCGCCCTCGCACTCGAAATGGCTTATGAAACTTTTCAGCTAGAGGGGAGTGATTTATAAATAACACAGTCGAGACGAAGATTTTTGCAACGCAAAAAATACGATGCAGAATATTCGCGGCAGTCAGACAGAGCATGACCAGATATGGTGATACGAGCCGTAACGATGTGGTAAGATTCCAAAATTATTTTAATATAAAGTACTTACCTTTACGTGTTTCTGTCTGATAATTTTGGTATAGGAGAATACAGAATATTTTGTGAACGGCCCGGCATGGCCAAGCGTGTTAAGGCGTGCGACTCGTAATCTGAGGGTCGCAGGTTCGCATCCCCGTCGCGCCAAACATGCTCCTTTCAGCCCTGGGGGCGTTATAATGTGACGGTCAATCCCACTATTCGTTGGTAAAAGAGTAGCCCAAGAGTTAGCGGTGGGTGGTGATGACTAGCTGATGACTAGTCTTACACTACTAAATTAGGGACGGCTAGCACAGATAGCCCTCAAGTACCTTTGTGCGAAATTCAAAAACAAAAAATTTTGTGAACTATAAGGTCACGTAGACGAAGCCAAAAAATCCATTTTTAAGTACATATTACACTTATTAAAATATACATAATATGTGGATACTAGTTACTTTCGTCTGCGAAGGTTGTTTTCATCCCTTCCTGAAGATGACCTGTGAAGGTCGAAACTTTGTTCTCTGCTTTATTAGTAAATGTGTTAATACCCATACCAGCCATTCTGAGATATATTGTCTTCACCCCTGTACTGTGTTTGTTAGCAAGTTTTCTCTCGAACGGCTGAATGAACTTCGGTGAAAGTTGGTATACATTTCGACTACGAGCCGTCTTAGAAGAGATTAATTTAAGGAGAGTCAAGGTCACGAAAATCCAAAAATCCCTATCTATTAACGCGGGGACAGATCTTCCACACTTGTTTTGCTCTATAACTTGTTGCTGACACACATAAATGTGAATAATAATAAAAAAAAAACAATATGGAATACTCAATAGTCGCAGCACTTGAAATTATTTTTAGCAGGATTAGAGAAGAGTAATCTATAAGACATTTTTTCCTCTTTATTTGGTATATTTTTGTAATAAATAACAAGTGATGGGCGCTCCTGTACCCGATTCAATTACTATTACTCATTGGGACTACCCTCAAACTGAAGTTCTTTTGCGTAGGTTAGATTAAATTCATCTATGAGGCCTTGGGCTTGATAAAATACATCATTCTAAAGGGTTTGATCTTCTGCGTCCAAAATTGTCATTAGAACTCAAATCGGTCAAGATATGACGGAGCTCTGAACTAAAGGTTTGTACTTGAAAAACTAAAAATGTTAGTCATCATACTCCCCATCCTTATGAAATAACCTCTTGACGTTGCGGACACAATAAAAGATACACCATGTGATAAAATGACTAGACAGAGCCTAAATACATAGGTTTATTTAGATTGTAAGAGAAAAGCTTTTATCAGGTGGAATTTAATAAGCTAAAAAAAACACGTGAATTTAATCGGGTAATATCTAACACTCTTGGATCATAGGTATTTAAACTAGGCTGTAACAGACACTTCTGTCGGATGTATTTAACAAGGCTGTAAAAGACTGTTGAATCAGATGTATTTGACAGTTTTCCACCAGGTGTATTTATCTAGATTAGAGCAGATAGTCTTTAATCAGTTTATTCAGGTAATGGCACACAGAAAGTATGTTATACTGCCTCAGTATTTTTCCTAAGCATAAATTCCGTATTATAAAGTGATTCAGATAAACAGCACGAAAGAACTACTTCATATGGTACCTGAAAGAAGTTTTTGCTTCGGAAAAATTCAGCAACCTTAAAAATGAAAGAAAAACTGTCTTGACCTGTTTTAAAGCCTATCTCTGTCTGAGAAAACAGTATTACTCAGCGATTTTATTTGTAGAAAGATAATTGCTTATTAATTGAAGTGTATAATGTATGATGAAGTCTACTATACACTGGAGGACTTAAAAATCTCTATCATGTTCATGGACTTCGCAGGTGTGAAATGTTCATAGTTCTATAAACAAATTGTTTTTTTTTATTCTGGTTTAATTATTTCAAAAAACAATGAATGTGAAGCGCTGTAGTTACAGAATCATCACAAATATTTCACATACGAAACGATGCTAATTTTCGCAGAAGGGTAATAACTTTAAACTTGCATGTACATGTAGCTTTCTGAAAGACAAAACGTGCATGCATGTGCACGTAGATACACACAATATTGGTACGAAAAGGTGGGTATAATATTATCAATTAGATAACATTTACTTTCTTCTGGGACTATTTACAATCAAAATCATAACGACTTGAAGTGACTGAACTATTAGTCCCTGCAACAAGACTTCATAAAGAGTAATGGTAATTTATAGTTTACCACGTTCTCTTTTACCAATTGTCCTCGTTACCTCGGGTGGGGGGTTTCCCCACAGTTTGTGCACCACAGATCTATATGTACAGAACTACGTACAAAATTCTGCTAAGTAAAGCAACTTCTTGTTTATACTTGAATGGTCTCTTGAATCCAAAAGTATTGTACACTGTAATATGTTAAAAGATAATAATAAAAGACTATTGGTTGGAATTAAATTACTTCCAAATATGGGTTAAAATATTAACTGTAAGTAACAACAACAACAATAAAGATTTGCATATCGTACCTGCAAACGTATTTTATACAAACATCATCAACAAAATCATCTGTTGTTTCAGTGAGTGTAGCATATGTTAAAATTATCTGATAGGCAATATATGCACTTAATGAGCCGTCTTTTTCTTTTATAGTGTGATGGTCAGTCACTAGTTCTGTTACTGTTACTATTGGTAACTAGTAGCCCAAGAATTGATACTAGGTATTGCTGTCCGATTACCTTTAATGTAGTTAAACGTTCAAAATCTGAGTCGTTAGACAGCCGAGAAAGCTCGCTGTAAATATACAAACAAGCCTTTCTACTCACCTAAATCTATTATGTTCTATTCGTCGAATAATATTTGTGTTTTATGCTTAATAACTATGCACCACTGCACTCGTTGAAAAATTCCCTTTATTGCTCACAATTTCATAAGTTTGCTTACTTCGGGGATTAGTACAAACCTAGCAAAAGTAGCCGTCTCTAATTTTTGAACTGATGAAAAGTAGCTTGTTAATCACATCCACCGCCCATGCTATAATGGACTGCTATAATCGAATAGGAGAAACATCTATCACTCTTATTAACGTACACATAGCTCCACATTGTGGAACGTTATTTTGAGGCAAGGTGACGCGAGCATTAAGCCTTTGAATTTACAGTCTGACGTGTTAACTATTAGACCACGACTGGGTTTTTTTTTTTTAATTCAAGGGGCATGCTGTGTTTAGAACATAGTTTTGTTAAAATTATCATTTATTTGTGCCATCACTGAAATGAAGTAATTGTAAGTAGTCTGTTGATGTGTTTATTATATAAGCAGAACATGACCTGAATATGCACCGGAACTGATCTAACTAATTATAATGAAATATAGTTGCCTGAAGCAATCAACATCAGTCAATGAACATTTTTCTCTAAGCCTGAAATGTTTGTTGTTGTTCCATGAAGTGTTCTATTCCGTGAAAATCTTGGCACGATTTTGCATTAAATTATTTTAGAGAATCGCGAGAATATGGCGATAATTTCAATTTCTAATAAATACAGTGTCTCTCACTTAAGATCATTGATATAACATCTATATTAATTAGTGATTTATCTATATAAAAAGAGAGAAAACAGATAGCACTAAAATCACACTTTTCTAAGCATAACTCGATATTCGAAATAAAATACCACTGAGGTTGTCTTTCCTTATTGATGTATGCTCTAGTCACGAAATCATATGGTATTTAATACTCCTCTTAAGATCTCTGGACTTATCTAAGCCTATATTTATTTCAACAGTATCTCTGATTCATTATTTAAGCCTTCCACCTTTGGGATTAATACATGTACCTTTAGAAATGAGATGCATAACTATTATTATTAATATGTTCCAAAAGGACGATATTAATGTCGGAAAACAGAAAATAAATTCTAGCAAGTGTCAGTGCGCATGCTCAATTACATATTTTTAGTTTTTTTGACTGATAATGAGATTATAAATTAAATTACTAACTGACTGACTTTTCAAAGTATTTTATGAAACTTTCCTACTGCAGAAAACCAATAAAAAAAATATTTAATGGATCCTAGATTTGCGCTGTTTTGAATAGCCTCTTCAGGGATCTAATTTTTATAGCTATCCCTAATTTGAACTACTGACCAGAGATCCCCAACCACTATTCGCCACTATTCACTATTATAGTGGTATTCGCCACTATAATAGCATTATTTTATTTGAATCTAATATGGTATTTACTATTATTTTTATCATGCACTGACAGCTAAAAATATGGAGCCTAACGCGGCATCACGCCTGTAAAATTGGATTTTTCCATTCATCCGCAACCCGTCACGTTAACCATAAAGCTATGTCCGGTCTATGAAATAATCAAGAATTACAAATATAAAATTTATTTAAAAAGTTAAACTGCGGAAATTCAACAGGCAAACAATACAAAGCAAATTTTAAAAAATGGTGACAAGCGTGAGTATAATTATTTTACTTGGTATGGATTTGTATAGGTTCCATGTAAAAAAAATGTAAAATTATATTCTTCTGTTATAGAATAAAGCAACAAATTTGGAAGGTCAAAGTGTCGCATCTGTTTTGATTCAAAATGTAAAAATCGTAAATTTCCTGTTGCTCCTGTTCTGCTGCTGACGTTACGAGAAATTACCCTGTTTGGGAAACACTTCACCCATCACTGCCATTATCGTTCCTTCTGTTTGACATATGACTCCATATTTTTGAAACCACAATTATCGCTGATAACAAATTCAGAAGAAGTAACATTAACATCAAATGATCAACGGTATTCTCTTTGAATAGTAATAATGTAGCATTAAGTTTTGAAATAAAGCTTAAAAACAAGAGAAAGCTGTTGGATTGCCCACCTATTCGTCATTATAATTCGAACTCTTAATTTTCATTCTGAAAGCAACATACAATATTCTTCCTCAATTATTTAGAAAAAATATTACTACATAAATTCCCCACACTTGTTTTGGCGCACTCTAGTTAAAAAGCGAGTGTGTGAATGCGTACTTTGTTGAAGATGGGAAATAAAGTACAGAGACTAAAGTATATTCGTAAACTACAATTTGGCATTAAAATAGTCTTGCTTATTGGAAAAAGTAGCAAAAATAATGTTGAGGTGGAAGAAAAATAAGAGTGTCGTCAGAAAGTTAACCTCTTAGAGCAATGTAACATTTGAAATATTTAGTCTAAAATAAAGAAAAAAAAATCCTGATCATCAAACAGAAGCAGTTCATTGAGTAGAGCAGAGTTTTAAGTTTACATAGGGTAAATGTTCTAGCTTCATTTTATGTTCGATAATATTTGTCTTTAGTCTAGATTAAAGTACTAGTTATAGCACAAGCTAACCTAACTGTATCTCCAGTCTGTTGTAAAGTTATGGATCAAATAGACTTCACAAATAGAGAGAAAAAACAGTAAAATATCGTCACTGTTGATGGTTTCAATACTTAAAAGAAGTATCTATGCCTAAAACTGCCCTATTATATGGTTAGAAAATACGTTATCTGCTTAAAAAATATTTTTGTTATCTCTTCTGCTTCATTATAAGGACGGCAGAAATCGAATATTTTTATTTTTTGTTCATGTTTCACGATACTCGGGATCTTTAACATGAACTCGCAAGGAAATTGTTTGACATGTTCCACTGGATAAGAACGTGTTAACCAGAAGTGAGTGCTGCAGTGTGTTATTTGACAGATATCTCAAACATAGAAGTGGAAATAATGCATAATTCTCTGAAAACTTTGATTTACCGATTGGATCCTCTTTCAAGAACAGGTTAATAAAGGATATTTTCAAAGACAGAAGAAGAACTTGGTCAAACAAATAAGAGTCGAGGATTAAATTTATTTGAGATGTGGACTTATTGAAGAAAGTAAAGAGGGTGTGATTAGTGGACTACGATAACAAGAGTAATACTTCTAACTAGCGTATATCCCGTCAAAATTGACGGTACAAGTGCTATTATCCCTAACCTCACATTTCACTGCTAAGTAAAATAAATACATCTTTGCTTCACTAACAAAAAGGCAGAAAAGTGTAGTTGAGGCAGTCAAATGTCGTTAAATTTCTTTGTGAGCCATCCAAAATTAAGACCATTCATGAAATAATTTCGTGACATGTTTTTAAAATATGTATTCATAAAATTCAGTTACATTAACAACTTCTAATATATAAAAAAGCCATTGTAGTTTGATAGTAGTGTGTTCCAAAGGCTTTGTCATATCGCTTAGCAACGAAAGTATAACCTCGTATTGTTGTTACTTTGTGTTGAAAGTACAAAATGAAATGTATATAGACAACAAAACTATAAATAAATTGTTATTAATTTAGAGACTCCCTTAATTGTGGAGGTTTATTTTTATTTAAAACTTTTGTGATACAACTTAATATAGCTTAATTCAGAAACAATTTGTTTAAAATTTAAATAAATATTTTTACTTTCATGATAAATTTTATGCACTTGACTTTAGGCTAAATGATCACATAACTACCTCTTTACTTTAGGCTTATTATACCGACATTCATTACATAAAGTTTCACGCCCCCCCCCCTCACAGCCCTTTTGCAACCCCGTTACTGAAATCGTAAGGGGTGATAGTAATTGAACTATTCTATCTGGATAAGTGATTTTGACTTTTGTAACTCCTATTTCGAGAAATCAAGTATGACATGACGTGACACACATTAGCTTTTATACAAGTTAGATTAAATTATTATTTCTAAAGGATGGAACTAGACATAATGACAAGACTCTTAAGCTCATGTAACAGCTGAGAAATAAAACTAATATGTATAATATTAATAGTAGGAACACTATTTGCCATTTAAAAAATAACAAAGGTCATTTTTACACATTTGTTGATCCTCCTCAGTGTCATATAATAACATGTCTGTGGACTTATAATGCTGGAAATTGGGTTTTGATATCCGTGATGGGCATAGCACAGATAGTTCTTTGTGTAGCTTAGTGCTTAATAACAAACTACTCATGTGTTACACTAATGTAAAAATTATAATCATTGTCATTTGTAATGTATAAAATCATGTTTATACAATCATACGGAATAAAATTAAACATTAATACAACTAACTGCACTTATGTCCCCGAAAGACTGCTTGGAGAGGCCACCTGTTTTAACCACTCGCGCCTCTATTCCATTATGTAGTTTGTCAATCAGTCAGTACACGCTAAACTGTAGTCACGTAAATGATGCTTAACGTTGTACATTCTACTGCCGTGATGTCAATAAAACACGCGTGTGCTGTGAATTACGAGAAAAAATATGCAATCTGTAAGCTACAACACAGAATGTCATATAGATTTCAAAAGCAATGAATAAAAATACTTGTAACTTTTTAATTTTGGTTTTTATTTACACTTAAAGGAGAACATTTTTGGGGACTCGGCAGAAATGTGTGTGTGTGTGTGTATGTATATATATAAAATAAATGAATATACAAATGGTATATTTAACCTATGTAGTAATTAAACTAACTGAAGAACTCATCTATTGGTGGATGAAATAAAAACTCGTTTGTAACAAAAGATATGAAATTGTACTTTTATTTTTTTAAACATAAATGCCCTTCAGTGGCACAGTGGTATGCCAACATTCTCATTCCACTAGAAGCTGTGTTTCGATACCCGTGTGATACCTATTGCATAGCTTTGTGCTTAATTCAAAATAATCAACCAATCAATCATAATAAATATTAAAAGTACAATAAAAAATATGTAAAGGTACCAACAAAAAAAGAAATTGTTTTCAAGAATTTGTTAAAATGAAATTAGATGGGGGATCCAACCCCCCTCATGACCTTCTTCATGACATCTTGTATCACTGGGTTAAATTATGCTGATTTGGTGGCTTTTTCCAAAATTAGATGTGAAATTAGATGGAGGGTTTAACTCCTTCCCCCCTCATGATCTTGGTTTTGTTATGTTGTGTCACTGTTAAGTTGGTACTGATTGATCAAGAAATGTGGAAACGTATAATGAACAAATAAGAAATGATAAATATATGACTATGTATTTTTCCCAGACTACACACTTTGCTTTACATTTTAGTTTACACAAATCATTTATACTACTATAAATAACAATTTTTCAAAAATATATAAATATTGGAAGTGAAGTTTCATCACACATTCTGATAGAAAGTTCATTCTTTTGAAGCAATGTCCCTAACAGCGTTCTGAATAACACTGGTACGAAAATGGTGTCCATCTGAAATGTTCACCCAGTGTGAAATAATGATATATTTTGTTATTTTTAATCAAAAAGTTTTAGCGAAAAGCGGAGCTATAAACCTTCGCTCTTATGCTGAGCAACTGAGAACATTGCTGCAAATGAAGTTATTAATAATCAGTTTAAATACCTAAACATGAAACAGTTATGCTTCATTGTGAAAATTAATTTCTTGGCAGAATACCGGTATAAAAAGTACTGATTGGAAGGAAATTGCTGTCTTACTGCACAGAAATTGCAAATAGTCGTTTCTTGTAAAGCTAAAATTTAATCATGTCGGTTCAAATCCTCTAATTCAGTTAGTGAGTATCTTTTTACATTGGTAAAAGGTAATTTGTATACCTATGATGATCTTCACAGCGGGTGTTAATTTTATATTCCATAACTTTTATGACTGTTCCATAGTAATTTAACCTCAGGAACATGTTTTTCATTTGGTTGCAACACAGATAGCCCATTGTGTAGCTTTGTGCTTAATTCCAAATAATCAATTAATCATTCGGTTGCCGCTTCTATTTTTTTCCTTATCTAATATTTTTTTGCTTTAACTTAAAAATAATGTTTTACTTTTACAAATATTAACTGAGAATTTGTTATAACGTATTTGCAAGCTTTTCTTGAACAGTCGTATTATAACTTTTATCCATTTATTTGAAACAAAGAAATTTGTTCATTAGAGAATAGTAATAAATTTAATTAATAAGAAAGGTTGATATACATATGTAATAAGATACAATTCAGATCTCTGTGTTGCTTGTAACAGATTAACTATCGTACATTTAATTTAGTGTCTATGCTTGTTTCTGTATAGTTTTCTTTTTGCATTTTACGTATATTCTAACTGTGTATTGCACAAGTCCCTTCTGTTCTCGGAATTTATAGAAGATTCGTGAAAGTGGGCATCAACAATATTTGTTTTACGAAAACGCGCTAGAATAATGTTAAAACGTAAAAACTCGCGTGATTCTATATAAAAACCGACGCACCGAGAGACAAAGAGTATTATTAGTAGTCAGCTACAATCAGTGTGATATAGGCTTCGGAAACGTAATTGTTTTTAAAGTTTATTAATCGGAAAACTACAGAATTTGATCAGGAACCTTTTGAACATTAGCAACCGCCAACTTCAGTAAATCACTTCAGACGTTACTATTTCTACGAGGACGTTAAAAATCTTCTTCGGTAAGACGTGAGCTTTTAAGCAGTGTGCAGCTAGTCAAGAAAAACTATTAGTTTAAGCGAGGTGTATGACAATATCAACTCACATTTAATTTGATCACGGTGGGCCTTGATCGTCGATTAAATAATCAGTTCTAGACAGGATATAAAACTCAGTATCGTTTGTAAAATTCTTGTATATAAATCATTTGTAATAACTATTAGTAATAACAGTTTTTGTAAATTGTATTGTTCTTAAGTTTGTATATTAAAATATATTTGTGTTAAATAAGAAAATTGTGTGTATCGCTCTTGTTAGCAAATGTCATAAATTTGACACACATTAACATTTAATTAACTACTAAATTCAAATTTCCTTGTTATTTGATATAGTAATACATAACATACGTAATACAATTAGTCGGGAACTCGTCCGAAATAAATTGTACGTAACATACTTCATAATTTTTGTAATTAACTCGAAGAATATTTACGGCGGTTTTCATACCCTTCGTTTGAATTTTCCTAATTGTATCATTTTCATACACGCCATTTAAACTCTTTCTTGCAGGCATTATTTGTTAAATCGACATATTCTTGTCTATTGGGAGAAAATGTGTACGCACGTTGACGTAACTTTGTTTAATAAAAATACACCTAAAATAAAAACTGAAGTAATGTTATTTATAACAGCATACAGAGTATGAAACAGTTATGAACGTTTTAGGGTACGACAGAGTTTTACTAGCGGAAACAAATAAACTCGCATAATGAAGAATAAAACCTATAGTAAAGAAAAAAGAAGCTAAAAGGTTTACATAGCAGTCTCAAACCAACCGAAAGTAAATTACTGCAAAAAAAAAGTGTAAAATTGTAATGAAAACAAAATTAGGTGAATATGCATAAACGTCTGAATAAATGTTCACAAAGTGATAAACATATGGTTTTCAACGAACTGCGCATCAGTATTTTAGGTACAAGTAAGCCAAGAAAGTTAATATAAGTTGTATGTAGTGTAATGTTGTTTTTGTTTGGAAATTAGACGCGGGGTAAGTGTTGTCCGTGTGAAATACTTTACAAATAATAAAAAAACAAAACTAGTTGAAATCAAAACCAGTCGTCATTTGATGCCAACGACAGTAGTCCATCGTGCACCATACTCCTTAGCTTGGAAAGTTTTGACTAAGCAAAATGCAGGTAAGGTGATTCTGAATGGGGAAAAAAAACGATATGCAATTTGGACTCATCAGATAAAAGCCTCTTTAAAAATACGAGATTTGTAGAGTTTCATCGAGAAATTTGTGAAAAAGTTCAGGACAGACAAATTCAAGCGTATTATTTATATGGATTTATATGAAATAACTGCCTCCCCCAGTGGGTCAAAGATAAGTCTGAAGGCCTACGACTCAAAAAATTGGGTTTTGATACCCGTGGCTGTCAGAGCTCAAATATTCCTTTTTATAATTTTGCGCTTAACAACAACCAACTATCATAAATTGACTAACTTATATTTCAAATATCGATTGTGATTAAATAAGTAAGAATTAAGCAATGAAAATGATTTTTAAAACTGTTTTATAATTTGGTCACTTCTATTTCTACCACTTCTAACTCGTATAGAATATACCTGCTTTTTCTGTTGGAACTCTTAGCATTCTACTCAGCTCTTGTTATCGGAACTGCCAGTATACTGTGTTTTCACCACACACTGATGAACTAATAGTATGTTACTCAGCTGTTTCTGTTGTAACTCCTAGTATGTCGTAGATCTTTCTGTTGACATTTCTGTGGATAACACAAATATCGTTCTATTCACGATAGATATATTTATTGTTAACATTATACAAATCTTTCCCTTTTTAAATTTTTTGTCTTTATTTTTCTTCCTTCGTTTATTAATTTTGACTATCTACGTTTTATTTTTATGAAATATGTGATTTGTTTGTGATTTTCTTATAGCAAAGCCGCGTTGGGCTATCTTCTGAGTCGACCGTGGGGAATCGAACCTTTGATTTTAGCGTTGTAAATCCGTAGACTTACCGCTGTACCAGCGGGGGACATTTATGAAAGAATAATTCATATTGCGTGCTAACTTGTTAAGTTTTGTTACTCATGCGTTATTCCATAATACTCCCAAATTTTTTAAAGCTTTGGCGATTGAATATAAATTGTTGATGCAATTTTATAGCCTGTACGATCACTTAGGCATTTACGACAGGGCTTCCAGTTTTGATCATGGCTAAAACCATCACAAAAATAGATCTTATGATTTTCCTGGAGATGATAACAGATTATTAGACGAAACACAGAAAAAAACCTAGTTAGCAGTTAGTACTAATAACAAAATTATATATATTTTATACATAATACAAACCAAACCTTAAAAATGTAACACTGAACAATAAGAATAAAGTTACCTTTGCACAGGCTATTGTGTGGAATATAAGATGAATTCTGCACATAACTGCGGAAGTTCGACCCACATAGCAATGGAAATACACCGTCTATCAGTCTTAACCTTCATAATTAATTAGGCTTAATTATGTTATAGGCTTCTACCAAGTGTAACGAATATCTTGAACATCCTTTCTTTTACAGCAAATATTCATTAATTAATAAACTAGGTCGCGTTTTCTGTTCAATTTGTCGTGATGGTGGATAAAAAAAATAAATGAATATTTTCTGTAAAATTCTTATCAGTTCCGTAAGTGTGCGTACCAATTTGACCACCAAGTTTTATTTAAGCCGCACACTCGTATTTTGACTGCACCTTTTGCTCACACTAAAGGTGGTTTTGAGTAAATATCATAATTATTTTGTTAATATATATCAACAAACCACAGCGAGTAATAAAGTGGCACCCGATTGTAACCCATATTAGCTTTAGGGTCGCAACCCTGTTTTTCGAAACAAGCCTATACGTTATAAATCCAACTAAATTCTTTAATATATATGATGGTTATTTTTCTTCTGTAAAACGGTGTTAACAGCTTTATTTATAATAACGCAATTGAATTTTTAGATTAACAGTTTCCTATCATCACTCGCATGTAATCGGTACAGCCGTATCATCTATCATTATTTATGGTAAGTACCAAAGCTAAACGTGACGCTAAACACTCTTTAATTAGGATAATTTCATAAAATTTAGTAAACTTGTGTTGAAAGGTTTGCAGTCAAAAATGAATAATAACCGTTCACCCCTGTGATTATTTCTGCAACTTGATCTTGCTAATCTAGTTTGCCTAGCTTAACCAAATTTTATGTATCTGCAAGTGCTTGCACCCAATGGCTTTACTGCTATAAATTAGCTGTCTTTAATTCGAATGCCAAAAACTAAAAAGTCCACTTTTACTTTTAGGTGAAGCCTTAGTAAAAAGTTTAAGACTGATAATGTCCACATGACTTTTCTGCACAGGTGTTCGCAAAAAATGTGGTCACAATCAAACAGCTTTTGTTGAGTAACTTTGCACATATACCTTATATTTAGATTAGATTTGGCACCTAATTGTAGGTTTTAAATTTTTTCAACGTACCAACTTAGAAAAAATGTCCATTAAAATTACGTGTTTTTTTCTATCAAATAGTTTCCATACTTTCTATTCGAAGAAAAAAAAGAGGAAGAAATTTAATCAAAATTGGAGATTTTACATCTCGTGTATTTCTTAATGGGTTGCCTTGAAATTTGGTATGTGAAATAAGGATTCAATAGAACACATCCACTGAAAATATATTATGATCTGGATGAGCACATTTCGAGCCAGAAAAAGTGAAAATCGTTAAAATCTAGAAATACTCAGCGTGTTCCGCAGGTTGTTTTGGCCGCATGACACACTACTGCGTGTTTTGATGATAAAACTTTTTACATTATTGTCTCGTCATGATTGAGCAGTGTTGAGTAATTGCCTCTACGGCATTAGATCCCGGGTTCGATTCCCCGTGGGGTACATAGCATATGTAGCCTAATGTGGCATTGCTCTGAAACAAACAAGCAAGCACATCAGACTTTAGTAAAATATGTTAAACACAATCAGATGTGATGGAATTATTTAACTATTTTTGACTTATTTCAAATACTTCACATAAATTAATTTGTATTTTGTAACTTTTATTATAATTGTTTTTTTTCGTATAATGTTTAACTGTCTTGAATAAATACTTGAATTTTGTGAATTATCGGTGTCTGTTTTTATTACCGTCTGTCCAATACTTTTTGAACATCATGCGACATTCGTATTAGAAACTATCTACGGTACGATATTATAATATTCAGCGAAAAATAAAGAATTTCACCATTAACAGTACATGCGCGTAACAAGAACTTGCATGGTGTTTATGTATGCAAGGAATAGGGTGGAAGTAGTAGTAGAAACATATTTGTGATGTTAATGTCCTAGAAGATATTGTAACATGATCTCCGCCCTTGTGACGAACTTTCTTTTGGTTTCTAGACTTGCTAAGCTGCCATCTAGCAAAACGTTTTCGGAAGGAAAGGTACATCTGTGGATTATTTGATCACATGAACGTATAAGATTTGACTTCTGATAATAACATATTTTTTAAAGTAAATAATACATGAAAATGTAAAACACGCACCAGAGTGCACTACCCTTTCATAGTATTGGCTACCATCTGCTTTGGTGGAATGGCAGTCATGATACACGCGTCTGGGTTTCCTCTAAGGCAGAAGTAACTTGCATAATCATAAATGTTGAAGCTTTCATACTTCTACGTAATAGACAAGTGCGGCTAAAGTGTAATAAAAATTCGTTATACAATATACAGAACTGATATTTAAACAAAAAGTATTAAACACCGCAAAAAACTAGGTATAATTTTATCATTCCTACAGATTGTGTTGAATAGAATATATATATTTTATTTAATGTCGACATTCTAACTCGGCAAAAAATTTTAAGCTCGATATCTCTACTTCATAAAACAAAACTCGTTTTAAAAACATTTGATTTATCTTGTACATTTTTATGTTAATTAATATGAGATAACCCATAATCAGTACTATATTTTCTATGTTTTAAGTCTCCTGTGGGACAATAATAACTCTTTGGATTTACGATGTTAAAATCAGGCTTCGATTCCCCTCTTTGGACACAGCAGATAGCCCAGTGTGGCTTTGGTATAAGAACACACACCCTATGTCTTAATACATTGGCTCGTAAGCCTATTTTGCCGATACTTCCCAGGGTCCCACTAGTCATTTTACAATTACTTTTTTTAAGAAGAATGTATATGTAACCGTTGTGTCCCAGCCAATAAGTGGCCCTTAAAAAAATAGAGCATAACTCACCGGTGGGTCGTGTTGGAGCTAACGTGTTAAAAAAAAAGCATAAGGTTATCATCTTTTTCAATAGATGGCACTGTAAGACATTTAAAAAGTTGGAACAAATTACTATTGCAACCTATAATAATTTTTTATCGTGTTAGATATCATTCGTAAGGTACTTTTAACTAATCAAATGAGTTATAAGCAATCGCTTTCTGGGGAAACATTCCTGCCAGTAGAAACACCAGCAAACAGAAAGTGTTTGTTTTTTAATTTCGCGCAAAGCTACACGAGGGCTATCTACGCTAGCCGTCCCTAATTTAGCAGTGTAAGACTAGAGAGAAGACAGCTAGTCATCACCCACCACCGCCAACTCTTGGGCTACTCTTTTACAAACGAATAGTGGGATTGATCGTCACATTATAACGCCCCCACAGCTGAAAGGGCGAGCATGTTTGGTGTGATGGGGATTCGAACCCGCGATCCTCAGACTACGAGTCGAACGCCTTAACTCACCTGGCTATGTCGGGCCAACAGGAAGTGAACAATAGTTTCACAACGAAACATATTGTGGGGAACGTTCTTGATGATGCAATGAAAAAAAGGTAAAGCGAAACGAAGATTCCATCAATAACTTTCAAGAAATACATGTTACAATGTAACGGTCAATTTCACTATTAGTTTGTAAAAGAGTAGCCCAAGAGTTGGCCGTTGGTGGTGATAACTAACTGCCTTTCTCTCCAGATCTGCTAAATTAGGGACAGCTAATGCAAATATCCCACATGTATCTCAAAACAAACAAACCGCCTAGCTATAGCAATTTGCAATAAGTCTGAACAATTCGTGAGGAAAAATTGAATTATTACCGCTTCATTTTAGAATGAGAAAAAAATAATGTGATTAGAGTATGGGAACAAAAGACTAAATATACACATGATAATATGCCAGATAATGGCATGGAAGACTAAAAACATAACTGCAAAGTACAAACTCCTTTCTAAATGGAATGAAAACTAAAAATCAAGGTGGCTTTTTTTTACAGTGCTTCCGAAGTTGTATCGGGTAAGTATAATGAAAGTTTCGGTGTTCATCGCGTTATATCTCACAAATGGTACAGTTCAAGAAAATTACATACGAGTGTCAAGGGCACCATATGTATTCCACCATGGTCATTACTGTTGGGTTTTTTTTTTTTCACATATTTCTCAGAAGTATAAAGGGGTTTGTCAATGGCACTGCAGATCACTAATCTCGCATGAAATTGGCAAGTGTGCAGAGAAATACTATTGAACTGTTATTACACCAGAGTATGTAATGCTGGGGCATTCCTCATGGAATATTTAAAGTACGTGATATTCGCAGAGGACCTTGTTCCAGATTGTTGTGCAAAATAAAATTTAAGGAGACAGGTAACACTTGTGATAAAACACTCACTAAAACTATCGCTGAGATAAGCCTTGCTGTGAAAGAACTCGCCAGTACAAGAGCGCATTGTTACAGCAATGCACATTGTGTATCTCGATGTCTGAATTTGTCAAATTTAATGGTTAGTAACGCTTTTCAGTTAACTTTGGGAACGATCCCTCACAAGGCGCACCATGTTAAGCCCCGGAAATGGATTTAACATGATGAGTTAATTTTGCCTTGCATTTTGTGGAAAGACTTGGAATTCGATAAACAGTGTCGTACTGATGTCTTATGGACTTAAAAAGCATACTTCACCCTATCTGGAGTATCAACATGCGCAATGCATTATATGGTCAGAAACTAACGCACATATAACATTTCCCCACCCCCATCCCCATACACCTACATGATGGTAAGGCAGTGACTCCCGAACTTTTTTCACTGACGACACCCTGCGAGATGAAAATGGACGAATCATTTTTGTAATTCACATGAGCTGACTTGTATTCAAATATTTATGAGAAAAATTGTCACTTCTAACATCATTTAAGGTTTAGAAGTTTGGTTGCAATTTGTAACTTATTTAGGATTGTGTGTGTTTTGTAAAAATAAAGCACTGTTTGAGAGATACATGTTTATCTCATCACGTGTTATGTTAACCAGTTCCACCAGGCATCATATTATTTCACTCAAACAATGCTATTTTTTTCCTGACCAGACCTATTATCTCAAAAGTCAGTTAGAAGTAATAAAGTATTACTGTTTTAACATGAGGGAGTAAAAATTTAAATGATAGTTATATGTATATATCAAACTTCGATCTTCTCATTGTTGTAGTTGACGCTTTATTCTAGTCAGCAGTTCTATTTTTAGCGTGGTTTTATCTGTTGCTCCGGTATTATGAATACCGCATGTTTCAAATTCCTAATTATTTGGTATTGTTTTTGTACACATAGAACCAAACAAAAATGTGACAATAGCTGAAAGAAGTTATGAAAGTTTGCAAACTTGTTAAATATTGTCTTAGACACCTTTCTTTTACCAACTGGTGTTTTAATTGATATAATTGCACGTCAGACCAGTCGTTGAATATGAAGTTGAGAAAGTTAATACCACATTATGGGGGATTAATTATCTAAGAAGCTGAATGTTAGAAAAACTTCCACATGAATGCGTTGAGATCGACGGAATTAAAAGCATGTTCCGAAGGCGGTTTATAGTTATGTTATTCCATCAAAACTCTAACTTTTAAAACAAAATGTGATGGCATAATTGCAGATACAAATGTTGGCAAAATTATTGCTCTTTTCGTAAAAAGTATATATTCAAGTACATAGACTTTGGCGTGATGGAACAGGAAATCAAGAAAATATTTTGACGGTTGACACAAAAAATTGAATTGTTCAAAGCTTCCTTTGTTTTCACTCTTGAACAATTTCCACTGCCTCGTGTTTTTTTTTCATTTAGCTGCATATGAAAACTAATCTTGTGATGCGGTACGTATGAATGTTGAGCTTTTGATGAAAGTTTCCATTCATATATTTACTATAAAGTAACTCGTAAATAGTCCGTCGAAAAGTGTAAAAAGTTGAATTAAAGTGGTCTCTAGGAAGTACGACACGTCACGAAATAGTTACAAGAACAATCCGGCATCAACCGGTTTTGTTATTTCATGAAAAATAATTTTGACGCCATTCACACTGCTTCTATTTATCGCAATAAATCAGTATTGCTGTATTACTTTATGAAATGTACTTGATTATAAATCCAAGACTTTGTACTAAGAAGCACGAACTAAATTAACATGAACAAGAAATTAACGAGAAATCTGAATCTAAATCACATTTTAGAAACAAGGAAAATGCCTTAGTATATTCACTTAATTATATAATGAATACTTTTTGAAGCGATAACTTTGAACTGTGATGCATACACAAACTTGATTTAAAGTTTGGCAACTTTTATAAACTAGTAAATTATTCGTTTGTAACCACAAAACCTGGAAAGACAGCTAGGTCGAATGTAAGTGAGAATGGCACATTATTTTGTCCTTAATACCGCCACTTCACTGCTCAGTAACAGTAATACAGATCGATACAAGTACAGAAAAGACTTGATGAACCAAGTAGAATGGGGGATTTGTGTATATTCGAATAACTAGCGAAATTTGAAGAACTGTGTGCAAACCTACTAATGGTAATAGTCTCAATTTTGTACTTCTGAGCAAACTATTTAAGCATCTTAGCTCTCTTAAATATTTTGTACACGTGAATGACCTTAAAATATATCAAATATATTTTGTTTGGCATCTATTGTAACAGAGATCATTACAAAAAACATTACTAGGATATCTAGTTTTCGGTTAATGTTACTTGATTTTCAGTAGCTTAAAAACTGGTTATTGCTTGACAGCAGTTATTCTCGTATGAATTTTAACTTCCATATCAATGATACTAAATAAGAGAGGGAATTTCATTTTACTATTTTCTTGTTAATTAATTTTATAATACTGACTTTATGTTAAAGTTAAAATGTCTTTTCTACCTTCAAAGAAAAATGCTTTCACATTTTTTGATATATTTTAATTTCTCAAGATTGTTATTGTTGTAAGCTGCAACATAATAGTGGACAATATTGTGTGAAGTAAAGTTTAAATCCACACAATATCACATTCATACGGACACATCTCCTCTTCAGTCCATCGTTTCTTTTTGTGATAAACACTTACACTTATTATGAAATATCGAAACTAGCATTTATATTAATTTGGTTTTGTTTCATTAGTGTGGAATTAAACTCTATTGTATAGTTGCAGTGTTTCAGTTTAGATATTAACTATAATGCGTGTGAGGTTAAAATCAAATAAGTTCATAAAAATACTTCTACAATAGCCAGAACATTCATGGCGACGACAGGTATCTAGAAATAATAGCGCATAGCAAGCACATATCTCTCTGAAGCATAGAGTTAGTTCAATTCGTTCAGTGCCAGTCAAAATGAAGTTACAAGGTGCCAGTTAGCGTGTCTGTCTTGTTACTCAATTTCGTGAGATACGTTTATCTAACAAAGCTAGTTAGGCCTATGTGTCATAGTTTATATTGGTTTGTTCTTCGTTTGTTTTGAATTTCGCGCAAAGCTACACGAGGGATATCTGCGATAGTCATCCCTAATTTAGCAGTGTAAGACTAGGGAGAAGGCAGCTAGTTACCACCACTCACCGCCAACTCTTGGGCTACTCTTTTATCAACGAATAGTGGGATTGACCATCACATTATAACGCTCCCATGGCTGAAAGGGCGAGCATGTTTGGTGCGACCGGGATTCGAACCCGCAACCCAGTTTATATTGAAACGTATTTAGGTTAAACCTGCATTTAGTTGGGGAGTTTGTGTTTAAACGTTCTTTGACACTTAAGCCTACTAATTTTGTCAAAATAAACGTAGACTGTAGAGTTATAAAAGAAATTACCTAATATATTATTGTTACATGAACCGGAAATAGTTTTATTTTAACTTACTAACTCAAAAAAATCAGACAAACGATAGAAGATTTAGAACACGTTACCAGACTTGTCTAAGATGTTGAATTAATTTGGTAAAAAGAAAAAAGGTAACCTTATCTAATTTCAACATGACAACACAGTCCAGAAAAGAGATAAAAGCTTTGATAGAAATGACGAAACAGTTAAAAGAATATCAAGTTCTTAGAAAGAGACAAAGTTAAAAAACAACAGAAAGATAAAAGATAGAATGAGAGAGAAAAGTAAAATAATGTTAAGAAAAATTAGACCGAAATTTACAGAAGATGAAAGAAAAGACCAAACTTAAGGTTTAACAAGAAGAATGAAACAGAAAATTAAAAGATAAAAAGAAATGTATATAAAATAAAAATAACAGTACAAAAGAAACAAGTTAGAAAAATGAGACATAATATTGAATTTTTTTTAATCTGAAAACCAGGTTCATGGAACTTTCGGTACAGAAGTATTCCAACAACAACTTTGGAAACATTCAGAAAGACATTATCAAAGTACAGAAAAACTTTTAAGACAAAATAGAAGAAGTACAAAAAGAAGTTAATGGCAGAATAAAACATTTGAAAAAAGAATTGATAAATGTAGAACACAAACCAGCCACTTCTCTTTCTTATTCTAACCCAAAACACAATGTACTGTTAAATTTGGAACAGAAGAATTTGTTTGGTCTACATTTATTACTCCTGTAGTTGTGCCATATTTTACTGAAGGACCCTTTGAGACTAATCCAGGTATGTTACAATCAAATGCAGTTCTAAAATATAAATAACTAATTTAATAATATCACTCAACTGAGAATCTTATGAACCACGATGAAAAGGTACCAACAGAGGCATATCAGGCTCAGTTCAAAATAAGTTCCAGAGTGAGCAAATGGAATAACGGAAAATAAATTATTTGTCTTGCCACTTAGTTAAAAGGACTATAGCAAGTGTCAAATATTAGTACCTGCCTTATAGAACAAAATAAAAAGATTGGTATGTCTCTTATAACCTGTGAAATAATTTAAACGTCATTGTACTAAACGCGTACGTGTAACTTTAGCGTACCACTTTTTAAAAATAACTAAATATCAAAACTTCCGTTACGAACGATTGCCGAGTTATTTATATCGTTTAGAAGCTTAGCTCCTAATGATTTTTAAAAGTTAATCATTTTTCAGAACAAATAAGTTTTCAAATCCGCAAGTCCTTAACCAAATGTTTTCACACCGTATATTAGTACAAATAATAAGCAGTTTATGTATTTCAAATACACCCAACAACCATGCCAAATTTGTATCTACTTACGGTCATAGGCGCCAAATTTATACTTTACCCACAAAGGGGCACAAGTTATGGGTTAAACGTACCTCGCAATTACATTATCTAACAAGTTTCGAGAATATATTAACAATATTGCCATTTATGACACTACATAAAAAAATAAAACTTATTCTGGAATATACATGTAAAAACGGCTGATTTGGGTTGATAAAATTTTTTTATGTAGAAGCTCTCTTCTACATAAAAAAATTTCTGAACCTAAACTAGCCGTTTTTACATTATATTTTTCTCTACAAGTGGGTTTTCTCGTCATCACTGATTATTATTCTGGAATATTATTCTTAGCGTTCTACAACTATTTGCCCGAAGTTAAAGGCCCGGCATAGCCAAGTGGTTAAGGCACTCGTCTCGTAATCTGAGGGTCGCGGTTTCGAATCCCCGTCACATCAAACATGCTTGTACTTTCAGCCGTGGGGGCGTTATAATGTGACGGTCAATCCCACTATTCGTTGGTAAAAGAGTAGCCCAAGAGTTGGAGGTGGGTGGTGATAACTAGCTGACTTCCCTTTAGTCTTACATTGCTAAATTAGGAACGGCTAGCGCAGATAGCCTTAGTGTAGCTTTGCGCGAAATTAAAAACAAAACAGACATACAAAACAAACCCTAGGTAAAGTTTCTTTGTCGTTGTTGTTTTAGCTGTTCCACACATGTTTTAGTATTTTAAGTTAAATGTTTCATTGTGTTTGCTTGAGGGAGTTTTAGCATGAAATTATGATGATGTAACCCTAGAAACACCATGAGCCATTAAATCTTGAAGGTCTCTCATATTTTCATCATATCTGCGGGGAGGCAAGTATTTATAAAATACACCACAATGAGTTAGTTAGCTATATTGTCTGCGAGTCAGTAGGTGAGTATCTTAGTTAGTTAATCTGTTCTGTTATAGATCAATTTTCCCAAGGGGCTCAGCGGAAAGTCTGAGGGTTCACACTGTTAACAATGAATTTCATACTTGTGATGGGCACAGCACAGACAGCCCACTATTTAGCTTTGCACTCAATAACAAAAGAAAATACAAATCATTTACTAAGTGTGTTATACAGCCAATTAGTGTTCGTATATATTAAAGAATATTTATCAAGTAAATGAATGTTAAGCCTTTTACTTTAGCCTATCAACTGGCATAAACCTGTATAGCGTCAACATTAAAGTAGAAGAATTAATATTTTTATCGTTTAGTGGAATGAACTTTGCATTATTTTTACGTAATAGTCAAGAAGAACCTGCCAAATGATAAAAAAATATTAGAACACTGTTGCAGAAGTGGGAATATTATGTGAAAAGATCGAACGTAGACGAAACTTCAAGATTACAAGTAATAGAAGTGAGATCGCAAGTTTCCTGGAGATGTTGAGACAATAGAAAGAACAAGGAAAGAGAATAAAAATTAAAATAATACGAAGAAACAGACACAAAATTAAAGGGAGACAAAGAAGAAAATTATGAAAAATTAAATAAAGATTAAGGGGTAATAGAGAAAATAAAAGAAGTGTATGTAATATTGATTAAAGTTCAAAGTTGTTGTTTTGTTTGTTTTTGAATTTCGCGCAAAGCTACGCGAGGGCTATCTGTGCTAGCCATCCCTAATTTAATAGTGTAAGACAAGAGGGAAGGTATCTAGTTATCACCATCTACTGCCAACTCTTGGGCTACTCTTTTCACCAACGAATAGTAGGATTGATCGTCACTTTATAACGTTCCCACGGCTGAAAGGGCGAGCATGTTTAGTGTGATGGGAATTCGAACCCGCGACCCTCAAATCACGAGTCGAGTGCCTTAACTACCTAACCATGCGGGGCCAGTTGTTTCTTTGAGATGAACAAATGGATTACTAAAAGAGAAGATTGATGAAATGCAAAATAAGTATCAAAAATACGAATGGGTCATAAGTGAAGTCCAGGAACAAAGTATGAAATACATCTATAATATGCAGTAAGGAATATAATAAACTTCAGGAAGTACAAAAAAGAAATAAATGAGGTAGAAAAGAACGCAAAGACTAAATCAACCATATATCTTTGTGAATCTGTGCATTTGTAAACCTCATGTGTTATTCATTTCAATCCTTATGACAAGCATATCTGAAACTATATAAATGTTATGCAACTGGATGTGAAGTTTCACGTATTGTGTGTATCAATGAAATATGTACAAATCCTGTTAAAATTCAAGAAGTGCGCGACTGGACCAACGATACCAAAAAACGGAAGTCTGGCGTTTCTTGACTTTGGGTCATATTATAGACGTTTTATGGCTAATTTGTCTACAATAACTACACCACTTTCAGCATTAATTAAGGTTAAATGGAATTTTAGATGGACCGAAGGCTGTGTAAATTATTTTCAGTCTTTAAAACGTGCCTTGATTCATCCTTTGGGTTCAGCTTATCCAAACAAAAAAGACATTGAAAGGATTCTATTCATCGATGTTATAGGTGCTAGAAATAGCAATATCTGAGCCATGTATTGCAAGTATATGTAATATTATATGTAAAGAATGCATTGCATCTGTCAATCACTGTTACTATACAATAAAAGTTAATTTCAATAATAGCATTCATTAGGCCTGGCATGGCCAAGCGCGTAAGGCGTTTGACTCGTAATCCAAGGGTCGCGGGTTCGTGCCCGCGTCGCGCCAAACATGCTCGCCCTCCCAGCCGTGGGGGCGTTATAATGTGACGGTCAATCCCACTATTCGTCGGTAAAAGAGTAGCCCAAGAGTTGGCGGTCGGTGGTGATGACTAGCTGCCTTCCCTCTAGTCTTACACTGCTAAATTAGGGACGGCTCGGTGCAGTGGGCTAACAATCTACTCACTTAAGTACTTGTTGAAGAATCCACAAGCGATTGCGGCCCTATGTTCCTAGATGGAATCTAATGGTGATAACTAACTAACTAACTAATAGCATTCATTAAGTACTTGTTACTATCTGTACGGTCATGAATTTACTACTCGGATAAATCATGCATTGCTTTAATAATTAATGAAGTTTAGAGAACTGGTACTTATGAACATATGTTGGATCATTGCACTGTAGATATACGATATCACTTTAGATCACTGACTGGCCTGACGCCATGAAAATACAAACACGCTCTCTCACTAACAGGTAACAATTTATCCCTTAGTGGAATTTCTAGATCTCAGGCGTACTGCTGGTGTGAAACCTAAAGTCTTGATGATAATAAATATCTAATGTAAAAAAGCTGTGAGAATGATTAACTGACTTAGAATTCGCTTCAGTACTTCTTGCTATGAAGCATAGCAGATTAGCTGTCACATTTTAGTAAATGTAATACCTCTATCGTAACCACTACCACAAAGCTGCATCAAAAGTTCATGCCAGTATAAAACTGGGTCATTTGTTGATCAGAAACCAGTTCGAGACATGAATATCGCCACAACCTGCATGAATGTTACTTTAATCTGTGATGCATCTAGTGGGGTCAAGATATCCTAGACTCGAGATCTTTATAATGTTACATGATACATGAATCAGGAGATATGAGGTAGGATCTCACACAACAGACAATGAGAGATTGTTGTGCTGACCACATTCTCACATGAACATAGAGCAATAATATGAATATTTGTTCTACTTATGCAACTCAGAGAAAGAAACATTCATGTCAGGGAAACTCTATAAGTAAGTTGAAAATTTTTCATTCCAGAGAATAGCTCTGTATATAACTAGACCTCTTTTCAAAACTGATTACGATAATTAGTACCTCCTCGTGGTAATGAATTACTTTATAAAATGTTTGAAGCACGTTTAATGACCAATACTTGGGCTCAACACGCCGCTGGCACATTTGGTTGAACACTAAATAGCTTGCTTTAGAACACCAGAGGATATTCATATCAATCAAGGAATGAACTTTAACAATCAGCTCTTCGTTGAATTGTAGTAAATACTTGGTATAATTAATACTTGTTTCACATTATTGTCATGAGTCCAATAATCTGGCTTAACATCCAATCTTAAATGTAAAGCATATACTCTGTAAGTTTGTAAGCACTGATCAAATTGACTGAAAGAATTCTTTGCTATATACAGTGACGGCGTATTGTTTACTAGCTGTTCTTTGAATATTTTAGTATAGAGAATGTGAACATTTTCTCTTACTACATCTCGTGTATGCATCCCCACCAAACGCAAAATTTCTGAAATGTCTACAATTAAATGTGGAGTGATTGTATACATATTACTTAGTAAGCACAAGTTTTCACATGAACAGGTGGAAAAAGTAGCAAAAAGTAAGAAGATATATAAAATAAAATGATCGAAGAACATCGGTTTGAGTGAGGTTTAGCGTGGCTCTTGTATATTATAGCAGGATCAAAGCTACTCATATTTGTCTGAACCTCACCGTAGTTTGTGCTATGGTGACTTAATATATCGAACTACGCGATTAAGCGTTTTTACAGCATGCAAAAGCATGTTGAACACTCCTGTAACATGGATTTCTAAATTACCAATGAACCTCTGCAGCTTTGGCTTGACCATAAGGCAGAATAAACAAGTTGAAGCTGTAGATTATAATGATAACACCATAAAGTATTATTACCTGATAGGAGCTCCAGAAAGAAATTAACTACCACTTGCTATTTACAAAGAGTTAGAGGTGAGAATGTGACCACATAAAGGAGTAACCACGTATAGCCAAAAAAGTGACATTAACTGTCAGTTACTATGGCGGGGACTGAGTAACAACTCTGTTTTATTCTGTGAGTAACGATCGCAAGAGAACGCACCAACGTTACTGTGTACAGGTATGTATGCACTGTATATTTAGTTCCATTTATTGTTCTTAATATTAGAAAAACATGAAGGTTCAAGAATTAAGTTGAACGCAAATACAAAATAATGTATGCCTTGAGCACTTTCGAAAGATGGATTTTTCTTCACCAAGGGCAAATAGTTTGCCCTTGAAAAATATTTCCTTTTATTGTGTAATAAATTCTTCCATTGTATAATTTTGTCCAATTTTTGATGTATTTAGGAGTCTGTGTTTAATTTCTTTCCTAATTTATTTAGTTTTTTTAATTGTACACAAGTTTTAACAACTCAGTTGTTTATGTTTCAAAAACAATGTTGTATATATTGTTCTAAAGATTTGTCATTTGAATTATCATTTCATAAGTTTTTTTATTTCATCTGTATCTTAAAATAATTATCTCACATTGTAAAGAATTATATTTTGCTTGTGGTTCTGAATGGTTTCTTTTTTGTTATACTAATATGTAAATGAAGAACGAGGGTATAGTATAATTCCACTATACTAATTTTATCGTAGTGTTATGTAGTTTAGTTTGACATCTTCATATAGTTCCAGTTATTTTATGCAAACTATTTCTTGTTTAAATGTGATTAACAGTTAAAGTACTTCCTTTCTTTTAAATTTGTTTTTGTTTTGTTTCCCGTCTATTTTGAAATGTGTAACGTGTGTGTGTGTGTGTATAATAATGTTCTAGCCGCCTTAATTTGTAATTAAAAGATTAAGTTTTTTTAATCTATATACATATCATTAATAAATATGGTTTCATTTAAATATTTTATTTAAAGTATTTTACAAGATTATTTAATTATAAATTTTATTTTGAAGAGTTTACATTTTTATAAATTTTTGAATATCTTACATCACTAAAGCAAGTAGCAAACATGGCTTGTTTGAGTATCACAATAGTAGATAAAGTTCACTTTAATCTTTCTGTTCACTCTCTTGATCCCCAATTTGCCCCTGGCCAGTACGTCGTGGCAATCATGAATCCATTGAAAAGTGTTTTGAGGCATGTTACGTACCACTTCTCGAAGTTTTTTTTTTTTTTCGTCTATTGATCAGTAGAAAATAGGATAAGCCTTGTTAAACTCATCATGATGCACATACTTCTTCCAACGTCACCACTTAATACTGTTTTCATACATTAGGCATAACTCATACAGTTTTCTAGCTGGTCTTCATCTCTTGAATATGACATTGCAACAACTTGTGTACATGTGACTTTTCAAAATATGTATCGTTTTTCTACTGTCTTGTGTACTGTTTCCTGTGGCACATTTATGTTTTTTGTCACTGACCTTTATGTTCATGGATTCTCTCCTATTGCATGAAAGTACACTTTGTTTGCAAGAATGAGGTATGACTTCTTCCAGGCCTCTTTATGGGTGGTCCTGGTGGCCCAAGCTGATTCATATTCCTATGTTTCCCAATGCCATTAAAGTAAATTATATTATGCTTGAAATTAAGTAGAAAACCACATAATGGGTCATTTGTATTCTGCCACCACAGGTATCGAAACCGAGTTTCTTGCATCACAATTCCACAGACATACTACTATGCCACTAAGAGGCACCATTAGATATGAGGGAAATTCTAAACTTCCGCTTTAAATACATCTTTGTATACATTTATATATGTTTGTACGAATATTTTGCACCTGAAACGACTGTTACACATTTTTCACCGTGACTTTATACTAATTGACTGTCGCGTGACTTTCTAATTTGCATATTAAAAATCTTTAATGCATTTAACTTTGTTACAGCGCTATTCAACATAGTTTCTTGAATATTGTAAATAGAAATGTTGGCAAATTAGAACAATAATAAAATATTATCTAGCAGTTTAATTCTTAACAGAATGAAGTACAGCGTCGACTTATATTAACAAAAGCATAATTATTTTTGTAGTATTGAGGAAAATAAATGAAGCTGATGAAAAGCGCTTTCGAGGAATTTATATGTATAATAATAAAAAGGCATGTCCGTGTATGTGTGACTACCATAACTCCAAAAGGAAAAACCTAGAAAACTGAAATTTTGCACACATACTAAGTGGTGCACTCAGATATTATTACTAATTCATGCGCAAGCTAACAAAAAATCACATAAAAGAGAAGGGGTTTCTTATATTACAAATAGAAATCACAGACATATAATCATGTGTGTACATATGTTTTTGCACCCATACGAACTGGACCTTGAGGATGTGCATCTGAGTATTATTTCTTATCGACGTGCATGTGCATCTTTTTGTGAGGTAAGCAAACGAAATCAAATAAAAAAAGAGCATGTGACCGCCACAGCTCCAAGAGCAAAGGGCATAGAAACTTGAAACTTTGCACACATACTTAGTGGTCTTTGATGATGTGCATCTAAATATTATTATTCAACTACGTGCATGCTTAAATGCACGTTCACATCTCTTTTGGGCGAAAAACCACATACAAACATTTGACTATCATGTATATTTAAGAGGAAATAACCTAGGAACCTGAAATTTTGCACCTATACTAAACGAAAACTGAAGGGTGTTATTACTCATCCAAGCTAGCGAAAAAGTACTTTTTATTTAAGTTCGCGCAAAGCTACTCGAGGGCTACCTGCGCTAGCCGTCCCTAATTTAGCAGTGTAAGACTAGAGGGAAGGCAGCTAGTCATCACCACCCACCGCCAGCTCTTGGACTACTCTTTTACCAACGAATAGTGGGATTGACCGTCACATTATATCGTTCCCACGGCTGAAAGAGCGAGCATGTTTAGTGTGATGAGGGTGCGAATATATAGGAAAAAAGTTACATCTAAGATGTAGGAAAACCACCGCGTTTTGGTAACAATGCGTTCCAACAATGGCTTTCAATAAAAGTATAACCTAATACTGTTGAAAGTATAAAATAAAATGTATGAATTATAAAAGTTAATACTCCAATTAAAATAAAGTAGAGAACAACGTTTCGACCTTCTTAAGTCATCTTCAGGTTAACAAAGAGAGTTTGCAACTCTTTGTCAACCTAACAGTCCCAAGCGAAGCCGAGTAGTTTCACTAGTATACATATATATTATAATCACTATTTAATATTTTTAGTACTTAATGAAAACATGGGTTATTGAAAATATTTTTATTCAAAAAGCTAAAATATATTGGTCTTAATTTATTAAAAAAGTTGTTGTTGTTGTTTTTGGAATTTCGCACAAAGCTACTCGAGGGCTATCTGTACTAGCCGTCCCTAATTTAGCAGTGTAAGACTAGAGGGAAGGCAGCTAGTCATCACCACCCACCGCCAACTCTTGGGCTACTCTTTTACCAACGAATAGTAGGATTGACCGTTACATTATAACGCCCCCACGGCTGGGAGGGGGAGCATGTTTGGCGCGACTCGGGCGCGAACCCGCGACCCTCAGATTACGAAGCGCACGCCTTAACGCGCTAGGCCATGCCAGGCCATTAAAAAAGAAACAGGTGAATTCCTAGGCGTAAAAATTAGAAAACTGAAGACTAGTCTGTGTCTGACGTACTCTCAAGTGGTCATAACTGCCTAAGCCCTTCAGACATCACGTACAATTGCGACTTTCAATAGGCGCATGCGTATGACTGTTATACAAGCGGTTTGACCAGAAGAGGAATATCGAAGTTAGTAGGTGCCGGTAAGTTGAATAAACAAATAAAAAACATTCATTTAATTTAGTTTAAAAAACTACTTACTTTACGTAGAGAACATATAATCGAATTTGTTCACGTATTTCGCAATATAGAAATATAATTGATGGCATTTATCGAATTCTGTTTGTAAACAAAGTTACATAAAGTACTTTTTCCTGTCTTACCCGATTACGGTGAATTTCGCCTGAGGCTGCAGACAGAAGAGGATACCAGAAATCATTTTCTTGTTACATTGCAGTTACATGCATTGTGTTAAAAATAAAAGAACATTTTTCCATTTTTGTTTAAATATTGTTGTATTATTATACTGTAACACTTTAACATTCTAGTATAATGTTTTTTCTTCTGTTTGTTCACGTAGGTAATACAATTGTGAGAAATACCAAGTTAACTCGTATGTATGTGAAATTAGAGGAACAGTAACCATGATATAAATAATATAAAAGCTTCATGGTGAAAGCCTGTAACAGTGTAACCTAATTAATTTATTATGTGATAAAAATTTCAGAGTTTTACAGAACTGTGGGTTTGATTAAAAAATGTAAAAAGAATTTTCTTTTTAACTTAATATGTTAAATTTTTATTGTTATTGAAGTTACAGAAATTACTAATGACATACAGTAGTTTAATTATATCGATTCTGTCAAAATTTTATTCTAATGTACACTAACTATTTTATATGCATGATTGGAATTTTGTTTATACATTTTATAGGAGAGATGTTTTCAAAATATCCTGAAAATCAGTGGGCCATAAGTAGATATTTAACTTTACTTTTGGGACTTTAACTCTATACAGACTACTCTGTTATGACTATTAAAATATATTTTGATTGCATAAAACAAATTAAACAAGGGGGTGCTGGTTTTACTAAGCTTTCTGTCTTAGACACTTTGTCTAGAATGTGAACAG
Organism: Tachypleus tridentatus; assembly: GCF_004210375.1. Lineage (NCBI taxonomy): Eukaryota > Metazoa > Arthropoda > Merostomata > Xiphosura > Limulidae > Tachypleus > Tachypleus tridentatus. The sequence continues at coordinate 132,031,781 of NC_134834.1, read as the reverse complement.
ATTGCTGCTTTCTCTTTCTTTCTTTGTTGTTAATAATAATCATAAAATGTAGTTTAGTATAATCAGATCGTTATGAAAGTAAACTTGTATAAACTGACCCGTCAAGTTCATCCTTTCATTCACAAAAGCAGCTAATCGAGAATAGATTAACTAATGAGTATGTACACTTAGTTTCATTATGAGCACTTATGAAGCTATTAAAAATGGTGCTTTAGTGTCTATTATTTAAGTGTGTTTGGTCATATGCCCTCCTTGTGATTTATAAGGGTTGAAATTGATATTTTTAACAGTACACAGTAGAAATTGCAAATAAAAAGTAATACAAGCTTCCTGGTTTAAATATTTCACTTTCATAAACTAATAGTTATTTTATTATTACTACACACTTGTTATAAGAAACAAACTAAAGTTTTTCCTGTCACTCACACTTTTCCTTGTAATAAATACCATTTATTTTTTGTAAATTCTGCTACATTTAATGATTCTAACCATATTTTATCGTGTGTCACCTTATGAAGTATTGTGTACATTTGGAATTGTTGTGTACATTGTATGACAGTGTGTATCATATAGGAATTTGTATGTTATCTGTTAAAGATAAGGATTGCTCAAGTACTCTATTTAAGGTGTGGAACTCTTGATGACATGTTGCTGTTACATGTGGGTTTATCCAGTTAAAATCTTTGTGTAAAATCTTGAGAGTAACAGTTAATGATTTTACCATTAAAGGAATAAGGCCAATGAACATAAAGAAAAAATATTCATTTTCATTGTTAAGCTCAACCACTTATTTGAGTAGAGCTTTGAAAGATGAAAATAAGAAAAGGGAAAATAAAAAAAAAAAAACTCTTTTAGCATGTAATAGAGAAAATGTGAACACTATGAAATTAGCCTAAATACTAGCTGGTCAAAAGTTTAAGACCATACTAAAAAGAAGTCCTAAACAGGGTAGGAAATGCCCAACAAGAGGTTTCAGAAGTGAATTGCACGGCCGTCATTGCGAATAACTTCAAACATTCACTTTTGCATGGTTGATATAAGCATTTGCAGAAGGCTGGCTGGAATGTTATTCCAAGTGGTGAAGATGGCTTCATGAAGATCATGCACTGTTTGGAATTGATGTCCATTTCTATAGACTTCCTTTGCCATTCACCCCAAACATTTTCAATGGGGTTCAGTTGGGACAAACACACTAGATGGTCCAAAAGAATCACATTATTCCCCATGAAAAAGGTCTTTGTCCTGCAGGCATTGTGGATTGCAGCATTGTCCTGTTGAAAGATCCAGTCATTTCTACACAAGAGAAGGCCTTCAGTCAATAAGGATTCTTTCTCCAACATGCAAATATAGGCAGCTGCTGTTTGATGCATCTGTATAACCTGAAGCTCTGTTGTTCCATGGAAGGAGAAAGCACCCCAGATCATGATGGAACCTCGTCCACTGTGTCGTGTGGAAAATGTCTCCAATGGGATATCCTTAACATGCTGGTAACATTGGAAGCCATCTGGACCATCCAGGTTAAATTTGTTTCCCATCTGAGAACAAAACCTTCATCCACTTTTCTACGTCCCAAGTTTGGTGCTTCTCAGCAAAGTTTAACCAAGCTATTTTGTGGTGTAGAAGGAGGCGTGACCTTTGAAGATGTTTATGGTTTTTAAAGCCTTTCTCTTGTAGATGCCGTTCTTGAGCTGCATTCTGCATCCGTAAGAGCCTTAACCTGGTTAGATGATCAGCTGGTGTCTTGCCAGACAACCCATCAAATCCTCCTGCACAACACCAAAATTTTCTGTGGCCAACCACTTGCAATTCTCGTTCCGTATCCCTCAGGGACTTTTAAGAAATTTGTAAGAGTAGTTTTACTATGCCCAATCTTGCCAGGGATGGCACGTTGAGGGAGACCTTGCTTTTGCAGCTTGACAGTTCTGCCACATTCAAACTTTTTTAACTTTTTAGCCTTTGCCATGTTTTTACCCAATGTAACACAGGAGATGTCAGTGGGAGGTGTTGACAATGCTAATGCTTGAACACAAATGATTAAATTTCTTTATGTGTTTACCAATTAACGCTTTGTTTCAGTATGGTCTTAAACTTTTGACCAGCTAGTATTTAGGCTAATTTCATAGTGTTCACATTTTCCCTGTTAAATGCGAAAAGGTTTTTTATTTTTATTTTTCCTGTTCTCATTTTCATCTTCAAAACTCTACTCAAATAAGTGGTTGAGTTTAACAATGCAAAATGCACATTTTTTCTTTATGTTCATTAGCCTTAAGATTTTGGCCAGCAGTGTGTGTGTGTGTGTGTGTGTGTGACATATATACAGAGTAAAAGTTTAAGATTTAAACTAACAGCCCATTCCACATTATGCAAACAACTTCACAGGAGTTTACATGTGTAAAAAGAAAAATTATTTAAGGAGAAGCATTCTTCTAGAGACTAAACTTTAAATATCCTTCATATAGTATTCAAATGCATATTTCTAATTTATTATTCTGTCAATGAAATGGCACATCCAGAGAGAGACTTTTCAAACTTATAAAAATAGCAAGATTTCAGATTACATGAAGGCTGAAATGTTTTAATATTATTTCCTTGTTACTGTAAATTTCTGTGTACCTAAAAAGGTATGTTTTTATAGAGTTCTAACTTTTGTAGAGACCAAGTATTAAATATACTAACATTGGAAATAGTTTGTTCTATATAGGTACCTTAATATGATTTTTATATTTTTCTCCATAATACAGATGTATGTTCATATTATTTTGGCTAGATAGAATGAGCAATTTCCTTGTGTCTATTGTAATAGTAGAGTAGTTGTGAAGGAGTGTGGTCTCTCTATGAGGTACACTTACAGTAGTATTTTTATAAAATTTAGCAAGTATTAAAACATTTCACAATTTGTAAATTTGGGTTTGATGAACTTGATTTTTATGCAGGCTTTCATGTAGTTCTTTTCACATTGACTTGTATACATTGGAATTAAACTTTAGTATTTACAAAATGAAATGCAGGGCCCCAAATCACAAATAGTTATTTTAGTGGTCATTTTCACAATACTCAGACTTATCTAGTTTTCACAGTGTGTGTCATCAAAGTGCACACAGTTTGTTCCTTTCTTTTCTAGATATCTCTGTATCACTGGTACTTTAGAATAAAATTATTATTTAAGACAGAAATGTTGAAAAATATCATTTCAATGCAAAAACTAAGTCATACATTTCTGTATTAGTTTTTGAGGCAGATGTTTAATATAAAACAATTGTTCTTTTATTTCCAATTTTACAATATTTTAATACATGGATATTTTAAAACACTGAAATAACAAGTCCTATAACCAAATGATGTTAACTTGTTTAGAACTGTTTACATATGGGCTTTTCTTGTGATCTCAATCCTCTAATCTTAATATCATTCAATAGTCCAAATTTAATATTGACAGGTCAAACTAATTTGCTATCAGGAGCATTTTGTAAAATATTTGTGAATTTAAACTTGAAATACCTAAACTAGCATAGTAAATGTATATCCTGTAAATTATACTTTTGTAGCATTGTACAGGGTGAGTAATATGTCTGGGCATGTCCCCCCCTGAAAAAAAAGACAATGTACAGAAAGGAATTTATGCATTTTGCCATGTTTTATATTGACTCAGACTAACAAAAGGTTTGGCTATTAATCCAAAATGTATGTATGTTGCGCCTTCTTTACATGATAGGGGATGATATGTTTAAATGTATATGACATCCCCTGTAGCATATTAATAAAACTTTCAAGAATTTTTATTTTGAAGTATCAATTGTTTCATACATCCCCTTGCCACAATTGTTGCTAAAATACAAAAAAATCAAATTGTTAACGAGTTTTAAATAATGGGTTCCCCGACTTTTTGTGCATGATGTAGTACTATAATGCTTTGAATAAGTTGAACAGTGTGTCTTAACATTAATCTTCAAATACACAGTAACTTCAATGGGCTGACAATGTGTGTAGCATAGAATCCATCATATATGAGATGTTCAGACTATACAGTTCATATTTCTATAGTAATGTTCATTATAAGCTTTCATTTTTTTTAGGTTAACCATTGTAGTAATTTTGTACTATTTCTTTAGTTAGTTATTCTATCTGATATAATAGTTTTGCAATTATTTACTTTGTAAGTGTAAAAATTTAAGTTGAATGAGTATTTACTGTTCTAACATTTTGGTTATGCTTTGTTCATAAAACAAATTAGCTTCAATTGTCCTTATATTCTACTTCTGTATTTTTACTAATCTTACAGGCAACTTGCACATCATTGAGGATTATAAAATGGTGATAAAATGGGATTTAATTTTTTTTGGGGAGTACTGTTACTTTTGTGAATATTTACATGCATTTTATGGTGACTATACATTACAAAAGAAACATTTTTAACAGAATTCATGTTTAAAGTGTTTGTAAAGAGAATAAAAAGGTTTGATTTGATAAGCTACCTAATGTTTTTACTTCATTATGATTCCACAACTGGATGGGAAGAAGGAAACCTCTTATATTCTCTATTTAATAAGATTTGTTACCACTGTGCTTAATGGCCAAACATTTAATGTTACTTATAATTTAAGTGTCATGTTTAATAATGAAAAATAACATGAAAACATGGAAAATATTAAGAGGTGCAGATATCTTAGGTTTCATGTTATCTGTCATACTTGTACTGCTTTTAGTATTTTGTTGCCATTGTTGAATTAACATTTACTGACATCTACAATTAGCCTTTGATGCATAATTATGTTCATATAGTTTGCTACTAATATAATAACCTATTAACTTTTTTACAGAATTTAAATTTTGATGTTTGTAAAATCTACACGTATTTTCTTAAGGTATTTAAATGTGAATCAAATAAATGGCATACATTCTGGGAGGAATTATGCTAGCATTACATATTATTTTAGTTGTAGGAATGTGTCTATATAGTATCATTACATGAAACATCAGTAAATATTTATTATATAAATTCACTTAGCAATAACTTTCAAGTTTCCCACATGCATTGTGAGCAGTCATAGGATATAAATCAACAGTCCCATGATATTAGATAAATGTACGAGATTTTGGTGTTGATTGGTTTGTGATGTACAGACCTTTGTGTTCCCTTGACATGTTTTAATAACAGAAATTGGAAGGGGGAGAAGAAATGTATTATATCTATAATTTGCCATTTTTTAAGTGGTTTGAGAATCCCCAAAAAATTATTTCACTCTTGAGAAGAGTATGTAACCAACCTTTTTTTGCCACAAGATATCTCATACATTAAAATTGTAAATATGCTTTCAGATAAAACAATTGTAGTGTCTAAGATATTATTACTAATATTATTAATACTTAGTGTCATGGGAAAAAAGGGAATCAAATTAGGATACCTGGACCATCCAGAATGAAATACAAGTTTTACCCTGATGAAACTTTGTAGAATGAACAACTGCTTGTTGTGGAGAATGACGTTATAAAAGTATTCCGCCTTTTATCTTCAGGTGAGTGTGTGTGTTATCAGTCTTTTATAGTTTCCTGGTGGATTGTGGAGAGTGTGTTATGATTGGTTGGATCATCACTGTTTCTGATTGAAGGAGAGATTTCCTGTAGATTCAACCAATGGGAGCCACAGGTTACTTACCTCTAATCAAGAATCTCTGTTTATTGAACGCTGGTAAGTTTTCATGGCCGTGGGGCCAAATAATGAAGGTGTCATCGACATAATGTCTGTAGAAACTTGGTTTTATAGGTGTGGATGAAAGGGCTCTTTCTTCAAAGTTTTCTATGAAAATGTCTTCTAGGATTGGAGGGAGTGGTGATCCCATGGCTGGACCATCTGTTTGTTCATAGAATCCCTCATTGTATTGGAAATAGGTTGATTGTAGGCAAATGTTTGGCCCCATGATCATGAAAACTTACCAGCCTTCTTAGAACATCTCAATTCATAAGACAAAAGAATCTACTTTATTATGGAAATAGAAGAATAAAACAGTCTATTGTTTCTTGACATACTCATCAGCAAACAAACAAGACTAATAACCACAATTGTATACAGAAAACCCACCCACATGGACAGATATCTACACTTCCAGTCCTATCATCCAACCTTGATAAAACGTGGTATGATCCAGTGCTTAAACAAGAGAGCAGAATACATTTGCGATAAGACATCCATTGAAGCAGAATGCCAAAAGATCATAGAGAGTTTTAAACAGAATGGTTACACCTCCTCCTTCATCAAAAACTCCTTGAAGAAGACCACAACAGAAAGAAAAGATCAGAAAGTCACCATCACTACCACCATTTATCTACCATACCTATAACATTTCAGTGAAAAACTCAAATGCATAACTAAAAAATTCAACACAGAAGTCTGGTGGAAATCCTACAATACCTTAAGGTTCATTGTGGTAAAAACAACCGGTGTCTTACCAAAGAGAATCTCAAAAACATTATCTATGAAATTCTGTGTTCCTGCTACGCTACATGCATTGGAGAAATGGGAAGAAAACTCATGACAAGAATAAAAGAACATAATGATAGTACAAGAGCATGCCACATCAACTGGACACAGAATAAACTGGGAGAAAACTATAATTATTGACACAGACAAATTCTGGAAGACAAGAAAAACTAAAGAATGATTTTATATTAACACTATTAAATCTTCATTAAACAGATTCTGGATTAGAGGTGAGTAACCTGTGGCTGCCATTGGTTGAATTTACAGGAAATCTTCAATCAGAAACAGTGATAATCCAACCAATCATAACATGCTTTCCACAATCCACCAGGACAATATAAAAGACCGATAACACCTACACACACACACACACACACACACACACACACACACACACACTGACCTGAAGACGAAAGGCAGAAGACTTTTGAAACGTCATCCTCTACACTTGTATCTCCACAACAGGCAGTTACCATCCATTCTGCAAAGTTTCATCATGAATACTTTGCCTAAACAATCTATCAAAGAAGTTGTACCCAGATATGATAAGCAAAATGCAACATCTTGTAACAGGTGAGAACCCATGAAAACAAAGCCCAATGTCAAAAGTAGACCACATTTTTCAAACAGTAACACTCATTGTAATCATAAAGGATCTCTCTCTATAAATAATATTAACAGAGTATTGGCTCAACTGTTGTATCCCTCAAGCTGCTTGAGAATGAAATGGATATTCATGACATTTCATGCAAAAACATACTGGGCAAGTTGCCAGATGCAGCACCTGTAAATTTTTGTATGATAAAACTCTTGAAATGAGTACTGGGAAACTGTTATCTTCATATACTAGATAGATTGTAGAAAAAATGAGGAGTAATGTGCTTTACATCTTTTGGAAGTGGAAACTACACTGTAAGGCTATTGTCAATATGCAGAGTTGGCAAATAAAGCATGGCCAGATGTAGCAACATGAAATGTAACAACATGGTGAGGCTACAAAACCATTTTAATATAGTGTACTCAATCCTATATATTTATTTTTTTGTACAGTTTATTAAAAATACTTATCACTTATTTCCACAGTTGTTTTAAAGTATAAAGTGTTTCATTTAAAAACACAAATATCTGTACTGCAATAGTTATTTGAAATATGTGAGAAATAACTAGTGTCATTTTTGAATTGTAAATATTTATTTATGTAGTGAAGCATCAAAAAGTATCAACTAAAGAGGGAGTGGTCATTCGTGGGTCCCCAGGGACCTGTTGCAAAATCAGTGCCACAACTCTTGACAGAATTACCAAGAACCTTTTCATAGAATTAAGCACTGTGAACACAAGATGTCAGAAGTATTTGCATCTAATACCTCAGCATGGCCAATTGAACATGATGCATACAAGTTAGGAGAAGTTATAGGTATGTACGTTTAATGGTATTCTGGTTTACATTTCACGTGGGCTGTAAATGTATTGTGACAAATTCTTTTCTGATGAAAATATTAAATTGTTAGAAGTATAATACCAACAAAACAATTTCTTAGTGAATCCATAACCCAATTTTAATTGCTTCTAAGTAATAGAATTTCAAATAGTGCAAATACATGTAAAAATTTAGCTCAAAACATTAACAATATATTTCAGCTGAACTAGATGAAAATAAAATGTTAAACTGTGGAGATTCTTTCTTCAGGACTGATATGCAAAAATTACAAGTGTACATGTAAACACAAATGGCTCTGCAAATGCATTGCAGTATTAGCTGCAATATAATACAGTTGTAGCTTTATTTTTTGTCATTCCATTTCAGTGATGTCAAGAACAATTCCTCTAGCATGAGTGGCCATCTTCAAACATGAAGAACAGCTGACTGTTTCCCAGTACTTCTCACAGGCAATAGTCTAAACTTAAGAACAGCAAAGGTCGTGTTGATTCATCCAAACCATCCCATCTACTAAATTAAACTTTTTAAAACTCAGATATCCATTATCATTCAAATATTTTTAAGAGTTCTTTAATTCACTTAATTTGTCACATCTGAAGGCATATAATTCCATAGGCCAACCATTCCTTTAGAGAAATAACTCTGTCTTAGCTGAAGATTTCTTCTTCACTTACAGAATTTATATTTGGGTCCCCTAGTTCTTCAATCTCGCCAGTAAATTTGTAATGGCGTTGCTATTGGCCAACATTTTATTGGTATCACTAGGAAGAGTCATAAATACCACTTATATTGCATTTTAGATTAAAGCCAGTATCACAAAATCCAAACTGCAAATAAATCATCCAACATGTATGTATCATAAAAAATGCAGACTGCTCATGTTAGTAAAGTGTAACTTGAAAGTTCAAGCCTTTTAAATAATTTCTATTTTCATCTGTAGTATTATCTTCATGGAGAGTCAGAAATAAATCTTCAAAGTGTAGTGTGCTCATGACTTTTTACTTGACATGAAAGATAAAAAGTAAATTAGCACATAAACTCCAAAGACAAACATCAAAAACTTCTCTAATTGAACATCTTCTGAAAGGCCATTTTCGTAATTAACAACCAAATTATAGGCAACAAAACATACAACTGTAGATCTCCAATCAAAGTCACAAAATAAAGTTTAGTAAGTGACAATATCTATCTATTGTGGAACAATGTATTGAGTAGAGTATACTTAAGTGTTCAAATTGAACATAGTTCAATTTACCAAGGACTTCTTGCTTGATTAAAATTGCTTGTGTGTGGCCAAGATAATGATGACATTACTAATTGATAGTATCATTAGTGGAAACTTATCAGTGAGACAGCACTCATCAATTTAAAACATCAACTTTGGAAATGTTTTTGTATTTCACCGTGTATATACTTAATTTGTTTTTTTAAACTTACTGCAATGTTAATCATGTAGAATGTGTTCTAGTTACTTAATTATCCATTATTTTTATTTAGAATAAAACTGGAAAGAAGCTTAAAACTTTTTTTATGTGGATCTGGGGAGGTACTACCTGGAAGAGAAAATATATATGTAAAAACGACTGGTTTGGGTTGAGAAAAGTTTTTACATAGAGGAGCAAACAATGTTTCAACCTTCTTCGGTCATCGTCAGGTTATTTTCTCAACGCAAACCAGCTGTTTTCACATATATTTTTCTCTATAAGTGGGTTTTCTTGTCATCACTAACTACCTGGAAGGTTTGTAGTATTAGTATATTGTTCACTGTTTGACCTTTACTGTATTAGCGTTCAGTTTTCTGCATATAGAAGGACTGATTCTAATAGAACAACATTTTAATCAGTTACAAGTGTTCCATTTGACATGTTTTATTGGACTTCTTAGTACATATACCTGTGAAAATCAATACACATTTAAGTGCTATCTTTGCACAATGTATTAAGTGAATATCAAAAAGGAAATGTCTTCCTTTGAATAATTTTAACATTATACAAAGTTTCCATCTGTAGTATGTTAAAGTTTTAATACTTGTGACCAAGATCATGCTAGACTATTCTTGTTTCATTTTTATTGCAGCCCTCTTGATTTGTTCATCATGGATTTCAAATCAAATTTAAATCAAATAAAGGTAACATTTCAGATCTAACTCATGTTTTTGATAATGCCTTCCAAGCTTTCATTAGTGAAAATCATAATTAAGGTTTAGTTTGCTTCTTCAATGAAGACATTAGGTTAGCATTTTGTAAAGAAATAGTCTAAAGACTGAAGAAAATACTTGTCTTTTTTTATACATTAGATAAATGTTTAGAAATGCCTCCTTACCATTTGGTATGTTTTAAGATTTCTGACATTTAATGGGCAGTTTTAACTACTAGAGGATAGAAAACATTTATAAATCTTCAAATATTTCAATTACTTTTTTATACTTTCCATTTTTAATTAAAAACTGTCCATTTTTAATTTATTTCATTTAGAAATTTAACTTAAATCTGTTGTTGGAATAGCTAACTTACAGTAAGGAGTAACTTAAACTCATTGTGATTGATTGGATTAAGTTTGGTTATTAGTGTAAGGTCTTTCATGAGTATTATCAACTAGAATGTGTTATGTCTACCTGCTTTATGAAAAGTGAATGATTTTGTGGTCATTCACCACTTCATGGTAGTAAAATCTAGTAATTTGTTAAAGTTCAGATTTGTGAAATTTTCTTTCTAATCTGCTGATATTCATTTGCTTGTAAATATCTACCAAGAAAATTTATTTTAAATAAATGCTTAAACTATTACACTGTAATTAAAACCCAATTTGTCTTAAGAAAGAACTTTACATTTATCTCAAAGAAGGTGAAAGGTGATCCAAATTTTATTTGTCATAAGACATTATTTGACCTATATCATTTTTAAACACTACATTCTTAATCTAGTCCATTAAGGACTTTAAAGAATTAGAAGAGCATTGCAGTTGCACAGTATTTTTCTTATCCACTGCCAATGACATGTTTTGCTAACGACAGAGCTCTTCAGGTAGGTTGGGATACAACAAACACAGCAGGGGTTGGAACATAATTTATATAAGCTATTTGTTACAACTACATTTGTTTTGACATGTACACCTTTTACAAGTGAGTAAATGTTGTTTATAATTTTATTTGCAATAAAAGATCAGTATTAGGTCTGTTACATTTTTAACCTTTAAACTGTGGACATCATCAATTGATGCTGCTTCCTACAATATTATTGCTGTTTAAAGGTTAAATACTATATTCTTAAACTAGTCTCATAGAGAATTTCAAGAATTAGAAGAGTGTATAATAAAAATTCCTGAAGGACTAAACTAGAATGTAGTGTCTAGTGACTAATAAAATTGTAATCATTCTTTGCTGGCTTGTTAAAGGCATGCACAACATAACAAAAGTTAAATCAAGTTTAATTAATTATAATAAAAAATAAATAAATGAATAATAGGTGTTAAAAACAAAAGGATATAATATTATGTTATTTATCCTTACCCTAATTCTGACTAATAAAACTGATAATAATTAAACTTCATCATCTTAATTTAGTTCGTGTTATAACACTTTGTTTTACATAAAATTGAGGATATAAGCAGTGTCTCAGTCACTACTACGTCCATTTTATGCTAGCTGACTTTATGAGCCTTTGTATTTAACAAAAGGTCTTATGGATACTGGATATGACTTGTATATACTGTGCAAGATTGACATATGACTACATTTTTTTTCAGCCATATGTTTATAGAATTATATCTTATTAAAGTCAGTTCTTATATTTTATGTCTTGGGTATATTTTCAGTTCATCTTTCATTCAGCTTTGTTTTTTGTACTGTTTTTGGCATCACATTGATTGTTTATTATCTATTATTAAAGATTTGCATCTCAAAAAAATTACCTTGTATAGGTATAGGAGCAACAGCAATTGTTCATAAGGCTATCTGCATACCTCGTACTGAAGAATGTGCCATAAAGCGAATTAACCTTGAGAAATGGAATACCAGTATGGATGAACTGGTGGTAAATATATTTACTTATTACTTATGTAGCAAACATTTTAAATCTGTCAGTTTCAACACAACTATGTATTGTGTGAATAATATTTACATCAAATGTGTCAGTTTCAACACAACTATGTATTGTGTGAATAATATTTACATCAAATGTGTCAGTTTCAACACAACTATGTATTGTGTGAATAACATTCACACTAAATGTGTCACAGTTTCATCAAATTTATGTATTGTGTGGATGACATTTATATCAGATTTTGTTTTCCTGATTGTGTGAAACATTGATGTTGATAAATGTAAATTATTACTCTTAAAATATTTGAGCATAATGAAAATCTGTGTGTTTGTTAAAAAGGTTTCAGTACAAAAATACTTGAGTTTACTCTTTAAAGTAAGGACTCATGGTAGAATTCTGTACTTTACTTATAAATTATAAGCATTAAAAGGATTTTATTATGAAATAATTTATTATTATCTTGTAACAGTAGTAACAAGAAACTGGAAAAATACTTCATGAAGCCTAGAGAATAATGCCTTCAGATATTATCAGACCTTTACATTGTGAATGTCAACATTGTAATACATAGTTTTAAACCACCTAATTCTCAAATGACATTTTTGTAAATGAGAGCACAACAACTTAAGGGGATTTACCTGTAACACTAGCTATTCACATACTGCAACTATTTCTCTCTTGTTAAAATCTCCCTTGTGCATGTCCAAATGCAAGCACGCACACACACGTATGAACAAATGTGAAAACTTGAGGTGAAAATGAATTATTAACCTGCCTTTATTAGAAAAGAAACATCTGGTCTATTTCACATTATACAGTTGTACTACTGTTTATACCTACTTATAACTGTACTGTATAAAAAAGAATATATTTCTGCTTTCTCTATGTTTATTGTAACAATTTGGTATTAGCTTGAAAAACTGACTAAGCCAAATGCATAAACAATACGTGTTTATGATTATGGACAAGAAAGTAGTGTATGAGATAAGGACTTTATTTTGTTCATGTAATCATTTGATGTTAACTTTCAGTTTTGTCTGTTAGAAGTGTTTATAATCAGTTACTTTTCTTCTACATGATAAGTATCGAAATAGATTGCTTTTGTACAGATATTACTATAAAAACTGATATACAATTAAAGATTGAATTCCATATATTAATTGCATGATAATGCTGAATACACAATGTACTGAAGATTAATACATAGTATATGAAAGGGTAAAACATACCTATTAGAGTATTCAGTTTTCAGTTACAACTAGGTATCCACTCCTTCAGTGTGATGTACTGCTGTGTGCTTGTAATTGATATCATCATTTTCTATAACTTAAAAACTGTCAGATAAGTAATGATTGTTGGTCATTACATATGTTAATAAACCCCAACTTTAGCTACTTATGATAAATTGTACTGTGCAAGGCTCACTTACAGCAACTGAAGTTTTCTTCTCTGATATTTTCAGTGTGATTTGAGATATTTGTATAATGAAGCATTTGATTTACTTATTTGGAGATATCTATGTAGTTACAAAAGTATAGAATATTTTATTTAGAAAAAATGTCAACCAAACATCAAATCTGCAAATTTCATCCACATTTTGCAAATTTAGTTATGGCTTCTGATATTTAAAGCCTGTATTTAACCTGTGAAAATATATTTAAGTAATACTCTAAGGTTTTTTTTCTTCACTGTGTCTGTCATCAGTCTGGTAGAATAGTGTTTCTGACTTAATGTATATCCAGAAACAAAGGATGAGGCTATGTTCCAAATTTATTACTTATAATAACAAAAGTTACATGCACTAAAAAAAAAGTTTGATTTTGGAAAAATTACCAAAACCTGATAATTCATATCGCTAAGCTCTGAAAAGTGTTTTCCACAATGGCATTATAAATATTGCACTAGTAACTGAATTTCCTTACAATGGTAACAATGGTTTACTTTAGTAACATCTAAAGCAAATAATATGAATCTCTCAGTAGATATCATGACAGAATGGTTAAAGTACATTAAATTTCATTTTCATTTTGAGGTGTTAAATTAATACCACATATTCTCTAAATGTTTTACAGTTTTAATAATGTTTTCAGTATGAGGTGGTACTTATCCAAATCTGACATAAGTGTAAGTTGAGACTTCTGTCAACTTCTCATTATGTACTTAAAATTAAACTTTATTTCTTGTATTTTATATTAAGCACATACATAATGTGTATATCAGTAATTACTTATTGAAATAAGAAAGTCAAAACTTGAATAACACTGTCCCAAATATAGTTCATACTAATATAATTATAGTGACTTTACAAAGTAGGTCTAAATGTTTTTTTTAATTTCAAGTAACTCTGTTAATGGCTTGAATTTCTTATTTCAATACTTTCTATATCATTAAAACATTCTGTATTACTATAGCTAGCTAGGTTACACACGCACGTGCACGCATGTCTGTACGTATACGCGTACACATTCGCACACGTGTATAGTACGTTATACTTGTATTAGGTACATTACCTTGTGCATTTTAAAGCATAAATGTAGATGATGTTACACCTTTAACCTCAAATGCAGTTGCCATAGATAGATAACAAGGGTAGTAAATATTTTAGATACTCTAAGTATATTTATATGTAACTATCGTTTTTCTGTACATAACATCGTTTTAGAAGGAATTATAAACTGGAAGTAATACTTCTATAAATATGGATGCTTGTTTTACTTTCAGAAAGAGATTCAAGCAATGAGTGCATGCCATCATGAAAATGTAGTGAGATATTACACTTCGTTTGTTGTAAAGGAAGAACTGTGGTTGGTGATGAAACTCTTAGCTGGAGGTATGTGTTTTAATTCAAAGAACACTTGTAAAAACCAAATCCATCAGTATCTTCTTCTAGTGTGGCCTTGTATTAGACAATAATAAAATGTTAAAAATGAAAATAATTGGCAAATAGTTATTAGTGAAGTGCTGACACACACACACACACACACACACACACACACACACATACACTGAAGATGATTGAAATAAACAATAATTTTAGGTCATGTCTGCGTTTAACACCTTTAACTTGGATACAGCTCTAACTCTTGTATTAGTTTTTGTTATACTCCTGTAGTTACTGTAGAGTGAGGCATGAACTAATAAAATAAATTTCTTTAGAATAACAGAGGCAAATGTTGTTGTTTTGTTGTTTCTTTTTTCTTTAGGAAGTGGCATTTGTTGTTTCTTTGAAATGCCAAGATAAATAACCACCATTATCATCTGTTGCTTACATTTTTTTTCTACTTCATGAATTACCTTTTATCACTTCAGTGTGTGTGTGTGTGTGTGTACTTTTTTCTTCTGTTGTCCTTCATTACTTTTGGCACCTGCACATACACACAATTCACAATATAGAAATATAATGGGTTGCTTAATTGTAGAAATATTTTACTCTTTAATAGAGTGAATAATAATTTGTTATTTTATTATAGAAAATGTCAGTTGATCCTTTAATCTTCAATAATTTCTTACATTTTAAACTCTTTCCAACAAATTTTCAGTAATTGAAAAATGCCAAAGATGAATAAAAATGTTATGGTTTTGTTATTTGATGTTTAACAATTGAAAGTATTATCCCGTGTGAATCATATTGCATGCAATGTCATAAGAAAACAATAACATATGCTATAAACAAGTAATTATAGCATTTAAATATTTGGCCTTTTTAAAAATCATATATCTACAACTATTTATATCTTTCCAGAATAGGTTGTTGCTGAGTTAAAGACTGTGTGCAAGATTTTCAGTTTACTTTGTGTATTAATGCTTACCTTTTCACATGTGCCTTTATGTTGGTTTGTGCAAATTATTCTGTTTGAGAACAAAATGTTAAAATAATTTAATTGATTTTTTTATTAATTTACTTACTACAAATTTGATAATTATGTTCATAGTTACATTTATATATGTACAAAATTTATTATTGTAATAAAGGCCTTTCAGTGTCTGGCTCTTCTGTTTATATTTTTCAATGGTAAAAAAAAAATTGTTATTACTTTTTAAATAATATGGTATTATTAAGAAAAAAATGTGATTTATTTTGAGCTAAAAATCACTTTTAAAGCATATGTGGATATGTAACATTAAATTTAAGACCTTACATTTTTTAATAAAAATATTTTGCTCACTTTTATTGGTAAAAAACAGTAAAACATCTGAGTAGAACATTGTTTTTGTCATTAGATAATCCCAAATAGAATTTTTAGTCTATCTTGAATCTTGAAAGAATTCAGAAATTTAAAAAAAATTGTTGTATTGGTTACATTTAATGTTCAAGTAATTATCACAAGCTTCTGTAATTAATTTAGCTAATATCCTATAACTAAGATAAAAGTACAAAACCTTATAGTCTAAGTACATTTAAAAGGTAAATCCTTCTTCATCAGGATCAGTTATTCCTGATAAGGAAAAGTCCATCTTTTAACTGATTTTTTTTTAACTTGCATGTTTTTTGTAATATCCTGAGCTGGTCCAACTGGGAGTATGCAATGTCTTAAAACAAAAACGTCTAAAGATGAGAATGCGTTAATCCTTTATAGGTAATATTTCATCACCATTTTAAAGGAAACTTACATTTTAAAAAAAAGTGACATATTTATTAGGGAAGATATACTTCACCTAATCTTTAGTTGGATAAATTTTTAAGTTAACAAATCTTCTTTTTTATATTTAATTAATCTATATACAGTACCAAAATGTGTCAGATATATAAAAGTTAAATGCCAGAACTACCAGGAAAGTTGAAAAGTGAATAGCTCATTTTTAAATTAAATCCCCAATTATTTTTTAAGGTTCATTATTGGATATAATCAAACACAAAATGAAGACTGATGATTGTAAGCATGGTGTGTTTGATGAAGCTACAATAGCAACTGTTTTAAAAGAGGTTTTGAAAGGTTTGGAATATTTTCACAACAATGGGCAGATTCACAGGTGAGTGAATAATGTGTTATTATATTATTATGTCAGTGTTGTATTTTAGTTGTAAACTGTATAAAAGGTAGAAGTAACACCAGATTAATGAGGAATCCAGAGTGTAACTTGAAAATTGTTTTGGCAACTAATGTTTTTAGATTGAGCATTATTGTGCCTAACACAACAAATATTTCCTCTCTTCTTTTAAAACTGCTTCTGACAGCAAAAAGAAGCAAATCCATAATTTTCCTTTTTCTACCTCCCATGTGTCAATAAGTATAAATATGTTATGATGTCAGTGCTGGCCACAAAGCTCATGCTATGTCTTTCTATTTATGAGGATGATCTAACTGTTTTCAAAAGAATTAGCTTAAGAGTATTAATGAGAAAATTACTTTAACATCCCAGTTTACTTATAGAGCAGAAGTGAAGAAGATTAATAAATCAATCTTAATACTAAGCTTTGCTATATGAAAATAGGAATGAATGAATCAAGATGCAATAAATACAAAAAATAACATAATCACCAAAAATAAGTTTGCAAGTTTTGTGATGAAAATTATGACAACCTTTTAACCTGTGTTGAAAGTGTTTGTTGTTCATTTGTACTGAATATGTTCTTGAGTAAAATGGATTCAGTGACATAATTGCTATGTTCACTGTATTGTTTTTTTTAATGGATACTTCCAGTGTTTGTTCAGTTTTGGTAAGGTTATGAATAAAGCTGTTGCAAGAATCAATACTTTTCTTCACACCTTTCATGTATTTCCGAGTTTGTATTCAAGTCCTTGCAGTGAACACCTTTTGAAGTACAGTTATCTACAAAATAAGCTACTTGCTTTACATCCATGATTGAAAAACTAATACACAGTCTTGTGGACTTAACACAAGTTTAAGTAAAAAGGGAGGAAGGGAGGGAATATGTGCAAGGTGGATACATTAATGAACAACAGACCCAACATCTGTATTGATATACTGTTTACAGAATATACATGAAAAGATAACTTTCCAGGTGATTTTCTGAACTTTTACCTTTTATGTAATGTGACTTTAAACTGTTTTGTGTGTCTGAATCAAAGCTGTTATTAGAATAAGTTAGTGTCGGACAGTAAACAAGTGAATATGAATGTTGTGTCTTTTTAGTATCATTTTAATGTTATAATAATTTTCTTGTATTTGAAGCAGCTAAATATAGAAGCAATCACCTTAGTCCAAATCCAGTTGTTTATTGTACTTCTTAGGGAAAAAAGTTTGTCTGGAGTCCTGTGACTGTTTGTAAAATTTTGTAGCTAATAACACAGAGCTAGAAAGAGAAGTGGATCATAGTTCACAAAGTGCTTACTGTTTAGTGGAGACTATTAACTGTACTAAGAAAATCCAAAGTACTTATTTGTCTTAACAGAATGAGAACAATTTTCTGGATATTCAAAATTATTAAAATGCAAGTAAGCATTGAAAAAAAGAAAAAGACAACTGAGAAAGAAAGAAAGTAATAAAAAAAAAATGAATAAGAAAAAAACCTGGCTTTGCTTTTTGTCTGAAATTTTCTTTCTTTCCTGTCAATAGTAAAAGTCTGTACTGCAGTTACTTTATAATATTTCAGCCCAAACAAAATTATAATTACATTTGTACTATTACTTGGGTTTGAACATTTTAAAATTTATAAATCAATTTAATAATAATGTGTAGAAGAATATCTTATTGATTGTAACAGACTTATAGAATCTGATTTTACAGTTTTAGCTACAGGTATGAATATGTACTTAATTTCTAAACAGTGCACTGTTAGTATCCAAAATATTTCTGTTTAATGATTTAGATTGGTATTGCAGCAGTAATTTATATGTAATGTCTCAGAAGAATAATAAGCATTGTTCCTAAAAAATGTAACATTTTGCTTTCAGAGATATCAAAGCTGGAAATATATTATTAGGTAGTGATGGGTCTGTTCAAATAGCTGGTAAGTTTATGACCCATTTTATTTTTTAAACATACATAGGTATAATATTTCAATAATTGTAGATGTATATGTCAAATTAAAAGAAATCCTAGTACTTGCAAAAGGTGAACCTGACAATCTGTTTAACTTAATTAGATAGATTTATTACATGGTAAACATGTTGTTGTTTTGTTTGTATGTTATTTTTGTTTTTATTTTTGTTGCTCTTTTCAGTGAATTTTGGGTGGCATCTTGCACTTCTACATGTTCTGTTAAATTATGCCTCAGTATGGTTAAGTTTTCTTTTGCACCCTGTTCCATGCTTTCATGATAAAACCAACTTCAAAATGATGACCAAGTTAAACCAAATTACATTTCTCTATAAATAAAGAAAATTTTGGGTCAAATGTAACATTTCTGTGTGATCTAGTTAAAGGTGATTTTAATTTTCAATTTCTCAAGACACTGAAAAAGGTAAGATATTAAGAAAATAATTATGAAGCTTATTTCTTACTATGTAAAAATGAATAAAACCTAATTATTAACACTGGAACCTTGATCTTACCACTACTGTTTTAGTTTGATGGGGCTTGATTTTTTATTTTCTAATAAGTAGTTAGTATTTATATCATTTCAGTTGTTTTCTGACCATATTTTGCTCTGTGCCATGCAGTTCACACCTGATTCTGTGTCAAATTTTCTGATTTAAAAAAAATCAAATAAATAAAACTTTCTGCTGTATAACATTTTTAATTAAGCTTAATTTGGTAATGTAGTTATAAATTTTATTCAACTTCTCAAATATGTGTTAAAGTTTGTTTTTTCTTGCCAAACCTTTGTTATTTTTATTATTTTTTACACATTAACCCTTTTGCAATGGGCTTGGTATAATATACATATGTTCATCTACACATTTTCACACATTAAGTATTTACATTAACTTTTGATACAGCATGTGTATCTTTACAAAATTTGGCAGATTTTTAGTAAAGATTACAAATTTTTTTGTACATAAAAGAATCTTATTTTTTAATTAAATATTGGTACTAAAGAGATGTGTTTGTGAAAATATTGAGTATTTTATGACTATTCTTAGTGTGATGTGAATTCATGTTGTGATTACAAAAATTCATCCCAAAAATCTCAAATATTATTTGCATTACCTCTAAAACCTTTCAAAACGTTTGTGTTTAGTAAGACTTTATATTTTGTTATTTTCTGTACCTTAACTATGTGGGGTCTGTCACTTGACCAACCTTGTAATCATCATAATAAAATTAGGAAATAAATAGAAATTATGCTTTTTTTATACTAGAATTACTACATATTGTAACATGAAAATACAAATGTCTAAGTAGCTCAAGTTTCATAACACTAGTCATGCCAAGCTAACATTACATAAGTTGCATTGACACAATGCATGTGCACTTATGTTACATATCCAGTAATATAAAACTGGCAGTTAGTCTTCCTTGTCTTGAGTATGGTTCAGTGGACTAGTATTTTGTAATATAGAGTCGCATATCAATTTTTATACATTAAATGTATTATACATTTTAAAATATAGAACAATAAATAAAGAAGTAAAGCAAATAATTATCTCTTCTAGCTACAACCTTTGAATTCGGTTGTTGTTGAGCATAGGTTGGTCTTTTAAAATTTTGCATATTGATGATATTAAAAAAAATTAGGTTTTACATATACAGTTAAATAAATAAAAAATAATCATAAATAACTATACTAATACCATAGAATTCCACTATAATTTATTAAGTTTAGTATTTAGGTTTAAAAAAAATATGAAAATTTGAGCAGACTAAAAACACAACTTACCTTCTTGAAATCTTAGTTTGAAAGAATATGGAAGCTCTTTTAACAGAGTAAAATGCTAAGACAACCACTATGAGTCATTTTGTCAATTAGTTATTCACATGTCATATATTGAAGTAAGTGTGTATAAGGGACCATATCTAAAAGTGGAAAAATGTGAACAGGGCTGCTATGTTTGATTTAGTACATAAGACATATCTTAGCAAAATAAAAAGATATTAGGTTCTTATTTTATATTCCAGCTTGTCAGTATTGGTAATTTGAGTTACTAATTTGTACAAAATTATAGACCTGGTATTTTAACATCATAAACGTCTAATTTTAAACAGCACTGCATTCAACATATCACATGACTCACTAAAATCTATATTTAGGTATGTTCTTTTAATATTTACTTTTAAAGTAAGAAATTAACTCGTATATAATATTAAAATTTGAATTATAATCTACAATTTGATTCTACACTTATTGACATAAGTTCATAAAATAGTAGGTCAATAAAATTTTGAATGCAAGTCGACACATATGATAACATGACCTTTGATCCATGATCCATCATAAAGGGTTAATAAGCTAAAGGAGAACTTAGAGAAACATTTCCTTCTACCATATATTTGCTTTCTTTGGCACCTCTGTTTAGTTGCTTCAACTTCATTAGTTTTTATTTATTTAAAGCTCTAGTGCTTACTTGCTCTTACCTATTATATAGGTATCTATTCTTGTTTACATGGCTAAGTCTGATGTTTTCAAAGTAATTTTGAAAGAATGTGGGATTTCACAAGTATTTTTGATTTATGATGATTATCTCTGTCATTCCCTTAGTGCAGCTTGCACAAATTGAGAAATTTTGTGCATTGTTGCAATTTTTGTGCAATATATAATGAAAGTATGAACAATGCTTTAAATATATATTATGAAATAAATAATGTACCCAAAATGATTTGATGCATTTAAAAGAAAGACCAACTATAGAAATGTGTATAAAATTATTCTGATAAATTTTCTTTCTTTATCATTTGATTGGTGTATTATTATTCTCTTATTTTTGATAATTATAATTCTTATGAATAGTTAAAATGACAAGCTACATGTGAGAATGTTATTTACAATGTTAAAGTAAACAATAAATATTGACAAAAGTCTGTGTTTGTTGCTATGAAAAGTGAAATATAGCTGATTTAGCCTCTTTTCTATTGAAGTTGTACATGTATAATGTAACATATTGCTGAGACTATTATTATTTTGTTACAACTAGATATTGTTACGTGTAGTTATTGAAAATAAATTAATTGCTATTTTGTTTTTGGTTGTTTCAAGTAAGTTAATTAATGTGCACCACATCTACAAATGTTTTTACAAGCTTCAAAATGTAATAACTTTAAAAGAAAGATAAAGATGGAATGAAGTATATGTTGGTCTATAAACCATGAAGTTTTTTTTTAATCTTGCCAATAAAAACTTTAATTATAAATACAAATATTTGTTTTAAAGGCTATTTATGAAAATACTGTTGATTGTGCAGCATGTATAACATAAACTTGTTGTTTTCATGCAATGTTAGTTTTGACATATTGGACAATGTAATGATGTAGTGGTAAGCAGTTCAAAGACAAAAGCATCTGTGCATCCTAAGAAATGTACTGGTTGACTTAGTAAAGTGACTTTTTATTTCAGTAACTAATTCATTGAACTCCTGCATAGTGAGATTGATGTTTTTTGTTTGTTTTTTCCTACATGTAAAAGCTGATGGTGTTATTGGCATAGCATGTATTTCTTACAGGGAGAAAGAACACCAACCCATTTTGTTATTTTTGTTTGTAAAGCACAAAATATTGTCTTGACAAATTGCAGGATTTACCATGCAGGGTACTCAATTATTTAGTTCTTGTTAAGGTGATCCAGCAAATATGCAACTTAAACCCCTCATCTAGTTGGGAATGAAGCTATGTCAAATTATTGTCAGTTTCTTTGTGTGAAGGACATTGTCTAAAAAAGCATTCTCATCTAAGCTAGTGGGAAAAAAACCCTTCAGACATCAATCTCTTGCTTACTACAGCTGTTTATTTGGTGTGGTTCTTGTTCTGATCATGCACTTAAGAATTTGATTCAGTAATTTATACACACTGTGTATTACAAGTATATTAATTCATATTAGACAAAGTTTAATTATATTTCTGTATGATCTGTTTAGTGTTAAATGAATAATTTTAAACTTGTTGGTGCTTGTTTACCCAGTGATAAGTTTGTTTTGTAAGATGTATTGTAAATAACAGTTTAATGAAATTAAGTTGAAAGTCATAGTATTGTCAGAAAAAAACAGTTACAGATTAATAATAAGAATGTTTTGCCACAATATGAAGTTGATATTGACCAAATTCCAATTAGTCTACAATTGATTATTTATCTTTGTTAGTGATTATAGATGTCATAAAATAGAAACTAAAACACACTATCAAGCTATCTTGATTCCAGCAACTGCATGGACTGTTTCTTTAGTATATAGCATTACAATAGCTATATAAATAATTTTTAAGCCTTGATAAATTGCCATTACAACCTAAATAAGCATTTCAAAGTAGATTTTTTGTTAATTTGTTTCATAGCTTCTAGATTCTCAATAAATAACAAAGAAACCAAACAATTTTTACATCTTAATGGTTCACTACAATTAGTTTTAGAATCTGACATGAGAGTTCACATTATTGAAACAGTATATGTTAATCCAGATTTGGACTGAAACACATTGCATGTCTTATCTTTGCTGAAGGTTACACAATTTAAGATACTCTTATTGCCTCATAAAAACTTTTAGCTTTAAAGGACACAGATTCTTATTAAAACAGGAAAATAGAAGTCTATGTGAAAACAATAACTGTACAATATATAATGTTACTTGGATTAAATGTCTTCTAAACCACAAATATTATTTCCATACTGCCATCACCTTTGATTTCTGGTACTATCAATAACTTCAAATGTATCTGTTACTGCTGAGTATTTGGAAGACTAAGTTATGATATTTTAGTTGCAATTAATTAGAGAAAAGTTGTATTTTAATGCGTGTTTCCATTAGTCTTATTTTATTTGAAATTAGTTTAGGAATATTTTTCTCCATTTAAATTTTCACATATGTTAAAACATTGATTTCCAGATTTTGGTGTTAGTTCCTGGTTAGCCACTGGTGGTGATCTGTCTCGTCAAAAGTCTCGACACACGTTTGTCGGTACACCATGCTGGATGGCCCCAGAAGTAATGGAACAGGTCAGTATACATAAAATGTGTGTTTTAGTGATTTAAAAACATTAAGATAACCTATATTTTGTAAGTGTATTTTACTTGTTTGGTTTATAATATTTAAATTGTTGTAAAACTATAAATCGCATATCTTCCAAGAGTTAGTCAAGAGAGAGAAAACCTTAATTTTATTTGTTTACAAGGAATTGATACAAGGCTAAACAATAGTTGAAAATTAATTCATAATACTTTGATTAATTCTAAAATATAAAACCCATACCTTTCCCATTGAAGTTAATTATCGTAACTCAACATTAATGCATTTACTTTTCTGAAAATGTAGTTATGAATTTAATTTCATTACCATTCAACAAATGAACCCATGCTTGGTGCATTTTTTCTGCATGTTCTCGTGGGTATACTTGGATATTACAGTCATAAAACTTACTGTTCTGAGATGATAAGTGTCTTCACAAAACCAAATTTCTTAGTTTAAAAGTATCTTGTCTTTAAAATTAATTGTAAACATTATTTTTAAGAAATCAAAAGAATGTATTCTTCTCAATGAAAAGCATGTGCTTATAATAATCAACCTTCATTTTATTTATACTTGTAGTTTTTCACATTTACATTTTTGTAAAATAATTCACAGAAAAGATGAAGGGTGAAAATAGTGCATTATTAATACATTATATGTAGCTTCAAGCTGATGTGATACAAATATGTGAATCTATATATTATTGAAGGAGTAGGTAACTAATCTGTTTAGTCACTTGCAAAGAAAACAAAAGGACTTATTGAAGAAGTTTACATATCTTTTTTTTTTTTTTTTTTTTTTATATATATATATATATATATATATATATATATACATGGGTGGAGTATAAATCCATACTCTACTTTGCTACTTTACTAGAATATTTATCTAGTGTCAGGTATTACTTTCCCTGCAAAAACAGTTTGTACCAGTCATGGCACAGATTTCATAAGAAGCTGAAAAGTGGCAAATTTGATTGTAGCCTTTTTGTCAAGGATTGTTATGCATATTTCTTTTATCATAGGTTTCAACAGCAACCTACAATGGCAGATATGATGCTCAAGTTCCTCCCAAAGACTAATTTCTTTTTAATGTGGTTTGTTACATATTTTTAGTATATTATAGACTGAGGAAAGGGGTAAAATGTGGGTCATCAAAACACTTTGCAAATTACTAATAGTTCACTTTCAACAATTTGTGAGTTGGGCACCACTGCCACTATAGCTTTTTTTTCCTATTTGCATCGGAAGTAATTGGTTCTCAAACTATTAGTATTCAGAAATCTCATGGTACAATTAAAGATAGCCAAATTTTGACTATTGTAGAATATTTTGGGTAATTTCTGTTGCATTTGAAAAGCCTGTGTAATTTTCTTTTTACCCTCATTTGGTTATCAGGGATTATCTTGCACATTTTTTCTTTTCCAACATTAATTGCCTCTGTTGCTAGATTATTTTATGTCTTT
Organism: Tachypleus tridentatus; assembly: GCF_004210375.1. Lineage (NCBI taxonomy): Eukaryota > Metazoa > Arthropoda > Merostomata > Xiphosura > Limulidae > Tachypleus > Tachypleus tridentatus. The sequence goes on along the minus strand of NC_134834.1, from coordinate 132,006,370 downwards.
AGATAGATGTTCAAAGAAATAGTATTTGATCACAGATGTTTACTAGCCAGGCATCCACAATCATGCCCCTATAAATTTGAAAGTTTCTGTTCTCACTCATTCTTTTGGAGACCATACATTATGTGAACACATCCATGGGTTTATAGGATTGAGTAGTTATGAGGGACATCATATAGTCATTATATTTTACTTCTGTAAATGAATAGAGTGTCCTTTAAATTTGTGTGGGAGTCCCTTAATAGTAGTTAATCAGTGTAGTTTGTTTTGGAAATTACGTAAATGTTCAAGATGATATGTAAAATTGTTTTCTTGATAAATAATTAATAGTTCATTTTTGTCTTTTTTCTGCTTTGTTTTTTAATAAAGGTTACATTTGATAGTCAATGATTTATTAGATTTTGTATTAGCTATTTCTTTTTGGTGCCAGAATGTGCTCCGAGAACATGCAACTACAAAGCTCTAGGCTCTCAATTTCAAGAAATTTGTTCTTGTTAAAGAAGCCATGCACATCAACATTATGAAACACTGGTTCATTGAGATAATAGGAAAAAAAATCAGGATAAATTCCTTTCTTAACATTGGCTTAACATAGATTAACAATCAATAACTGCAATTTGAGTATTAATACAGCAACATCCACCTCCTTCAAAATGATGTCTATATAACCAGTAGTTCATCATTACAATCACATTTAAAATATGGAATCACAATCAACAAATGTAATGATTACTTAATATCACCATGGGTATGCTATACTGTGTATGACGCAAGATTTTTAGTGTCTTACATTCAAAATTTTATTAACCTACTTTTTGTTATACCAGTTAGAATAGCATAAAATCTTAGCTAATAATTCATATTTTAGTAGTATAGTATGAATTTTAAGTCCTTAATTCTATAAGGCAATATTTAAAAAAAATCATGAATTTCCCCTAATGTGACACATTAGCATATCATCATCCCTATTTTATCCACCACTGCTCGAAAAAGTATGAAATTAAATATAAGTTGCCCTATAAAATTGTCAATGCTTAGACAAACAACACTTATTATAGCCTTTAATTTTGTTTGGTTACAGAGTCATCGAATAGAAAATCAGATTGCTCCTCCTATTCCCACCTGTCAAATCCTCTGTTTCATAATTTGTTAATAGTTCTATCTTGTATTTAATTATGTATATATTACCTATAACCAATAGAAAGTCAAGGTTTTCATCTTTTAAATGACAGTTAACTGTCAATTTCATTCCGAGTACCAACATTGTTCCCATGAGAAAGTTAACAACCAGTTTGAATGAATTTGTAACAACTCTTGTCATAGAGTTAGGATGCCAGAAAAATTTTGAGAGGTAAAGAAGTTTGTCTTCTTTTTGTTATTATTCTATATTGTTTGATGCATCATTTAATTAAATGAAAATTGAGTACAATACTATGAGTAATATAAAAGATTAAGATTAATTCTCTTTGACAATTAAGAGTAAAAAAAAAGATTGGATAAGTTTCGTATTTTTGATACTTATTCTTTATGTATAATTATAAAAGTAGCTAAAATGTCAAAACAGAGATCATTTTAGGTTAGTTAAGATAAGGTTAAGTAAAATAAATAACAATATAATAAAAGTTTCATAAGGCACAGTTGCATGTACTAATTTTAGTAGCTGATAGGTAATGTAATTTGATAGTGTAATGTGAGTTTCACATGCCTCAAGTGATTTACAATGATTTATAATGGTTTAGACAGTAGTTAGATACACTTCATACAGCAATAAAATTTAATTATAAAAATATGTATACTGTTACGAACTTAGAGCTACAATGATAAACATTTAGTTTCATGTTACAGTTTAGATTTTCTTCTCTCTTTTTTTTGGTTATGAGGTTGTTCAAATTGACCACTTCCATTTTGAGGTAAGGCAAAGAAAAATAATAAACTATAAAGTTTTACTGAAAAATGTTTGAAATGCATTTAAGAGGTCTTAGGGATTACACAAAGGAAATTTGAGATGAGGAAAACTTTAAATTTAACATGAAAATTACTTTACGCATGGACTATTCAGAAGAAATAATATATTCATGGAATAATCTTTATTTTATTTAAAATACTTCTTAAAAAGTTTTGTTGTTTGTTAAAAACTTGTAATTTTAAATGAAAGACAAATTTTGTAAAGATATACTCATTATATTGAAAGTTAGAAGTTTTAAATATAAAAAATATTTTAAATGAGTTTGAAAAGGTCACTTGGTCATTTATATAGACCAAGCTTATATTGAGAGAGTTAATAAAGGGTAATGGAAACACCATTAAGTCTTAGACTTGAGGAGCAGACATTAATGAAATTCCTGTATTGTAGTAGTAAATTAGTAGCCTGCAACCTCAGGTGAGGATCTGATAAAAACTTATTGAAAAGTAGCAGAGAACACAGAATATTTATTAAGTTTATTTTCTAGCATTTTGCTTGTGGTCTTTGAAGTTTTTAGTTCTGTTAATGTTATCAGGTTACTGGTTATGACTTCAAAGCAGATATCTGGAGTTTAGGAATTACTGCCATTGAACTTGTTACAGGCACTGCTCCATACCATAAGTATCCTCCCATGAAGGTGAGTGGATTTCATTTGATCATGAGTAAAACTGTGACACTAATTATGAAAAATATGTACATTTCAGGTGTTTAATGCTAACCTGCATATCAAATTTGAAAATTTGATTAAAAATACAATTGTAACTCTTTTTAATCAGTCTTGTATTCATTATATATTACGAAGTTAATTTCACAAAGAAAATTGGGAATTTTTCAGTTTTCATTTCTGTGTAGCTCTTCAGAGCTACGCATTTGTCAAACTCTCTTTATTAACCTGAAGATGACCTAAGAAGGTCAAAACATCTTTCTGTACTTTATTATAATTAAAGTTTTAACACCCATACCAACTGTCTTTAGAATACATTTTACATAATGTGGGTTTCTCATCATCACAAACACACTTATCAGTTTCTTTAGAATATTTCTACTGATTCCAAAGTACAGACTTGTATTTGCTAAGAAACTATCATCCTTTCAGAACATTGATTTATGTTGTTGTTTTTCAAATCATTTTACCTCTGTCAGCACTTTGTTGATACCTTATATGATGTCAAATTAACTGAACCCATAGAGAGATTTGTGAAATTAGATTTCACAAATTGAGATTAGTGAAAAGAAAAGAAAATTTAAAAATTCTTAAGAAATGCTTGATAACTATCTGGACATTATAAGGATTTTGCATATAAAATTTGAAAACTTTCTGATCCATAAAACTATTTTAAATTTTAAAATGAAAATTGCTTTGCTTATTGGATATGCAACATTTGAAAAGAAAAAAGGCATTAGGGAAATATTGCTTAATAATAAAACTTTTTTTTTTTAAATCTAATATTTTGCATATGAAAGCATTTTAATGTTTACTGATAAATTGCCAAATTTTGTGAACTACTACTTACTAATTTAAAAGTAATAGCATGAAAACTATAACAAGCACAAAATAGTTATGGGGGAGCTCACGATGAAAGAGTTAAGTTTATAAACAAGGATTTGAATGTGATGAAAGTTCTCAAGCCATCTTCCCAGTCTAAGATCTGATTTTAAGAGCTGATGATCATACATAGTTGAGGTATTTTAGGCTATTTGTCAAGGTGTGTGGTGCAAAATAAATCTTTTCATCCTTTTCAGAAATGTGATTCAACTGAAACTGTGATTTCGGGCAGTAACTCTTTAATCTCAACCGTTAGTTTTAACTCGGTCAACAATGACAGCAGGACCTTGACTTTGAATCATATAAAATATAATTAACTCTCAATTTTGTATGTGTTAAGTCCTTATGCTTATTATTCACTGAAACAAAAAATGTGTACAAGCTAAATTTGTCTTCTTAAAAATGAACAAAACACAATGTTTTAAAAAATAAAAAGGTTAGCATTTAAAATTTTAACTTGTTACTGTAAAGGTTATTAATTGCAGGATTACTGGAAACTGAGATTTAATTGAAATTAAAATGCTGAAGATTTTGATATAGTACAATATTTAATTAACATTAAAATATTTGTATATTAAAATTGTGTAAAGTAGAAGTATGTTGCAGATTAGTTAATTCACTCTTACAGTAAAGAATTGCCAAGCATGTTTGAGTTTTTCATTCTCTCCCTCTCTCTTTTTTAAGTTTTTAATATTTTCAGGTACTTATGCTTACTCTCCAAAACGATCCTCCAACAATTGACTCAAGTGTTGAAGAAAAGGACCAATATAAGAATTATGGGAAATCCATTAGGAAAATGATAATAGACTGTCTTCAGAAAGATCCTAACAAACGGTAGGGATATTTACACTAATAAATGAGCATATGTATGTGTAATTTATAATAATAATATGGCAAGTTGTGGGTAAAATTAACAAATCATACAACTTGATTTTACTTTTTAAATGTAAAATATATGATATGTACACTGCATTTAGGACATTTGAAGTAATTCCTCCCCAGAAATCCATACATGAACCAAAATGATGCAGACTGTAATGAGTTTACAGTGTAGGGTTCTTCAAATTTTAAATATTTTGCTTTGTTTATTAGATCTTTGATTTCCTTGTGATGTTTGTGAACTTGCAATTTATCTTCCATATAAAGAGAGGTATACATCTACATGTAAATTAACCATAATAGTTGCTATTTTCATTTTTAATATTTTTAGGCTTGGAATATTTTGGTTTTTTTATTATATCCTTAACACTTTAGTGGTGCCTGATAACTAAGTAAACCTGAGAGCTTATAACACTAAAAATTGGATTTCAATACTTGTCACAGACAGAGCAGACATAACTCATCATATATCTTTGTATTACTTTTGCAGTAAACAAACTCTTGGGCTTTAATGGCTTTTGTGATGTATCTGAAATTATTGTTTTTTTACAATATTTGTACAATGTATAACCTTACACATAAACAAATTAGTAAGAGTAAATTTCCACTAGGAAAGTGTTCAAACTTGTAATTTTTACATTGTGTATTAATTTTACCTTTCTCGTTCTTCTTCATTTACTATGAAGATTGAACAGTGCAATATTTTTATGAGTTGAAGTGTGCTCTTTCTGTTGTTTTACTATATTAGCCATTACGTTGAGTTAAATTACCAGTTAGTTAACCTTCACATGTATTAGATGTTTTTATTATTTGTTTAAAATAGTTATGCGTGGAGTATAACTATGAGAATTTGTGTACTGCAGTTTCACCTTCTGTAATAATTTTTACTTTACCTGATTCCTGAGGTACAAGCATACATTTGAATTCCATTCCTTACAGTTTAAATGTATAACTCTAGAAACTAAGACATCTCCCAAAATTTGGAAATGGACCAGGAAGATACTGCCTTTATATTAGCAAATACATAATAGATCACACTAATCATCTTCTGGCTCCCAGAAATTCTGGATAAATACCACTAATTTCATAAACTTGTGTGAAATTTATTAAAATTAAAACAGAGCTTCTGCTGAGTGGTTTGAGGGGGTGAAGAAATTCTTTCATCCATTTACAGTACATTATCAAGGTATTTTTGTAACTTTTTTGTATGTTCAGTTCTTACATATCTAATGCCATTCTGTTTTGTTTATAAATAAGATTGGTTATGTGTTTATTTTCAATTTTTATATCTTTTTAACTATATTGTAGGTTCAGTAGGAGTATATTTGATATTATTTTAGTTTGTGGTTGAATAAGAATTCCATGTTGTTCTTCCATTTTCACATATTTATATCTGTTTTGTAGGTTAAGTTTATGTGCATTCAACACTATTCCATTTTGTGAATGAATGAGGTTTGCTGCATTTTGGTTTCCCATTCTTATTACATTTAAAGATAAGCTTTGAGATTTAACTACATCTGTTGTTAAATTTTAATTGAGCCATCTGTAGTAATATCTATGATAAGATTTAAAGCAGGATCTTTATTTGGCTTATACTACTGTTCTATTCAATAAAACATGAATAATCTAAATTAATTAAGATTGGGCTAATGTTTCTGTTCTTGTTTTTCTGTGTAGTAATTTCCTCAGTGTTATGCATTTCATTATTTTAATAAAGGTTTTACATTTCAAGATATCTGTAGAATGGAATTAATAATGAATTATGTATACTTGTATAGTAGCTTTAGTGCATGTTAATTGTGAAGTCCTATTTCTTTTAGGCCTACTGCTACAGAACTTTTGAAGCATCCTTTCTTCAAAAAATCTAAAGTAAGAATATCCTATGCTAAAAAGTGAATCATATTTTACATCATTTTTAATAATAATCTGTAATTAATTGATTTGTCTTTTGGATAACATAATAATAATGCTAAACATGAAAAAAATATGAGGAATTTATTAAATGTTTCTGAATCTTTAAAATTCCATATTTAGTAATTTAGAAGTACAAAAGAAATATAGTTGTAATTACAACAGAGATATGATATAATTTGAAATACATAAGAAGTAAACAATTGAAATATAAAAGTATGACAAAAGTAAACAAAAAGTATGTAACACATTAAATAGTTAAAGCAGATTTGAATTAAGTGAATAATGTATATTATTTAGAGATGGAAGAAGAGTTTTATGTATAATGTCTCTTTTATTAGAAGTTCAGTATCATGCTTGGCTGTTGAGAGAATTTTAATGTTCAAGAGAAAAATTAGAATTAAATGTCCTGTTTCTGTATTGTGTTTGTAGATAGCAGAATTGGGAGGGTTTGTAACCTTTCTTTCAGTTTTAATAGATATGCCCATGTATTCAATTGCTTATACTTTAATGTAGCATATGGTTTTACCAATATAGGAGGCCCTACAGTCTCTGTACATTTATAAGTAGATGAAGTGTTAACTGAGGAAACTTTCTAACATACCTCCCAGCAAGATCTCTCCTGACCAAGTCATATTCAACTACAACATCATTGCTTTAAGTGATAGTCAGAATACTGCACTAGCCAAAGGAATAAGTTTCTCTGTACCCTCCTCTAAATTTAATTACACCAACTACCTATATTCCTGGAAGACGTTGAACAGAAACGTAAAATCTTTACCTATTTTTTCTAAGAATACTTTAGAACGTGTTCTTAAAATATTTACTACTAAGTTAAACTTAACAACCTCCACCTTGTATAACATATGCAGGATATCTTCAAATTTGAAACCTGAAGAACTGGTATTCATTACAGAATCCTCCTACAATAAAAATATCTTCATTGCCCAATTGGACAAATGAAACAGAGTTGTTATATTTAACAAAGCTGAATGTGTTAGGAAAATGCTTGGCATTCTTAATAATCACAACAAGCTCAAACTTGTAAACAAAGAACCATTATCCAATACTTTACAACTTGAATGAAAAACTCAGGTTTTCTAGAAACCTAAGTAAAAGAAATGTTATTTCTGACTGTATTTACAACAGTTTATATCTTGCAGTCTCCCAACTTAAAGTACTATATGGTCTGTCAAAAGTTCACAAACCCAATACACACACATTTCTCCAACCTGTACTTTCAGCCTTAGGCACTCACATTTATAACTTAGCTATATTCCTTGTACCCATCTTTAAACCTGTTACTCGGAATGAATTGACAACACTTGACTCCTTCCAATTTTTCCAAGAAACTTGTCAACCCCTCCCTACATTAAAAATTACATGTCTAGCTTCAGAATTTCTTCTCTTACTACTAATATTCTCCTTGATGAAAACTTTCGTATTGTTAATGGACATTCTAAATTTGATTTCAGATCTGTGCTTGAACTTTCGACTAAATACTTTTTTCCCCTCTTTTAACAATATATGAAGAGATAAATGGCATTGGTATGGGCACCTCCTCCTTTGTCCATTGCTTGCCAACATTTTTCTCTATCACCATGAATAGAACTTAATTGACACTGTCCTTTAAGCTTTAAGCCTTTTCTCGTTAGAAGGTATGTTGATGATTTTATCCTTATTTTCCACCCTACTGATCCTGTCCAATGTTTTTTGACTGTCTTACTTCAGAACACACATCTATATACTTCACTTTTGAAATTGAGATAGATAACTCTATTTCTGTTCTGGATGTTCATTTCAATCTTGTCTATCATAAAAACATATTTAATGTCCTTTTTAATCAGTTTGACCACTTTATACACTTTTCTTTGAAATACCATCTTATTCTATGCCTACTAAATATATCCTAAAACTTTACATCTTCCTATCTAGCCCTTCACAAGGAAGTTTCTTCCATAAAAAGCATTATTCTTTGAAACAGCTGAACATTTCTTGGAAAAAATAACTTACTCATTCTTATCTAATTGTTTGCCAAGCTACCTAAGATACTCACTGTAACCAAACTTCCTTTATTCACCTGCTTACCATATCTTGGAAGACAGATCTACATCTCACTTTTTGTGAAACAGTTGAAAAATTATGTAACTCTTACTATCCTCAAACTGACCAGAAAGTAATTTTAAACCTAATTTCAGGCTAAAAAATATTTTTTACTATAAAGGTCATGTGCTGACTCTCCATTGTTCACATGTCATTTACTAATAAGTGTGCAGAGACTGTAGGGCCTCCTATATTGGTAAAACCAAATGTCACATTAAAGTATAAGCAATTTAATACATGGGCTTATCTATTAAAACTGGAAGAAAGGTTACAAACCCTCCCAACTCTGCTATCTATAAACACATTATGGAAACAGGAAATTAAATTTTTTCTTGAACATTAGAATTCTCTCAACAGCTAAACATTATACTGAACTTCTAATAAAAATGACATTATACATAAAACTCTACTTCCATCTCTAAATAATATACATTATTCACTTAATTTAAATCTACTTTAACTATTTAATGTGTTACACACTTTTTGTTTATTTTTGTCATACTTTTATATCATATCTCTGTTGTAATTACAGTTGTGTTTGTTTTGTACCTTTAGATTACTGAAGATGGAATTTCAAAGATTTTAAAACATTTAATAAATGCTTAATATGGTATCTACAATTGTATTGCAAATTTAAAGTATATTTGTTGATAATTTTGTTGTTATTTTAAGCTTACTGATGGTAAGGCAATTAAAAATAGAATCCGTTAGATAGTAGTTCAATTTGTTTTAAATTTAGAAAAATAATTTACCTCCCTTGCATAGAGTTTCAAAAAAGTTCAGTCATAAACAAAAATAAACTGAGAAATATGTACCATACGTGCAATTACTGTGAAGAATATTCAACATAATTAGTGTCTAAAGAAAAGTTATAATTAAAATAAACTTTATAAACAAAAACTCTTTTGAAACAGAAAATTTAAATATGAAAATAAAAATAAGTAGTAAATGTTTGACCTAGTCATTCTACTGATCATTAGAAGCTCAGAAAAGTTATCTTTTTATGTATTTTTGTTCATTTTAAATGTATATAGCTGATTTTTTGCTAAATCATTTTGTTGATATGCCATTTTAATTTTGTAGTTACCATGGTTTAGTTGTTGGTTTATATTGTGTTTTTCATAACACAGGATTTATTCCTCAAACAGAAGTGTTGCTTTTGGGTGGCACAACAAGAAGTTCAAATAATTGTTTCTTAGGGATTGTTGCATACATCATTGGAAAGTCTAGAATCTGGTGTATCAAAATATGCAGTCATCTATATGATATTAACCAATTTAAGTTGGAAGTTATGAGCATTCAAACAGACACAAGATTTTGAAGTGGGTACACCAATTTACTAGAAGCAGTCACTCACACAAATTTTTTATTCACATGAAATTATGCAACCAGTCTTCATTGTTACTTGAAATTAGAAACCTTGGTCTTGATCTAGTTACTTCTGCTATCACTATTTTCCTTATCAACAGCAAACTCATTTTGGGGTGCTGTCAACATCTTTAATCTTGGTAAAGAAATTGCATTAGCAAGGACTATCAACAAGTCCATTGTGATCATATCTGTAGCAACTGCAATACAAATATTACATTTACAGATCTTGCATATGCAGGTAATTGAAGGAATAATGATGACTGATGATGAGGTGATAAAGTATAGCAAAGTTCTAGTCTAGTTCAATGGGATTTGGAGCTATCTATTGACGATCTATTGGGCTCTGGTCTGTGAAACAGATGCTCCTGTGTGTAAGAAAAGAAGCTAGACCATTTGTGAACCTGTGAGTTACATAACAAGAAAAACAATCATTAATTATGTGGTTTCTACTAATGATATGGTAAATCTTTAAATTGGTTAATTTTTGTCCAATTTGAAAAATTTAAATTGTTATCATATCTCCCAGTATGCTGCATCCTATACACATTTTGCCCAAATCTGAGAAATCCTGGATTTTTTGTTCTTCCAAACCTTGCCACCAAGGCACCTCTAGCTGATGGAGAGATCTTGCATTGAAGTTAAAAGTAATGTTCAAATTCTCTTATAGTATAAAAGTTAGTTTTCCCAGAATTTCCTTTTAACAAAATATAATAAAATAAATTAATTTGAACCAATTTTAATGTTAATATTAATTTTTCAGCCCATAAACTTTAAATCCATTGAACACGATTGTTGAAATTTGTTTCCCAGTTTCTTTTTTTACAACATTTTCAGGACAAAAAATATTTGGTACAGACTTTAGTTTCCTGTGGACCAACTCTTGAGACTAGAGCTCAGAAGGTAAAGTTGCATTACTGTGTTTTGTGTAATATTTTCAAATGTTAATGCCTCAGAGCTAGCTGTTATAAACTAAATACAATCAGATATTGATATTTATAATTTTTGATAGCTAAATTTCTCTACTGCAAGTAAAATAAGTGTATTGTAAAATGTGCAATCATTTTATTCTGTTTTCTTACAGTATAATACTTAAAGTAAAAGAATCTGATTTAGGATATATGTTAAGCTAAAATTCTTTCAAAAAGTTAGTAATTTTATTGTGTAGTTTTTTAAATAAACTAAAAAGTTTCAAAATATATACAATGTACACACACACACACACACACACACACACACACACCTCCCAATTGGATTTGGAAAAACTGTTAAAGATGTTTTGTTATTAGGTTCAAATCTGGAAATAGTCATCACCTAATGGAATTGTAGGAGCTGTCAAACTACAATATCACTGACTAGGCTGGTTAATGCCAACTTTTGTTTTTTATGCCCCCCACAGTTTAACAAAACAGAATAGGTCATATTGGTTTATCCATCCATCCATCTTTACATTTATGTGTTCAGATCTTGTGGACAAAATATCTAAAGATTAGATAGATGTATTTTGGCTATATGTATACCACAGGTACTACATACAAAGTTGTAGACCTAAATAGCTTTCTAAGGTCATGGGTCAAAGGTTACTGGCACATAAAATTTTTTTCCCAACAATGTAAACACATTTTCATGCAGGATAAATGGATATTAACAAAAAGCATACAACAGATAATACAAATAAAATTCTAGGTTTGATTAACTTTTGAAGCTCTTAGGTCAAAGGTCAATACTATTAAGATACAGGGGACTTAAAGATACACTAAAACATTAATGGAAACATGAGTGTTTCATAAACACAATTTGAATTTTTTTTTTATAAGTATATTATTTCTGTATTTATTTATTCATTCAAGTATGACAGTTCTGTACATGGGGCAAAATTAACATTTTTGCCATTATTTGAACCTTACTTGGCTACATTTATTGAAATATCTTTGTGTTACTGATTATCTGTATCTTAATTTTTAATGTCTTTAGTTTCAAATAATCCACATCCATTTCTGCCAGTGATTTTGGTTTGAAAATCTTATAAGCCCTGAATTAGCTTATAAGACAACCAGGCGTGCTTTGGTTTCTGTTTGCACTGCTTGTGGAATTTAGGTTTAATCTTTCACTGAAGGTGGTAAATTTTGAGCTAGTGGCTAATACATTAAATAACTTAAATAGACTTAATAGTGAGGTGTGAAAGTTATTAACTTCTGGTTTGAAACTAAAAAGGGGGGAGGGTATATATTGGTTCTTAACCTCATCACATTTCACAGGTAGTACAATGATTCCAAAGCCAACTGTTTTTACTGATTTTAGCACAAACAAGAAAAGAAAACTAAGATTAACAGGAAAAAGGTTTGTTTTATTTTGGATGAATATGAAATTATACTGGAGTATTAAGGCAGTTTTGCCTTCTTAAAAAGTCTCCCTGGTAGAACAGTTGTAAATTTACTGATTTACAGTGCTAAAATATGGGATTTGGCTAAATACAGTAGACACAGCAAATAGTCCATTGTGGATTTGCTTGAAAATAAAGAATAAAGCTTTTTTTTAAAAAAAAAGATCTTGAAACTGAAAAATTTATTGTTGGCTTAAAAAAGCATTTTAAAGGGAGATTTTTATGTAAAAAGAATACACAGGAGAAAAATAATATACATTTTACTTATGAAGGTGAAGAAAATATTCCCAATATAACTTTCTTTAAGAATTAGGGAAATTTTCTTAAAATTTCTATTTTTGATGGAAAAGTATCTGTTCTTGAAAAGCATGATAATAAAGTCCACGAACCTAAACAGATTTACTTTGTAACGTTAAAGAAAGTTGGACTTTAAATATCTTAAAATTTTAAAGAAACGTAGCAAAGCTTCAGTGGATGTGCAAGTATTATTTTCTAAAACCAGTAGATACTTATGAACTTCCTACTGATTGTTGAGGTAACCAGCATGGATCTCGATTTTTTTTTTTTTTAATGTCTTGGTATGATCTGTAAAAATATAAACCTATTAGCTTAACTATTATAAGAATCTGTCATCAGAATTCTAGAAAAGCATTTGGAAAGGTATTTTTAGTGAACCATTCCTAGAATACTTTTGAAAGAAAGGTTTTCTTGTCCTAACAATTAGTTGAGTTGTTTTGATAGTACCTTCCTATCTTTCAATAAGAGCATGTTGTTGATGTTGTTTTTCATTATTTTTAGAAAGCTTTTGATAGGGTAACTCACAATACATCAGTTAATAGGTTCTAAGCCACTAGGAATGATAAAGTAGATAGAAAACTGGTTTGGTACAAAAAAACATTCATAAATTGGCATTTTTGTGGATATGTTAGGAGATGGGTTTTACAAATTTTGTTGTCCATTATTTTTACTATTGATGAGAAGAGCTTAGAAAATATATTTCAGTTTACTGGTGATAATAAAATATTGAGCTGTGATTCTGTTCACAGTGCTTCTACTATAAAGATTCAAAAGGCCTTGATGGTTTTTTGTTAATGGTGCAAATATGGCAAATAGTTTTCACTAGCATAAAGTTTGAAGTTACAAACTCAGGGCATGAAACATTGAAAAATCTTACTTTTTGTGTAAAACGAGCATAGACATTTAATAATAAAGAAGGATTTGGGTATAATTGTTGGTAAAGCCTTAAACCCTCTGCTAAGACAAGATTATTGTAGCCTTATATAGTACTGTTGACAATTTTTTAAATATGGTGTGCATTTCTGGCCTTAATACAAAGATATATTATAAAAGTGTATAAATGGGCAAAAATGTAAGTCATGAGGAAACGCAAGTTCCTTTTCACTTATTTCATATGGATGAAAAAGAATTTTGTAGGAATTGATTTGGATATTCAAAATTGTTTAGAGGCTAGGTTAGCTTCCTTTAGTGGTAGATTTTAAAGACTGAAAATATACTTGGATATTAAGCATAATACAACACATGTTGGTCAAATTTCAGTGTTTATTTTAATATATTTTTATAAATTGGTTTCCTATGATGTCAGACTTAATGTTTTGGAGGCTCAAATTTTGTAAATTTTTTAGCTCAAAGACAATAGAAAACGTGGTGCTAGTGGTCGTCTCCATCGAACTGAAACTGGAGACTGGGTGTGGTCTTCTGGTGAAGAGAGTGAAGATGATGATTCAATCAATGAAAAGGTATCAATTCATAGGACAAATGCTTTACCTGATGTGAAAATGTGTACACAGTATTTTTTGGGGTTTGTGTATATGTATGTAGAGCTAGATTTTTTCCTTTCCATTTTGTAAGTTATTTTTGAGCCTGCAAACTTCAAAGTTTTTCAAAACAATCTCTGCTACATAATTTTTACAAATCTTAGAATTCTCCTTTCCTAGTTCCAACTGTCATTTCTTTTTCCTTTAAGTGCCATAGCCTTGATTCTAACTTTTGTTGCACCTTGTGGTCACTACTACTACTACTACTAATAATAATAATAATCTCATCTAAAAAGCACAAACAAGCATTGAGGTAGACTCAGTAGCATAGGAGATAGGCTAGATTCCTGAATATTGTACATTCCTTGTGTTGTTTTTTACTATTTCAGTTAAAACTCCAAAAAATGGAAAGACTTAATAAACATGCAAGTCATATGGGAAAATATGTCAGTTTGATATGTATGGTAGTTTCAACATTATGAATTGCAAATTTCATAATGGCTGGCAACATCTGGGAGTCATATTAATAGCCTTCTTGTTATTGATTACATCTTTTTAAGAGCTTTAGGATGATTTGAATTTTTTTGTATTTGTTATATTTTTGATTAAATGGTTTCCTGTATTCAGATTTGGAAAATTGACAGTTGGTAAAAGTAATGGAAAGCTAGAATTTAGTAGAGAAATAAGAAGAAAAAAGGCCTAGTTCTTTAACTCCTCTTGGGTTTAAGGATGCTGCTAGTGTCTAGTCAGAAATATTGATTTACCCATCAGACTGTGACAGTATCTTATAGCATTTATGTCTCTTTGGCTGAAACTGATCCAAGTTATACAATTATCCACCTTTGATAACTAGACTGTAAGTTATAGCAACAATTCATACAACATCGTGAAGATAATTCTGGTAGAATGCGCAAATAATTATTTATTGGTTTAAACAGTTAAATATTGTATATGACTGTCACATGTACCTAAAAAACTATATATGTCTGTCACAACATGTAATTAAACTAAATTTGTATGAAGGATTTATAATTTATTGAAGAATCGTACACTTTTCTGTTAACACAGATCTAGTCGTGTAACAGAATTATGTAAATGTAATGGATTTTCTATATAGCAAGTGTGTTCAACAGTTTTTAAACCATATCTGTTGAAATAGAAGCATTGACTATATGTAAGTAAATGAGACTTTCTTTGTTTTGTTTTTTATTACTGTTTCTCAATTTTGTTAAGTGTATATTAACAGCATAATTTTCTGAATAGATAACAAGACCAACTATGAGGTTTTCTCACAGTTTGTAAGCTGCAAATGTTGTTTTACTACTAGTTGGCCTTGGAATTTGTAGATCATACTGCTTACTTCAAATATTTGTATTTTCTTTTTTTTTACTTTAGTCCTCATTTATATAGTTAATTTACTTTTCATCAGAAGTTTTTAGGTAGGCAGCAGTAGACATGAAGAGATTGAGTATAAATACCCATATGCTGTTACCAGTTATCTTTTTATATTCTTTAATACTGATTAGCTGTATTGATGTCATTCTCAGAATGACAGCCTGTGAATTTCATGCAGTATTTAGACTTAGCCTTAACATCTGATGGACCTAAAACTTGACTTCTGTTTCCACAGTAATTCAGAATATGACAACGTAATTGAAAATGTTTTTGAAAAATATGAAATTTAATATAATTTTCAAAAATTCAAACCTTTCACTCCATTTTGTTTAACTAACAACCATTCAAAGAAAAAAAATGTAGTTATATTCTGAGTAGCTAGATTAAAGTTTGTTTTGCTAGTTAGTAGTTTTATAACTAAAGTACATTGAATATAATTTTTTAAGCCAGTAATAGGAAAAGAATAAATTGTGCACTAGTTACTAATTTAGATAGTGAAAACTGTAAGATTTAGTGAGTCACAAAGATAGATAATATCTTATTTGATAATGTTTAGGGCAGTTGTACTCCTTCAGACCAAAGAACCAAAAGCTGGTTTATACTTATAAATTTCCAACTTTTTTTAGAATACAGATATTCATAGTAAGGCTGTCTTTATTTCATTCATTGGTCAATTAGGTTTAGAGAAGGCTGAGTAAATTATATTAAAATGATTGAATATTGAAATCAACAAATCACATGAGAAACACAACTTATGAAATCACAGTAGAAAGACATGTATCAAACTATTTGGCATTTTATGGGTAGTATGATGCCATGCAAAACATCCTCTTTTGGGAGGAAGATTTTTTGTAACAGCTCTTTTCTGTGCAAAATGTTCTTACATTCAGATCATAAAAGTGTAGGAAATTAAAATTTCCAAGGTGTCTATAACCCTTGCACATAACCCTCTTGATAAGGGCTTGGTCAGTGTGACTGACCTTGTAACCCTAAAGTAACCATTAAGGATTTCATACTATAACTTTTAATATATTTTGTGTATCTTCACATACTTTGACAAGCTTTCAGTAAACATAACAAATCTTTTGTTTGTTTTTAAAAAAATTTTTTTTTTAATTGAGCATTTCTACTAAAAATTTCACCATGAACACAAATAAGGAGTTAGAGTATTGAATGCTATTAATCAAAACTGATTTTCACAATAATATTAAAAATATTTTTATCCATCTAAAAATTGTCAAATCTTATTTATAATCTGTGAAACATCCGATGTAAATATTAAACTTTTTCAGTAAAACTATATTTTCTCTACCTTTTAGTCCCTAGAAAAAATAAAAAAATATAATAAATCTGAATTAACTTTTTAGAATAATTATGAAGTGTAACATAAAACTACAATTGATTTTCATAAAAAGCTTAAAGCTTATAACAGTGTACATCTATTTATACTTAAGTTTATTATTTTATTGCCCTTTGTTCCATGTCTGATAAATAATTATACCACATGTTGAAAATCACTTGGTGATGCACATCTCATGTTTTCTTCTTGAATCTCTTAATGCACAAGCTGCTTACACTTTGACCAACCCATAGCAAGAGGGTTAGTGTCATTGAAAAATAAATAAATGTAGATCAACTTAAAACACCAAGACATTCTAGGAGACCTGCTAAATTCGTACCTTAGCTGTGGTAAACAAAGTGCAGCATCTTGTAATAGGTAAAAATCATAAACACAAGATCAATGGCAGAAGCCATAATGACCTGAACAATAGAACACAGCACAATAAAAAAAAAAAAAAGATCCCCATCTGGTAATGTGGCACAAGTTGCTTCCATAATATGTCCAACAGAGAAAGACCAACTGTGGAAAACTGTACGAATGATACCTGGTCAGGAATATATGATAGGTTATGGCGATGTTCAATAAAATGTATGTGTACCTTGATAACTGTAATAAGCCTTGTGGTATTTTTTTTACCAACCAGTTGGTGAAAGAAATACAAAATGTTTTTGAGAGGTTCATGATTATCACTAGATACTATTATAAGAGTAAGTTTGTTATCTTTAGAATGAACACAAAGATCAAAGTGAACCATATTTACTATTTCACGATTATCACTAAATACTATTATAAGAGTAAGTTTATTATCTTTAGAATGAACACAAAGATCAAAGTGAACCATATTTACTATTTCATGATTATCACTAGATACTATTATAAGAGTAAGTTTGATCTTTGTGTTCATTCTAAAGATAACAAAGTGAACCATATTTACTATTAGAATAATGTCTGGACCTTTAGTACCACACATAAATTCTAGGGTTTTTTGTGGAAATGAAGATATCATGATATTTGTTTGTCAAGATAAAGCAACCATTCATACCTCACATTCAACATTTGTGTATCTCAATCAGTTTTAAAGTGGAGTGGTGTGCTTCATACATAAGTTTACAATTGTTCCTTTTGTAGTGAAAACTAAACTACAAAACTATTGTCAAGATACAAGAATGTTGGAACATAACCAGACAAGACCATATGGAATGTAATGATGTAATGAGGCTCCAAAATTTATTTTAATATAACATACTTAGCCTCTGTTGTCAAAAAGTTTCTTAAGTATTAAATACTTGGATTTGCAGGTTGATTGTCTAGTATAGTAGACAAGGACTTTTTCTTAGATTTTTTATCATTAAAAAATACCAAGAATCAGTTTTTTCATCACAGAAAATAGTCTGGTACTATGAATTTTGACTTGAATCTATTGTATGTAAATTTATATGTAAATGAAATAATTCAAAAATCTTGTGTATAAGAAGATTGTATTTAAAGAAACTTATATTCTAACTTCTGCAATTTAAATTTGGTGGGAAAAATATAAAGTGCTTACAAAATAAGTATATAGTTATCTGGATCATAAAACTAATATATGCAGATGCATCTGTATTAGACTTGTCAAAATTTGTTTATCCAAATTTTTCATAAACATTTTGAGAAATCATATTTTGAGAACTATCTAATAAAACTAAAATGTTAGTTCTCTTTATCTCTCCTTGTGTTTTGGAAGTAAAAAATGATATGGAAGGGGTATGTGAAAGAAGAAAATGATAATTTCTTCCAGACCATTCTTGTCAAAATCAAAATATAAATTAACAAAAATAAATAAATAAATTGATTAAACACAAAGGGGCTAAAAGAATACTAAATTCCCATAGATTTTTGTTGTGCATGTTATTTGAACATACATTTAAAATTAATTATTCGTGAAATAAACGTATGTTATAAAACAAAACCATAAACATAAAGTGCTCAAATATAAATTCAACTTAAATCTGAGCAATCATCATACAAACTTCTATTGACAAAAAAACTATCATAGATGTACTACTATTGCATGAAATTCAAATCCACAGAAAAATGTATTGTTTTTAAAATAAAAAGAAAACCTGAAACAAAACTAGGCAGTAATAAGGAAGATACTGATCAAGCAAGGTCAAAATGTTAATTACAACTGTCATTTTGCATCATTTTGTTACTTATGTGTGGTGGGAAATAGTAATAAAATGGAAATAAAAATACAAATTAATTTTGAAATTATTTTTGAATTAGAGTTTCACAAGTTTAGTGACAAATTATATGCTACATCTGAAAAATAAGTTGTTACATAATTTATTTTTAACTCTTACAGTTTAAACTAAAACTTGATAACATAATTGTGTGTAGAACATCAGAAAATGTTTCTTATAATTATCAAGAAATGCATAATCAAGCTGTGATAAATGCCAAATAATGTATTAATCTTAGTATTTAAAAATGTATCTATTATACTTTGGATTGATCAGTTACATGCATGTACTGTTGTTACCATATTATAAGAATGATATATATAACTAATAATTAGCAATATATACTGGCCTTGAAGTTAAAGTCAGCACAACAATAATGCTGTATTAAAGTTTTGTTTTTATTGGAAAGTGATAAAAGTGTTAAAGAAAATGACTTAAGTGTTTGTATTAGAATATTAACAAGTTTTGAAATGTTGTTCAAAATTTTGTACAACATTCTGTTGTTTCTCTTGCTCTACTATTCAAGTAATTTCAAATACAGCACAACCTTTATTAACCAACATGAATTTCTTCAGTCTTATTGCATAACTTCTGATATTTATGCTGATGTTTCTCTGATACTAATTCTTTGTAGGAGTTATCTCTTTTATATTTTTCTGGTTATTGTATTGAACATAATCAAATGTAAAACACAGAAGCTGTACATGTATTTTTGTGACTTAAAACTTTTATCCAGGTTTTCTACAGTCATTGATATATTTAAAGCCAGTAGCACTATAATCTTCAAATTTTCTGGCTCAATAGATTTATGTCTATAATTAATTCTCTTATTCATGCTGCCTAAGAGCATTTGGAAAAATTATTACTTATATGTCTAATAAGATGAGAGTACATTAACCCAACTCAGTAAACATTGTTTTAGTTCTACAACTCAATAGTGTCACAACCTTTAGTGTGAACCAAAACATAATTTTCTTTTACCAACTTTGTAGATAAAACCAAGTTAAATTAAAAACATGAAGTTTGCTTCAAATTATGTTGATTTTTATACCCCATAAGTGTATTTTGCAAAGTTGCAAAGTTTCCATCAGCACTGTTTTATAGGTAAAGAATTTGATGTTGCTAAGAAGAGAAAGTGTAAAGCATATTTTAAACATAAGATCAGATAGTTTCAAGTTAACTATTTCTGTTAAAAATATTCTAAAAAAATATACACTGGCATAGACATCCATGAAAACAGAATCTCTTGGAGAAATTTGATGATACTTTTGCATATTAGAAACTTAGACCAATTATGTAATAACTTCTGCTAGAAAAGGTGCTAAAAATCTGCAGTAACAGTTAAGCTACTAATACCTAATGAGTAATAGCAAACAAACTATAAAAGCTTCTATGACTACTCTACCTTATGTCATCTGTTAATGATGTTTTCTGCCTTTAACCCAAAAAAACCTGACAAGGTTGTACGTGCTTAGTGAAATTACGAAGCACCAAAGCAGACCTATCTTGTGTATAGCTTCATGTACATTGTTCATCAGATTTGGCATATGTAAATACTATAACTTAATAAATTTACACATATTAAATACATTTATGTTGTACATAACTGAAATAATTAAACTTAATGCAGTAAAATACAGAAGCTTAAATAAACTTAAATCTTTTTTCGATACATAAGTTTTAGCTAGAAACCAAAGTCGTCCAGAATCAACTGTGTACACATGATCTCAAGTGTATTTAAGTTTGACTACATAAGTAGCTATTTCAACTCTATGTTTTAAGACAAAACATTATATTGCAAATATTTATATTAATAAATATTAAGTAGATCATAAAAGTTTCAAAGTATTTTTCCTGTAAGTGAAGAAAAATGAGGCTTAGATGTATACAAAGAAAATGTTTTGCACAATTTAAAATATGAGAGATAATTGTTACTGTAACCTTTAGTGTACACCACAGACTTAAGTAAATAAAAACTGAGATTTATTAGATCAATAACACTGCACAACAATTTTTTTTAAAAGGTATGCTTCCTGAAAAGTTTTTGCTGATTGTGACAGGTACCTGGTTGGTATGCACAAATATAGTTTTGATTTTGCTTCATCATGTAGGAACTCTGAGAAATAGACAATTAACTGTTTACCAGCAATAATGTATTTAATTGCATTTATGTTTCTAATATTCTATTAAGTTCAACATAATTAAAAGTGTTTTGCTCCTAATTTTCGTTTGTATTCAACGTCCGGTGCATCACGTTGCAGTGTCCGACAGTAGTCAGCAAGCATTGACGAATTCCAGTTGCCCTGATATCGATTTTCCAATGTAGCAGTGTCCTGACAAAACTGAAGATTTCAATGAAACTGTGCGTGATGGGCAAATTTAGATGTGATTTTTGTGATCAGCAGCCAAAAATCTATAATGAACATCCTACAGTGTTCAAGAAGCAAAAACTTGGTTGTGCAGTGTAATTTAATGAAAAAAATTCTTTTTATAAAAGAATAAACATGCAGAATTATAAAATCCAATTTAAATTACATAATCAAACTTGAAAATAAATACTTTTGGTTGTGCCTTATTGAAAATACAGCAAGTAGTTGAGATTTGAAATGCTTATCCACAGTTAGAAAATCAATTTAGTTGGATATGACTAGCAGATACAGATGATAAATAGCAATCTAAATCACCATCTTTGATCAAAACAGGATTTGAAGTTAGACATATAACAGTTATATGAGCTAAAACATTTAACAACAGAAATCTTCTAACTTTAAAATTGATGGTTGTGATTTGATGGTTATTAAGCAAATAAAAAAACAAAATATTTTTAAACATTGTAACATAAAGTCCGACATGAAACTCACTGATTACATCCATATATAAAATATGAGTTAGGTACATATATCATTGTTATCTAATTTAAATACAAATACTTTTTAAATGCAGAAGCAAAAACATTTTCTTAGTACCCTGTTATTAACATATTGTATGCAGAATCTTAATTGGACTTCAGCCATCATTTCTCTAATTTCTGCTTTCTGCAGTTCATAAATATTCATTTATTTCTTTTCTTATATATCTATTTAAAATCAGCTTGCTTTCTTTTTTTCTTTGCATATCCTTTTCCGATGTGAAATAATACTTCATTTTTTAAATTGTGTTTTAGTTTATCAAGATTTTTGTGAGATTTTTCATTTTGTAAGAACTGCAAATTTAAAAACATATAAGATTACATTCAAGCACAAATATGAAAATATTCTAGTAACTTAATACTATTTATTTGTGACTGAGGCTTGGCTTTCAGTCATTATATAAGCCTCCTTGATAAACATTACAACTTCACTGCATATAAATTTATAAAAAATACAATATTTAAGAATATGAACATTATACATGAGTTAATATTGTGATTTTATCAGTAATGTTTTCACTCCTTGCCAGTCTTAATTACCTACATACAGATAACATTTTCTATATGCCTTTCACTCTGTAGTCTGAGGTTCAGAATAATCAACAGGAAACACTTGTAAACCAGACTCAGGAGATTCATGCACCCACTTCACATCAACAGGCACCTGTTTCCTCTCAACCACAAACCCAAAAGTCAACCTTGATTGAGCAACAGAAGCATTTGATTAATACTCAGAATGGAACAATTAGTTCAGGAAGACCCACCCAACCAGCAACACCACCAATATCTGAAGTTAAAGAAGGTCCACCTACATATCAGAATCAACCATTGGCACAAATAGCTAGGTATCCATCTCATGAACATGAAGCTCAGCTAGTTGCAAATCAATCATGTGTAGTCTCCCCTCAGATCCCAGCACAGAATCATGTTGAAGGAATAGTTCCTAATGCTTTCCAGGTGAGTAATTTTGTTTGATTGCTCAAAGTGATCTTATAATTTAAAAAAAAAAAAAATCCATGTGAAATATCCACGAGTAGAAAATGGGTCCTACAAGACCATATTATTACAAATGATTAAGCTGGTTCAGAACAAATTACAACAGACACCAGAGTAGAAATAGTTGCTCACATGATGTATGATATTCTAGAGACACTGATTGTAATCTCTTTTTCTTTTAACTTGCAAATATTTTTTTACAAATTAATTCCCATTTTTTAAAACTGAAATAAACAAGAATAAAAAAATATTGGTAACTTGAAAAACAGAATACAGAAATGGTACCCGTTCTGATAAATTTCAGCCAAGTTAAAGAAGAAAAGGTGTTAAAATACAAGAATGATAATGGGTGTCATAAGGTGAGGTGAATGAATTCAAGAAACATGTTCTTAAGATTTTTAACTCTCAAATAGCAGAGTTGTCACATAAAGCAAGGAATGACTGGGGTGGGTACGTTGCAATCAACAAAAAAATTATGATAAGCGTGTGGAATTGAAAAAAAATATTCCTGCCCTGCATATCATAATATTATATTTTAGGGTTAATTCTAATACGAACACTCTAGTAGTAGAATATACCAACTCCATTTTAGTATAAGGTTTAAAATTTTACTTAACATATTTTAAAATTAGATAGTCCTAGCAGTGTTTTAGGTTTGTAAATATTATTTATTTAAAAATTAAATACTAATTAACTACAAAATTGTTTTGTTTGTTACTCGTGGTAATAATTTATTTTCCATTTCCTTTCTTTTGCTTTATTCTTTGTTTCTTTATAATTTAACATAAAATACAAAATATTAAGATTTGATGATAAGTGTTTTGTTGAATAAATCTTTCAATGAAACAATGGTCTCTTCATTTTAAAGGAGAAAATAATGCTCTTTCCTCTGTGTGTCTTTTGATACTAGTTAAAACATATTTGTAAAACTGCCAAGAGAGTATATCCATGTGAGAAAATATATAAATACAATAATTTGTGTCTTGCTGACTGAACTGGAAAAGACATAGTTCAGAGAGAAATAACTTCATAATTCCAAAGAACATCTGTTTTTATTATCCTGTGTTTTGCTTTACAACTTCTTCATGTATGTACACAACCTCAAAAACAAACACATAAAATATTAGATCTTTTCAACTGTGTAAAAAAGAATGCTCTAAATTTGTTTAGGTTTCTATTAGTATTTTTGTAGTACTGTATCAGATATTAGCAGAAACATACCAATGTAAGATGTGTTACTGAAGGCATATGTGTATGCATATGTGAATATATACATGTATGCATATATATTCTTGCAGCTCTCATGTTTAATATATTTTAAGATGCATTTTGGATTATCTCTCACTTAACAATGTACACAAATGTGTTACTTCTTGGAGAGATTGTGTAAATATTTGTAAATTTGTGTTATTTCTACAATCAATTATGAGTATTTACAACAAATAAACCAGTACAATACATAACACAGAGAGATGAACTATGTGAAACCTGAAGTAGAAAACTGAATCAATATACAGATAGTTTTGTATCTGTTTTCAACATGGAATCAAAATACCAAAGTTACATTACACTGTTGGTATTATACTTTACAGTGGATAGCTTAGGAATTTAATGCCAGACTTCACTGAATTTTGATTTGCATTCCTTTGTAAGAAGGATATCTCTGTGTTTTCTCTTGGTTGTGGTTTTTGCTTTGTTGTTGGTTTCCAATGTTATTTTTTAATAGTATTCTAATGAAACGTTCTTTCCCAGTTGTGGTGTGAACAATACGACAAACTATTCTGGGTCATGAGTGTGAAGATAAAATATCTTTATTATCATTATTAATTAAAATATATCTTATTTCATAAGTAATGTTTGTTTAGGCAAATAAGCAGAATGTGTAACTTGGTTTTTATTATTAAAGCAAACATGTTGCTCAGTTCTGATGGGCAGGCCAAAGAAGTGAACTGCCCTTTTTGAATGACTTTATTTTGTAATTTCTTAGCAGCTTCAGATCTGCTAAAGCATTAGTTTTTGAATTCTGTTAGTTTATATCAGTTCATTTTTTAAAATTTAACTATACTAGCTCCAGTTTTCACAGAGTTTGGATAATGTAAGTAATAATTTTAGAATCCTGTTCTTTTTCTTTTGGTTTTTGAGATTCTGAACTTTGAATCTTTTTTCCCCCAAAATTACTTACATTTTTGTTAAGAAACTTCAGATGTAATATGAATTCCATGAGTGAATGAGTTGTGTTTAGGACCTTAAAAATTTATTAAGGAGGAGGTTTTTTCATGATTAAAAATATAAAAAAATGTAATTAATATGTTAGAACCAGAATTTGAAATGAGTTTCTTGTTTTTTCATTCATTGAGTGTGTTAGTTTCAAAAGTATGTACAAATAAAACTGCAAATGGTACAGCCATTTTGTTTCCCAAAATGACTCTGTTAAATGTTTCATATGAGCTTCCATAAGACTAAATGTATCCATTCTCAACTATAAATGTTACAAAAAGTTGAATAAGTTTAAGGGATATTCCAAGGAAGTTAATATTGTTATTTTGACTGGAAATAAAATCTGAAACAGCTTGTGTACTTTTTCCAAGGGTAGCAAATATAAATCTGATTCTGAAATCAAATGAGGTAGAAGAATTGATGGCTCACTCCTGGTTTAATAAAGTTTTGGTCCTGATTAACTCAGCCAGTGTAAAGTTTTAACAAAAACGTTTTTTTTTTTTTTTTTTTGTAGTAACCGATATATTTTCTGTAGTTGTGTTATGTCTGAAAATTGTTTAAAAAAGGCCATACAATTCAGAAGTTTTACCAGTGAGTTGAAAAATGAAACCAACTGTATAGAATAAAATCAAAGTTGAAAAATTCTTGTCTTTATCTGGGTTTTTAGTGATTTGTTAGGGCAGAGAACATTGTATTTGTTTCCATCAGTTAGAATTTCTAAAATTCTACCTTGATAGCCAAGATAATAAATCACTTTTTATTTTATGTGATTGTTCAATAAAATAGACTGGAATTGCTTGAATTGTTTTGTTTCTTTTGGTAGTTTTAGTGACTTATCATACATTAGATCATCTTTTCAAGTCATTAAAAAATTCTAAAAACTAAAAAGTGATCCCAATATAATAATTAAAGGTTCTTTGTTCTAAAACTGAAGAATTCTAACCTTTGTATTATCTTAGACATGTAAGCACATTATGCTAATGTAATAGTAAATTGATAAACATTAATTTATGAGCATATTGAAGTATTTTTTTAAGATAAAACCACTTCAGATATGCTTAAAAATTATTGTTTTGCAATTTACTATTTACATTTTCTGTTTAGTTTTGAGTTTGTACACAAAAGAAGTTGTAAAGAGAAATTATGGCAATAAAAACAAACTAATTTCAGAAAAACTACCAATGTTGTGTATCTCTCAGCATTAGAATGAACTGTGTAACCACTACTAATTGAATTATTGAAAATAGTATGTCTTTCTTTTCAGTATTGGTACCTTTATATACAGGGTGTTCGGAAAGTCACTGTGCAGTTTTGTAATCATATTTTATTCAGTCTATTTCAAGCCAGCAACTGATAGCGGTGTTTAGAAACAAAATAAAAAGGATCCAGGCCTGTATTGATGCCAACGGGAGTCACTTTCAACATTGTTTATAATTGTCATTCATATTTACCTCCTGTATTCTATATTGAAACATGTATGTTAATAAATATATAAGTGCACAGGGACTTTTCAAACACCCTGTATTTTTGTTGCACTTTTAATGTTATTACATTAACAGAAATAGAAGCACAGTTTTCTACTCTTTATTACAAACACGTTTTTAATTTACCCATCCAATGGATGGTATGCTAGCTAGTAACATATAAGTAATGATAGTTGATAAGCTATCATAGTTTCAGCACTGCTTAGATTTTATATGATCATTGGTGATGAAACCAAGTAAAAACTTGTACAGAAACAAGGATTTAATATTTCCTGACATAGTCACTTTATCTAGTCTATCTATTTGGTACATGCAGATCAAACTGTTTTTTCCTTTGAATGATAAGATAGGTTCAATGAATAATAGGATATATGACTTGTTTTCTAAATTACTCCAAATAACTGAGTTTCTGAGAATAAAATAAGAAGACTGGATGTAGTGTAAGATGCAAATGAACAATCTTTATTATAACACAGATATTGTATACTTGCATAGTTGACAAAGAATGATTCTATTTACTGGATCAAAAACCTAACTATCTTTTTTAATATCATATGCAGACTGCCCAACTTTTAAAGTTTCTTACCTCTCAGGTAATGTCAGATTTATCTAGGATCACTAGTGCTATGCATGTGACTGGTTGTTTGTATTCAAATTTGAAAAATATTGTAACCCCAAGATATCACCTGACCTATAATTGGAGAACAACATTGTCTACATTTTTGCATAATATACAAATTATAGTCATAAAAACCATGGGCAGACCAGGTGTTACCTTAAGTAAATGACAATGCAAAGGCAGTTAAAATAAACTTAACAACTGTTTTAATCATGTCATTCAAAAATTGCATGTATCAGAACAAATGACAGATTTTAAATAATACTATGTGGAAATAAATAGTTAGAATTTGCATGGTAAAGTATTACATCAAATTAGTATATTTTTTAATGTTTTAAACAGAACTTCTTGTAGATATATATATAAAAGAGGATATGTAATGATTATAAGTACACTGATTATGTGTTTGTGAGATATTACATAATGATATCCTTTTAATTGATCAATCCAAAGTACTTTGTAAATGGTGTAGTTAATCAACTTACATATTATAGATCAAATCTAGTCAGCACTAAGACTAGATATGTTTTTTATCAGAATTTAGTATGGCAGGAACATGCTTTCCAACTTAAAGAACAGGAATAATTCATATTTTAAACTGTAGAAATAATGCATGTTGTATTAAATTTGAATCATATATAATTCTTTCTCTACAAAAGCTAGATTATAAACTAAAGAAATATTCTATTTTTGCCTTCATAATATCTTTAATGATTTTGAAATATAGAAAGGCCTTTTAATCTCCCTTCCACTTCTGGTAGTCAACCATTGTTTACTAAATCACCTTGCACTGAGTGCTTAGTCTTCATGGATGCTGCTTTATATAATTTCCACATTTGAACTTAATATTTCCTTTGTTCTTATGATTAAAAGATTTAAGTTAATTGATCCATAGAGAACCATTAGCATAATAAACATTTCATCAATCTGTAAATTCTTTTATGCTATACATGCACTGTGATATCTTTATTTAATGGAAGAATGTAGGGTGAGAAAGTTAGTGAAAAATTAGTAAAAATTAGATGCCACTTCTAAGGACTTTTAAGAATTAGTTTTATAATGTCTTTTCTAAGCCATACTTAGCACTAAGTCTATTCTGTGTCTCCTGACACATTGAGCTGTCTGTTGATAATACTTTCTTCCATCCAGCATCACCTTATCCATTTCTTCCAGTGTGATAGTTCTTTTGCTAATGTCTTCTCAATGTTTTTTCTACATAAGCTTTTGTCATCCTCTTTCTACTTTTACCTTTAACCTTCCATTTCATCACTTGCTTCATAATTCTTGTGTCATTCACTCTTATGACATAACCTATCCATATCAGTCCTCTTTATCTGCCCTTTGATGTGGATTCCTGTATGTGGTGAGGGGACCTCCCAGAGAAGATTCTGTTCGTACAGATTACCTCCTCTGGGATCTAAACATCCACCTGCGTGTGTGCCGTGCATTGTAACCTGTGAAGGGGAGGAGAGAATCCTGGTGGTTGAGGGGGTCCAATTCCAACACACTACTTTGGCCTTGAATTCCTGTAAACGGGCAGTCTTGGGGTGCCCCCCCCTTCAGGATCAATCGGCTAGTCCATTTGGGCCAGGGTCAACTGTGTACCAGAATAGGACGTCCACAATGGGTGTTGTGGACATTGTGTCTGACACTGGTGTTTGGGTATAGTGCTTACGAAACCCTGGCATCGCTGCAGTGCACTTAAGGCACTGTAGTGCATCCCCTTGTAGGGCTCCACCGTGGGTGGGGTCAATGGGCACCAAAAAATTTTCTATTTATTATGGATACTCCTAAAACAAAAAAAAAAATAACACTACTTGAAACCATAGAGAAAAACCTAACTACTAGAAAACAACCATGCATTGGTGGATCTGTACAGCCTAACTCACCACTTGAATCTATGCTGCGATTCCTAATTTTGCATTTCTTAAGTGACAAACCTCTAGGACAGATGTCCCCATTTTTTATTCAGAAGGGCTTTCTGGCTCCCCTAAATTGGTAAAAAAGCTACGTTCGGGAGACATCTTAGTGGAAACATCTTCGTCACAGCATTTCAAACTTTTCCTGACATTAAAGGCCTTGGGGACATACCCATTCAAGTTACTCCTCGTTCCACTTTGAATACTTCCAGAGGAGTCATAATTGAAAGAGATATAAGGACTGTCCCCGAATTGGAAATTCTCACAGGTCTCACCAGCCAAGGTGTCACAGCAGTATGCCAAATTTTCACTCGAAAAGATGGAATTCTGGAACCAACAAATGTTCTAATACTAACATTTACTATACCACATCCTCCCACCACAATAAAAGCAGGATATTTGAATCGTAAGGTGCGACCTTATATTCCAAATCCTGTATGATATTTCCATTGTCAACGATTTGGTCATTCAAAACAATCTTACCATGGTTCCTTGACCTGTGCCCATTGTGGTGGTAAAGACCATCATGCCACTGAATGCCAACTCGAACCACATTGTATAAACTGTAATGTTACACATCCTTCTTATTTTGCCTCTTGCCCTAAATGGGTAGAATAAAAGAAGTACGTCTCAAGACAGTTAACAATCTCACTTACACAGAGGATCGAAAATTATTATTACCTATTTTGTCCAGAACTTGTGCTGCTGTAACCTGCTCTACTACTACAGTAGGAGTCCAAACAGACCTTACCCTATCCCCTACACAATATTCACCAGCAAATCTTAATGAAACACTTCCCAAAATCAACATAGTTCACGAATTAGTGTCTCCTTCCATCTCTGTCGTGACCATACCTTTCAGTCATTCCCGAACTTTACCTTTTTCAAGTCAAGATGTTTCCATGGGGTCTCCCTCTCTTGATACCCTAAAAATTAAACAAACCACTTGTCTGTGCCTTTAATCATTGGTACATGTACCAATAAATTCAGACCCGACCATTTGAGCTAGAGCAGGATCCATAGGGGGCAATAAACTCACATCCAATAAAGAAAAAAAATGCTTACAACCTTTACCCTCTTATCCTCTGAAATAATTATGCATGGCCACACTAATCCAATGGAACTGTCGAGGTTTCCAATCAAATGGGACTGAAATCAAAGATCTGATTGACTTTTATCATCCCATATGCCATTCTTTGCAGGAAACATTTCTACAGTCTACAAATACAGTTACTATTCACTACTATTCATTATACCGGAATGACAGGCTATGTGTAGGACGGGAACATGGGGGAGTTTCATTGCTGGTTGATCAGCAGGTGCCCACCCAGTCCCTATCATTGACCACACCCTTGGAAGCTGTAGCCATCCGTGTCTCCTTGGGTTGTACCATCTCTATTTGCTCTCTATACCTTACATCTGAAACACATTATAATCAGTCAGACCTCGATACCCTCATTAAGCAACTGCCAACCCCTTTTTTAATCTTGGGAGATTTCAATGGGCATAATCCCCTCTGGGGTGGCTCCCATATTGATATGAGAGGGTGTGCCATACAGCATATACTTCTGAACCACAACTTGGCTCTATCAGTCAGTCATTTACAACTATAGATCTTTCTGTCTGTTCCCCTTCGCTACTCACTCACTTTTCCTGGGAGGTTGACATCAATCCACGAGGTGGTGATCATTTTCCCATCATCTTACGAGAGATTGGCCGTGATCAGTACCACCCGACCCATGTATTTCGGTGGAAGTTGGTCCAGGCCAACTGGCCTTCTTTCACTACTCTCTCGGAACTTGATCCTGCCATCTTATGTAAATCATCCACAGATGATTGTATAGCAACAGTAATCAACAGTATTATACAAGCTGCCACTCGTTACATCCCTAAAACCTCGACATGTTCCCTACAGCATCCCCGCCCTTGATGGAATTCTGCCTCTTCTATAACACGGAAAACTCAGAAGCGTGCTTGGGATAAATTTCGAAGATCCTCCACACTCTCAAATCGCATTGCATTTCAGCAAGCCTGTGCAGTGCTTGACAAGTTAGGCATCAAAGCCAGAAGGAATCTTGGATTAAATACACCTCCAGCATTTCTTCAACCACCAGCACTGGAGGGTGAGTGGAAGACATACTTCTGCCCCCCTCTCTATCTTAATATCTAATGGCCACGAAGTTGCAGATACACAGTGCATTGCAAATACTCTTGGGGATTTCTTCTCTTGTGTATCTAGCTCTTCGAACTTATCCCCTTCCTTTTTAGCTGTTAAAACACAGGCAGAGCATCTGCCTCTTTCCTTTTCAACTGACCATTTCTATGACTACAATCACCCTCTTACACTGATGGAACTCAAACTTGCTATTCATTGGTCTGGCAATACATCAGTTGGACCTGATAATATGCATTATGAGATTTTACACCACCTTTCCCAGAACTCTCTTACTATCCTCCTAGCTGTCTTTAATTGGATATGGCAGGAAAATGTCTATCCAGATGCTTGGCAACAAGCTATCATACTCCCTATTCTGAAAGCTGAAAAGGATCCAACGATTCCTTCGAATTACCATTTCTTTGCTTTGACAAGTTGTCTCAGTAAGATCTTAGAGAGGATAATCAATGCCCGCCTCATTTGGTTTCTTGAATCAAACAACCTCCTCTCACCTACTCATTATGGGTTCCGAAGTCAATGCTCTATGATAGACCACTTAATTTGCCTCAAAACATCAATCAGAGAAGCCTTTTTAAGGTGACAACATCTTGTTACTGTTTTTTTTTATTTAGAAAAAGCTTATGATACAACATGGAGATATGGCATCTTATGAGACCTTCACTTGTATGGATTGCATGGCAACTTACCCCTTTTCATCCAGCAATTCTTAATGAAGCACAGATTCCAAGTCCATGTGGGCTCTACACTTTCTCATTTTTTCCCACAGGAACTTGGAGTCCCTCAGGGCTGTATTCTGTGTATCACACTTTTCATTATAAAGATTATTGCCACCAGTGAACAGCTGACCTTTACAGTTGCAAACAGTTTTTTTGTTGATGACTTTCACATGTCATGTCAGTCATCAAACATGAAGTTCATTGAATGGCAGCTACAAACTGCAATCAATCAGATACTGAAGTAGACCACGGCAAATGGTTTTAAACTTTCACACTCTAAAATCGTTTGTATACATTTCTGCCGCAAACAGGGAATCCACCCAGATCCGGAACTCCATCTTGATTTTGTTGTACTTCCTGTCTTCCCTGAGGCAAAGTTCTTAGGTTTTGTATTTGATTGTAAATTAAATTTTATATCGCACATTAAGCAACTTCGTATTAAATGTGTAAAAGCATTGAACATTCTCTATGTTCTCTCTTCTACTTCTTTGGGAGCAGATCAATACTCCATGCTCAAAATTTATTGTGCCCTCGTGCGATCCAAACTTGACTATGGGTCTGTGGTTCATGGTTCTTCCAGAACCTCAGCACTGAAAATGTTGGATCCTGTCCATCACCAAGGGCTTCAGCTTTGCATTGGAGATTTTTGTACTTCTCCCATGCAAAGTCTGTATGAGGAATCTCATGAACCCTCTCCATGCATTCCTATACATACAGATGGTTCCAAATCGGGTGACTCACTTGGCACAGTCATGGTTTGTGACAGTTCGATTGTGGCACACAGACTCCCCCCTACAGTTTCTGTTTTCACTGCCGAATTCTATGCCATCTCTCTTGCCCTAAATCATATTGAAATTTTGCAGTATACAAATTGTACAATATATACGGACTCACTCAGCTGTCTATTGGCCCTGGAATCATTCTATGATACTCACCACCCTCTTTTCATCAATATCGAAAATAAAATGGCCCATCTTTCTCTCTCATCTGTCTCCATCCAATTCTTTTGGATACCAGGTCATGTTGGTATTTGTGGGAATGAGCTGGCCGACAGAGCAGCAAAGTCTGTCTGTTATGGATTTATCATCCCGGTACCCATTCCATACATGGACTATGGTCCAGTTATCACATCCAGACTGTACACCAGATGGCAGGCAACCTGGAATGAGCAGCACAATAACGAGCTTTTTCAAATCAAACCTTCTCTAGGTCTTTGGCTCTCTTGCTTCTGTAAGGATCAAAGAGAGGAGGTTGTTTTGGTAAGGCTACTCATTGGTCACAGTTTTTTAACCCACCACTTCCTTTTATCTGGAACTGCTGCACCTATGTGTGGTCTGTGTGGCACTCGGATTACAATCATCCACATTTTATTATCATGCCGTTGTTACAACCTAGAACGACGACACCATTTTAAAGATATTTGTAAGACGGGTTTTCCCTTGACTTTGGCCCATGTGATACTGCCCATCTCACTCATGTTTTAAATTTTTAAGAGCCATTGGTCTTTTACATTTAATTTAAATTTTTTTATCAGACTATATAGTGTTTTAGCATGATTTCTTTTACACATTTCAATTTTTCTTTTGACTTGAACCCAAGACAGGAAAGGCCAACTTCAGGTGACTGACAGCAAGGTTGTAGTTCTTGCTTCAGTCTTCCTGGCAGTTCCTAATTTTAAATATTTTACTTTTTACCTTAATTGCCCTGTACCTATACTGTACCACATATTGTCTGGCACAGATAGCCTTGTAGCTTTGTGCCAATAAACATTGAATACCTACCTACCTACCTCTTTATCTGACATCTGTGTGCTTTATTCTTCCATAATGTTGCAAACTGTTCTTATGGAATGCATTTAACTCTGTTCATCTTTTATGTATATCTGCTATGTTTTGCAACCATACAGTAGGACAGGCACACCAAGACAATAATAAAGTCTGACTATCATTTTAATATTCGTACTTTTACTGTTGAGCATTTTTCTGAGTCTTCCAAGTGTAGCATTAGCTTTATCAGTTCTGGTGATCACTTTGCTATTTCCATCTCTACATACTTCTAGGTCTAAAGTTTACAAAATCAAACTTTAAGTTTTCAGAAATATTTCGTTATTAAAGTAAGTAAAAATATCTAGTCATGAATTTTACATTATCTTGTCCTAAAACAATATTAAATATATCAGTAATTAATATTTTCTGGTGTCAAGTATGCATCAAACTTGAATGCTGTTTGTTATTATGTCATTATCATAGCTACATTAGTAACAGCCTGCATCTTATAAGTATAATAGTCCTAAAATTTGTTAACCAACTTAAATGTTTTCATATGCTATTCAACAAACAAATAATTTATAGCCATGAGCAAGTACAGTGCTAGTTATATAACAAAATGTCTCGACAAAACTATATACATAAATCGATTGGTAGATTTTATTGGTTTAATAATATTGTCTTACAACTGGGATTGAATTTTTTTCATTTCAACTTAACTTTAGTGCTACCCTTTTGTGTTTGCATTGGTAAACAGTATTGAGAAGTTACGTAGAAAAGATATTCCCTGCACAAAAAAGTTTAAAAAAAAACTAAAAGTAGGATTAAAAGAAAAACATAACACATTGTAATCATACCACTTTAATGGTAGTATTGTGGTGATTTCTTTATTTTTCAGTCACATTTTTAGCTGTTTATATTTTTTTGATTAATGAGAAGTTATTGATTGCCATAGTTCTTAAAAGATACAGATAAGTGAATTGTAGTTTAACAGAAAAAACTTGAGTAATATTTTGGTTACATTACTTTTGGATGTACATGAGTAGTAAAATAGATGAAGTATGCAGACGACATATAGAAAGTTAAACAACCTGAATGGTGAATAACTAATGAAAGGGCAAGTTTGTTCAAGACTTATAATTCACTAATGACAGGAAGAAAAGGAGATTTTGGAAGCTAAAAAATAACCAAGTTGTGGGGAACATGAAAAGACATGTAACATGTTACAGTAAAAAACAAAAACGTTGAAACAAAAAGTGTTGTTAAAAATGTTCAGAAGAATAAAAAAACAAACAATTGATATTCTAATTAAAAAAGTAATTTGGTTAATCATGGGTAATAGTAATCACAGATAACAAATAGACTTTGAACAAGTGTTTAACCAACACATTGGACCAACTTTTTTTTTCAATCAACCTAATATTGACTAAATGATTATGACAAACTTGACACTAAAAATATTTCAACTTTTAATATTACTACCTAGATAGCAGGCTAAGAATGTTTCAGTGTTGGGTCAACATAACTTTTTTTGTTGAATATTGTATAGTTTGCTAGACATGTGGAATGCTGCTATTTGATAAAATGTAAGTAAAAATGTTACCCAGTATTTTTGGTTGTGTGGATGTTGAATTTCACACAAAGCTATTTGTAAGGTTGAACAATGCAATTTGACCATACCACTTGTAACACACTGATAGCCCAAGATTGCAAGGAATATTTTGTGTATTGCATGGATTCAAACCCGACTTACCAGCTCATAAGTCGTTAACTTTACTACACGTGTCCTTAAATATATATCAAGTCATCTTGACCTTAAACTCGTATATCATCTTATACATATGTAATCCATGACCTTGAGTCTTTCTACTAGTTTAGCATAATAAAACTTGCCCAAACATTGCGTTAGTAGCTGCAATAGGACAAATTCATTAATTTAAGACTGTCTTGTGTTTGTTTAATGACAGAGTCACTGAGATAGCACAAAACAGTGACTTCTACAATCGATTCTAATTGGGAAGTGTGATTAATTTTCTGTCTCTGATCATCCATGGTGTTTAACGTTCATGTTACAGCAGACCTGATATACAATGCCAAATGTTGGATGATGCACTATGTTAATGCGATTACTATGCTTTTAATGCAAATTTTCCTTACTTCTAGTGGATTATGGGAGTTCTTGCCACATACCAGTTCTTAGCTGCTGGTATTGTGGATTATGGAGGCTTGTTCTCCTAAGTGTGTCCAATTTCATTCTGTTTAAAGTAGAGTGGTGGTATTCTGCTGGTGTAGATAGTGTGACACTCTTCCTACTGCAGACCTGATGTTCAAGTCCAGATGTTACTTGGTGTTGGATGTAGCACTCCTCCATAGATACATGTGTGTGTGCGTGTGTGCATATTTCTACTTGCTCTTCTGACTGAAGCACTCTATTTCCTGCTGTCCACCAATTATTGTTGGATCTGGTGTTGGTTGAAGCTTGACCAGCCATGTAGGTCCTCACATGTGTTTAAATGGTTAGCCTTCTCCTACCATAAATGGGAAAATAAATTCCCAATCTTGCCAGGTTTTGGACTGTAGATGAACACCCACCTGAGCCCTCCTGATGTTGGTTTCTGGTTAATCTGGTGTTGTAGGCATGTGTCTACAAAAGTGGATTCTTGGTACAAAAGCTCTTTTTTTTTCCATGCTGGTACTCATTATTGAAATAAAAGGTGGAGGACCCTTTTCCTACTGCAGAACTGATGTACAGTTCCAGATAACACTAGGTATTAGATGATGTCAAACTCCCCTTTGCAGTCTATTGTACCCTAGTCACTCCACATTGAGGCTTCTCATTATTTCTGTAACTTTTCTTGGGATTCCTCATGTTTCCACCTTTTTGGTGACACATTACTAATGGGTAAAGAGTATACTTGGCTCAGAAATGGTGTGGTCTCCCAAGCATGTGTTTTTTTTAGTTCCTTCTCACACCTCATGGTTTTCCTTTGGGCACTTCCTGAAGGAGGATTATCTTCATATGGATCCCTTCACCTGTTTACTCTAGGATTCTGGCATTTTGTAAGTTGAGGTAACATGTCATATTGGAATAAACACTTTCTTAAATTTAAAATGTATTTCCAATAGATACTTATCTCTTCTAACATTTCCCACTCGAGTGTGGTTTGTGTGATCTGATCAGTCTCGAAGTGGTTAACAGCTGCAAGATTGGAAAGTGCACTAGATGTGATAGGGATAATGTTGCTGGTTGATCATTTGCATGTCACTATGCAGATATCTCACATTAACATATGTAAGGGAAAATGCAAGTATCAAGACTAGTGGCAAATTAAAATTTGTACCAATAGAGGGCTATATAAGTTGAGAAAGTTTGTTGTGAAAGGAGGTGTCTGTTGGAAATACATTTACAGTTGTGAAAGATGGTAACTTTGCTACTTTAAATGGCAAAATTCTGACCTTGAATATGAAAAATATTTGGGCTCTTAAAATACACATCGATTTTAATATAAAAACAAGCTCCATGTGCTAACACACACGGCTGGTTTTTCACTGTACTGCTGATAAAGGTTGTGTGGTAGTTCAATGTGTTTGCGTGAGAATTTGAAAGTTATTAATGTTGCTCTTATTCTTAAAAGGAATGGTAAGAACTGCCCTAAATATACAAGTCAGTTAATCTTACTTTTATTGTAAAAAAAAATATAGACTCTGAAAAAGCTTAAAAGTCATATGAAATTACTCAGTGAGTATGATACCATAAAAAAAAAAAAAAAGTCAACATGCATTACCAAAGGAAACTTTCTCCTTACTAGTCAGTATCATTTTTCAAAGATGTTACTTATATGGATGATGTAAGGAGTGTGGTCTTGGTCCACTTAGATTATGAAAAGGCTTTTGACAAGTTGTTACACAGAAGATTGTTTGTGCAAATCATATGCAAAAAATTGGTTAATTGGATTGTAGAGTGGTTGGATGAGACAAAATAAGTTTTTATTAATGGAGCTTACAAAAATACCATTTTGGGCACTTTTATTGTATAGAATAAAGTGAGGTACTGTATTTTCTGTAGCTTTTTTTTTTAAGTCACACTAATTTTTTTCAAAACCAGATGTCAAGTTGTCATACATTTAGACTCTTATCAGTAACAGGATAACATGTCAACTCTTAATGTAATAAATGCAATCCTGTCTCTCTCTTAGATTGTCTGTGTATTTCTCACCTCTTAATACTAGCATCAAAATAAAATCCCTAAATTAATTTTGGATTGTGCAGCAAGCTTCCATCTTCTTTAAGTAGTTTAGGGACAATTATTTGAGTTCCTGGCACAGAGCTGCACCCCTCAGAGTTCAAAATTTTAATTACTGCAGATAGATAATGCTTATTACAATATCTAAAATAACTTCATGACATCTATATTGCCTGTAAATACACTATCAATAAAATTCGATTTGTTCTGTCTGTTTCTTCTAAATTTGTTTTTTCTATCCTTACAGACGATACAAGAAGTAAGCTCTACAATAAATCTTGTCCTGAGGATAAGGTAAGCCCTTTGAATAATTTTTATATTTATTAGTTATATGAACTAGTTGTTTAAGTGAACTGCTGTATACAAAGAATAATAATACATGTTTTTACCACAGAAGTGAAAAAAATAATTATTAGGTTTATCTTCCTTCAGTATACCATTACACATAAAAAACACATCTTTTGAAGTATTGACAATAGGAATGTACAATAAAAAAAGAATCTACCACTCAAAAAGAGGCATGATTTGGCATTTGTAGCACAAATCATTGACCAGTTTCAATATTTTTGTATTTATTTTTAAGAAAGTGATGACTAATGTAATCACTGTATTGTTAAATATTTTGGTAACACTCGGGCTGGAATATAGCTATAAACATAATCAGTCTTCTCAAATATGTATGGTTCCAAATATATATTCTTATGGTTCTAGCAATAACACAAGTTACATAAACATTTAATACTTTAAAGGTGTGTAAGCATGTAATATCTTCACACATGCACTTAAAAAAATCAATTGAGTGCTGAAATGTAGCAAAGACAAGATATGTAATACACATACTAAGGAGGAACAAACAACATTATTTTAATTATAAGATATGTCTTAGTTTCACATATATTTATGAAAACAGAACTGAGGTGTAGCTGTAAGTATAACTCTTGCAGATATCTCAAGAAATACAATGTGATTCTTTTATTGTAGTTTATATCTTTATTATTTGTACGTATAATGTGGAGGTGACGTAACAATTATCCAAATATAATAGGGGGAAAGTTGAGTTCTTCCAAAAAGTAATTGAATAATAAGTTCAAACAATCAATGTTTTGACATATACAATTTAAGTAGAAGTACTGGGTCACATTATTAATGGCTGTGGGGTATATGGTTTGCACCATGTTTCTGATCTTATACTCTTGAGGATGATGTAATTGGATATTGAAGCATCTGTCTGTTTTGAGACTGTTCACAGTCTGAAAATAAAGTTTTTAAATTGTGTACTTAAAAAGTATTGAGTGTTTGATGTTTTCATTATTTATATTTATACAGGTACCTTGAATTCAAACTATTTGATATTATATATTAACTAAATTTAGTCTATTGCTGCATGAAGAACCATTTATATGAACCATTATGATTCACAAAAATTCATTTCATCAAAAAAAAAAACCAATTCTTTGAATTCATTAAACATTTTATGAGAAAAAATGATACAGGCACTAATGCTATTCTACAGTTACTTTATTATGTTAAACAATTAACCACAAGTTTTAAAAAAAGGAGAGTGAAAAAAAACAATAATAAAATTACTATCATAAAGGCATATGTGTTTCTTAATTCATATTTCACCAGAAGTAAATTAGGAAATTAGCTCTATTTTGTTAAAACCACAGTCTAAATATAAAATAAATTTAGACTATTGCTCTTATGACACTTCAGTAATTGCAAGATTTATTGATTAAGTCATAGTTATTATGAATTTTTCTTTTATCTATTCATCTTGAAAAATTATGTAATTATTGTGAGATGTTGGAAATAACTCTCTAAGATTGGATATTCTTTTTTTATTTGGCACATTGGTCACAATGTGGATGAACAAGAGTAAACTATAATGTGCTATTGCATGATCTGCTTGAAACAGTTAAAAAAATAAAACAGAATTTTCATACTCTGAATAAAATATACAAGTCAAATGGTCAAGAGAAAGTACTGTTATAACAGTGGTTGGTCACTCTGCATGCCATTACCACTGCCAAGTATTTGTCCCTAAAGTGAGTATATTGGACTGAAATCAGGAATTAATTATAACTTAATAGTGAGTTGGGTTATTAAAATGAAATTGTAAATAAATTTCAAAGGTATTTTTTTTTTATTGTCCAACATGATTAACATTTTGGAAACATAGAAAATCTGTAGTTCTGGTTTTTCTTGTGAGAAATTAGAACTTTAGGAATCATTTTTTTGGTCATACGTAGGCAACATTTTCTGTTGTTAATGTAAATGTTCATTCATGTTTATGATTGATATTTCATTTCTGATTATATTTGTAGAAATTACCGTAGGGAGTTGCATGATATTAGGTTTGACTTTACACCTTCACAAGGTAAGTATAAAATAGAATTAGCATTGTTTGCTTAAATATATTTAAAATTAAGTACTGTTGTTAATGCAGTATTTTTTAGTGTTAGCATAACAGAATAGTTTTATCTAATAAGGAAAATACTACACTTAGCACTAAGTCAGAATGTTACAACAAAATATAAATTGTAGTCAGTTTAAAAAATATGTTTAATAACTACCATAAGAATATAAAAATATTTTATTGAAACACTGAATACAAATAAACCTTTAATTTAGGTTATGTAGTATCTTTACTCATCGACTGCTAATTTTTATCTTATCAAATGTGATTTCTAGATCAAATTTTTAGTTTTTGAATTACAGCTTTTAAAATGTGAAGTATTTCAGAGTTCATGTTAGTGTATTTATTCTGCGTACTATTGCAAAAATCCAGAATTTTTAAATAGTTTATCTAATATTGATTTGAAATGGTTGGTCTAGATACAGCTGATGGTATAGCAGAGGAGCTAGTAGGTGCAAGTCTAGTAGATAGAAAAGATATTATGGTCGGTAAGTCCTCTTTGGTGTGTATGTAATTATTTGTAGATGTATATTTTGTTGTTTTCTGTGTTACACATTGTATATTAAAACAATAATTTTTTTTTTAAAGTGAAGACTTCTTACTATCATATTATCATTATTAGAAAAATTATCAATCTCAAGTTTGTAAAAGTAATTTAAAATAAATGTTTTGCTCATTATTTTGGTAAATGTAGAACATTGTTAAGATTGTAAACCTTTGTTTTTTAAACACAGTAAATGTTTTTATATAATTTTTAGCTTATGCGTTGTATTAAAAATTCAATTTATGTGCCTGTCCCAGCTTAATACAGTTTATTATATTTTTTTACCTCTTATTAAGCAACATTAAAGTTCCTGTTGATTGTGTAAATTTTCTTGTAATTATGAACCCTTTAAATAAACCGTGTTAATGTTTTCACAATATTTGAGACACATGAAATTTTGAACTAATTATGTATAGTAAATCCAAACTTAAATCATGATTAAAGGTTCTTTGGTGAATTATTATTATTATTTAAATATTTGTTTGAGTAATATAGTGTTTTTTTTTTATTCTTGAATTCTTAAATAGTGATAAAGAAAGTAATTCATAAATTCAAACTTTTGCTGTATCTAAGAAAGTAAGTAATTTGTGACCATTCAGAAATATTTCAACTTCCTAAACCTATTCTATATTTTAATGGGAACATTTCAACTTGAAATTTTCAAACTACTACAGTTACGACAGAAAATGTTTGTACCCCTGTGTTGTGAGTAGTTTTTTCCTCATAACTAAAAAAGTGTCACGATTAGGATGTTGAAAGTTTAGTATATTATAAATATTATACTAAAACACATTTACATAATTTTGTACGTAAATTGAACGACAAATAAACTGTTTATAAACAAATAACCAAAAATAGAAGGAGCATAAAGTATTGGTACTGTTCAGAACATGTGAAAAAACTGATATTCACATAAAAATTTTGTTTAGTTTAGCAAATAAATTACATCATACCATTCCAGAACTAGACACTGGGTTCATAATTATTGGAATTTAATCAGCAAAAAAATGTACTTCCAGCAATTTAGCGCCATCTCCAACATTATTTGCTTGGTCATCATGGCAAACAAGAAACAACTGTCAAGTAATTTCCGGTATTGCTACACAACTTGATGTGCCAAAATCTACTGTTCAAAGCATAATTGCCAAGTTTAAGCTTACAGGATCAACTACTAACCTCCCTCGTTCCAGATGCCTTACCAAAATTCCAGAGAGAACCAAGAGGAAGGTTCTCAGAGAAGTTAGTAGGAACCCTCGTTTAACATGTAATGATATACAGAAACTCATAAGGGAAACTGGGGTTGAAGTAAGCACCTCTACAGTTACGAACATGTTACTCTCTTCTGTGTTCAAAGCATGCCGTTCTCATAGAACTCCATATTTAAAGCCTGTTCATTTAGA
This sequence comes from Tachypleus tridentatus, assembly GCF_004210375.1. Taxonomy (NCBI): domain Eukaryota; kingdom Metazoa; phylum Arthropoda; class Merostomata; order Xiphosura; family Limulidae; genus Tachypleus; species Tachypleus tridentatus. The sequence goes on along the minus strand of NC_134834.1, from coordinate 131,964,079 downwards.
AGCACGATTGAGGTATGCAAGAAAGCATGTAGATAAACCCTTTACCTATTAGAAGAGTATTCTTTGGTCAGACAAGACTAAAATCGAGCTTTTCAGCCACAATGATGTTCACTATATTTTCTGAAGGAAGGGGTAACACAATCTTCCAAAGAACACTGTCCTTACAGTTAAACATGGAGGTGGCTCGATCATGCTACGTGGTTCCTTTAGCTCTTCTGGTATAGGCAGCCTTCACTGTGTCAACAGAATTATGAAAAAAGAAGAGTACGTTGATATATAATAAGCTTGGGCGTCATTGGGTCTTCCAGCATGACAATGATCCTAAGTACACATCAAAATATGTGCAATCCTGGTTGCAGAGGAACCATATAAGCGTTCTGGAGTAGCCATCGCAGTCACCCGATCTCAACCCAATTGAAATCGTTTGGCATGAGTTGAAGACTAGGGTTCATCAGCGTCATCCGAAAAACTTGCAAGAGTTGGAGGCCTTCTATAAAGAAGAATGGAAGTAAATACCAGTCGAGCACTGTCAAACGATCATGGAGGGCAATGAGGAGAGATTGCGCGCCAAGTAATTCACCTGAAAGGCAACACAACTGACCATTAAAGTAGATGCACGAACACTTTCTGCCCCTCCTTTGCTTGGTTATTTGTTAAGAAACAGTTTATTTGTCATTCAATTTACATAAAACTTTATGTAGATGTGTGTTAATATAATATTTATAATAAACTTTATTTTCATTATCCTAATCATGATAATTTTTAAGTTATGAGGAAAAAGCTACTCACGACGTAGGAGTACGAACACTTTGTCGTAACTGTATTTTGTTCACCAGTTTGAAGAAAACAGTCTTGTTACTGCAGTCTACATTTCATTTTCTGTATTTATTATCAATTGTCAGAGTTAAGGTTTAAATCATTTCTTGGAGGGAATTTATTTCTGTTCTAAATTCACTTGTAAGCTTCCAATTAAAAAACTTCCTTAAAATGTTCCTTGGTGTGTCAATAGTAAGTTTACAGGCTTAGTATTAAAATCTGGATTTGATTCTCTACAGTGAACAAATAGCCCATTGCATAGCTTTGCAGTAAAATAACTTCTTTGTCTCTCACTAAAAATTAAAAAGAAATTTCTTCTCTTTTGTAATACTACAGAACATTCAAAAGATTATTAATATGTTTGTCTGTGCACTTTTCGTATAAAATACATAGTTTTAACTTTTCTTTTTTGAAAATACTCAGGTTCTACAATTTAATAATACTTTCTGTTTATGAAGGCATTTGAATATAGCACAGTAAAATACATAAAATTTCCAAAAATTGTATCTAATAATCATATAACTTGTGAGATTTATACGATGATTGAAAAACATTTAACTGGAAGCTCAATTGTTTGTGCATTGTTTATCAAACATAAAGACCATTCTTTTTTTCTTCCCTTGACAGTTGCAGCCAATCTACAAAAACTAATTGTTCAGCCAACACTGAAATCAGTAACATTTGCATTAGTAAGTAAATGTATTTGTGATTTGATATTATTAAGCAGTTTTGTTTTACTTGAAGTGCATATATAGTTCTTAATAGATATGATTGAATAATCTTATTCAAATGGCAAGATGTTAAAAACTGTTATTCGTTATGTACATGTATAGTACTTTATATTATTATTATTAAAGATGTGCTTTATATTTTATCTTAGTTTTGAGTATTTAGAACTCATAAGATTTGAAGTGAAATATATAAATTTCAATACAAATTCCTACTCTACTAGCTAAAACTTATGAAACTATTTATAAGTACAAGTATACCCTCACTAAAATTTTGATTAATGAAGTGACTAGAAGATGTGTATTGTAATTGATACAAGTGGTCTCTGATACACATGTCTATATCAATATTTTTTTAACTTCAAATATATATTTTCACACAAATCTGGCACTTAAAGCAAGTAAATGTGTAATTTAGTTTATATATTTTGTGTAGAAAGTGGAGCAGTTCTATAAGCTGTTACAGCAACGTAGCCCAAATGCATATTGTACATACATACATTTTCTCCTAATAAGTTATTACAAAATATGTGTCCTGTTCAACTGAGAAAAGGAAAGCAATATAAAGAGTAAAACAATACTGTGAACATATATGTATAAAACACTGATCCATACACTTGTTTTTTAATAAATTTCAGTACAGTATATCATCATATAATGGAAATTTAATTACAAAAGGTTCTTCACCAGTTAGGTTACTTTGACTTTTATCAAACAAACCATCCTTTGAATAGTTCTTTGTTTGTTTGTTTGTTTGCTATTTTATTAACCAGTGTATCCATTCTCAGTCTCTTCACATTTAAAGAAAATCTTGTTACACATACTGTGGAAAGAGAATGTATTAACATTTACAACAAGGTTAGTCAACAGACCTCATGATTACTTCTGTATTCATTATAGTTTCCATACTATAACTTTTATTAAACTCTGTGTATATTCACAAACGTTGGCAGACTTTAAGTAAACATTACAAATCGTTTTGTATAGAAAAAGTCAGACATTTTAGTGAAGTGTTTTTACAAAATATTTGTCCTTGAATATATATATATTTCCACATGCTAGTTCAAGTGCTAAATAATTTTCCCATCATGATTAAAAAACTTTTTTCATCTCAAAAACCTTAGATTTTATTTGCATAATCTCTAAAACCTTCCAAGTATATTTCAGTAAAACTATATTTAATCTGTAATTTTCTCTACCATAAATTCATACAAGGTTAGTCAATTTTTTTGCTATTGATAATACTTAACCCTACATTTTACACTAGGGGTAGTACTGCACTAAATAATTATTTAATTGAGTAATGCACCAAAGAAAACAAAATAATGTGCAAAAAAAGCAGATAAGCTTCTATAAGTGTCACAATTTTTTTTTACTTTCTTCCAATGTGATGAGAGCCATTAAGAATTCATATAAGCTCATTAATGTGTTCTTTGTGGGAATCAAGCTTGAAATTAAAACAGAATTGACAATTCTCTTCACAGAAAACAATGTAACATAATATGTCATTTGATACATGAAGACCTTTTCTTTCTATTGTTTTATAAATATTAAAGCATTGAACATCAGCATAAACTATTGCCAATTTCTTAAAGAGAGGATGTGGCATGAGTGATCTCATTGACTGTTTTATAGCTCTTCAACCAAATAAGATACAAAGCTATGAAAATTATGCTTTACCTAAATAATGACAATATTACAATGAGTAACTTACATTAAATTTCATACTTTTTTGAAGGGTAATAAATAAATTAAAGAAGGGATGCTTAGAGAGCAAATTTCACAATTTTCACACTAGGAGAAATTGTACATCATTTTAATATTGCCTTATAAAAGTAAAAACTTAAAATGTAAATAATATTAAAATATCAATTATTGGTTTTTATGCAACATTTATTGGTATATTATGAAAAGAAAGCTGCTTAGTTAAATTTTGAATGAAACTCGCTTAACTTCGTAACTTGTGCAGAAAAAGATGCCTGTGGAGAGAGAAAATTAACTAAAATACATGTTGAAACTTGAAGTAGCAGTGACCCTTAAAAACTGGGCAAACTTACATGCTAAGGAAACACTTCTTGTAGCTTTCAGTTTGAGTACAAAACAAAAGTCTGATGTCATAGTATCTGAAAATACACTTACAGTTATGCATGTTTAATGCAGCAGGGATAAAGAAATGCACGAGTTACTCTTACACAATAACTTTACTTGAGAAATATAAAAATGTGAAAGTTGATATACATGCTCTTTGTAAATATCTTCATAGCTTTAATTAAAGACCTTGCAAATTTTCTTTAACATTAACAACCTATGGATAATTAATTTTAATTAATGTTTCATTAGTGGTAATTAAACTTGTAACAAAACAATTGGTAAGTATTTTTTAATTTAAAAAAATTCAAAATCAGGAAGAGTGTAATATCAACAAGTATTCTAAATTTTATGCTGATATTGGCTTTAATGGTGAAGTTATGCTAATAAATTGGTGACCTCAATGAAAACTGCATTTTGATAAAATAACCATTAAAGTTTTTCTGTTCATTTATTGCACTTAAAATATCTCAGTCCCATTGTAGGCTCCAGGAGCCATCCCAACTTCCTTTTCTTCATCTAGTATTCCCTTGAAACATTAACATCCCCTTCTTTTTCAGTAGCTGCTTATCATTTCTGTAAGATACATTCCTGCTTTCCTTTCTCAAAAAAGCCTATTTCTGCTCCTTTCACTCTTTGTAAGTCAATATTGTCCAGGAATTGTCTTGTCCTGCAGTCATTATCATTGCTTAAAGATTTATTTTGGATGTAGCACCTCCATTAAAGGTGCACATAGCATCAATAGCAGCCCAACATGCAATTTTGTTGCTGGCAGATGAAGACTTTGGACATCTTCTCCAGATTGTGATTCAGTGAGTTGATATGGGTTGGAGTAATGTAGTCTAAGCATTTTTGAAGCAAAGTTAACTTAGAAAGTTTGACAGATATTGGTTTGATGCTGTTTGTTACACCTGGTGTTATGAAATTCTTATGATGGAAGTCCTCAAGCAATATTGGGGGATCTCTTTAAGGTCATTGTTACCTTAAGCAAAGATAATCACACTGTAAAGAAAATTATCATATGTATAATATAATAATTATACAAATAATCATAGAAGTCACACATCAGCTATAATTAGATATAACAGAATCTTTAATATTGCCACTCATGCAGCTTTTTGGATATGCATCTTTCATATAACCATCAGGAACTGTTTTGTTTTCAATATATTATGTAGATTGTATGGTAAATATTAATTTTGTTAAACTCTGAAAGTCTTTATGGTAGCATAGTATAAAATGACTTATAAAATATAAGCAGTTTTAAATTTTTCATTTATTAATGAAAAATTGGACAAAATACCCATTACATTTCTTGGCATACTTAGTAAATAAGAATACTTTTTAAGTTTTACGACTACAGCAGATTCAAGTATAAGAAACAGACAATAGCAAATTAAAAGAGATGCATAATATATTCTTTCATAAACAAGGGTAAATTGTTAAGACTCAAAATTGTATTGTTTTTTATCGTAACAGTATAATTAGAAATTATGACACATGGGTAAGCTGTGTTTTTCCAGATGATCATGATGGTGGTTATTATACATTCTGTGATGGTTATTTAACCACAATAGGCTTGTGAATGGTTTAAAGCATCTGCAGTGCTTCTTATACAGTATAAAATAAGTGTTTAAATTTAAAAACTTAAGTGTAAAATCATTGTGTGTTTTTTAATAAGATAGCTGTTTATTTTGTGACATAAATGGTTATGTGTTTATCTTCAGAATTTTTAGTAGTAGCATTAAAGTTTGCAGTTTGTCACCCAGTTCCATAGTTTTAGCATATTTTTAGTTCATTAGCTGAATCAAGTGAAAGAGTTTTACCTAAAATGTTAGTAGAAATATCCAATTATTACTATGAATAACTTAAAAACTGTTTCTTAGCTCTTCTACTTTTTTGTTATTGTTTTTTTAACATTCAGTTTTATAAGCTAGACAAAGAAAAGGTTCATAATAACTAACTGATTTTTTTGCTAACATCAGAAAAATTTATTAATTAAACGAAGAAGACCTGTCAGAGTAATTGTGTTGGTCATGGCATTTGTTGCATATGTGTTCAGTACTGTGAGAATTTATGTAACATTTAAGCTACAAGAGACCTCTTATGAAAGAGGTATTTAACATAATTATTACACACCAAACATGCTCTCCCTTTCAGCCCTGGGGGCATTATAATGTGATGGTCAGTCCCAAGAGTTGGCAGTGGGTGGGGATAACTAGCTGCCTTCCCTCTAATCTTATACTGCAAAATTAGGGATGGCTAGCATAGATAACCCTATTGTAGCTTTGAGTGAAATTCAAAACAAACCAAATCATAATTATTAATACATTGTAAAATATATAAATTACACTAACTTCTAAAAGGCAGATATTTGTGAAGATGTGAAGATATTTATCGTGAAATAGTTCTGTATTCTCTTACTAATTGAATTCGTACAAAGTATAGAGAGACTGAACACAAATGTGTAATTACAATAAAAAATATTTATTCAAAACAAACACAGTAAAAATGTATATTCTGCATGTCACATTGGTTATTCACCTCTACTGTAGAGTTAGCTTAGAAGATAATCTAAGTTAGTAACCTGTTTTGGCCTGTTTATCAAACTTGTAATTTCAGACTAAATAAATGTCATGTTCACTACTTAACTTGTCAATGTCCGATGAACTTGGAGTAACTAGTGGTAGTCATATGACTAGTCAATGACATATAGAGATTACTATCTTAAGAGATCACCTGTCTTCCAGTTAAAAACATATATTTTTTTCAGTTTTCTGTACTATAAGTGACATTGTAGTTATTTTTCCTGTAGAAAGACAGAAGTTGCTACTCTAGGTCGATGGCACAGAAAAATAGGTAGCTGGAGCAAAAAAACTTAACAACCTTTTTGACCAATACATTATGTGGGAACTATACATGCCTGCACTTGTAAGGAATTTTCAAAAGTCTTGTATTTATACAAGGAGAAAGAGAACACACAGTATTCTTATGTACCAGAGGTATAACTGATTGGAAGTAGTGGGCATATGTTTCTTTTAAATAGAACTATTTTATCCAGTTTGATAAGCGTAAGTTTGTAATAGTTCTGGTAAAGGATTGAAGGTTGTTTTTTTGTTTGTTTGTTGTTTTTTTGTGTTTGTTTCTGAAATATTATATTTCTACATACTCAGTGAGTAAACAGACTCAGGTGTAACAAGAGGAGCACTCATTAGAGTGCCATGCTATGTTGATCATGTTTTACCTTCAAATATAGGAAAAGTGTCCATATTTCTGTCATTTTCAACATACATGGACCATTTTTAGCAGGACAAAGAGAAATAATATTCTTCGTAAGCCTATCAAGTTTCATCAAACTCTTATCATTTTTGACTGAGTTATAAAGCAAAAATAGTGTGAAAAACTGTTCCTCATGTTAACAGATAGTTTTTTTTTTATTTTTGTAACATTGCTATGACCTTGACCCTCCAAAAATAATTCAATTCTAAGTTTGGTTATAGTCCAAATGTATACCAACTTTCATCCAAAACCATTCACACACACACACACACACAGGGATAAAAACATAACCTCTCTCCTTTGGTGGTGGAAGTAATGTAAGACCAAGTAATGATAAAAAATAAAGAAGTACAGGCTAATTGAAGTAAATGTTAATGTTTTAATTTAGAGAGAGTAAGACATGCTTTAAAAATTATTTGCAAATATTTCTGATGTCTTTTGTTTTTCTCCTTGAATACATATTAATTTTACATTTTTGAATTGAGTCCCACTAATTTGACAAACAGTTCTGGCATCACTAGGCATAAATAACACAAATGTGCTTTGTTCTAAATGATATGGCCTGCGATAAAAAGTAACTTACACTAAGAAGAAATTAAATTATAAGCATTAAGGGAAAAAAGGGGGAAATATACTGGAAATGTATACTGATGACAAGCCCTACAAATTTGAGGAAACCTGGTCTTTTTTGCTATTACCAGAACATGCTGAAGCCATGAGAAGTTTTATTCCAGGAATTTGCAATTCTTTTAAAAGTTTTCAAACTTCATTAGAATAATATTCTTCACAAGGTCACTGCTGGCAAACTTTACTAGATGCATATTTATAGAATTGATTGATGTGATTGGGGAAAAAAGTTAAATATGGGAAAGCAGAAGACATTTTGAATGTATTTGATTATGCTTCCCTGGAGTCTCAATTTAATTTCAAACAAAGAATTCAAATTAATTTATTTCATTGACAAATTGGTACTGTAATTTCTTTGAATGTGATCTATATGTAAAAATAATCTTAAAAAACTACTATAAAAATAATATATGTAAACATTATTAATCAATCAATTTTTTAACACTTTCTGGTGCACTGTGAAACCACTGGTTCCTGAACCAAAACCATATTTTTAAATTTGAAATATTTTGAGAAGTGTTTGTATGTTCTAGTGTTCCATTCCACAGATTATTAATTTAGTAAATAAAATTTGCCTTGTTATATATGTGCATTAAAAAAAAGGTGGAAATGGAACTGGAATGTTTAGAAAATGAAATTAATATAATCTTGTGTTTCTTATCTTGCAGAATACAAGCAGTAATTCTTCTGAGATACCCGATGACAAAACTTTAATTGGATTTGCACAGTTGACCATTACTGATTAATCGTTCTTTAAACTATAACCATAACTTTTTAGCTCTAGAAATAAATATCAATAACAGAATAGAGTAAAGTAAAGTGAGATTTCCCCCTTCACAGCTTTCCCTCTTTCTCTGCAGCATTTTTTAATGCATTCAGTCTATAAATGTTGTATAAAAAATGAGTAAAGAGAACTGATGTAAAAAGAATAAACAACCTTGTAAAGTAATCACTCTAAAGCTGGTTCATGTAAAGACTATAATGGTCTTACTGTGATTCCATCATGTGATTTAATGTAATATTCTGGAAATAAAAGGTAATATTAATCAAACTAACTTGCTTTTTATCTGTTATCTGATAGAAGAATCAGTAAAATAAAATATGATTTTAATATGATCGTTAAGCCATGATTCTTTTTTATACAATGCCAAGAAGAAATCTTTAATGACATAAACAAGGTCAATAGGTTTGAAAATACTTTAAATAATCATATTTACATAACTTATTTAATCTCAGTAGCAAAGAATTAAAAAAAATTCTACTTTTATTAACTGTACATCGCACAGATGTGATTGTTATAAAAGATAAGATTAAAGACAACAAATAATCACCAATAAGAGAGTATATATTTAGGTAATATTACTCATAAAAGTATATTTTTGATGTGTTTATCCAAAGATGGGTTAAGAAAAGGCAGTATTAAGAAAGTGAGAATTAAATTAATTTTCATACATTAATATCATAAAAGTTATTTTTAATTTCCTGTGATGTAAAGACAAGTTAGGAAATTACAATTAACTAAGAGCAAGATCAAGTAAGTTTTCAAACTATCGGAATAACTGATTTTATTCCTTAAAGCAAAACGGTAATGTTAAAACATCTTCATTTCAAAGACTGCTATTTATTAAAAACAAGTTATTATTTATTTGAAATTCATATGCTCACCAGAAAGTATTTCTAAAACCTAAAAGAGCATAACTGCAGTAAATTCTGTGAGATAAGGATAATGTATGTAGTGATGATTTGAATAAGTTTATTAAAATATTCTAATACAGTTTGAACAATTATTTGGAGCCATTGCATAAATGACTGTTCTTTAATAATTATTGAAATTAAGAATGTATAACATAAACCTAAAGATGGCACACAAAAGATTATTTAGGTTCACAGTCATCCCTTAAAATTTCTAACAACCAGAAATGTCTGGAGCTACTGGTTATATTGTATTCAACAAAACTCAAAAAGAGGTTTGTTCAAACATTGCCTTGATCTCCATGATGGTTTATCAGGTTGCGAGGTAACTGGTGTTAATGCAATAGAATTGTGTGATAAATTGTAAGTACTTTCATGGAGAATAACTAAAATCTTCTTGTAAAGTATCTATGAATATGTGTGCAAATACATATTAGCACATCTATCCAACATTTTTACTCCACTGAGAATTCTGCTGATTTTGCCCAATACTATGCTAGTGGAGAAATGTTTGAGAAAACTCAATTTGTTTGACACCAACCATAAAACAAAATAGACTCATTAGGCTCCCAACAATCTCAGTTAAGAATACATTTGTATGAAAATTGGACCTGAATGAAGTAGTATACACTTACTCTTCAAAGAAAGACAAGTAGAATTTCTATAATTGTAAGATTTCAGTGCTACTTTCCCAGTATAAATGTTAACATTTATTGAAGCAGAAGCAATGCCAACTTGCTCTGTACGATGGATAAGCCAACTTTTTGTGTGAAATCCATTCAGTGTTAGTTAGAACGATTCAAGAACAGTGGGCCTGTTTTGATATCTTGCAATGGGAATGATAATGGCTACATGTAATCAAATGGTGTACATGAGCTACTATGAAAAAAGAAATTCAAGTGCTTTAGGCTGTGTAACACACCTGTCATTCTAACACATGAAACACTGTTTTCTATTTAGAAAGCAAGTGACAGTACATATAGAAGACTTAAGTTCTGTGTTGATCTGCAGTTATGAATACTTAGGTAACTAGCTTTTGACTAGAATCGTAATAAGGACTTTACAGCTTTAACTAAAATTCTTGAAGGAGTTTTTGAATCAATTGCACTTTCAGTTCTGAATTTTCTTGTTTGTTCATCGATAAGTGCAAAGCTACACAATTGACTGTCTGTGCTGTGACTAGTATTGAAATCTGATATTTAGCATTATAAGTCTTCAGACTTTCTGCTGAGCTACTTGAGGAGTTGACTTTCTCTGTTTGTGATAAATTCTTAACCATTCTGACATTCCTCTTTAAACCAGTCAGATGAAGCCCAGATATTGTAACTATTGATGTGTTTCTAGTCCAAATCTTTGCATTAAGGTGAAAAGAATCAGTGTTGCGAGTTCTTTCTTTCATTTTAATGGCATTTTGGAGTTGTTTCTTTGTGAAAGTATGACTACAGCTCATCTTACATGTGTATTGCCATAACTATGCACACACCTAACAAACAGGCTTTGTTAGAGGTGGTTGTTGAGTTAGCCCTGAAGACTAGAGCATAAGAAGTCACCACCAGCAACCTTGCTCATAATAATCCAGACAACAGAGTAAATGCGTGGGGTTGTCAAGTTCTCAATATCTAGTCTGACCTGTAACCCTAATGCCAGATTCAGCACCACTAGGAGTCAAGAAGAATCTAAAATCAAGCCCAATGTAATGTTATAGCACTACTAAAAGAGCCTCATTAGGTGTTTATGAAATTAAACTATGTATGTTTAACTCCAACAGAGTCATCACATCTCTCATTTCAGCAAGAACATCCCAGATTAACACTGTAGATGGAAGTCTTTTTTAGAGAAAACAATTCAAGTGGTAACAGCCTTTACATCACACCAGCACTGAAGATATTCACTGAGGTAGTGACCTCCATCATTAACATAAGGGTTTTTATATCATTGGTAGAAACTCCTCTAAAGAGTAGTTGATGCTGAGGCAGATAGCAAATCTAAAATGCCACTGTCAAGGAAAAAAAAGTATCTATTGAAGAAAGGTTCATTCTTTTATGGAGAATTATAGTTTAAAATAGTGTGTTATTTAAATTCGTTTTGGATGTTGAATAAACAGTACAACAATATTGCCTCTTTATTTCATTTCTACTAAGTTTAGTATAGAAACAAAAACTTGCGTATAAAGTGAAATAAAACTGAAAAATAAATCTGCTACTGAAACATTTCCTATGCCTAACACGGCTTATGGTGATGTTGCTATAAAGCGTACAGCATGTTTCAAGTGGCATGAACGTTTTAAGGATGGTCGACAGTCCATTGAAGATGATGAATGTCCTTCCACGTCAACTGACGACCCACACGTCGACAAAATCAACACCCTGGTGCGAGAAAATCGACGTCTGACTGTCAGGGAGCTTGCTGAAGAGTGTGGGATATCAGTTGGATCTTGTTACGAGATTTTGACCGAAAAATTGAAGATGCACCGCGTTGCTGCGAAATTCAGCCCTCAGAACTCGTGAGTTTTTGGCCAAACACTCGATCACTATTCTTCCCCCCCCCAACCCCTACTCACCTGACCTTGCTCCTTGCGATTTTTTCTTGTTCCCCAAACTCAAAAGACCCTTGAAAGGAAGAAGATTTGAGACGATTTCCGAGATTAAGGCAAATGCGACGAAGGAGCTGGAGAACATTACAAAAGAAGCGTACCAGGACTGTTTCAACAAGTGGAAACACCGTTGGGATAAGTGTGTGCGTTGGGGAGGAGAGTACTTTGAAGAGGTCCCAGACCTGTAACTTCTAAATAAAGTACATTTTGTTTTATGACGTCAGTCCGCGTATTTTCTGAACAGCCCTCGTATATATATATATATATATCGGTGACTGAGTAATATTCACAATAGTTTTCGAATGTGAGGAAGGGAAGATACTAACTAAATAACGGAATTCATGTATTACTTTTATATTGATCAATAACCTGTAAAATAACCCATATTACTTTTTTTTTATTATGTAGCAGTTTCTTATTCGTTTCCCATTTCATTCACTTATCTATACTTTAAAAATCTTATTTTTATGATTAAAATAAATATCAATAAAATATTAATATAAAAATACATAATTTTATTTTACAACAGTGCATACCTTAATGAGGGCCTGGCATGGCCTAGCGCGTTAAGGCGTGCGCTTCGTAATCTGAGGGTCGCGGGTTCGCGCCCGAGTCGTGCCAAACCTGCTCGCCCTCCCAGCCGTGGGGACGTTATAATGTACGGTCAATCCCACTATTCGTTGGTAAAAGAGTTGGCGGTGGGTGGTGATGACTAGCTGCCTTCCCTCTAGTCTTACACTGCTAAATTAGGGACGGCTAGCACAGATAGCCCTCGAGTAGCTTTGTGCGAAATTCCAAAAACAACAACAAACAGCATACCTAATTATTCAAAATCAATTTCTTTAATAAATGTTTAAATATTAAAAATAATTGAACTGTAAATTTCGTCAGTTACGATTGGATTGGTAGGTAGCGCTGCGTGATACCGGTACAAACTCCTTTTAAAGTAGGGGTAAGGTTATGTAAAATTTTCAGTTTAATAGGTATTTTACGCAACAGTTCGTGCAAGTTGTAGGTAGTAACAGAAAAATAAATTCAGGACGAAAAATTAAAATGTGTTCTTCGAGGTAGGACAGTCACACAAGTCCGTAGAACAAAAATAAACGCACATCTTCCGATTTCAAGTGGAATAGTAACCAGAAAACTGAACGTTGTATTTGTCTAAGTAACGCTTAAACTGAAGTGTTAATACTGGAACTATTTAGTGCTACAATTTATAGTAGCAATACGACGTTGGAATCAACGAGTGCGACGTTAGTTATCCAGTATTTGAACCTTGAGAAAAAAGCATTAACGTTTTCCTTGAAATTGAAAATCATGACGGGAAATTCTTGCATCGTGGTAATTTCTTTTTAATATAAGGCTGTATTTTAATTACATTAATTAATAAATAAGGCAAGCAAAGGCATCATTGTTTGGATTGAAATTAAACTTTTAAAGGTGCAGAGATAATCCTCATGAGTACTAATCTGAAGATTACAACATGTATGTTGCTTTTAGTTTTAATTTGTATTATGAATTTATAATTAATCACGTTTATACATTTTTACATAGAGTTTGACTATTATTGTATGTGAAGTAAAAACTAGGAATTCAATCTGTTTTATGACAGGTCTGTACCTTTGTTTTTCTGTTAAATTAATTGAAATTGTCCAAGCTAGTGACAGTAACATTTGCACATACATGTAACATATTATACAAACAAGAGTTTGAATACACATCATTCAGTTCAAACACACCCACTCTTGAGAAATAAAAAAATCCATCCTGTGTCTTTCAGGAAACAATTATATTGTAAAGTACTGGCCTCTACTAGTACTACTGTTGTTGGAAATTTATTCTGTAAGCCAAGAAAACCCTATTAAAACTTGATGTACTTCTGCAAGGTCCCTTTAGGTGTTATGTTTGAAGAGTAAATAATACTGTAATTAATTGTAACAAAAATTTTTGTTTTTGAAGTTCATGTGTCATGCTGTGTTGTAGCTTGCAGAGCACATAATTATTTTTGTGATTCATGACATTTGCATGTTTTACTGGTGTCATGACAGTACATATAATGTAATTTTTTCTTTTCATTGACAGACAATAAACTACTATATCGCAGTGCCAGAGGTTAAAACAGGTAGACCCCTTTCAGGGAAATAGAACTGTCTTAACAGGAGTCTACCCCACTGTTTCAAAATTTTAAAATTGTGTACTATTTTATTAAAAATAGAGCACAAGGAAATTGTAAGCATTTTTCTTATCAATCGACCAAATATTCTAGTAAACTTCTGTCAAATCTCTATTTTTCCAAGAGAAAAAAAAAAACAACCTATTCCCATAAGTCAATATCCATTTTAACATAATGACACCAAAACTACAATATTAAAAATGTCTTAACCAATTAATTGTTTAGTAATAATTACTGTTTTTAATTTGTAATGTCCTTACCATCGTAAAATACTGATATAAAACTCATCCATAATCTTTGACCTCCTTTTAAAACCCTGGAGAAACCTTGTCTGGTCCATGAGCCTCATCTGTTTCCAATATACTAGTTCTAGTTAAAACCCAATAAATAAAGGACATTATGTATTTAACCCTTGATATACTAATAGAACTGAAATGAGCCTCATCAGTTATTTAAATACATTGTTTAACATTCCTACGAAAAGTGGGGCCTAATAGGCCCCAGAGCAACTTGAAAGGTTATTAATATTAGGCTAATAAATTTGTATTTAAATGAAATTGCTATTTCATTTGATTCATTTCATCAAATTTATTAGCCTAATATTAATAACCTTTCAAGTTGCTCTGGGGCCTATTAGGCCCTACTTTTCGTAGGAGTGTCAAACTATTTATGTAACAAATTACAGTTAAGTCCATGACTTTGTTGATTGCAACATTCCTTGTAAAATCATAAGAATATCATTAATAAATTGCATTAATTGCTGCTGGTTTTCTGTACATGTAATGAGAGATTTCACTAAATATTTTAATAGTTCTTTACACTAATTGTCGTAAAAGATAAAAACATTCAATTATTTGATATGGGGACCCCACAGGTAGTGAATGATGTAAACCAAATCAATAACTTTGGGGTTAAAAGTTTTTGCTTTAAAGGAAAATTAGTGACTATATATAAGTAAAATTTTATTGTTTTTTTTTAAGTTAAGGAGACTTGTTAATCCACTGTTGGTAAAAATATTTGGATTTTAATGCAGTCAAGTGTATCCAATGCAATAAATAGAGCATTTAGGTTCACCAAGTAATAATGGGGATTTTTTTTTCGTACTGGATGGCAACATTCCTTGTAATTTTACTAAGTGCAAGAAAACACTGCTACTGAAGTTGGTGCTTTTTGGCAATTGACATTTCTATAATTGCCAAAGGGGAGACATTCAAATAAAATTATTTGACATTGTACAATAAACTAATACCAACTTGGATTATATATATATATAGACTCAGACATGTTCCTCTCTTTGTGAATTCTTTTTTGTTTCCTTTAATGCTCCTATTTTTAAAATGTATCTTTCAATGGAGCAAATTCTTTTTTTATGATATCATTTCACAAACAAACATTCTTGTCCTTAAGTTGTTTTCTTTTCATATTAACTGTTCAACACATATAAAAACTGATGGATATGAGTATGAAATTTTAGGAATTGCCAAAAGTGAATAATTTTCCTATAATGTACTCATGAGAAGAAACATTTTTATATATTTTTTTTTTCAACAATTAACCAATCAGGAGATACAATGTAATTCAAAACTAATTGGCTAGTATATATTATGAACAAGAGTAATCAAAATCAATTAATGAAGCATTTGTTCCTTCTTAGTTATCAGATGATTACAAAGGATATGAACTGGAGTATTTCTGTGTCCCTCGGCATTATGAAGATTCTCTAGAGTGTGTTTTAATCCCAAGTGGATTAATCCAAGATAGGTAGGTGTTGGTAAGATATGTACAAAATTGAAAAACTTTTCACTCACTATAGTTCTTAACTATAACATTAATACCATAATGGTGGAAGTGTGTTTATTTTGTAATGTTGCTATAGTACTTTTAAATTCACTACCACTTTTTCTTTTTCTTTTAATGTTTGATTATTTCTAAAGACTCATAATGCTACAGGCCACAGCACAGATAGCCCAGTGTGGAGCTTTGTACTTTAAAAGTTAATAGTTGGATATAACATTTTTCTTTGTACACAGTACAGTGTCATGATGTTGCATATCCTTAATAATGCAAATGATTCTAAATATGGCTGTAGATTTCTTTGTTAAATGTAAAATGATTGACCCAAATCTTTGAAAGTTATATCTTATCAGTGAAAAAAAGTTTTCTTTAAATTCATATATGCTGCTCTTGTTCATTATGTATTTTGTACAAAAACAGGTAAATCTGACATGATATTTTACCTTCTTTAACAAAGTTTTCTTGATTTATACTATACTCTATATGCACGTATTTTTGCTCACCACTAGTCTTAATACTTGCATCTACCATCATATGATGTGATCATGCAAGTAGTCATGCAGCAACCCTCCACCAATAAAAGTGTGCAACGTTTCATGAGAACTTCCATACATCCCATAGTCACTTCTCAACTGGCAGTCACACTACCAAAACGTGTTCTCATTTGAGCTTTTCTACTGATTATTTTCATTGGATAGTGCCATCAGTTTTCTTGCTCAGGCTTCAGATATTATTTATAGCCTATTCTTTTTACCAGGTTTTCACTGTTTTTGAATTGCTATTCGAGCTCCAGTCCTCCTCTTTCTCAGTGAAATCCACTCATCATGGTTTCACTATTCCATATTACAACTACTGCTATTGTTGTTATTATTATTGATCTTTCTGTCACTTCAATAGCATCAGAGCTAGCTTTATTGGCTCTGGTTTCAAAGAAGTTGGATACATTTATGCATTCTTCTGACGTTTGTCCTTTCATACCGTGTGCAGTTATGCCTGAATATGGGGATGAGGATTTGGGCAGTTTAATTCATCCCAACATTCCCCTCTTCCTGTGCTTCACAGGCACATTTCATTTTGGAAGAAGTTCCCAAGCTTTGTCCTCTCTTTGTCAATTTTTCTTCTCTCCCACTTCCTGTGATTCCCCACCTGTCTCAGTAATTGGTTGGTATGACAGTACCATGTGTTTCCTCCTACACTGGATATTTGGATTGACCCAGATCAGTTTGGGAATCAGTTACATCATGGAGTCAGTATGCAGCATGATACCCATGTACACTGGGCAAACATGCTTTAGCATATCTTCGTTCTTTGTTTTTCTACCTTGTCTCACAGTAACTCAAGTCACTTCTACATTTATGGGGGTTATCCCTTGTAAGTGGGTAGAGGAGAAAGAGGTACAATGTTTATGTAATGTCCATGACATTTCTTACTCCAAGGCTCAGAAGTTATCATCCCCGACTCCATCTCAAACATATGCTGCTGCACTACATTCTACTGCTACAGTGGAAGTGCAAACAAATCTTTTTGAACCTCCAACAGAGTTGTTCGCAAACTACGTGAAGAGTATTTTGCTCTCTAGGAATAATGGCAAGTCCACATTTACTACTATTTTTGTCCCCACCATTCCTTCCAGTGACTGTCTGGGTCCATCTTCTTGATTCCTAGATGCAGAACAATCTCCAAAGATACAGGTTGAGATCCAATCAGAAGAAATATATATAACATTGTGGTCTAACAGCCCTAGCCACCAATGTAGAATACTACAACACTGAGCTATGGAACGGTACACAGAAATATCCTTTCATACAACAATGTCAAATTGGTTTTGAAAAACTTATGTTTAGAAACCTTCCTGATGCAGATTTTCATTAATTTTTTTTTAATTTGTTAATTTTAAGCTAAAGTAACTTTTTAAGATTTATTATAGTTTGTATTATTTCCATATTCATTTTTTATCAGAAATCAGCTTTGAAAGTGTGAAGGTTAAGTTACTGCTCACCTTTTTTATATCAAAATTGTTATGTGTGTGTATATTTATTTAAGAAATTATGACACTGAAAATATGTTATATTGCCTTATAATGAATTGGAATACTGGTAAGGCTAAATATGTCTCTTGTGTGGGTTTATGGTGTAAACATTTCTCACCACAAAATATAAAGAATTGTGCATCTTTCACTTAAAAACATGGGTCTTGGGATTTGTGAAAGTTCATTAAAACATTATGAGAATAATGGTAAATGTTTCAAAATATATGTTACATCATATTTAATCAAAGCATCCTTTGGGATTTTAATTCAAATGTCTAATATGCTCCTATAAAGTTTCTTTGGAAGTAACGTTTCTTCAAGTTTTGATCTTAAATCCCAGATCTGCTCAACTGGGTTGATACTGGGGCTCTGTGGAGAACAATTCATCATTTGAATGGCTCCAACAGCTTCTTTATTAATGAAGTGATTTCTGTACAAGTTGGATGAATGTTTAGGGTCATTATTTTCTTGGTAGTAGAAATTTTTACCAATAATGTGCAAACTCCTGGGTTTACTATGGTGGATCAGTATCTATTTTGCAAATATCTCCTGTCTCATCAGCAGAAAGGCACCCCAAAACCATCACACTGCCTCCCACGTTTCATAGTAGGTGCTATGCATTGAGATAAGTACCTTTCACATTTCTTCTGTTGGATGTATAACCTATTTTTTTGAACCAGATATTTTAAGCTTGGACTCGCTGATCCATAACACCTATTTCAAACTATAAACAGTCCAGTTTTTGTATTTTGTACAAAATTTCAGTTTCTTTATGGTATTTGGAAATTGAAATAAATGTTTTTTAACTGCTATACAACCAAAATTTTATTCTCATTGAACCTTCCTTATACTGTAGTTCTGTTTTATCATTTGGTACATTGTCATTTATCTCATACTTGAGGTCAGTGGTATTCTTCCTTCCGTCTTGAAGGTTGTAAGAATAAAGATGCTTAGTATTAGTATCATCAAGTTTAGATGTTCTGCCCGTTCCTTTTTTATTTCCAAGTTTATCTTTTGTGACTTCAGAATATACAATTTACTTGACAGTGTTTAGGAAGCATTTCAAGTCTGCAGGAATTTGTGGGAGAATTCAACCAGCATCATATGAAGCCTTTTTGCAAACTCTCTGCTCTTCTGACAGTTCTCTATGCTTTTTGGGCTATGGCATGACAAAAAACATTATATAGTGTTAAACACTGTTTTTTTCAAGGTTTATTTTTGGAGTGTTATTAAATTTATTTATTTTAGTATATTCTGGTACCATGTGTTAGCTCTTTCCTAGCTTGTTTTTATATAGTTATAATTATTACACACTGCATGGAGTACCATGACAGATATTTCAGACCCTAAATTTAATATATTCTTTCAAGTAGAATCCTTATCACATGCTCATGGTACAAGTGTATGGGAATTCTAAAGAATAACTATTCTTATGCTGGCTCATTCATTTGTCAATAAGGATCAGTGACTTATTACCATAGTGTTGAAATTTATATTCTGTAATGACATGAAAGAACAGCAAAATATTCTCTTGCCCTAACATATTTGCGCAGTACTGTGTATTTGTATAAATATGTAATATCAATTATATTTAAAGTTTTTTATTATACTATTATGTAATATATTTAGTATATTTCTAGTTGTTTTAGTACTGTATTTTTAGTGTTTCAGTAAAGATTACAAGTTTTTATACACAAAATATCATTTCATTAAAAGGTATTTTTAAGAAAGATTGGTTTGTGAAAATAGTGTGCGTTTCATTACTAGTTTGTGAGCAAAGTGATTTTACGTTATGGTTAAGAAAACTATTCTTCGTCCCAAACATATCAAATATTATTTGCATAATCACTGAAACTTCCTAAATACATTTCAAATGTTTGTTTTCAGTAAGACTTTATATTCTAAGTTATTTTGTATACACTAACTATGTGGGGTCTGTTACTTGACCAACCTCGTAACCATCATAAAAAATTAGGAAACATATGTAAACTATGCTTTATTCATACTAAAATGACTACGTATTATAATATGAAAATACGTATGTTTAGTCTAAGTAGCTTAAATCTCATAATGCTATATGTATTTATTATTTTTCTTATAATATTGATCTTTTAGCCATAACTTGCATTGACGTAGTGCACATGGACTCGTATCCAATAATATAAAACTAACCTCTAGTCTTTACTGTCTTGTAGTGCACTAGTATTTTGTAATGTAGCCATATTTCAATTATTATACTTTATATATGGATTATTGCTATTTAGAAATAAATTATTAAGCTTATTGTTTCTAAAAACATAGAACAATAAATCTAGAAGTAAAGCAAACAATTATTTCTTCTCGCTATGACCTTTGAAGTCAGTTGCTGCTGGACATAGGTTGCTAAGTCTTTTAAAATTTTGCACATGGAGGATTTTTCTTTTTAGGTTTTATATATACGTACACAGTTGAATAAAAAAATTGTAAATAACTATACTGATACCTCAGAATTCCATTATAATTTTATTAAGCTGAGTTAACTAAGATGTGTTTCAATTTTAAAAAAATATGAAACTTTGAACAAAGACAACCATTCTTTACAAAATCTTGATTCGAAAGAATGTTGTAGGCTTTTCACAGATTAAAATGGTTCAATATATTAGTAATTTGAGTTTTTGATTTGTACAAAAGTGCAGACTCAGCATTTTGACATCACAAACATCTAATTTTAAACAGTGCTGCATCCAACATACTATGTGACTCATTAAAAGCTAAATTTAGGCATGTTCTTTTAATATTTACTTTTAAATTAAAAAATTAACTAGTATATAACATTAAAGATTGCATTATAATCTGCAATTTGATTTGAAACTTATTGACATAATTTCATAAAATACTATTTTAATAAAATTTGGAATTCAACTTAACAAACACAATGACATGGCATTTGACTCATGACCCATTGCAAATATGTTAAAAGGCTTGTAATTTGCAAAAGTTCATGAATGTTTTTATTAATAAATGTTAGCTAAGAATGCTACCTAAGATATAAAATATCAGACATTGAAAATTCGGAAATGTAGGTAATTTTAAAAACTTTCTTTTCAGAATTGAACGATTGGCTCGAGATATAGCAGCTGACCTTGGAAGGGAACCATTTGCAGCTCTCTGTGTGTTGAAGGGAGGTTACAAATTTCTTGCTGATCTTCTGGAAAAAATTAAGCAGTGCTATCGTTTTAGTTCTGAAAACTCTGTTCCATTTTCTGTAGATTTTATCCGTTTACAGAGTTATGAGGTAGTTTTTCCTCAGTTATTTCTTTGCTTTTATTCTGTTTTTTGTATGTAAGGTACAATTTATATGTTGTAAAGTTTATTATATATGCTTTTTGAATCTGTTTTCCAAAAAACTAATGAAACAAGGTACCATTCATTCTACCAACTGATTGTACGAATGATGTTATTACAGAAGCAAAGTTTTTGTTAAGAATTTTAAAATGTGTTTAGATGTAGAAGAGCATCTTCGAACAACTTTTATCTTCTATAGATCAACTTAACTGGTGAGTTCTGATATTGTACACAAGCCTTGAGAAGTGATTTCTGCTATGATTTCTTAACTTCCTATCACAAAATAGCTTTTCATGTTCAATGCTGCCCTGCATATGTAAAATTGTTTCACTTGTCATCAACCTTGAAACATTCTCCTACCCCACAATCAGTGTGGTTCATTGCATATTTGCATGTAAATTATCATGCAAAAAAATCACCACCAGTAGGAATATGACACCCTCCTGATGCATGTTACACCCTCTATTTAATTCCACCTAACCACAACTTTTCATTAGGCTGTTGTCTAATGTAGACATTTTGAATTTGCAATGATTTAACATGATAATTTTTTCTGTGAAGTGGTGCTATGATATTTTCTTCTTTTTTTTGTCTACAATTTGTTTACTGTTGTTTTTTTCCAAGTAAACTTTGTCTTTTTGTTTTCTCTACGTTTCTTAGTTGTTGACTAATTCACAGTCAATGATAAACTCTGAATTTTGTGTTATGACTTCAGTTTATGTTACTACTACTTTGAGTGTTGTGACAGGAACAGAAGTTTTGTGTGGGGATATTTTACCATTGTAAAGTTGGGCTATCTCTTCCCATCTATGCAGAATCTGTTTGTAACAAGGAGGATTTGGCAGTTTTTTTCTATTTCCTAACTGTGGTGTGCTAACCAGGGCCTCTGTTTAGGAATCAACCTGGTGTTTTCAGCATTTTTGAACATTATTTCTCAGGTTTATTACATTTCATCTGTATTTCAAATTTCATATGATCTTTTACCTTCCTTGTTACATGCCACCTCAGTGGCTGATTACCTTGTCTTCCCTGCTATTCCCAGGATTAGGATCCATGTTGAGCAATATATTTCTTAACTGAGGGCAGATTCCACCATGCATCATACACCACAGGCTTCTAATCATTATGCATTGAGTTACCATCAGGATGATAATCTCTTTCTCAACTCCTAGCAGTTGGAGTCACTATTGCTTATGTGGGGGCAGATCTAGAGAATATTATATCTTTATACCAAGACCCATTTTTTCCCACCTTTATCTTGTCTTAACATCTCTCTTATAATACCTATTAGCCATATGCCTCCTTTTTGAGGTTAATTTATTCCCTGAGGGGTTTATGTTAGTTTGATTATCTTCCTTGGCCCTATCCTTGGAATCTCCATTTTAGGGTGTTATGTTGTTCTAGGTTTGTCTACCTTCAACACATCTTTATGACCTAAGAGTGGCTTCCTTTCTTCGTAGGTTAGTTTGTGGGATTATTCCTGAATATTTGGAATCATGCAGAATCTGCAAGGCAATGCCACACCTTTGGTTGCTCATTTGTGTGAGCCTACCTCCCATCCAGTTACTTACCAATTTGTCATTTGGCTCATTGTCATACTTATCACTGCCAATAGTTTCAGTGGCTTCTGTCCCTGTAAGGGTATGTTTGTTTGATTTTCTTCACCTGTGGCAGGAGTTCACCCCTGATCCATGGATCTTCTGGGCTTTGTCTTACATAGTTTTGTTTTTTTTATTCCTCTACATATCCATGGCTTTTCAGGGTTTTCTCTCACAGTGTGCTATAAAGTCTGCCATTCTTCCATTACCAAGTTTCTTGTCATCCCCAAGAATGATGACAACTGATCTTATGCATCAGTTAAATCCTCAACTGGAATTCTCTGTTTTTGTCATCCCCAAGAAGACTGAGGACTGGTATTCTCTGTTTGATATGTCCTATTTCAGTCTCAACTAATTTATGCATTCTCCTTATTTCATCTTGAAATTTCTTCTCACCCATTTTGTGGGTTTTACTCTAGGTCTGTAGATGATCCAAGTAAGTGTTTTAGATGTTTTTGCCACTTTCCTCAGCAACAAATATCCTGTTGTTTTGGTCTATGATTCCTTATCCACTGTTCCTGGCAATGGATACTCTGTCAGGACTGGACTAATCAGTAGCCTACCTTTCCATCTGTGTTCTCCTTCATGCTTAGCATTTATTTGGTCCATTGTGAGGAGATCTGGATTGTCAGCACATCATGTATTTTTAGCCCATCTTATTTGCACCTCCTCCTTGGCAGTTTATTAATATAAGTTGAAAGTGGATCCTGGTGGTTGAGGGGTACAACCCTAACACACCACTTTGGCCTTGAATTCCTGTAGATGGACAGCCTTGATGTTCCCCCTTGGGTCAGTCGGCTGGTCCACTTTGACTAGGGTCAACCTAGTACCAATATTGGATGTTCTCAACAGGTGTTGTGGACATTGAATCTGATGTTGGTGTTTGGGTATAGTGCTCCCAAAACCCTGGCATTGCTGCAGTGTCCTTGTTTGACATTGTAGTGCATCCCCTCATAGGGCTCCATGGTGGGGTGGGGTCAGTAGGTACTGAAATATTCCTTTTATTATTATGGGTTCTCCAAATAAAAACTTGATTCTGAGTAGCAATCTTCAACATCTGTAACACTAGTTGTACCTCATTTTCTTATCCTACATTATCTTTCAGACAAACCTTTAGGTCAAATGTCTCCCTTTTTCATTCAGAAGGGAACTGCTGGCTCTCCAAAGTCAGCAAAGAAGCTTTGATCTGGTGACATATTGGTTGAAACATCCACATCTCAACACAGTGAACTCTTCTTGTATTCAAAGGCAATTAGGGATATACCTATTGAGGTTATGCCTCATGGTACTTTGAATTCATCATGAGGAGTTATTGTTGAGAGGGATTTGAAGAACATCCCCAAGCCAGAGATTCTTGCAAGTGGAGAACAACTCAAGGAGTTTCTGCAGTGAGTGGTATCTCCACTTGCAAAGATGGAATTACAATGCCGACCAATATCCTCGTTCTGACATTTACATTACCACATCCACCTTCCACCATCAAGGCAGTTTATCTTTATTGCAGAGTATGGCCATACATTCCAAACCCTCTCCAATGTTTCCAATGTCAGCGGTTCGGTCATTCAAAGACATCATGTTGTGGTTCCTTGGCATGTGCTCATTGCGGTGAGTTGCCTGTGAGTGTGAAATAGAACCTCATTGCATCAATTGCAATGGCTCTCACCTATCCTACTTTCGTTCTTGCTCTAAGTAGTTGGAAGAAAAAGAGGTGCACCATTTGAAAATGATTCATAACATTACTTATCCTGAGGTTAGAAAGTTGCTGTCCACCACTTCATCTCTGACATGCTGCTGTACTTCATTCCACTACTACAATGGGAATGCAGATGGATCTCTCTGTGCCTCCAAATGAATCTTTCTCAAAACAAATGAAAAGTCTTTTGACCTTCATGCTTAAAAAAGTTGATGAATCAACTTCAACACCCATCTCTATCCTTACATACATTCCAACAAATCCCCAAGATCCACTTCCTTTGGTTCCATCCCATTCATTTCTAAAACCTTGACGCATTTTCCATGATATCCTCATCCATGGTGGAATCCTGCCTGCCACATGGCAT
This sequence comes from Tachypleus tridentatus, assembly GCF_004210375.1. Taxonomy (NCBI): domain Eukaryota; kingdom Metazoa; phylum Arthropoda; class Merostomata; order Xiphosura; family Limulidae; genus Tachypleus; species Tachypleus tridentatus. The sequence continues at coordinate 131,939,278 of NC_134834.1, read as the reverse complement.
GGAAGGCTCAAAAACGAGCCTGGGATACTTTCCGTAGATATCCCACACTCTCGAACCTCATCTCTTTCAGCAGGATCATGCACATACTAGGTGAGTAAGACATGAAAGCCAGAAGGAATCTTGGATTAAGTTCACGACCAGCATATCTTCTATCACCAGTTCCAAAGTCATATGGGACAAGATTTGAAAGGTTAGTAGGCAACATAACTCTGTCCCACTCTCAATGTTGCTCTCTGATGGCCAAGAAGTAGCTGATACTCTGTGTGAAAGCTTTTGCCTGGTATCTAGCACTTCTGCTTCTTACTCCACCTTCTTAGCCATCAAGACTCAGGCAGAGCGACCACGTCTCTCCTTTTCAGCTGATTGTCTGTATGACTATAATCGTCTCTTTAAACTGGTGGAACTAAAACTGGCTCTACATTGGTCTGGCAGTACATTGGTTGAACCTGATGATGTACACTATGAAATGCTGCACCATATATCTCTTGCTATTCTTTTGATTGTTTTTAACCAGATCTGGTAGGAGAATGTTTTTTCTTATGCTTGGTGCCAGGCTGTTGTCCTACCTTTCTTTAAGCCTGGAAAGGATCCCAAGATTTCTTTAAACTATCATCCAATTGCTTTGACAAGTTGTCCTTATAAGACCTTAGATATGATGGTTGATACTCTTCTTGTTTGGTTCCTTGAATCAAACAACCTCCTCTCACCCACCCAGTGTGGGTTCTGATGACAGCTCTCCACCATGGACCACCTGATTTGACTTGAAACATCAGTCAGAGAAGCCTTTCTCAAAGGACAACATCTTGTATCAATATTCTTTGACATTGAGGTTTATGATACAACATGGAGGTATGGCATGTTACAGGACTTCCATATATATGGGTTACATGGCCATTTGTCCATTTTTATTAAAATTTTTTTAATGGACAGGAGATTACAAGTTTGTGTGGGTTTGACACTTTCCCATTCTTTTCTACAAGATGTTGGAGTCCCTCAGGGCTGTGTTTTGAGTGTCACACTTTTCAGTATAAAGATTAATACCATCACTAAACAACACTCTCACTGTTGCAAACAGGCTCTATGTTAACGACTTTCACATCTCATGTCGGTCATTGAATGTGAGGTATATTGAGTGACAGCTACAGATTTCCCTCAATCGTTTACTGAAGTGTACCACAGCAAACGACTATATCTTTTATCTCTAAAACCATTTGCATGCACTTTTGCCTGATCCTGAACTCTGTATTGGTGAAATGGTGCCTCCTGTGGTCCCTGAGACAAAGTTCTTGGAGCTTATCTTTAACTGTAAGCTGACCTTTATCCTCTCTTCCACCACTTGGGGAGTGGATTGATGTTCTATGCTAAAGATATATCGTGCTCTTATTCGATCGAAACTCAACTATGGATCACTGGTTTATAGCTCTCTCAGGACTCGGCCTTAAAGATGCTGCACCCCATTCATCATCAAGGACTTTAGCTCTGCACTAGGGCTTTCTCCACCTCTCCAGTTCAGAGCTTATACATAGAGTTTCATGAACCTTCTTTACATCTCCACCATTTGCAACTTTCTTTACTATATGTTTCAAAACTTCATTCCTTACCAAAGCATCCCACCTGAGGTTGTGTTTTACTTCCTCCGTGGGCCATACTTTTTCAGAACAGACGATCTGTCATTGCTCCTTTTAGCCTTCATATCCAGGCCCAGTTGGATGAATTGGGTCTGCCCATGGATAACATTGCTGTATCTACTGGTCAGCCCATCCCACCATGGCTTAGTATAATACCCAAATATAACCTGTCTTTAAATCATCTGAGAAAAGCAGATACTCCCGATTGGAAATACTGTCTGCTATTTGCTAAACATGTTTTTGAGCCATCCTTCCATTCCTATTTATACAGATGATTCGAAATCAGGTGACTTTGTGGGCTCTGCCATGGTTTGTTGTTGTTCGGTGGTTGCGTGCAGAATCCCCTCTATAAGTTCTGTGTTCACTGCTGAACTGTATGCCATTTTTCTTGCCCTGGATCACATAGGAGCTAAGCAGTACTCGAATTACACTATTTATACTGTCTTGCTTAGTGCTCTATTGGCCCTGGAATTGCTTCACGTTATTTTTCACCCTGTTTTCCACGATATTCAAAACCAATTTGCCCATTTCTCTTTAACATCTACTTCTATCCAGTTTTTCTGGATACCAGGCCATGTTGGTATTCGCAGGAACGAGCTCGCCAACACTGCAGCTAAGTCTGCTTTGGCACTATCACTGCTGTGCCTATCCCATACATGGATTATGTTCCTTTATTCAAGACTCTGCTCTGTGCCAGTTGGGACTTGGAAGGAGCAATGTGAAAACAAGCTTTTCCAAATAAAACCTTCTATTGGACTTTGACCTCCTTGTTTCCAAGAGGATCGGAAAAACAAATTTGTCATAATTAGACTACGCATTGGTCACAGTTTTTTTAACTCATCGTTTTCTTTTATCTGGAACAGATGCCCCAATGTGTAGTCTGTGTAACACTCAGGTCACAATAAGCTACATTTTATTTTCTTGCCATCGTTATGGCTCTCAATAACGGCACCATTTTAAACATTTTCTGTCCCAATGTTTGTCCATAACGTTAGACAGTGTTATTGGTGATTGTGACACTGTACACCTTGGTAATGTTTTAGTTTTTTAAAGGCAATTAATCATTCTAATGCCATTTAAGTTTTTTAATTTATATGTTAGATCTTTTTAAGAATCAAAGTCCATCTGGTTTGATTTGAAATTATAAAGTGGCCATAATATTAAGTAACTCGAAACCAGGACTGGAAAGGCCAACTTCAGATGACTAATGCTGCTGTTGAACTATCCATTTGAACTACCTGTTATTCATCCTGGTGAGTTATTATTAAAATTTTGCCATAAGTCTTTCAAAACTTTTATTACTTTCTGAAAATGTCCATAACATGAAATAACTTGGAACCAAGACTGGAAAGGCCAACTTCAGGTGACTGATGGTGGTTTTCATACTTACATGTTAGTCTTCCTGGTGATTTATGATAATTATAATTATAATTATGCTACAAAAAGCCCTTTACAACTTATATTACTGTAGTTTTTTCTTGAAGTTACAACTAGATGTAAACATTGGTTTTATGCTATTTATGTTTTTTTTAAACTTTGTTTTGTTTTATCTTAATTTCCTTTCATGAATTTTACTAAATTTACTTTAATTTTAACTTTTTACTGGATGTTTGTTGCAGATAGTGTAGTTGCTTTGTGCCATAAAATACCAAATGAACCAACCAACCAACCCTTTTGTTGCAATCTGTCTGAATTTGTAAATTTCTTCTTTATGTTGTTCTTCCAGGTTGGAATGTCAGTATTCTTCACTCCCTTCATTTGAACCTTTGGGCTTCTGTTCTGTGTATCTCCTTTCCCTTAGGACTTGTATCCAACTCCTGTTAGTCTGTGGACATTGTTGTTCTGGTTTCACATATGCTTTTTCGTTCTTTATATGCCCTCTTTTTTTTTTCCAAATTGATATTTTTTGCCCAAAACTTTAGTGGCACATGATGGAACTTCTTTGATGATCATTTCTCACCTTTATTCTTGGTCTTATCTAGATAGATTTCTATGCCCCTCCTGTTTGTGTTTATCTTTATTAAATTGCATGCATTGTTTCCTTTCTTGGTTCCTGATCCCACCTTTTCATTCCATGACATTTTTCCTTCTACCCTTACAATTTGGGTTTGTCAGCTTATTGGACTGACATATTTCTGTCTCCACATTTCCTAAATTTGTTCCATGTAATGTTGCATCAGATATAAAGGCTTTTCTTTAGCCCCTTATATTTCATCTTCATTGTTCATTGAAGGAAATTCTTCCGTTGAGCTTATGGAAAATACCTCTCACTGTTTTTATTAAGTGGCTCTTTCTTCCTCGTCTCATTACTGCTTTCTACTTGTCACCATACATCAAACATTGATTCAGCTGTGACTTGGTAAGTTTTTTTTTCTGTACACTACTTTTGTTTACAAAAGATAAGTATACCACTTATCTATCCATCTCAAAAATTCTGCACTGTACAGCTGACCAGAAGTCAAATGGGTATATTAACTGCTACCTAGTGAATTAGTTGCTCCAGCTCTGCTTGTCCTACAGATTGTGATTACTTGGGACATTAGCTTGTGATAAATGCACTCCAATCTGTGTAAGTTCCTATCCGGGGGGATGATGTTGCACAGGTTACTCCTTGCCTAATCCCAGTACTTCCTCTTGGTGGGATTTGTCCTGAAAGGATGATGATTTGTGGAATAACATAGCAATGGTTGTATACATCTGAGGTGGAGGCAGATCCCACCAATCTCACTGTATACTCATGGTATTTTGCTTCAAAAGCATGTCCATTCCAGACCCTACTAATCCATGGATAAAGCAGATGGGGATTGCTGCTTATCTTTTCTGTTGCTTTGATTGAATAAGGTTATGGGTGGTCTGAATTTTAAAGTTGAGTTTTCATGGTCCCCATCAAAATTATATTTTCAGTGCAGGAGAATAATAAATCATGCTAGTCAAAGGATAGATTTGAAAACCTATTCTTGCATTCCTATGATTTGAAAACAGCATAGTTATTGTTCACTCCATAATTTGTTTGAAAAGTGTAACATCTCTTGAAACTTGTTCAAACAAGTTTGTAATGGTAGTGTTGTGAGCCCCTTACCTGATTTGAGATTGCTATATTCAGTTTATATAAATTTATTATAACAAAAATACTGAATAATGTTCAATATTTATTAATCACACCTGCAATGCTAGTCAGAAATATTTTTAATCATATAACTAGTAGTGGTTCATAAATGTTGCGTGTATTGTAGTTTATAGGGGGAAATAATATTTGTGTGGTGTTTTACTATATATCTTATTATGGTAATTAATTTAATAACTCCTTCCATACATTCAAATAAGTCTAATCTAGCCGTACATTTACAAGCAGTGGATGTTAATGATAAAATGTGGGAGTGACATTTTATCTTATGAAACCACACAAGTGCAGGATTAGTGAATTTATAAACACCAAACCATTGTCAGTGTTAGGTATAGTAGGTAATTCTTTAGCTATGAAGAAACCATAAAATTTCAAGTAATACTTTGTTCTTAGAGCATATTTTATGTCTAACATCACAGTATTATTGATTGTATGTATATATCAGTACTGAAATTTTAGTTATGAAAAAGCATGTTCCTCTTATGCTTTTAAATACATAACATTAATTATTTAAATGTCTTAGCCACTCTTGAAAAAAAATTGTTGAGAAAGATTTTAGTGAAATTCATTAAAAGAAATAGTTTTTAAGATAGCTAGGAGAACAATATTTATTTACTTGGTGGTAAATTTAAAAAAATATCTACAAACAAATTGAGATGTTATTAATAAAAATACAAAATTTTGATCACTTTATTCACCCAGCTATATATTTTAAGGTTTCTTAAAATTCAGGTTGAAGGGTAAGAAACGTATTTTCTACTGTACGATATACATTATTCTGTACATCATAATCTAAAAGAAAGTTTTTTAAATTTATGTTCAGCCACATTACTTTTGATCTGACATCAAGAGATAATCTTGAAACATAAGTTCATTTCAGTAACATAAAATAGAGTATGTAACAACCAAAACTTGTAATTTAAACAGTATTCATAGCTGAAGAAGTACAAGGAGAGAAAAATATACAAGTGTTGTTGCATTTATAAAGAGATAATCTCAGAAGAACAAGATAAAAAGCTAAATCATAATTTTGCATTTTAAGATTACAAATACTATGTCTAGACACAAATCATCATACCACCGATATTCATGCAGTAATTAATTTACCACAAACAAATAAGTGCTGTTCTTTAGAATTTGGTGTTTTTATGTGCAAGTTTGTAAGGTATTAAGTTCAACAGAAACCACAGTGATTTTAAATAGTCGAGTTAGCTGGTTTTGTTTTACAATCCATGTGACTAACATCTTCTAATTATATTCAGAACAAACATTCAAGGGCTCCTTCGTAAATGCACTTGATCTATTAAACATAAAGATAGTGTATTACATTTCTAACCAATAATTTAAAAAGTATATGTTAAAGAATGTTTTTGTACAGTTGTTGATGAAATTGGTAAGATATTGAGAAGATTCCAGCATTATTCAACTTCTTTTATCTTTTTATTAGATTTTTTATAGTTTGATAATTCAGTAAATTTATTTACTTTCAATACCTCCTAAGCTCAACAAAGTTGTGTGATATATCTGTAATATTTCACTTTCTAAATATGTAGTTTTTGTGTGTTTTTTCTTTTATATAATTTTCTTAGTAATTGTTTTGGAGGAAAATATCCTTATCAAATGATGTGAAAGAAACTTAGTCTCGACAGGTGATAAAAGTTTTGAAAATGTAACTATATTAATCAGTATCAGTAAGTACATGTTCACATTTGTACTTGTTAATAATTGGGTAATTTTATATTTGATTTTTGTAATTGTTTTTGTTTAATGTAAGAATTTGAAAATATTTTATTGATTCGGATTGAATGTTATATTTCAAAAACTAGCAGTAATGCTGCCAGTAGGGAAGCTGTTTTTGTTTGTAGTTAGTATTCAATTGTAAGAAATTGTAAAGAAAATGAACATTTTCTAAAAAAAAATTATTTTTCTACAAAGAACTGTATGGGAAGATTGTCAGATTGTGCTCCTTAGTTATACTCACTGCATCAAAATGATTCAGTGTAGAGCTTAAAATGCTGATATAAAGTTTTAATATTTTTATTCACTAAATATGTATTTTTTAAATAATAGAATTTTAGTAAAATATTTAAAAATTACAATAATAAAGGTGTAATCAGACTTTCATGTGCAGTTCTAGTGAGAGTCATGTTCTTGTAGTGAGGAGAGTAGTTTTATTTAAAACTATGTTGTGATATGGCATTTACCTGCCATCTCCAGATTAGCTATTCTTGTTCAGTGCCTCCCTTTATATACATTTTTTTCTTTACTCATGGCACAAAACCTTCTGCTCCCCCCCCCTATTGGAATTGCAAAATTCTCAAGTCTTTCATGCAAATCCTCATATGTCATCTCCTTGTCGATAAAAGCATAACATGCTCATGTGTTTTGACTCCATCTACACTTGCCTACCATTTACCATTTCATTTGGCAGCACTTGTATTCAGACATTCTTCTATTTGTTTATTTACCCTGATCCTGAACCCTGTATCAGTGAAGATGTACTGCCTGTGGTCCCTGAGATAAAGTTCTTGGGGCTTATCTTTGACCATAAGCTGACCTTTATACCACACATCAAACAGCTACGGGTCAAATGTACAAGAGCACTGAACATCCTCCATGTCCTCTCTTCCACCACTTGGGATTGATGTTCTATGCTAAAGGTGTATCATGCTCTTATTCAATCAAAACTCAACTATGGATCATTGGTCTATAGCTTTGCCAGACCCTCAGCCTTAAAAATGCTGGACTCCATTCATCATCAAGGACTTCATATCTGCACTGGAGCTTTTCACACTTCCCCAGTTCAGAGCTTATACATAGTCTCATGAACCTTTTGCCACCAACAGGTATTCACCCCAATCCTGAACTCTGTGTCAGTGAAGTTGTGCTTCCTTTGGTCCTTGATACAAAATTCTTGGGGTTTATCTTTGACCATAAGCTGACCTTTATACCACACATTAAGCAGCTGTGAGTCAAATGTACAAGAGCACTGAACATCCTATGTGTCCTCTCTTCCACCACTTTGGGAGCAGATCATCATCAGGGACATCAGCTCTGCACCATGACTTTCTGCACTTCCCTAGCCCAGAGTTTGTACACAGAATTTCATGAACCTTCTCTACACCTCTGCCATTTGCAACTGTCTTTACTATATTCTTTGAAACTTTGTTTCTTACCAAAGCATCCCACCTGGGGTTGTGTTTTCCTTCCTCTGTGAGCCATACTTTTTTAGAACATATGATTTGTAATTGTTTCTTTTGGCCTTCATATCCAGGCCCAGTTGGATGAATTGGGTCTGTTTTTGGATAACATTGCTGTATCCACTGGTCAGCCCATCCCATCATGGCTTCTTACAGTCCCCAAATGTGACCTATCTTTAAGTCATCTGAGAAAAGCAGACACTCCCAATTGGAAACACTGTCTGCTATTTGCTAAACATGTTTTTGAACCATCCTTCCATTCCTATTTATACAGATGATTCGAAATCAGGTGACTTTGTGGGCTCTGCCATAGTTTGTTGTGGTTTAGTGGTTGTGTGCAGAAGCTCCTCTACAGCTTCTGTGTTCACTGCTGAATTGTATGCCACTTTTTTTGTCCTGGATAACATAGAAGCCAAGCAGTACTCGAATTACACTGTTTATACTGTCTCGCTTAGTTCTCTTCTGGCCCTGGAATCGCTTCATGTTAGTTCACACCCTGTTCTCACTAAAAAACTGTTCAAAACTGACTAGCCCATTTCTCTTTAACATCTACTTCTATCCAGTTTTTCTAGATACTGGGCCGCATTGGTATTTGCAGGAATGAGCTAGCTGACACCACAGCTAAATCTATCTGCTCTGGCACTATCACTGCTGTACCTGTTCCATACATGGACTATGGTCCTGTATTGAAGGCTTAGCTCCGTGCCAGCTGGCAGTTGACTTGGAGTGAGCAATGCAAAAACAAGCTTTTCCAAATAAAACTCTATATTGGACTTTGGTCTTGCTTCCATAAGAATCTGAGGGAGGAAGTTGCTCTAACTGGACTACACATTGGTCACAGTTTTTTTACTCATTGTTTTCCTTTGTCTGGAAGTGATGCACCAGTGTGTTATCTGTGTAACACTCAGGTCACAATAAGCCACATTTTAATTTCTTGCCATCGTTATGACTCTTAATTACGGCGCCATTTTAAACATGTTCTGTCCCAAGGTTTTTCCATAACATTAGACAGTGTTATTGGTGATGGTGACACCATCTACCTTGTTAATGTTTTTGGTTTTTTAAAAGCCATTAATCTATTTAATTTAATGCTTTTAAATTTAATTTAATTTATTTAATGCTATTTAAGTTTTTTAATTTATATGTTAGATCTTTTTAAGAATCAAAGTCCATCTGGTTTGATTTGAAATTATAAAATGGCCGTAACGTTAAGTAACTCGAAACCAGGACTGGAAAGGCCATCTTCAGATGACTAACGTTGCTTTTGAACTATCCATTTGAACTACCTGTTATTCATCCTGGTGAGTTATTAAAATTTTGCTACAAGTCTTTCAAAAATTTTATTACTTTCTGAAAATGGCCATAATGTGAAATAACTTGGAATCAGGACTGGAAAGGCCAACTTCAGGTGACTGATGGTGGTTTTCATACTTACCTGTTAGTCTTCCTGGTGATTTATGATAATTACAATTATACTACAGAAAGCCCTTTACTACTTGTATTACTGTAGTTTTTCTCTTAACATTGTAGACTAGATGGAAACATTGGTTTTATGCTATTTATGTTTTCTTTAAACTTTGTTTTGTTTTATCTTAATTTCCTTTTATGAATGTTACTAAATTTACTTTAATTTTAACTTTTTACTGGATGTTTGGTGCAGAGAGCCTAGCTGCTTTGTGCCATAAGACACTAAATCAACCAACCAATCAGTTCTACAAAAATCTTGAGGAGGTTTTAAGATGTCCTTGCTCTTCTCTCCTCCACTTAGCTCACATCTTCTCTGGTGTTATGTATGGGGGTTCTATATTGGGGCGTTATAAGTCAGGATGCCTTATTGGCTCAGGCCCATTTACCATCAACATATCTTGGGAATTTACATATGACCATATTTCTGAAATGTTTAATTTTTTATGAGGTCCCTAGCACTAGAGCCTCATGGGGCCTAGGTCTAACAAAAATCCACCGTTACAAATATTCTGGCCTATTTGTCTTAGCCAAAACATCATAGGTCTCCAATTACTATTTCCCATTCTTTCCAGCCCTTATCTGTTCCTTCTACTCAAGGTACACTTTCTGATCACTTTTCTTGATGATGTAACCCCATCATTACCAGTTTCAGTGACTTCCCAGTCAGTTTAAATCTGATCGGAGCTTCACTGTTCAAGTTTATTCATTGGTGATTAATGGGTGCTTTAGGTTCTGTCATATGGATTTGTTGTCCAGTTTTTTTTCCCACTTCCCATCTCTTGTTACCACATTTCCTTCCCAACTCATCAAGATCTTGTGATTAGCCAGCCATCTGTTTATCTCTATACCATTCTTATCCTTTATCCAGATAATTTCTTTTTTCTAGAAGACCTCTACTGCTTGGGAGGGTGGTTTCACCTTTTCTCCCATTTTCTTTCCTTTCCTTTCCCATCTTCACCTTCGACTGAGTCTTAATACACTTCTGAGCATAGTTAGGTCTCTGTTGTTATATTGCTTATACTGCTTCCTTTTGTGATCCACTTTCCTGGTCCTTTATTCATTGGAAGTTCTCCTCCCTTCACATTCTTTCACTTTTTATCAGTTGAGTCCATCCTTTGATGCAGTTGGCCTATTTCTTCCTACCTTCATCCTACTGAAATTTGTTTTAAATATACTCCCATCAGATCTAACACCTTTTTCTCTTGCTTCTTATCTTTGTTATCCTATGATGGAGATTCTATAATCTGGCATGTGGACCATACCCAGTATGTTTATCTCCTATTATTTTCATTATATTGCAAATTTCTATTTGTTGGGGTTTAGTCTATCACCTGTAACCATTTTTCCCACATCAATATACCTCTAACTGGTAAGTTTTTATTCATACTTTTTTTCAGTGTTCTTTATCTAGTTCTGTATCCCATGGATCCTACTCTGTGGCAAATGGTGCCTGATCAAGTATTTTTTAAATCTGCACTGTCCATCCATTTTGACTCGTGCTTTATCTTTCACGGCTTTGCACATTTACTGTGTAGATGGAATTATCCATAAGATTGCTTGACCTTGAATAACTGCAAGACATTTTTCTTCATAAACATTCTATATCTTCTCATTCCACAGTTGGACAAATAATATATTTGGCTCATGAGTGCTGTGATTCTCCACCTCTGATCTTCATACCTGAATCTCTCACTTCCAGGGGTATCCTTTGGTTGCTCTATCATTTCCTAGCACTGGTCCCTCCTTATCAGTGTGGGATTTTAGCTAATCTCGTGAGGAAAGGTAAATATCATGCCAGAAGTTATAATTTTCCTATATTGAAAATGTATTTCTGAGGAGTACATACCTTCTGTCACTCTTCTCATCTTTTTTCCCCATATTTCTTTGGTATTTACATCTGACAAATTTTGAAGTAATAGTTGGGTAGAGAAATGTGGAGGGTGTCACATGAGCACGTCATATTCCTATTTGTGAGGAGGTGAAGCGAAACAACATGCATGAAAGTGTTGGAATCTTGCAGTCCTAACAGGGAGTCACTCACTGATACAGCAGTAAGTATACAGATTTACAATGCTAAAATCAGGGATTCAATTTTCCTCAGACTCAACAGATAGCCCAATGTGGTTTTGCTATAACAAAACACATACACACTAACAGGGGAGAGAGGAAGGCATATGTAAAGAAAGAGTTTGCATATAGAAGGCAGCCCTGAAAGAGAATAGCTAATATTGTGAGATGTCAGTATTTATTGGAAATATATTTTCAACACTTATTATAGCATCTTTGGTTTAAAAAAAAAAAAAGTATGTTGCACATACTGTAGTTATTTTTATATTTGTCTGAATGTTGAATACCCAAAGTGAGAAAATATCTTATGGATTTTTGTTTGCAACACTTAATAAGCATCAATCACCACTTCTGTCTGGTATTATGATCTTGTTATATTCCAGCACAACCTTTGTGAACCTGATGATGACCGAAGAAGGTCGAAACGTTGTTCACTCCTTTACGTAAAAAAATTTCCCAACCCAAACGAGCCGTTTTTACATAGATGGTACCATTGTATTTATTATTTTAGTTACATATATAGATATATATGGCCACACCATTGCTCCATCATAGTAAGATTATAATATGTAAACATTGAATTTTGGAAAAAGTAAGGTCCTACATTTCTGTAATCATTCTACTGAAATACAACTTAGTACTGTTAACTTGGTTTATCTAATAAAGCACAAGTTTATACTTCAAAGGCTATGACTGGTCTTACAGTAATGGATATAGTCGCATGCTTTGCACAAGTTTGAAGCCTCATTCTTTCATCATGTCTAATGGCAAGGTTCCATCTGTTAATCCAAAGGTGAATGGAACTTTATAAAATATTTGTATAATTAAAGATAAGAGAGTGATCTGTTCTTCTGACAAGCTTGCTGTATTAAGTGTCTTTATGAAGGGGTTATTACCAGACATGATTTTCTACTTTGCCTGATGTTTGTTATTTGTCATGCAAAAAAAAATCTTTACATATTTTATTATGATACAATTTTTATTCAGTCACTTCCATTGATATTCTTTTTTAGTTTGTGACAATAGTTGCAACAGTTTGCTTTTGTGCTTTAGTTTTTAGAACATGGTAATTTAGGTCATTGAAGCTCTTCTTGTTCATTTTACTTTTGTAACTTATTTACACATGAAGAAAATGTAATAATAATATAATAATAATAAATTTATTAAGCAATAAATTAGACACAAAAAATCAAATATCAATATAAAACCATCAACAAAGAGTTAACTCGTCCTGTGATGGTTAAACACATAATAAAGTAAAATCAAAACTTACAAAATCAATATAAAGTTCCCAGAATATTATCATCAGTATTTAAGATCCATTGTTTTAAGTATTTCTTTTGATTAACACGATTAATAGAAGATCTTATACTATAAGGAATAAAATTATGAATACGAGGTGCCAAATAAAGATATTGATGAAGTGTAACTGTTTTACGTGGTGTGGGTACATTAATTGGAAAAAAAGATTGAAGTCGTGTAAAATATGAAGTGACTTTAAAGGCCTATTAAAAGAAACATGCAATGTAGATAAAGCTAAAAATATAAATAAAGTTTATCATATGAAAGAGGGGAGTTAAATTTACTGAAATCGGTATCAAGCCTATGAGTAAAAATAAGAGAGAAACACTTTTTTGCAACTTGTGAATAGGAATTAAAAAGTCTTATATGTGCCACCCCAAATTGAAATACAATATTGTAAGAAAGATTGAAAGAGAGCATAATATACACTTAACAAAATATGATAAGGAGCACAATGACTAAGTTCAAAATTAGCATAGAACTATATTTTAATTTATTAACTAAAGAATTAATATGAAATTGCCAATTTAATTTTCGATCTAAAATAATTCCTAAATATTTAACAGAGGAAACTTGAGTCAATTTGGGACACTTACAATTAGGGTAAGTATAACAATCACTAGAATGATAAAAAATAGAAGGAAAAGCTGGAATGACACCATAAAGGTTAAACTGAAGAAGAAAAGATTTAGATATATTTAAGGATAAGTCATTACAGAAAAGCCAATTTTAATTTTATTAAGATCACTAGAAATAATGGCTTCATTAATTAGATTTGGCTTACTATAAACAACAGCAATATCATCGGCATAGGCTTGGATATCTCCAAAAAACTGTTGGTAAAGAATATCATTTATATAAATGAGAAATAATAAAGGGCCCAGAACAGAACCTTGTGGTACTCCAACATTAATTGTAAGCCAATCACTATAATTATTATGGATACAAACCGATTGCTTTCTATTGTGAAAGTAAGAAAAAAACCAATCAAAACAATGCCTCTAAAACCATAATAAGATAATTTATTTAACAATATTTTATGATTAACAGAATCAAAAGCTTTGGCTAAGTCAAGAAAAACAGCAATTGGATGAAGATCAGAATCCAAAGCTTCTGTAATACTTCCCACAAGTTTAGCAACAGCAACCTCCGTTCCAAGCCCAGGCGAAAGCCAAATTGAGAAGGAGACAAAACTGAATGTCTATCAAGAAATGATAAAATTCTAATCTTCATAGATTTTTCAAATAGTTTAGAGAAATGTATTAATAAGGAAATAGGTCTATAATTCGTAAAATCAGAAATATTACCAGATTTATAAATAGGAATGACCAATGATAACTTTAAAGCATTAGGAAACTTCCCTTGAGTAAAAGATAAATTAATTAAAAAAGTCGAAATTGGTGCAAAAGATTAGCATTAGCTTTCAAAATCTTAACGAAACACCATCTACACCATTAGAAGCTGAATTTGATAAGGAGAAAATATTATTCATAGTTTCAGATACAGTAACAGGATATAGGTAACAAGAAGAAGAAGGAGCAGGAGGCATGCCCTGAGAACAAAATTTAGGATTGGAGCAAGTAGATTTAGCAACATTAACAAAAAAATAATTCAAATCAGATAAATCAGTAGTACCAAAATTACAAAATTTCTTATTTTTTTTTAACATCAATAATAGAGTTAACAATATTCCAATTCTGTTTAATAGTTTTAGCTTTCTTAAACAGGTTATGATAATAAGTCCATTTAGTCTTACGGGTCAAGCTAACAACATAATTCCTTAAACACTTAAATCTAATCTTTAGATAAATATCATCAGGAAATTGATGTACTTTCTTTTTAACTTATCTCTTTTAATCATTAACAAAACCAATTCACTGGTAATCCATGGCTTAATTTTTCTAAACTTTTGTGACACAGAAACAGTAGTAGTACAACTTTGAATACAATCAGTTAACACTTCAGCAAAATTATCATAAGCAACATTAACATCAGAACAATTCATAACACAGGACCAATCTGAAAAATTCAAACAAGAACTCAATTCATTAAACTTAATCTTTTGAACATTTGAGACATGTTCTAGATCCGATAAAATGTCTATACATAAAACAATTGGAAAATGATCGGTCAAAAATTCTCAACAATATAAGAATAACAATTTTAACAGTATTTCCACTAATTAAAAATGATCAATACAAGAATTAGTAACATTGGTTATCCGTGTAGGAGAAGAAATAATAATACGAAGATTGTTCTCAGACAAAAACTTAAAATATGCATTCTTATAACAAACATCATCAAATGTCAAAACATCTATATTAAAATCACCAACAAGTATATTAATATATATATATATATATGTGTGTGTGTGTGTGTGTGTGTGTGTGCTGAACAGTGAAAGAACAAATGTTTGTCGCTCTTTCTTGCCTGCTTCTTTCAGTTGCTTTTGTTGGTGCATTTGCTAAAGCATCACTAATATTCCTCCAAAAAGAGTTGTGGACTGTGGTTTGGCCAATACAGTGAATATTATATTGTGTCATCATATTATGAAAGAGGTTGAAGGTTAAACTAACTTCTAGAAATAAAATCACACACCCTACACATAATCACCTACAGTTCAAATTTGAGACATTTCTTATTTTTTTGTGATAGTTTTACATGAAACTTGTAACCTGATTGTTGTTGTTTTTCTATCATTGTAATATACTACATGCATCTTGGTTGCTCTTTTCTTCAATAAACATTTTTATTTTCTTTGACTCCTAAGTTTTCAAACTAATTAACTGTTAATTCACTTCTTTATTAGTGATAATAGATATGAGTTGGATATTTTTCAATCTCTTGAAATGTTCAAGTACTTTTAATTGTAATATAAGCAAAATACTTTTTTTGTAATCATTGCAGGATGATCATTCAACAGGAAATGTTAAGGTGCTTGGTGTTGATGGGCTGTCTTTCCTTCAGAACAAGGTGGGTAATAGTTTTGCATCATTTTACCCTTAGGTGAACATATATAGGTGTTTCATATATTAGTACCAATTCATGAAAAGAAAAATAGCACAAAATGTGCACTGTATATTTTGCAAAAATATCAGTTTCATTAGTACTATGTTTTCAATATATGTGGCATCAATAATTTTTTTCCAGGTTTGAGATAATTTGTGTTAGTTGTGGGTGGCTTGAACTTGCATGCAAAATAAATCAGAAAATATTGTTTAGAGCTCATTTATTCTTTCATTTTTTTAAGTTTTAACTAAAATATTAAAGTTTGCTTTATCATTTTATGTATATTAAAGCTTTATGCATTCAAAATATAAAATTTACTGAGAGTATTGATTTGTCTAAATGGATTTCAGTAGTCAGTGTCAAAGGACGTTGCTCACTTAATTCATGAGAATTTGTTCAATTTTTGAAATGAAGTTACAGTAATTATATGTTTAACTTCTTATGTAATGCCATCTGTGGGATAAAATTACTTATTTACTATATTTACGTGTATAGGTAAATAAACTGCAATCTTGCTAGACAAGTGAGAACATTCAAGGTTTATTAATTAAACTGTTACTTACTAAAATCAAACTTTTGAAATATTACAATAAATCTGTATTAGTACATAAGAGCATTGGCATTATGAAAATAATATTATAGTATTTATTATCACTCCATGTGTATCTTTGAATATAAATTACTTTCTGGACTGGTTTGATATACATTGTATGTACCATTTTGAATGAAATGTTTTATTGAATATACCCAAGTATGAGTTTAAAACATTTTCTTTCAACTATCTTTATAAGTTCTATAAGATGTGGACTAATTATATACATTTTGACCTTCTAGATATTTACTATTTTCTTTCTTGTTTTCTTACACCTTTTTATTGCTTAGTGACAATTTATAACATTACAGAATGTGCTGGTAGTAGAAGATATCATTGATACTGGGAAGACAATGAAAGTTTTGTTGGACATTTTGGAGAAGCAAAAGCCCAAATTGGTCAAAGTTGCAAGGTACAGTTGCTTCACATTAGGTTTTATTTTTACATAAGTAAGGTTTTCATTGATTTTAGTATACTAAAATTGAATTTTAATCACCCAGCATTGAATAATGAGATCCATATCACTATCACCTGAGAATTGTGCATCAAGATTTTAGCCACATGAAATTTAATTGGCCCAAACAGTGTGGTTGTATGTGTTCTTGAGGTATACATCAGGAGAAAATTGTATAGATGTTGTTTTACATATAATTGTTATTTTTCAAATATATTTTGTCTGTATATATCTAGCTAAAGAAAACAAGTTTAGCTCAAAACTGCATCTCTCTGGTAGTGGTATGGAATTAATTTTCCAATTTGACAGAAATATGCTCCATATTACAGTTTAGGTTTCTGGTACATTAACTATTCTGTGGCCTAGTGATTAGTGTCTAGGACTGCGTGTCAAAAGGTTCATAGTTCATATCCCATTGTTTTGATAACACACCTTCTTTGTTTGTTGATATGAGTATGACAAACAATAAACTGCATCTATTGAGGAAGGCATATGGAAATATTTCATCTCTCACTTCCTGCAACAGACATAATAACTTAATGAGTCATTGAGTTTGTCTATTCTCAGTTTCGAAGTTTACAACTGCTCATAAGTCAGTACTGTTGTGTAAAAGAAACTTACTAATTACCATAGCTGGAAGTACATACGTGTGTTAACTGGTTTTGCCTTGAGATGATTTATGTTTTTTTTTGTTTATAACTTGTTTTAATCATTTTTTGGGTTTTGAATGCTACAAATGAAGTTCCTGTCATGAGTTGGCAACACTATAAAAAGGATATTTCTTGCTTTGGATCTTGAAACTGAGTGGGTGTTTCTTGCTTCTGGCTCAGTGTATGATTTCTGATACTTGTCATGTTTTGTACCTTGAGGTTGCAAAGATCCTTCATCATTCCCCAAACCCTGTTCACTACTTCTGTTTATGGTAATGTCAAATATATTTTACATCCAGCATGTTTATTTGCAAAATATATGGTAGGTAATTAGAATAAGAAAAATCTGTCATTAATTTTAATTGTTTTAAATAATCTTGTATTAAAAATTATAACATTAGTGTTGACAAGCTTGCATTCTGTTGTTTCCAAGTGTATTTTTAAAACAAAATAAAAAGCTGTTTGTGTATTAATTAAAATCTACAGTAACTTTAATAATTGCTTCTAGATTTGAAGAAGTATTAATAGCAATATAGCTATTACAATCATAGATCTCATGGTTGGTTTGTGGATTGTGAGATGTTTTAATTGGGTTACAATTGGTCAGAAGTTTAGTTACACTTACAAGTAACTCTGATCTTCCTACTTGCAAGACTTTTATGGTACCTCCTCTAACTGTATCTTATTTTTTCAATTGATTCTTCTTTTTTTCCTCAGCTGGAAACTTCCATCAAATTTTGAACATGTATTTAAATTGTTCAGCTTGTTTACAAGATGATATTTTGTTCCAAGTCCAATTTATGATTTATATTTTCATCATGGCTTGTTTGTTCCCCCACCACTCTGTAATGGGCTGGATATTCTGTTCTTTTCCCCCAGTTGTAGGTTTGTGAGGATCAGAATATCTGATATTTTATTGTAGTTCTATTCGTTTGTAGGATAACTGTAATGTTTTTGACATTTGTGTCTCCTTATGTTAATGTATTTCTTACCTTAAGAATAAGCTGAGTCCTTTCTTCTACAATCCCCTTCGTATTGCATTTGCCCATGATTCCATTCTCATATTTCTCCTTACATGGCTGGCTATTCTCAAACATACAACACTTAAGAGTTGGCTTGATACTTTAGGTATGACTGATACCAGTGAAATCTTATATTTTTGCTATTTATGAAAAGGGTCTTGAATTCCAGTCTGTACCATTGGTAGTATATATTACACTGCTAATTTTTTGGGCTTGAGGCTTGTATTAACTGTGTGTGAATCAGTTTAGGTTGTTGTTCTAAAGTGCCAGGTTCCACTCTCTTTCTTTTATACTAACAGTACTTCTTTACCCAGATTCAGCTTGCCAGGTTTTCAAGGTGATGAATGAACTTATTACGAGGTGGAGTGAATTGAATATGAAGGTATACATTGAAGCAATTCAATACTTTTTTTTTCCACCTGCCAAATATTATTAGGGCAGCTGTGTAGTTAATTAACTTTTTAACTATTTATCAGTATTACAGAGTTTTTAAATAAATAATATTTGAGATGTGCAGTTTGAAAACAAAAATCATTCTGTGCATACAGGGGTATACATAAGTGATTGAAATTAGTTATAAGATATTAATGTTTACAGATCTGAAATAAATGGTTTTACGTTTTTTTGTCAGTTTATTTATGCGCCCCTCAAGGTGGGTTCCTGTACTTGGTGAGGGAACCTCCCAGAGAAGATTCTGTACTGTCAGTTTACCTTTTCTGGGATCTAAACATCCACCCATGTTTGTACTTGGCAACCTATGAATTCCTGTAGACAAGTAGCCTTGGGGTGGCCCCACCAAGATCATTCGGTTGGTCTACTTGCGCTAGGGTCAATCGAATACCAGAGTTAAACATTCTCAATGTGGACATTGTGTCTGATGCTAGTTTTGGGTGTAGTGCTAATGAAACCCTGGCGTTGCTGCAGTGTCCTTATTTGACATTTTAGTACGTCCCCTTGTAGGGCTTCATGGTGGGCATCAAAATATTCTTTCTTTATTATGGATCCTCCAAATAAAAACTTAAATAAAATAGTGAAAAAAACAGTCCCTAGGTAAATGACGACATCTTGAAGATTCTGAGAAGCAATCTTCAACACCTGTACCTCATTTTCTTATACTGCATTCTCTTTCAGACAAACCTTTAGGGCAAATGTCTTCCTTTCTTTATTCATAAGGGACTAGAGGGACTTGATGGCTCTCCAAAGGCAGTCATAAAGCTACATTCTGGGGATATCTTGGTGGAAACATCCACTCCAAAACACAATGAGCTCCTTGCATTCAAAGGCCATTGGGGATGTACCCATTGAGGTTACTTCCAATGCTACTTTGAATTTGTCATGAAGAGTTATTGTTGAGAGGGATTTGAAGATCATACACGAGTCAGAGATCATTGCTGGTTTCTGCAGTGAGGTGTTTCTTCACTCACAAAGATGGAATTATGATGCCAACCAGTATCCTAATTTTGATGTTTACATCACCACATTCACCTGCCTCCATTAAGGCAGGTTATTTAAATTGCAAAATATGGGCATATATTCCAAACCCTCTTAGATGTCTCCAATGTCAGTGGTTTGATCACTGAAAGACGATATGTCGTGGTTCCTTGACATGTGCTCATTGCGGTGATAAGAACCATGATGCTTACAAATGTGAAATGGATACTTATTGTTAATTGTAGTGGCTGTCACCCATCTTACTTTCGTTCATGACCTAAGTGGGTGGTGGAAAAAGAGGTACAGCATTGGTAAATGGTTCATAGTATTTCTTACCCTGAAGCTCAAAAGTTACTATCCACCACTCCATCTCAGACATATGCTGCTGCACTCTGTTCCACTGCTACAATGGGAGTGCAGACAGATCTCTCTGTGCCTCCAACATAGTCGTTTTCAAACCACTTGAAAAGTCTTTTGCTCTGTGAATCAACATCAATACCCATCTCTGTCCCCACCATTTCTTCCAACAGCTCCCTGGATCCACTTCCATTGGTTCTGGGTTATGGCATTTCCTTGCGTCCATTTTCTTCTCCATCCCCAAGATGCAGAATGGTTATTCGTTCACACCCTCAGTCACTGGAATCTTCTTCCAACAGCAGAAACCTGCCCACTTGACCCAGAGCAGGATCCATGAAGATTGATAGACCTCTTTCTATTAAAGAGAATAAAGGGAAGAGATGTGGTCAAAATCAGAAGGGCTTTCCACCCAGTTCTCCTCTACATAAATAAAAATGGACACATTGATATGTTGGAACCATCAAGGTTTCCATTCTAATCTAGATTGTATCAAGGCGCTGATTGATTCTTATCATTCTGTGTCTTCCCTTACAGGAAACGTTTTTGAAGTTTGATGATATAGTCACCTTGCAGCAGTTTTCCCTATACTGCAATGCACATACATATGCTAAAAATATCGGTTAATCACAAATTTTTACAAAATATAATTTTCATCTAAACTATTTTTGATTGTTTTAGGTACAAGTTGAAATACCTAGTCAACTGATGGAAAATATTTAAAGTTAATTAAAACAATGCAAATTTAACACCAATCGTATATTTCAATCTAATTTGAATATAAAACTTATCTCAAGATTTTAAAATTATAACAAAGCTTCTTTATTTACAACATATTCGGATTTCTTTTTATCTGCCAACAAATAAGAATTTTGATGTGATCCCGCCCTCAAACTTAAATACCCCTACATCTCATTGTCCATGAGGGAAACGTGGTTGCTTGAGAAACAATCCAGCAACTTTCAGACTTTGAACTCTAATCCATTTAGAATATTCAACATTGTCTATAGCATCAACCTGCCAAGTTTGTTTAAGATTAACTGAATATGCTGGGAGTAATTAAAAAACAAGCTTTACAAAATAAGGGTAAGTTCAGTTTTGGTCGAGATTGAACCTAAAGTCTCAAAGGAGTTAAGGTGGAAACAAAACATCATTTCATCTTTACAAAATAAAGGTAAACCATGATTGCTACTCGTATATTTTATGAGCTTATTGTTATTAGTGACTATTTTATTTTAATTGGATATTTGAGAAATTTCCATTTACCTGTAGCTAATAATAGTTAATTTTGTGTGTGTATTTGATTTTTGTCAACATCTTAATACTTTCTGTTGAGCTTTAACACTACTGACTGAATCTAATTTTATTACTCTTTGCAAAATAAGCAAATTAAGAAATGATTCTTAAATTTATATGTAAGTTGTTTATAGAGAATATTTACTCTCTTATTTAAAAAAAAACAACATATACTTCAATACATTCTTTTTATAACAGTATGTGTAGAAATTTGTAGTCAAAATCCCTACATGTATTAGGGACACTGTATATATGTTTCTGTTTCTCTTTGTTATTTAGCTTGTTTATGAAGAGAACATCTTCAAGCTCAGGATTACGACCTGACTGTAAGTGTGTATAACTTCATTTTTTTTCTTCTTTCCACAGATTCATAACACGTTTTAATAAAAAATATAAATGTTTTTGGTATTAATACAAGAAAAGTCTATAAAATGGAGCTTTAAAAGAGTTTATATGTTAAATATGAATACTTTTAATGAAGAATGAAAAAATTCATTGCTCTGTAATGTGATTTGCATATATTATTTGACTTGTAGTGCATGAAGAAATTTGAGCATTCTTTGTCTGCAATATTCTTTCAGTTAAACAATAAGAAAGACATCTTAGATTAGGACATCTGTGAAATCAGACAAAATAAGCTAATCCAAGTAGCTAAAGAAAAAAAACAAAAAACAAGTTCACAATTTGTTAAGGAGAATATAAGCTGTTGATTTGAGGCTAAGTTTGATCTGGTCAAAATTTAATGTATATTTATATGACAGTTGTAGGAATGCAAAATTTCTTTTAGACATGTAATACTTAAAAATAAAAGAAATTGTTTGTTGTTTCATACAAATTTATATGCCCTCTTGTGTCAAGAAATGTGGGTTCTACCATTAGGACAGTGGGTAATGTGGTGATGAATACCTGCCTTCCCTCTAGTCTTTCATTGCTAATTAGGGATGGTTAGCACAGATAGATTTTGTGCAGCATTGCTAGAAATTCAAATCAAATCTATCATTAGGTGAATGTTTATTCATATAAAAAATTATTCTTAGGAAATCTTGAAGCTTGTGAGTATCATGCACAATGTGTCTTAAAATATTTCTATCACTAATGAAGCTTTCTTGTGGTCAGCTGAGCTGAGAATGAAGAGAAGTTGAGAATCTGATAGAATGTGATGATTGCTAATTGATGTCTATGTTAAACTAACAGAACTCATTGGCATCAGTTTTAACATTATGAGCTTTAAGTGTAAATTTCTTGCCATTGTTGTAAAATGTGGCAAGGTTACTAATTCATGCTTGGTATTGAACTCTTATACCGAGGATATATGTATATATATCTTAATTCAGCTACAGTGTTAAAATTAGCTGATTAAGATTTCTTCTTAGCAAGTCAAGATAGCTAAACATTAGTACATTCTGAACTTTCTTAGCATGTGTTCTTCAAATATTGTTACAATTTGTGGGATATATTTGAGAAACCTAGTTTCAAAAGCATACAAATTGACACTTTTTTTTTTTACTAATTTAGTATCCATTTGAATTAACTGGAGAAAGTTTCCACATTTTTTTTATTTTACTTTTTATTCCTGCATACAGATGTGGGTTTTGAAATCCCAGATAGATTTATTGTTGGATATGCCTTGGACTACAATGAGTATTTTCGAGACTTGAATGTAAGTTTGTCTTCATAATTTTTTGTTTTTCTTTGTGTGTTTATTATATTTACTGTTATGTATATATGTTTGTGTGTGTATATTGTACACTATGTTCTAGATTTGAGATGTTTGATGCATAAATTATTTCTGTAAAGTTTACTGCACAAAATCTCATTTATAAGTATAATATATTAAAAAGAGTTATAGAACTTTCAGTCTGCACTGTCTCACAGGCAGACTTACATGTACAAATATTTTAATTGTTCTGTGATGTTACGTTACATATTGTTTTCAGTTGACAGAAGTACAGAAAATAATTGTAGTATGTGTAATATTTCACAACTATTTGCAATCTGATTTTCCCCCACCCCCCAATTAACCCTGACTTTTAATAAAGTACATTATTTTCACGAAATTTGGTAGACTTTTAGTAAAGTTTTTTTTTTCACATGAAAAATTGGATTTTTTAATGAAATATTTTACTAAAGATTTCTTTGTTAAAATATTGAGTTTGTTTCATTACTAGTTTAAGTGTAAAATGATTTCATGTTATGATAAAAAAAAAAACTATTCTATGTCCCAGAAATCTCAAAAATTATTTGTGTAATCTCTAAAACCTCCAAAATACATTTCAAGCATTTGTTTTCAGCAAGATTATATTTTGTATACCCTAACTATGTGGGGTCTGTCAATTGACCAACTTCATAACCATCATTAAAAAAATGAAGAAATAAATATAAATTATGCTTTTTTCATGCTACAATGACTACGTATTATAACACAAAAATACAAATATTTAGTCTGAGTTGGTTAAGTTTCATAACATTATATGTTTATTTTTTCTTTCATTATATTGACCTTCCACTTATGCCTAGCTAACATTACACAACTTACATTGCCACAGAGCATGTGTACTCATGTTACGGTATCCAAAATATAAAACTTACCTTTAGTCTTTACAAAGTGACTCTGTTTGGCTACGCTTTAGTGGACTAGTATTTTGTAATAGACAGTTACATTTCAATTATTATACATATTATTAGTATTTAGAAATAAGTTGTGAAACTTATTTTTCTTAAAATATGGAACAATAAATAAAGAAGTAAGGCAAACAATTATCTCTTTTTAGCTACGATCTTTGAACCCAGTTGCTGCTGGACATAGATCGCTAATCCTTTTAAACTTTTGCATGAGGAGGATATAAAACTATTTTTTATTTTTTTAGGTTTATATATACAGTTGAATAACTAAATAATCTTTGCCTGTAGCTCTGTTCAAAGTTGTTCTTCATTAGTAGTTTTTTTTTTTATGACCTTACAGTATGTGATGTGAACAGATACTGCAACAATTATATTGATAGACAGAGAAAGAAATTAATAAAGAAACAAAACGTGGTTAATTGTATTCTCAAGGGATGACACTTTCTTAGCAAATAAAACCTATGTTGTAGGAACAGTAGAAAAATACTAAAAACAATTGAGTGCATTGCTTAGAAGCAAGTCTGTTTTAAACTGCACAGACATGTAAGTTTGAATATTATTTTACTCTTTTCTTTTCAAATAAATATTAAAAATAACAAAATATTACTTTTTTAAAACATTGTTTAAAAACTTGGTTTGAATAGTTAGAATTATTACTTTTTCATAAATTTTAAAATTTGATATGCAGGTGTGTGCTTGACATCTGACATGTCTGGAGAGGTTTCATATGGAATATACAGAAAATATTTTTTGTGTTATATTGGTGTTATAGTATCTTCTCTTATACATACTTAAAGTATTGAAAATTATTATAGAAGCTGTAAAGGATAAAAGTGGTAAAAATATCAAGTGAAAGTTGTACCAAGGTACATTCACCTATTGACAGTTTACACACTAGTATAATAGCACAAGCTGTGATGCAATATCCAGTTGTTAAAGTGGTAGTAGAAGTGTGAATCCAATCACAACTCATAAGAGTAAAATACCACACAACAAGCATGCAGAAATATAAGTGTTGACTTGACAAGGACATTCCATGTGAAAAATTGTAGCAAGACTTAATGAGAGGTTTATGCAAACCTAAAGAGAAAAACTGGTACCATTAGTGATAGAAGTGATTGAGGTAGAAATCAAGTCTCAAAGTGATATTACATATCTCAGGGATGACTTTTCCACAAGATAGAAAGTGTTTGAGTACAGATCACACAACCTTACTATTATTACCCTGTCTATGTTACTTCCAGAACAGTAAGATTCATATAAGGATGAGGTGGTCTCATTGGTTGTGTATCTGCTCAAACAGGACCACTAAAAAAAGTAATAAATCCAGAATTATAAAATTGGCACTGTACTACAAACAGTGAAAAGACCAAATCTGAAGAAATATATTCTTTACAGATAAATCCAATTTTGAATTATTAGGCAACAATCAATGACAGTGTTCATTGGTAGAGAAGAGACTGGTATCAAAGTCAAGATGCAGTATCTAAAGGGAAATGTAATAGGTGGTTAGTACAATTTGGGAAAAATATCTCAGCCAGTATGCTCTGTAATCCATGTTAAATTGATGGCACACTAACCTCTCACAGATACAGTTAGGTTCTGAAACATCATTCTAGTCTCTCCATAATATGACTTATTTGATACAGATTCATCTTTCAGCAAGACAGTGATTCCAAATATACAGAAGCTGTGGCAGAATGTCATAATGATCATGGGTGGACAACTTATTTTTACATAGTGGCCACAAATGTGGCTAATGAAAACATTAGCCACACTATTAAAAAAAAAAAAAAAGTTAGTTTAATCAAAATAATTGTATTTCAACTAACCTTCAATGTGAAAATTGATGGGGTTTTCATCAACAAGTTTTGTGAAATTTGGCTTAATATCTATGCTCAATGAGCATCTTAGCTCTGCCTCTAAATGTAAAACAGTAAGCCGAGATCTGTATCTAGACTTGAGAAAATCTAGTGTAGAAAATGTTGACTTGCACGCCCACGTGGATCCAAACATGGAAAATAATTTTGAAATTGCTATCATTAAATTTGGAAGACTCGTTTATCAAAAAATCTCTCTAATAGAACAATCTGACAAAAAAGATGAAATTTCTTATGTTAAATTGAAATGGACCATGCAGAAATTCAAATATCAATTTCAAATTTTTAAATTCAGAGAAACGTGATTCAAATTTTTAAGATAGATTTTTGATCAAGTTTACATAGAGATCATCTGTAGCATCAGCAAAATCATAGTCCTCATTGTTTTCTCGAAGACTATTTAACTTTGCAAAATGTGTCAAATGATTCTTTTATAGTTGTTCCACAACTATAAATTGAATTGAAATTGATTTAATTGAAATTCATGCATAGACTGTGATTCCTTGCTTATTATTTTATCTCTTCCCTGAAACTTCATATTCATATTATTAAAGTGAGCCATCATGTCACACAGAAAGTGCAAATAGCTCTGCCATGACAAATTTTCAATTTCAGGGAAATTTTCAATCTTACCTTTTTCAACAAGGTACTCTTTTATATGAGGAAATAAGGAAGTAATTCATTCCAAGACTTTCCCTCTACTTAACCATCTTACATTTGCAAAATTAGTAAAATCTTCAAAAGTATAGTCACTGCTTTTCTTCAAAGACTCAACAATCTGCCGATGGATGAGAGAGCTTTTTCCTGATGCAAGATGCAGTGGAAAGATTGCAGCGTGGACTCCACATTATTTGCAATTAGATGCTGCTTCAAAAGAGAAACAAATCATATAATTTTGCCCCAGTCATGGTGGAAGCACAGTCTGTTGAGACAGAAACCATTTTTTCAAAATTAAGATTGAAGTTTTTTGACACTTCAAGAAATTTTACAAAGATGTTTTTTTCCATATGTTCAATCTTGTAATCCACAAAGGCCAAGCATTTCTTCCCTCACTTGAAGATTTGAAGTTACATATCAAACCCAAAATGTCAACTGTGTAGTGTCACTAACATCTGTTGACTTATCTAATGTTAAAGAAAAATACAAACAGTCTATTAGTTGTTCAAGCAACTGATTTTCTGTCTTTTGCTAACTCTAGCATGCTGCAGACAATTGTTTTTTGACTTAATTGCATGTTATTTACCTCTATTTAAGAATATTGTAATGCTCCAACAGTTTCAATCACAAAAAATCATTTCTTCTACTAAATCAGCATCAGAAAATGATTTCACTTTTTTTGGGCTGGAATCAAAGCTACCTTATATCTAGCTAATGTAACTAGTTCTATCAATGATAAATAAAACATTTTTAGGCCTCCCTTTTGTTCATGAAGTTGTGCTTTCAGACAGCTAATTTCATTTATATGATTTTGGCCATCAGCTGGAAGTTTTACAACAAATTTGTTGTGAAAATTGTTAGTGTTGCTTAAGGTTGTGTACTTTATTATTCCTAAAAAACTTTGTTACACAAAAGACACACTGGCTTATTATTTGCTTCAACCACTACAAATTTGAACTCTCAACTCTCATTGAATTTTCGTTTCACGTTTTTCCAGTCACTCACCGTTCTATTTTAGGCAGTAATGTCAGAATCAATTGAATTGTCTTTATTTCCTGAGTGTTCACCATCATCTGGATTCTTTCATTTTTGAATTGTCCACTTATCCATATTAGGGGATTAAAATCAAAATATATTTAAACACTTGAAAGTTGCACAATAAAAATGTTTGCAAGCACATGCAAAACAACACACACTCGATAACAAACATCTAAACCAAACTGGTGTTACAAAATGGGTGGAGTCTGTGGCAGTGATGAAGCATGCAACATTAGAGATGATATGAGGCAGTGCAGTTGCTGATTATCAAGTTTGCAATTAAAAAATAAATAAATGATGGAAACAATCGATTCCTAAACTTGAGCTGGCCATGGAGTTGCCCACCCCCTGATCATGATTGTAAAAAAGTTAATGCAACATTTGCAACTGTGATTTAGTCTGTATAAAGTCCTGATGTGAACGTTCTTTAGGTTGAGCATATGTTTATGAAAAGTGATAAAATCAAGAGGCAATTAAACAGTATAGTTGAAATGTGGAAAGTACTAATGGATGTTTTAAATAACCTTATATAGTTGTATAATGGTAAACTATATAGCAGCATGAAAATATAATGTAATGCTATATGCAAGATAACAAGCTCAGTATTTAATTACACAACTTATTAGCTTTCCTTTTGAATTTTTTGTGTTTATGTTTGAACCATTACAAGTTTACTAACTTCATGCTATATTACCTTGTTCTTAACTTCTGTATGTGTCATTGGAGAGTTTCCAAAATTATTTCCAGTACTATATGTGTGTTTAAATGTGGATTGCATAGTAATTTGCTTACTTTTGAAAATGTTTGTATATTTCTTCATTTTTATGCAGCATGTTTGTGTTATCAGTGAACATGGAAAACAGAAGTACTCTACACGGAACTGTAATAACTTATGTTGAACAGCAGGCAGCATAATACTTGTACATGTGTGAGTAAATTGTGTGACATTGCACTATTGTTTGGCAATCATAGACAGTTCCTGTTTTTTATTTAGGTATCTGAAACTTTCAAGTTTTACAATATTACTTTTCTGGTCAGTTTTGTTTGCCAAAAGCTTTTTGTTTTTTTTAATGAGAAATAATAGTGTGATACCTTTTAAATTACTGGAAATAATTTATTAACAACCACTCTGAAATATTTGTGAGGTATGAATTAAATTGTATTGTGTCTCTATAACGTTTGCAAAGATTAGTGTTTATATTTGTTTGAAATCATTCTGTAATGAAAACCATTGTAAAACTGATTTTAATCTTACAAGTACATAAAGAAACATGACATATGATGTTTTAAGTAGTTCTTTTGTATCATTAAATATTTAGTTTGTAATTTGGGTCCTGTGTAACAGACCCAATAATCTGGATACTTAAGAAGATCTAACTTTTGAAAATGCTTGGGTTTCTGATTTATTAATTGAGTTTTTCAGCTTGAATTTTTATGCTGTTAAGTTAATCTTTCTTTTTGCTTTCTTAGCTGCTTATTGTATACACTACAGAGAAAGATGTTTTCATTAAATTACCAAGAATTGTTATGTACACTGTGCTTTGCTATGTTTCTCTTGAGGGATTAAATGATATTTTTAGGAAGTATTGTTACTGCAATGTTAGAAAGTCACTATCACAATAAAAAAAATAACATTTGTAAAGGTACAGAAAATCATAAAGGTAGTCAAAATAGAAGTGAGCTTGTGGTTATAACTGTTTAATGATAAAGATGATACCTAGATTTTGTATAACATGGTAACTGAACAAGCATCTTTTAAACACTTGAAATGTACTGAAATAAATTATGTAGTACAGTAAGTTCATAAAAGCAAAGAATTTATAGAGTAGGTACAATATAATTTTCACAAATGTCTTTTGTTCCTTTGTGAAATATGATAGAGAGAAAACAAAACTAAGTTTTAGGACTTTTCTTACAAATGAAGAACTTCCTATGATGTGACTTACTGAAGTGACAACTTAAAATAGTGTTCAACTTGAGGTTGGTTGCAGTGTTGTAAAAATTATTTAGTGTTATGCTGTAGTCACACATCATACTTTTAGTATAGATTTCAACCATTTTTGTTAGTGTGTTAATACTCCTATCCAAATCTTGTACGATTGAGACTTTATTAGAGTTGCAATTCTATAACATTTATTTGTTTTGTGATAACCTGTTTTCTACTTAAGGTTATAATTTTCAATCAAAATGCTTTAAATATAAAAATCTCATACTTATTAAACACCAATCAAAGAAAATCTAGTTGAAAGTTTAAATGCATGTTGCTTTTCTTTTCTTTACAAGGATTGTTGAGCATGATGTACCTATTTGCATTCAGTTGTCAGAATACATTTGATTTTGTTAACAAACAGCAAATTCATTAAAATGTAATCAGTGAAATAGTTGGCTACATCTGTATTAAAGAACAACTCTATGTTGAACTTTCTGTATAAACTAGCTAAAATTTTCTCCCTATCTTTCAGTGCCTCCTTTTATATCCACTTAACAATACTATATTTTATTATATTTTTATAAAAAAAAAAATGTGCAAGGGTAAATAATGTTTTAACACCTTGAATTTTGGAAATGATCAATTTTACTGTTTTCAAGAGAGTCATGAAAAAAGTATACATTATAACATTTCTTGTAGAAGTTGATTACAAGGTCTTAAAAAGAAAATTTATTTGATGTTTAATTTTGGAAGGAAAAATGTGGTTGTTAGCTCTTGTAATAAGTAACATTAAATTCTTTTTTCTCAGACTTGTGAGTGTTTAAGAGAGGATTGGCATTATAGTAAAGATATAGTATGTATATTGGTATTTTCTTTCAACTTAATGTAGAAATGTGTCTTATACATATACATGCATGAAAATAAATTACAGTAGTGTAGGTTGAGCATAGTTACAATTTCTATAGTGGTTTCCTTGATTATTTTGTTATTGTTTTACATGAAGATGAAATGTCAATCTGAATACTTCTTCGTTCTTACCCTGGTATTGTGGTTGAGGTGAAAAATTTTAAGAAAATTGTCTGAACTTATAAAAACATGTATTTATATCAAAATGAGTCTTCTTAAATTTAGACAGAAGCATGTGGTCTGTGCTTAGTTAAAATAATTTTTGTTTTAAATGTGAATTACCCTTCCTGTTCTTTATTTTTTTCCTATTTATATTCTATAGATTTTTATAAAGACCAGAGTTGAATGAGTTTTCTCTGCCGATATATATGCTAGACTACTTCTATCATGAGATGAATAGCCATAATGACTTTTTATAAACACTATTAATCTTTACCATTCAAATCCTGCAGTGTCATAACTAATGTTGATGTGCTTACTCTCTATTACATTCTGAGAATATTAATCTACCTATTTTAATATTTTCTGTGGCAATTCTTTCTATCATTCGTGTGTTGATATATGTTGAAATGCTGTATTTAGAAGTTCTTAAAACTTATTTTTGTTTCTTGTAAAGACTGGGATAATAATTTTGGTATGCTTGTATTTGCCATGTCTTCTCAGATTGTTTATAATATTGTAAAATCAAAGAATTTTAAGTTCTATACAACCAGTGTTATTAAAATGTTTTTTCTTAATTAAAAAATAATTTCATATTATAAAATATTTAGATAAATATATTCATTGATTGTTTTTCTTAAGAAGTGCAGAAAAAGATGTTTATATCTGCCTTAGGTATATGCATTGTTGCTCTCTCATTTGAACTAATAACTTAGTTAACATTTAAAAGGAATTCATATGTATCATGTTGCTAGTTGTGATTCTGTATTTATGTGAATTAAGAGATTTATGTATTAATATTCTGTGAGTTGTTCATTTTTACTGTTAGTATTTTGATAAAAGTTAAGTGAATGAATCTGGTATGTCAAAGTAGATATAATGAGTTTATTGTAACGTCAGTATGAACTGAGTTATTCTGAATATGTCCACTGTAGTCACATTTTGGGTGTAGAAATAGTAAAATGTTTACAGCTAATCTCTTGTCTATTTTTAGTTCAGGAAAACTCATCCCTAATTAGCAAGAATTGAATAAAATATACGTGTAACTATATATAATGTTTCTTAAATAGATTAGTCCTTCTTGTCAGTACTGAATCTTAATTATGGATAACTTCAGTATTAGTAAATCATCAAATGAATATTTTGATCTAATTTGTTTACTTTTTACTTAATGTCAGGCTATAGTCTTACTCTAAGCTACTTTACAGTTGCCTTGCAAACATGACATACTTGAAGTGAACGTGTCAAAGCATGATGAACATCAGTATAAAATTAATTTGCCTTGAGCATAATATCGTTACATACTTCAATTTACAGAATCATCAATTAAATTTTGTGGCTTTGCATTGGTTTAGGGTGAAAGAAAATACAATATAACGTAAAAATTCAAGTATCTTGATAAATGTTATTAAAGTTTAATTAGTTTGTTTCTTTGTCTATTCTTACATTGGTTTAAGCTGATAGAAATTACAATATAGCATAAAAAATTAATTATCTTGATAAATGTTATTAGGACATAATCAGTTTATTCTTACACTGGTTTGGCATGGTAGAAAATATGATATAACGTAAAAATTTAATTATCTGGATAAATGTTTTCAAGGCATAATCAGTTTTATTTAATATAGAATATAATGTAAAATTTAATTATCTTGATAAGTGTTATTAGGACATAATTAGTTTATTTATTCTTACATTGGTTACAGCGATAGAATATACAATATAACGTGAAAAATTTGATTATCTTGATAAAAGATATTAGAGCTAAGTCAGTTTACTTATTCGTACAGCAACCTAGTCAATAATGGTATGAAGTTAAAAATTGTGTAATACAAATCTTGTAAAAAAAAACAAGGTGGTGTTTCGTGTACATTTGGGTGAAAAACTTGAAACTTAAATTGTGAAAAAACCGTTTTCTCTCTGTTTTTATTTGGACATCTCAAAAAGGCAGATGTCATGTTAATTGTAGCTAGGTTCAGTATTACCCCAATTACGAATGTTGTCCATAACAGTTAAGCACTAATCAGGTACAAATGAGTATGAGACTTTTCTCTACAATCTAATGGTTGTACTGTGTGTAAAATAAAGTATTTTTTTTGCATAATTCTTGCAATGTTTATAAAATGTTTCACCTCCTTTCATTCTTTATAAAAGCTAACTTGTACAATAAAAAATCACACTGTGAACATAATCATTACGAAAAAAAATTCACATCATAAACGTAATCTTTCACTTTACACAATCATTACTTTACAAATGTTTATTCACAGTAATATATTGCATCGAGGTAATAAGAAAAGCTACGAGGTCTGTTCAAAAAATACGCGGACTGACGTCATAAAACAAAATGTACTTTATTTAGAAGTTACAGGTCTTGGATCCCTTCAAAGTACTCTCCTCCCCAACGCACACACTTATCCCAACGGTGTTTCCACTTGTTGAAACAGTCCTGGTACGCTTCTTTTGTAATGTCCTCCAGCTCCTTCGTCGCATTTGCCTTAATTTCGGGAATCGTCTCAAATCTTCTTCCTTTCAAGGGTCTTTTGAGTTTGGGGAACAAGAAAAAATCGCAAGGAGCAAGGTTAGGTGAGTAGAGGGGGTGGGGAAGAACATTGATCGAGTGTTTGGCCAAAAACTCACGAGTTCTGAGGGCTGAATTTCGCAGCAACGCGGTGCATCTTCAATTTTTCGGTCAAAATCTCGTAACAAGGTCCAACTGATATCCCACATTCTTCAGCAAGCTCCCTGACAGTCAGACGTCGATTTGCCTGCACCAGGGTGTTGATTTTGTCGACGTGTGGGTCGTCAGTTGACGTGGAAGGACGTCCAGGACGCTCATCATCTTCAATGGACTGTCGACCATCCTTAAAACGTTCATGCCACTTGAAACATGCCGTACGATTCATAGCAACATCACCGTAAGCCGTGTTAAGCATAGAAAAAGTTTCAGTCGCAGATTTTCCAAGTTTAACACAAAATTTCACAGCAAGTCGTAGCTAAAACTCAAATGAAGATATCTGCAATCGAGAAATGGCGTCGTAATCAGCTGATCTGTGCGAACCTAGCGACACCATGCGGATTCCCCTTGAACCAACCTGAGCCGCGCAATTCAAACAGTCCGCGTATTTTTTGAACAGCCCTCGTAATTCATAGCAGTGTTCAAGTTCGGAATGATATTGCTCCTTGCGACACAAAACGGAATATTTCAGTTAAGTGTCAAAGGTAATATTACAACTGTTAAAATACTTTTCAGAAGTATTAATCTTATTATACGGAATTATTCTGAGAAGTATTAATTATTTATTTTGTATCACTTTAGACTATTTCTTCCTTAACTTCTCTTAACGTACGAGAAATCGAAAACAAATTCTATTTGAGAAATGTCATCCAACTTTAAGTTGGAACGTGTTTCAGTGCTTTTCTCTCTCTCTCGGTATGTAACATTTTTTTTCATCGGAACAACAGTGACAGCTATCACCGTAATAAAGCTAATTTTGGAATTTGTAGGAAGTAGAATAAGTGATTAGTTTTCCGTGATGACGATAAAACCCACTTGTAGCGAAAAATATATATGTAAAAACAGCTGGTGTGAGTTGATCTATGTAGAGGAGCGAACATAGAATTTTCTCAACCCATACCAGCCGTTTTTACATATATAAGTGATTAGTTTCTTCAAATCCTATAATGCACGAGCACGCGCCTCCTTGAAATTGAAAATGGAATTTTTAGGTTTTGAAAGTGCTTGAAAAAAGGCACTTTTTTTAGAAAAGTACTTTAAAATATTATCATAGCAGGATATATCGATACACCTAAATTTAATGTATGTTGCGAAGTTGAGCATAATAAATAAAGCCTTTCTTTTCTTCTTAGTCCACATTTATATGAAACGGAAATTTTATAAAATTTCAGTGGAATTCGATTGATTTTGATGTAGATTTTAACTTCTAAGAAGTGCTTAAAAACATTCTGACAGTGTTTAGAAAGTCTTTGAAAAGTGATGAAATTTATGAGAGCAATTCAGCGTAAAGCACGATTATGGTTTGTATAACCTACTGATGCCAGGGGAGAAAACAATGGAAGTGCGGACTTTCATAGAGTATGTGTGTACGCAAAGCATTCTAATTTGTAAAAGTTTACTTATCATATTTCGTATCACGTGAGAGAGAGAAAAGATATTTGGTATTTTATTCAAACACATTACACATGATATTGTTGTCACTTGTCCTGTTTTAATTTTCTGCGACTGAAAATATAACGTCGAAATAAAAAGTCTGATTTCTCGCAGTACTTTCAATTTTCTGTTTTATTTTTCAGCCTCGTCAATTTATTTCCATGGAGAAACCACAACACTTTTAAACCGTTTCGTTCATTAGAAAATAAAAATCAATAAGCTTGCAAACATGGAAAATGTTTCATTTTGTACGTGACCTTTGACCTTCACCTTTTTATATGCGACTCTGTCATAAAGTTTACAAGAAAGCCGAGTAAAGAACTAAGAAATAGTTGTGCCGTGATGTAGCTTTCTGATCATAATGTTGCAATATGGTTGTTTGGAGCAGACAGCGTAAATGATATACATTCTCTTATGGATAAGTTTATTCAATAAAATATACCAAAAGTAAACTGGCCTGTACTAACTATAATACTCTTTGCGAGTAAAATGAAAATGTTTTTGTACA
Organism: Tachypleus tridentatus; assembly: GCF_004210375.1. Classification (NCBI taxonomy): domain Eukaryota; kingdom Metazoa; phylum Arthropoda; class Merostomata; order Xiphosura; family Limulidae; genus Tachypleus; species Tachypleus tridentatus. The sequence goes on along the minus strand of NC_134834.1, from coordinate 131,903,811 downwards.
GTTTTATAATTTGGTGAACATGAAATTTTCGTTATAATTTTAGAAAATGACATAAATGTGTAGCTTCATATAGTGTGCTTCATACGTTAGAAATATTCTTAACTATCATCAGTGTTTCACTGTAAGAATATTTAAATAGTTTTAAAGACCACTTTATTACAATATAACCTCTGTACTTTAACTTCAAAACGTCTAACTGAAATTCTTCCGTCATACTCCAGAAAGCGGCTTCTTATTCTAAGTTTGAAAAATGTACCTTGGATTACGTAACGATTAATTAAGGCTTACAACAGTAGTACATTACGATAAAACGCATGTTCTTGACGGCTGATTGTCATCCTGTCCCGATAGTTTGGAGCGAGCTGCAATCGCTATCATATGAGCAGTAGTTCTAAATGTCATAATGGATTTTCCAACGTGTGGTCCATCGCTTGTTCTGCTGGGCAATGACATAAGATGCTCCTGACATTCGGGGTTCATGGGGTCGACAATGACCAGCACAATCACACTTCCATCCACCGCGCCTACCACTAGAGACTTACCGTCAGGAGTGCTATTGATACAGCTGCTCTCTGCTGACAACCGGTAATTAGCGATCATTTTCCCATCAGTTACACGGAAAAGCCGAATGGTTTTTCTGCCGCTGTGATAATAAACTACGTATTCATTATTGGTTGTAAATAATGTTGTGACACTAAAGACACCTTCACTTACACGAGGAAGAAGCATGTGTACTGTGTTCCCATGGCGGAGTTCTAGCAGCTCGAGTCCTCCTCTTGAAGGTGCATATAGACCATACTTCCCCTCTGTAGTAGAACATCCATTCCACTTGTTGACTGATCTGACAAATTTTCTCGTTTTGACATCAATAACATGCGATCTGTCTGTTCCAACTAATGCTATAAGATAGCCCTTAGCAGGATAAGCACAAATGTGGGAGAATCCACGTATAAGGTTAAGCTTTAGAGGGATCTTATGAAGTAAAACTCCATTTTTAACTTGGTGGACGGAAATGCATTCACGTCCTTTCTCCATGCTAACTAATACGAGATAATGACCATCTGTTGAAATTACAGCTGCTTTAAATAGAAGAACTGGAAAGTTGAAGGAGTATGCTATATTTCCTTCTGGAAGTTTTCGCACAACACACTTTGCCTCTGAATCTGTGATCAAAGAAACAGCCAGAACTCGCGTGTCTTCCATCATTAAAAGCAACTGGCGTACGTTCTTCTGTTCGTGACGCCACGCAACGCAAGCCTTTTCCAAACTCCATAGCAAAACATGACCAGTTTCCACACTTACAACGTAACGAGAGTTGTTTGTTATTACAGCATGAGTAACTATGGCTCCAACGGGACTATCAGCCAATTTTGCCCATAATTTTCCGGTACTAAGACACCAAATACCAACACAACTTCGAGTTACCGTGATAGCAATTTCACCAGTTTTAGAAATACTGATGGAATCGATTGGCATTTCCATACGATCCATTAGATGAACTTGTTCAAAAATATTGTTAATGTTCCACACTTTAATTGTGCGATCAATGGAAGAGGACACAATGCCATTGAACTCATCGATTATCAAAGGTTCAAGATGAAGAATTCTTCCAAAATGAGCATCTAGAACTTTAAGTATCTGACCTTCTGTAGTGTCCCACACATACAAATTTTTCCTTACACCACCAATTGCATACTGATTGTACCTTGTAAGAACCAAACTGCTCTGGGAATGTAGAGGTTTTGTAGAAATATTTCGCACTCCGTGAGGTAGTTCTAAAGTTAGTTTTCTGTTTTCATTGAGATCCCAGAGGGTGAAACCACACACTTGAATTGCAACAAGAAATCTATCTTCAGGTGTTAGACTAAGCTCTAGAACTCTGTTTGCATTGGTAGCTATATTTTGTTCATATATCCACCCATCTGTATGAATTTTATACACCATAACATCATACCCTGAATCATTTCGCTCACTAATAAACACCAAATCCTTTTCTTTGTTAAACACAAGACCTCCACATAGTTTCAGATCAGTTAGTTTTCTACCTCTAATTACAGTACAAAGCATGATATCACATTCTTCACCATCTGAAGCCCTAAGTGCAATATGATACTCGGCTAAACTGACAAATATCACAGATATAATTGAGTAATTGACGTCCAGAAGTTCCCGGGAATCCTTTTTTTTCCCAGTAGCTAGTGAGAAAATACACCAGTTTTTCTCAGTCCAAACAGCTAAAAATGTTTCTGTTATAGAAACACCTACCAGATGTTCTTCAGGAGGAAATGTTTCTTTCAAACTTTGAACTTCACCTATTAGTAGATTAAGGATTAATATTTCGTCATAGTTTGTGAACGTAACTGCAAACTTGTCATCAGGACTGAGAGCTAATGTTTGCATGATGCCTTGAATATTTGGATTGATGTCTCTTGTCACTTCTCCCGTTGACAAGTCCCACATGATAAACCTATTGGATACAGACAGCACATAACGGAGATCAGATGTTAGAGCAAATCCAAAAATAGCAAATTGATGCCCCTCAAGAGAATATTTCAGAGGTCCACCTGGAGTATGAAGGCAATGGTATGCTGGAATTAGTGCACAGTGTTGTGGGCCAAGCTCATCACACTGTTTAATTAAAGAACTTACGTTTTTATGCATATCTTTTACTGGCAAGAGTCTACCAACAACTTGTGATGCTAGCATATGAGGATACTGACTAAGTATTGCTCCACCAAGCCGTATGGCATCTGCAACGAGAATCACTTCCCTCATAGCCTCTTTTTCAGTAAGGTATTCTCTTGCATCTTCAAAGTCGGCCACTACTGCTTGAATTGGACAGCTGCTCATTTTGCTGTGGAGCCACTGATAGTTGAACAGGACATGCTCAAAAAGATCATCAAATCTTCGTGAACGAATTAAATGGAAAGCCATTTCTCCAAACTTACGAAGGTTGTACCGAGCAACTCTTCCATCATTGCTGTAAAATACTAAAGGCTGCAATGGTACTTTTCGGTCTGCTTGGCCTTCTTTGCCACTAATGCCAAACCGATGTCTCTGTATTTCTGTGTATTTGAAAGGTTTGGGATTTCCTCCACCCCAGATCCCAAGAAAATAATCAGCTATGCAGGAGTGGAAATAGCTGACTGCATTAAGGTTTTTAAAGTATCTTTCCAATGCAGCCTCACGAAATTGTCGATGATACCAGTTGAGAACACTTACACCATCTGCCTCTCTTTCAGTGAGATAATTGGGAAGATCATTTCTGATTCTTGTCCAAAGCAAGGGTGGGATACGTCGAACTGGTGGAAGATGATACTGGTATATGTCATCCAGAACTTTATCATCTAGAGATATGAGATCTTCTAACTCACTCTCACTCAGCCCACTCTTTGAGGCTGTTATGTAAGCTAGTGCATGAAATACAAGTGTTTTACCATGCTGCATCTCAATCCTATCCAATAATTTCATAATACTGTCCATAACAGTTGATGCTAATGTAGTTTCTGTTGCTTTGGAATAAGATTTCCATCGACAGATTTCTGCAAATACTAATTTGACAAAAATTGGTAGACTACAGCGCACAAGAGCACTACGAACCACTTTCCATTGGTAAGCATTTAAGTCCCGACAAACTCCCTTTAACCAAGATTGGATTACAGTGATGGCTAAGTCTACTCCCAAAGGCTTCACTTCCAAGAATTGTTCACTGTTCTCTAGCATGCGTTGAATAAGCCGGTAATCTTTACTATCACCAGATACTGAGGAAACTACCATTTTAACGTAAGGTGGAAGGTGTGTGGGCAACCAGGATAGTTTATTAGCCTCATTCGGTCCGGACAGTTGGTCAATAGAGTCAATAAAAATATACAGAGGTTGTTCTTTTGTTACTTGGGCAAGAAGTCGCTTCAGGAATGCAATAAGAGGAACAAGATCATCAGGTATATCTGTCCAGGGAAGGATGAAATTGTAGGATATCTGTTCGCAGATACTAGTCAACATAGGAACAATACTGGAACTATCGGGCGTAGTCCCGAGAAAGCGCAAGATAATGACAGGTTTTATTTCTTGGCCACACCACAAAGGAACCATACTAGCGGCCTTAGCTAATAAAGATGTCTTTCCACACCCTCCCTCGCCGTGTAAAATATATGGTTGGTCAGAAGAGCCTTTAATATATTGTCGTATGGCTTCCAGTTCTTCCTTCCTCCCCTGGAATATTTGAACAGCGTTATTACATGCGTGAAGATGTTGAAGGATTTCAGTTACGATTTGACCTTGGGAACTGAGGTCTTCTTTCCTCATGGCGCGGTCCACGAGTTTGATAATATGCCTGTAGAAGTGAGACGTGAAGTGCTTAAGATAATCTTTGTGAGCTTCTGGATTCAATCCATCCTTTCCACTCCATTCCACAGTGTACCTATACAGGAATATAAAATTAAGCATGAAAATATATGGTTAAACCAATCCCTTGATAACTTTATACAAGTGCCATAACTTTTGAACACTTATGCCTGGGCTAGCATTTGTTGCCCCCCCCCCAGTGGCAAAGCGGTATGTCTCCGAACTTGCAACGCTAGAAACCGGGTTTCGATACTCGTGATGAGCATTGTGTTGCTTTGTGCTTAACTTCAAACAGCATGTGTATATTATAAGTTGTGAACGGCCTTAGCACTAGGGAAGTTCATGAATTCAGATTTGGTCTACAGTAAAGATTTGTTTGTTTTGTTTGAATTTCGCACAAAGCTACTCGAGGGCTATCTGTGCTAGCCGTCCCTAATTTAGCAGTGTAAGACTAGAGGGAAGGCAGCTAGTCATCACCACCCACCGCCAACTCTTGGGCTACTCTTTTACCAACGAATAGTGGGATTGACCGTCACATTATAACGCCCCCCACGGCTGAAAGGGCGAGCATGTTTCGCGCGACCGGGATGCGAACCCGCGACCCTCAGATTACGAGTCGAACGCCTTAACACGCTTGGCCATGCCTGGCCCTACAGTAAAGAGAAGATAATACATTACATTAAAAAAAAAAAAAATCTGATCACGTATTACGGGGGCGTTATAATATTCGCTGTTAAAAGAATTGACGGCGGGTAGTGATGACTAGCTGTCTTCCCTCTAGTTTTACACTACAAAATTAGGGACGGCTAGCACAGATAACCCTCGTGTAGTTTTGCGCTAAATTCAAAAACAAACAATACCCCCCCCCCCCCCCCCCCCTACAATAGGATAGCGGATGTTGGCGAATTTACGACGCTAGAAACTAGTTTCAATACCCTTGGTGGACAGAGAATGGATAGTTCACTGTGTAGCTTTGTGCTTAATTCCAAAACAAACAATCAGTCTTCATAGTAAACATACCTAGGACACGAGGCATTTATTCCCATTTTACTTTCCTAAGATTTGCCTTATCATTTAGTATATTATAACAATCACGAGATCTTTCTTTTATGTCGGATGTTAATTTGTGGTTTGAAATATTTGCTTAAGATTAAAACTAACGTTTTGGGTAACGAATAATGCATACGTGAAATGTCACAAGTGATAAAATGTGCTATATATTGAATGAATCGGTTGGTTGCTTCTTAACGTAAAACTATACAATGGGCTATCTGCGTTTTATTCACAGTAGGAAATCGAACCCCAGATTTTAGCTTTCTAAGACGGTATACTTACAAATGAACACCATAGAACGAATTAAATAGAATATAATATCTCATATTTTATTTTTTCCAACCCTCGAGAACAATGTAGCCTGTACGTGAGTAACTTTTGTAGAGTAAGGGATTACTTTGTTTCATGTTTTGTGACTTGTATATTATTAGGGACTCTATAACCACCAAAGTCATGAACTTACTAACAATTTGGTGCATGCGTAGTTTGGAAAGTATGTATCTAAAAAAAAAACGATAGACAATTATAGTGTTAATTTAGAAAACAACAATACATTTTTTTGGCATTAATATGTTACGAAATTCAACAGAGAATAGTAAACCGGCCAAGAGCACTCAGTACCGATTACTGAACTACTTTTGTCTGAGTAAATACTAAGATTTGATGTCTCTTTTATAGCACACTCATAGCCCTAAAGCTCAAATTACGATTTTCTGGAATTGGTTCACAAACCTTTCGGGTTCATGGTTCCATAAGTCATCCGCCTCAATTATTTATTCGAAATTAAATAAATCCCTTTTTTGGAATTTTTTACATTCATATTTATCATCATTATCCTAATTACTGCTAACATTTTTGGTAAAGTGAATCTTAACTTATAGAACATAGGAATAAATACAAATTATTCAAACAGAATATGCATATATGATAGGTATTTTTTACTTCCTTATTTAATCCTAAAGTTCACATAAATTATTTCAACATTTTCGTGCAAGTAAATTAAATCTATCTAGTTTTAACTATATAGCGTTGGTCAATAAAACAGCTATATTATTTTGGCCTAGTTACTCATTCTTTGTGGTTAATCGCCTACGGTATTAATTACTTGCAACGTCTCGTGTGAAATATTTATATAAAGTTAAGCATGTTAGATACTGAAAGAAGACAGCGACCCTTCACATTGGTGGTTCAGCTTACAAACTCGTTTTGTTTTTGTTTTACGATGGGAATGATCAACAGTGATGCAGGTGGCGCACATGTCATGTGAAGAATAGCGTTATTGTTTATTTCATATAATCCTGTTGTGTTTTTTTTTTTCTTAATTTTTTTTATCTGGAACACTTTTAAAATATCTAACAGTTTTTCACAGAAGCCTCTGAAAGGCGTGTCTTTCGTCAGATACACTCATATTGATCGCGTTTTGAGAGATAAAACTGTATCCAGTTTTTTCCTTTTTTTTTAAACTCAGAGTCAGATAATTTAAATCTGCTCCATGGTTTAATACATTTTCTGATCTGTCCTCCAATTATTTTGTGAATCCTACCCGATAACTCTTGAGGAGAATTGGTGTATTTGACAGTACGACAAATGATTAATTTTACTAACAAATATCTGTACAAATGTCTGTACGCAATTAAGAATCAAGTTGGTAGTTATGTTTACTAAATTCAAGTTAAACAAATAAAACTAATTCTCGGCGCAGATAAAAGTAAATATGTAAACTTACTTAATGTAATTCGGATGCTCAATCTTAGCAGGAAGTCGTTCATCTCTCAGATTACTCAGTAACTTCTGGGCTTCAGCATCCACTGTTCGATTAGAGATGTCTATGAACTGAGACGCTACACGTAAGTTAGCCATATTGATATTGTTAATTTGACGGACATATGCCAAACAATGGCTTCGCGTGTTCCTGGTATTCAAAATTCCGTTGATCACTTCCCTTTCCGTTACTGTTTGAATAATACACAAGAACATTACTATCATATAAATAAATGAACTTAATATTCTTACTAATAGACTATCATTAATAAGTAAAGGCAATAGTACTTAATCATATGACATAAAATCCCTTTTCATTTCACCTTTTTCCATTACAAAAGTGGCGCTATAATATTTCTATATCATTAATTTTAATATTACTATTTAAGAGAATGCATATTAAAAAATTAATTAATTCTAAACCAAAGTAAATTTTATAGTGATTTTATATAGAAAACTAAAGGTTATTTTGGAACGTTGTGACATGGGATCTGACATGAAACTATGATTATTTTATAAAAAATGAAAAAGTTTCTTTCTTTATTTATTTATTATTTGAACGACATTTCATGATCACACCTACTGAAATGTCCATCTCAGAGACCCTTATAAATAAAAAATACCTACCATAATTTTGAAATACGGACCACAGAGAAGTAATCAGTTGGCAGCCCTTATCGTCTGAATCGGCTTCTGTTATCTTAATAGTGGGATTGAGTGTCACTTTTATAATGCATTTATAGTTGAAACTGTTAAGCGTGTTTTGTAACCCCACATTTCTAACGCGAGACCCTTAAATCCCCAGTCCGATGCCAAAATGCTTATGATTCATGTATATTTCACTTTGTGTCACTCCAGCGAAGGTGTTTTATTTTTCTAGTGAAAAGTCATTTATTTTCTAATCTTACAAAATGATTTCTATATAGTTGCGACATTATTCTTGAATAAATAATTCGTACCCCTGCTATTTTTTTCATTAAACAGTTAAAAGGAAAGATATATATTAATAAATAATTCGATATAACTACAGCAAATTTATAATTATTTAGTACATTATTATTTATTTACTAACATAATCTGACTGCTGTATTGCAAAGTAAATTGAAGTGCCGTTCTTAAATGTTATAAAAAGTCTGCATTCTTAAGAATTCGTTTTTCAACCATTTTTAATGAATATTAAACATTTAACTGACATTGCATTCTGTGGCAAAATCTGCCCACGTGCCCAAGGCAATAGTGCGCAACATAATAGTGAAGACTATACATTTGGGGTCAAAACTACCAATGTAAGGGTCCACTAAGATCAGTCATACTTCTCATTCAAATCTTGCACGCTTAAAACAGATTGATTATGGGCACGCTTTAAACATGCAACTATTGAAGCATAGTTTTTTTGAAGTGGAAACTGTGCTGTGTGGCTATTGTCAAGACGAAGTCAACAAAGAAAGCATTAAAGAACATAGCGACATGGTCAGTCTCCAAAACTGTTTCAACATAATACACTCAATCATTTGTATTACCACTAACCAAAGAGTAAAATGGAGAAAATAATAACAATAATCACTGTTCTCCTGGTTACGAATGTATTACAAACTAGTTTTATGTTCTCTGTAAAATGGTTTACTGATACAGATGTCATCACATGATGCCTTCTGATGATTAGAAAAGGGTTTGCTCGTGCTTCTTTGTTTTTGTTATACAGTATTTATTTACAATACACTTAGATAAACTAACCCTAAGTAAAACAAGACAAATCTTGATATAGGTGAATTGGACTATGTATGAAACATTGTTGCCACGAGTGGAAACAAGTCAACCTGAATTTTGTTTTGAGACTTGTGAACCAACCCATATCATTGGTGCAAGTGCAAATGGTTTTAACATTACTAAGAATTTGTAAACTTACTTTCATAAACGTGATTATATCTTATATTTTCTACTTTTCTCTGTGGGTGTTAACTTAATGCATATTGGTCAAACTTTCACGATATCTTTTATATGCCATTTGGTGACTGTAAATTAAAATGTTATGATATCTTAATTTCTTGTATCTGAAATATATGTATCTACGTAAGCAACTATTGTTAAGTTGTTGGAATTATCTTTTCTGTGTGTGCGGTATCCATCGTTGGCATTTTAAAACTTAATTTACACTTTTTATGAGCAGTATAACGAGAGTTGTTTTATCAAAAATATGACATTTTATATAGATAAAAATTTATTGTTAGTTTATAACAAAAAAGTTAATGTAAATACTAAACATCTAGTGTGTATAATATATATATTATTATTATGCTTCTCGATTCCACGAAGGAACATAGGGCCGCAATCGCTTGCGGTTTTTTAAGTGAGTAAATTGTTAGCCTACTGCACAACCCCCAACCAGGAGGAGAAACCTGAGCCGTCCCTAATTTTGCAGTGTAAGACTAGAGGGAAGGTAGCTAGTCATCACCACCCACCGCCAACTCTTGGGCTACTCTTTTACCAACGAATAGTGGGATTGACCGTGACATTATAACGCCCCCATGGCTGAAAGGGCGAACATGTTTAGCGCGACTGGGATGCGAGCCCGCGACCCTCGGATTTCGAGTCGCACGCCTAACGCGCTCGGCCATGCCGGGCCATATATATATATACACAGACACAAATAGGACGATACAGTATATAATTACATATGTTATGTCATTTTTTGGTGTAACTAAAAATCTGTCGCGTTATACGAGACCTAAGGAGGAATTATCAATCAACTAAACTTCACGTTCATTGGAGCAAATACTCTAATGACTCACGATGCCTTGGAACATTACGAACGGTCCGAAAATTACAATCACACTGTCAATATGTAGATCATTAAAATTTTGGTCATGCACGTAAATGTTAATAAAAATTGAATTATTCAGCAGTCGAGCGTAAATCAATCTCCAGCTGTAATTTAAAACTTAGCGTTTAACATTGATGTTGTGTTTTGTTTCTTCTATCAAACTGAATTACCACATGGAATTCTTGATTTTTACTTGACAACAAATCGTGGCACGATCCGCTTTATTCAGGAAATTCACCTTCAAGGAGTGTGTTTTCTCTATACTTACCTGACATCATGTAGTTGTGTGTGGCTTCGTCGTCGAGTTTCCCAGCGGTATGTAAACTCTGTGCTGCTTTGCGAAGGAGTTTCTGTAACTTGGATAAAGTATCCCACCATGTAGCCTGGTCCTGAGCTTGTAGTTTTGGTACTCTCTAAGGGAGGGAAAAAGTTCTTCCTATAGATACTTTTATAAGTATTCATATAAAATAGTGTAATAGAAGTGAATAATGAGTATGCCAATAAGAAAGCTTGAATGCACTTGGAAACTGAATAATCACACAAACAAGAAAACAACTGACGAGGCCATCATTATACAGCCACATAATATCTTTGTGGAATTAATACGTAGTTCGGATCCTCTTGCAGACTAAAAAAACGCAATGACTAATATGCCTTTGCTTTAAAATAAACAATAATAATTGTATCTTTAGTTCATATATTTTGTTTCTGTTACTGGCATCCACAATAAACTTTCGGAGCCCCTAATGAAGATAAATGGCAATGTTTTCAAAACATTGTTTCTTTCAAACCAGGTAGTAGAAGTTTGTTATTTTAACAAATAACATTTTCACTTAAATAGTAATATATATATATATGAGTAATTATTAAATGCACATTGAAGAAATTCATTACAAACCTGAATTTTACCCCATTTAACCAAATAAGGTAAGCTTTTTTCTTTGGTATTTTTTTGATAATGTTGAACTAGTTTAACGTTGTCACCTTATTCTATGTAGTACTCTTCGACTTATGTGGTTCATAAGGACTACCTCGTCAGGTTGCAAAACAAAAAATATAATAGTATACTGCTTTAGTTCCCTATTATATATCCATATTATTTACCTTATTATTAAAGTTAAACAGTATTGAACTGATTGGTTGAAGTACGTATTCAGAAGGAACAGAGTTGGTGTCTTCTTGATACCATTTGTCGAGAAGGCTGACGTCAGTTCCTATGGAAACTAGAGCATCGCGTAGAAGCAAGAACTCTTTAGCATCTATTTTAGTAGGAATAGGACGGTAGCCGTATTTCTGTGCCAGGAAAACCTGAAATAATGGGAAATGAAGGAGAAGAGTAGAAATAAGAAAGACTTTCAAACACAGAATAGAATCCTTAACTCCTGTTTCCTTTGCGTGTACTTTCACTCACTTATTCAGTGTTACCTTTCTTTGACTTATTCCTAGAGAGCTTTTTTTAATACAAAAAAGAAATGCATTCCAACACAGCCTCTTTAAGATGGCTTGCGTGGAGCCCTAGTAGGGAAAGTATCAGATTTCTTATTACGAAATCTATAAAAAAATAAACAGTTTTATATTTGCTCATCAAAAATGGAACTTTTTAAAAATGGATAAAGAACTAATTGACATGTGTGACATATATAGTTAGATTTCAACCGAAGTATTAAATATAGCATTTACACTAAACAGCTGTTTCCTTTCGCAAGAGATTACGTTTAAAATAGATATTCTATTATGTGACTCATCTATTACACTAGACATTCAACGAGTACCGTTTCCTAAACTGAATATTGTTATCGTCATCTTCCCCAGCAAATTATTATATTTCTAAAACAATAAAATTACACTCTAGGATTAGAATGTATGTTTTCGGGAAAAAAGTCAAAACACTCAGCACCATCGTATATCTGAACAACGGCAGCATTATTGGTGTAAACAAATATTAAACTAACAATATTAGAAAAGATTGTTTGGTTTGAATTTCGCGCAAAGTATTACAAAGGAAATAAGAAATTGGCGCGAAAGCTCCAGTGTACGGAAATTTGAGTTGTAAAACATTATCGATTTTATACAAATAAACACAATAACAAGTAGCAGTAGTAGTTAGATAAATAAAATGTATGTGCAAAACAAATATCATTTAACAATTAGAATATTATTCATATCAAGGTACAGTAGAAGAAAGAGAAAGTCAAACCTACATGCACGTTATTTAAGGTGATGTCCATTCAAAACATAAAGATCAGTCTTTATAGTATAAAAACTAATTGTGTATTATACCAAAGAAAAATGTGAATGATAGAAAAAATATGATGTTTCTGGTTTAAACCCGAAGTTTTTCACGTATGTTGTTACCGCGTTTCTTTATGGCGGAGCTAATAAGGATATCTTCCGCTGTCTCTAATTTAAACTGCTAACCACGGAGAAGACTAACCATAGCACCTACTGCCAACTCTTGGGCTACTCTTTACCAACGAATAGTGGGATTGCCCATCGCATTATAACGCCACCAAAGATGAAAGGACAAGCATACTAGAGTGCAAATCCTCCCGCGACTCGTAGAATGCTACATATCCAAAGTAACTCGTGGCTGTCCACTGTAAGCCCCAATACTTCAAGATATAAAATCGTGGTGTATGCATAAGAACCTTGTATGTACTGCATAAAACATGGACCGTACTGTAAAGTGTAAATCTTATATTAATATAAAATATTTGTTTTTATGGCATAAAATCTGTTGTACACCATATAAAAATTTATGCGTACTGCATAAAACCTGCTCTATACTAAAGCAAAACATAAATGGCATAAAAACATGGTAAACACGTTATAACGACTTTGTTTCCACGGTATTAAAACAGTTCTGTATAAATCGAAGATGGGTCTGGCATGGCCTAGCGCGTTAAGGCGTGCGCTTCCTAATCTGAGGGTCGCGGGTTCGCACCCGAGTCGCGCCAAACATGCTCGCCCTTTCAGCCGTGGGGGCGTTATAATGTGACGGTCAATCCCACTATTCGTTGCTAAAAGAGTAGCCCAAGAGTTGGCGGTGGGTGGTGATGACTAGCTGCCTTCCCTCTAGTCTTACACTGCTAAATTAGGGACGGCTAGCACAGATAGCCCTCGAGTAGCTTTGTGCGAAATTCCAAAACAAACAAACAAACAATAAATCGAAGATAATATGTACACAGGATAGTGTTATAGAGATCCAAGTTGTGTATGCCATAAAGATATCAAGTCTATACGTTTTGAAAACCCCAAAAAAGGAAGAAATAAAAATTAAATCTGTACGGAAGTTGCACTTAAAAAGACACACGCTGTACGGTTATATACACAAAAAGGACGTAATGTTTTCTCGGCGGATTAATTTAGCTTTCCCTGAAAAGACACGGAACGAGCATTCATTTTTTCATTTCATTCTTACAACAGGGTTTTGTTTTCTATCCAGTTCAAGTATAATTCACATATATAATATCACGCTCTGAAACTTCTATTTAGACACAATAAAAACAAACATTAGACATATCACGACAGTGTAAAAAGTATACTGAGCACGTTTCTTTTCGTTGATAAGGGAACGATTATACCATTGTTTATATCACAGATTTATTTTAAAAGAGCATAAACCAAGAAAAAATTTATCGACATGTTTTGCTTTTTCAACATTATTGTAAACCGTGCACGCGGTAACACTCGTGCAACTTCTTTCGTATTCAAATAAATTTTGGAATTAATTTCCACGAAATAATAATAGCAAACGAAACAAGAAATAAAACTTTAATACTTAATGGCTAGCTTGCAGGATTATGAGATTTTCTATGGAAATTTTATATAGCTCGATGCTTTAATATTTCGTATGTCAAATATTGCTTGGATTTAAAATAATTAAAATGATACCGTTTACATTATTATACTACAAACAATTTTTAGATTTAAAGTCATAGTAAAGTAACATAACAATAAAACATTTTGAAAGACATTTTATTAATTAAATAAACACCAGAATGCTTGAATAAATCAGAAATAATAATTGTCTGATCTCTCATTTATTTATATGGCGCCCTCTTATGTCAGTTTTAATTTTCTCTTAGGAACTTAATTTAAAAACAAAATTAATAGTATAGACTATTTAATCCGTATGCACAGCCTAAAAATGTTAATACAAATGGCTACATGGACATTGCCCAGAAAGAGGTTGGAGCAGTGCTGTTTACTCCGATCTTCATGTTGTATCATTATAAACATTCACGTGTAAATAAAACCACAGTTCTGACATGAGGAAGAAGTCTTAGCGAACCTGACCCTTCTTGGTTTTACAAAGACATATCTACTAGTTTAGACCTAGATAATCTAGTTAGTTGTGCTAAATTACAGCAAGGTAAAGTAAAAGAAATACGAAAAAGAGTTAGGCGTTCAGCGGAAACTCAAAGCTCAATCGAAACTGTTTATAGTGATGAAGTATCGATCGCTAAAACTGTAAAATCAAACGAACAAATAAATGTAAATGAAACAACCTTGGATAAACACTAAACAACAGGTTGAAGGCAGACTCATCCTTGTACAAAAGTAAACAAAGAATAACACATGCAACACAAATACTACACAAAATAGACAAGAACCACCGAAACAAGTCATTGTAATATAAGGAATACTGGTTCATACAAAAGCAGTTAGCTACAAAAATAAGGAAACATAAATTAAAAGCAACTATAACTACCAGCAAACGTTTAGCTAAGGACAGAGTCTTCGTAAAGGGGACCAAAGACTAAATGAATAGCCGAAAGTTTACACCGCTAAACGACATTAAGGAATTGATAACTAATGGTATCAGACAGTCACGAGAAGTCTGAAGAAACAAAATCATCGGCCGTGGTTATAACAAGTCATTACCATGTTCTATTGAATGTGGAGGCAACCACCTCACGAGTAACTGTACAAAGAAAACTGCTACTGCTGTAATTGTAACCAATACTACACGGCGAACTATAAAGGTTAATAATAATAATAAACTTAAACAAGAATTTTTAACTTAAGTAATAAAACTACACAACAAACCACAAAAAGAACACAACCATAACAACAAACACTACTTCTAACACCATTCTTGCACAAACAACCACAACAACATACGCTAATGTAGTTAAACAACAATCACGAAAGAAACACGCAACTAACACAGAACAAGTTAATACGAAGCAAACAAAACAATAACAAATAACAGCAGACGAAATTCAAAAGACCAACAACACAACATTACAAAATCTTAAACAATCATTAGATAATACCCCAATTATAGATGTTATTAAAACATTTTTAAAAAATGTCATTGCATTATACCATAATTTAGAAAACAAACAAGACTGTATCACACTCATTATAAACATATAAATATTCCACATTACACCACATGTATAGTACAACGATTCACGGACGCATTCTTAGCATAAACTTTCATATCAACATTGAACATCGTCTTGCTTCCAAGAGACACGAGATCCAAGACCTTATAATACAAACTAATTGTGATATTGCAGTGATTACTGAAACTATGTATTACAAACAAAAGTCATTAAAATTTTCGGGATATATCAACTTAGTACATAGAATAAAGAAAAATGCCCTCAATAGGGGCATAGCATTATTGTATAAAACTACTCTTCCTACTACTCAAAGAGATATTCAAAATAGTAAAGACAGTGTTACCAAAGATGTTAATGTAACAGATAACAATGGCTGGTATTTACTGCTTTCCATCCAAAGTACTGGATACCTAGTTTCTGTATAAATTAATAGAATATAATAAATAACCAATAATAATAGGTAATCTGTGCGGTAAACACAAAAAGCTTGGCTGTAAAACACCACCACCAAATGGAATAAGGCTCTTAAACCTTTTAAACGATTCTGGTTGTGTATTGTTAAACGACAATACTCCTACTCATACAAGTGATCATACTGGATCTATGCGTTAATACAATAGAACTAGCAAACAAATGCTAACATTTTTATGTTAGAAATCATGTAGATAATGATTAACTACCAATAACCTCGCACCTCATCATAACCAATCAATAATAATACTTAAATTACATCATGGAAAAACTAATTGGTTTAAATATGCAAATGAAGTAGATAAATTACTACCATATGTGATAGTTGAAATTGTACAAGAGCCATCAGATATTGATGCATATTGTCAAACAATCTCTGAATGTCTGATAAATTCCGCTGAAAAAAACACCACCAAAACAACAATCACACGATTCTTACACAAGACGGAAACAAGATAAACATATAACAGGCATGATTAAAAACAGAAGATTACTCAGAAAACAAAAAAGGAGACTCAAATATTAAAAACAAATTACATCATAAGAAATAAAATTAAATAATCAAAACAAGATAGCTGGGACATATGAATATAATGACTAAGAACTTTTGGACTCATCTAAAACAACTCACAAACAATCAAAACACTGACAAATAAATACCCGATATTACACTACAATAACAAAATAGTCCACACAATTAAACAAAAACCAGAAACTTTTAAAGACCAATGAAAGCAAACCTTTAAAACACATCAAGAATCAGACAGGACTAACCATTTATACAATAAAGTAAATGTTTTTTTGTTTTGAATTTCGCGCAAAGCTAGCCATCCCTAATTTAGCAGTGAGAGACTAGAGAGAAGGTAGTGACACCCACTTCCAACTCTTGAACCAACGAATAATGGAATTGATCATAACTTTATAACGCCCCCACGGCTGAAAGGGCGAGAATATTTGGTGCAACAGGGATTTGGACCTGCGCCCCCCAAATTGTGAGTCAAGCGCCCTAACTACTTGGTTATGCCAGGCCTAAAGAAAATGAATACATACAGAGAAATCAATATTTTTATACACCAAGGTTTTTCACCCACTACAACAATCCTGGAAAATAATAGTCATGATTCAACACAAAAATCATAAACACAATAACTTAACCCGAGGTTATACTATCTATAAAACAAACATAAAAAAAGAACTAGGAAAAGACCAGTTGCAAACAAATCTGTTAAAAAAAGTTACTCAAAGACTGTTTGACCACTTAACAGTTTTAGCTACTCTATCCATAAATTCTCTCTTCAAGTGGTACAGCAGTATGTCTGCGGACTTACAGCACTAGAAACCCGGGTTTCGATACACGTGGTTGGCAGAGCAAAGATAGTCCTTTGTGTATCTTTGTGCTTAACTACAAACAACAAATCCCTAAATTCGAGATACATAGCTGCCTTTTAAGAGGAAACAAGCAAATTACTTATATTCATGAAGGAAAAAACACAGCGAATATGCCGGAAAATTACAGACCAACCAGTTTAACTAGTTGTCTAGGCAAAATTTTAGAGAGAATATATAATAATACTTAGCGATAGGATATTAAAATTTCTAGAGATCACTTCAAAATTACTTAGAAGTTCAAAATGGTTTTAGAAAATTTCGGCAAACAACTGATCATTAAGTTAAGCTTATTGAAAACATAATTAATAGCTTTAACCAAAAGAAATGCGCTGCCGCTCGCTTTCTGGATATCGAGAAAGCATTTTAGTTTTCACACTGTATCATTGTATGGTACAATAATTTAATATTCAAATGAAAAGAAACGCAATTACCAGCATGAGTTATACGATGGTTATTCATCTTTTGTGACGATAGAAAACGTAGAGTAAATGTTGGAAGCTCCTACTCCATTTACTCCAGAGGCAAGTGTTCTTCAGGGAGGGGTAGTTAGTCCTGTACTATACATAATGTATGTAACCGACATATGATTAAATGATATTAATTCTAGTTCAACTTCAGTGCTTGCTGATGAAGTGGCCAACTGGAAGAGCTCAAACATATCCTCGACAGCACCAACCAGTTATATAATTCAATATTTGAGTACTATCAGAAATATAGAATCAAAATTAATATTATTAAATTTCTTAGAAACACTCCTAAATTATACCTGATCGGGGCTTTTGTTACCAGCTTATAAGCTAATTTTTTTAGGCCTAACGTATGATTCAAAATGAGCTTGGAGAAAACATATATCCGAAATTACAATAATAATAATCGAGCAGTATATCTCAAAAGGCTAACACGAGAAAACACAAAAGCATCTACAGAAAACATTATTAAAATATGTAAACAATAACATCAGCCCAGCATGGATAGCAAAAACAAATCTTAAGAAATTGCAAATCATACAAATTTCAATACTTATCACAGCTTTCAGGGTACCACAAACTCAACATTACTACAAAATGACGTAAATTTGTTTTCATTAAAAAACTTCATACAAAAGTGATCTGTTAACAGAAATAAATCGCTGCAGTATACGTGATGTTATAATGACAGGGCTAAGTGCCTCTCGCCAATTCTTTACCATGTTAGAAACAAGACTACCTGCACGAGATGTTAAAGTAATTTTACCAAAAGTTAGATATCATCGTGGCATCTAAAAAAGGATAACTTATGTATAGATACTCGCTGGTGAATATCTCTCGTGAATAAGTGTAATTTGATTTCGGAAATATTTATGATCTTACATAACCAAATGAAGCGAAATACTAGAGGATTGTTTGTTTGTTTTTTAATTTTGCGCACAGCTACATGAGGGCTATCTGCGCTAGCTGTCCCTAATTTAGCAGTGTGAATCTAGAGGGAAGGCAGCTAATCATCACCACCCACCGCCAACTCTTGAGCGACTCTTTTATCAACAAACAGTAGGATTAACCGTAACGTTATAACGCCCCCACTGCTGATAGGGTGAGCATGTTTGATGTGACGGCGATTCAAACCAGCGACCCTCGGAATACAAGTCGAGTGCCTTAACCACCTGGCCATGCCAAGCTTTGTTTGTAGTTATGCACAAAGCGATACAAGGGACTTTATATGCTGTTCCCATCACGGGTATTGAAACACGGTTCTTATCAGTGTAAGTCCACATACATACCCCTATGTTAATGTTTTTTGTTTTGTTTTTCTGTAAAGCGGGTCACGCTTATTACCTATCGCGTGATAGTACACTGGAAAAGCCCTATAGCATATTTCTTGATGTCATATTAAACCTAAGCTTACAAGTGAATAAACGTACATGTTATGAATAATAATAGACACATTAATATAATTATTTTTTGCATATAGTTTCACTGAAATGCGTTAAAATACACGGTATTTGAGTTGGACTATTTTAATAACATGATAAAAACAGGTTATACATATCAATATTTGATATATCATTACAAAATCATCAGGTTAACAACAATTTCAGGGACATAATTTTATTGAGGATTTTAAATATTCTCTCTAATTATCATTAAAGTTAATAACTTTAAAATACTTCATGTGTGTGTATTTTCTTATAGTAAAGCCACATCGGGCTATCTGCCGAGTCTACCGAGGGGAAATACTTCATACTTCATATGAAATTGCATTGTTTTAAAATAATCGTTTATTGCAGGTATTTGAAACCAGAAACATATAAAACCCATCAAAATAACTTTAATTTCAATATTTAATAAGATTATGTAACCAGTAGTTTCAAATAACTTATTTTATGCTCACCACAAAATTTGGTCCCATTGAAACGCGCTGACAATTTTTAATCTCGTTCATGCACAATTCTGTAGTCATGTGATCATCAGTAGCTTCGTCCCGAACACCCCAGCGCATATCGACAACCTGGAGAAATGAATTTGATTTTAGATTGTGTTACTACACTGTTAAAGTAATGAAAAGTAATTCTCTTTAACGTTGAAACACTTTAATAACAGAAAACACATGCAATTAAGTTAGACATTTCAGGTTTAAGGCAAATAAAAGATCAAAGCCACAAATGATTAATTTTAGAACATTTTATAGTATGTTTTAATTGGTTTATATAAATATCTTTAAAATTATATTCTGCTTTTCTGGTACACCCACAGTGAGAAATGTCACATGTTCATTGATCACAATTATAACACACTCATGTCTGAAAGTACAGAGAGTGTTCATCAGCATGTTGCTGCTAGATCCTTGGTTCCTCCGATCCGCGTCCGACATCCTACCCTGCCCACATATTTAGGACTAATCATTACAGTTAGAAATTGTGTGGTAGGCACTTGAATATATTGGCTTGTACCACCTATGGTGGTTTTACTATTGTAGTAGATAACCTATGTATGTGTATCCTTATACGTTTCCACATTTCTTGATAACTCAGCACCGAAACTTGACACAGCGATACAGGAAGATCGAGAAGGTGGGGGGCACCCCTATTTAATCACGGAAAACTACTATTGTTTCATATCCATCAGCATTAGAAACAATTATGTAACCATAGTTGTTATAATTCTTTAAATCAGTGTGTCTTTTAATTCAGTGTTGGTACCTTTATGTATTTTTATGCTTATTATGTTAAGAAAAAAACAGAAGCGCAGTTTCCTGTCCTTTGTTACAAACGATGATTTTTTTCACTCTTCCAACAAATGGGTACTCCAGCTAGTGTATAATAACTTGCACCTGTAGCCCTTACCAACATAAAGTTGAGAGTTTTGATAAATATGTATCATGATCATATTTTGACTTGTTCTTCTGTGTATCAAAACCAAATGACCCCCGCTAGTACAGCGATATGTCTTCGGGTTTACAATGCAAAATCAGGGGTTCGGTTCCCCTCGGTGGGCTCAGCAGATAGCCCGACGTGGCTTTGCTATAAGAAAACACACACACACTCAAAACCAAACCAAGTATGAATTTTAAAATTATCAAACAGTTGGTCCCAGTTTTTTATCTTCGCTAACCGTCCCTAATTTTCAACTGATAGGTTAGAAGAAAATGAACTAGTCAACACTACCCACCGCCAACTCTTGGACTACTATTTTCTCATCGAATAGTCAAAAGTACGGAACGAAATTTTCATTTTTCTTTTCTGCAGTAAAGTGAAGTGAATGTACAATCGGTAGATTTAAAATTCGGTACGCAAGTTATTGGTGACGATTAGCCCCAATAGTTGTTTCTTGAGTTTTTCTTAGCCACTAAATATTTATCTTCGAACGACAGAACACATTTCGTATAATGAGTTCCGTATCTTTCAGCTTGGTTGTGAAAATAAAAATACAATTGATGCGAATTTTCAACCTGAACTCACTTCATGCACATGTGAACTACAAAGCAAGGTCAGAGATTCATAGGAACTGAATGAAGGGATAGAGTGTTATTTTACACAAGGTATCCACAGCTGAAAGTGTGGAGGGTATCACGTCTCGAACTTTGAGAATACTGGATCTGTAGCCCTACACGCAAACTGTTGGACCATATCTACCCCCCTCTTCTAGGAAAATACCAAATATAGCATTAGATAGTTACTATGTTAAAACTCGTTTATGTTTAACAGAAAATTTCACTTTAATTAGTAATTTCACACATTTCTACTACTGAAACATATGTATACTGCCACTAAAAGTGTGTAATATTATTAGATCTATAAATATTTAAGAAACGTCTCATTCCTTAGCATGCTTGAATCTTTAATTTCTGTTTTCGTGAAAACTGAAAATTTGGACAGGCTTATTAAACCAGTTTAAAATGTAAACATAATGGAGATTTAGTAGGATCTATAAAATATATAATTTTTGAGGAAAATACTTTAAAGTCAAGTACGTAGAACAATAATTATATCTGTAACAGATTACTGTTCAGTGAAGAAGGGCCAGGCGTGTACAAGTGCCCAGGTGCATCGAATTTTGGATTCAAGTGCTCATGATTGCGTGTCCTGTTGCCACCAAGAAATAAAAAAAAAAATCGCTTTTAGTACTTTGTGAGTAAGCAAAATAAACGTGTCTCATTCAAAAGCATAACATAATAAGAAAACCTTCCTCGGAACGAGACAGTCAGTATAACTTTGACAGTAGAAGCTATGTTTAAAAGTTAAAATATTCTTTTGGTGGTTGCAGTTATTAACATAGCTATACTGTAAAGGCTTGGCATGGCCTGATGGTTAGGGCACTCGACCCGCAATCTGCGTATCGCTGATTTGAATCCTGTCATTGAACATTCTCGCTCTTTTCCAAGTGGCGGCGTTACGGTCTACCTCATTTTATCGTCGATAAAAGTACTCTATAGGTCCAAGAGGAGGCAGAAGAAAATGTTAACTAGCTGCCTTCCCTCCAGTCAATAGTAAGGATACAAAATACCGTTATATCGAATTCATATTTTGGTGTTGTTATTTGTAATATAGGTCACAACTGACAAAATATGAAAGATAAACAATGCACTGATTAAAAATCGAAAGGTTGATGGAATTAGGTACGCCAAATCAGCAAAATTTGATCGAGTCGCCATATTAATGAAAACATTCAGGGGCCTGTGAAGATAATAATAGACCAAAACTAAAATATCAGAATTAAGGTACGAAATTCTATGAACGTAAACTAGTTTGAACCCTTTATTCTCCTAAAGAATAATAGTCAACTATATGAAAGCGCTCGAGGTTTGAGTTTCGTTTGAAAACATTAGAACTTTTGTAGGTGATCCTGTGTATTAACTTTGTAACTAAAATCTTGATTGGATGCTACCTTTATACTTTTCCGTCTTCAGTTTTGAAATTTATCTTCCTTTAATCTTGAAGATCCTAAATAGAATAGGTTTAACTAGATAATTTGCGTATGAAATATTTCCCGAAAGTGAATTTTTGCGGACTTTGGATATGTTACAGGGGTAAAAATTTCGGTTTCAACGGTACTAAAATAACTTATTAGCAGTTTTGCCGATATCTAAACCATGAATAGCAGTAACGTAGGTGAAAATAATTCGAAGTTTCCATTGTATTTAAATATCAGGCTCGAACCATTCTGACTGTTCGAATCTAAATTCCACCCATTTTAAATAAAAAATATTTGTTTTTATAGAAATAAAAATAAAATGTTTAAAAACATCATTTGTACTTGTGAATATGTTATCAGTCCCCCTCTCCTGTAAGACAACACTAAGTCTACTGGTTTACAACATTAAAATCAGGCATTCGACTTCCCTCGATGGGCACACCGGATAGTTTAATGTGGCCTTACTATAAAACATACACACACACACACGTATTATCAAGATGGCAAAGTTTAGCAAACAAAGTTTTAACAAAAATTAGAAATAATGTGTGTGTGTGTGTGTATTTTCTCATAGAAAAGCCACATCGGGTTATCTGCTGAGTCCACCGAGGGGAATCGAATCCCTGACCGGAGCGTTAGACAATCCGTAGACTAGAAATAATAACTTTGATCTAAATACGTCCAGTGTTTGCATTCGAATCTACATAAGTTGCTGTCAGTAAAAAGCTGATGTTGAAACGCTATAGCTTTTCACAGTATCATGAAAGTTGTTGGGAACACAGTTATCCTGTGTGGTTACATTATCCCATATCAAGTAAAAGAAAAGAAATACAGGCCCTTGCAGTGACTTGGGGCAGCTGGCCGAGGGATAGGCCTACAAGGGACACTTTCAAAATTGGTATTTGAAGTTTGGAATTGAGGGGAAAATATTCTAAAACGCGAAGAAAGTTTTAATAGGGAAGGATAATGAAATATTTTACCGCAGGTCACTTTCATTTCTAATTGCGCTGCTGGGCCTTTATGTACGTCGTTCAACGTGTTTATATTTTCTTTTCCAAGATATTGGTTTGGTTTGGTTTCAATTTCGCGCAAAGCTACTCTGCTGCGCTAGCCGTTCCTAATTTTGCAGTGTAAGACTAGAAGAAAGGCAGCTAGTCATCACCACCTACCGCTAACTGTTGGGCTACTCTTTTACCAACGAACAGTGGGATTGACCGTCATATTATAACACCCCCACGGCTGAAAGGGCTAGCATGTTTGGTGCGACTGGGATTTGAACCCGCTTCCCTCAGATTACGAGTCGAGTACCTTAACCACCTGGCCATGCCTGGCTCCAATATATTGGTATTTGGTAATTCGTTACTTTTTCGAAATTAAATTTTTAAACAGTTAAAAACAAGGACACACACACAGCAGAATGAAATATAGTACATTTAAGTTCAAAACCTTGTTTTATTTAGGTAAAGATATTTTGCTTGACTAACTTAATTTGTTGTAAATTATTCTTTGCAGAAACGATTACTGACTTGTTCACGTGTGCTCAAAAATTTGTACATATATCCGTAGATTCTCTAATATGACCAAATTAAAGTAGACTTGTCGTTGCTACTAGTATAATATAACTAGCTTTACATATTTCAGACGTATGTAATAAGTATGTTTCCTAGTTGAATTAAGTACACGACACACTCCAGCTCCGCATAGACATATTAAAACCTCACGGAAACTATAACTTGTTGACATAGCACTTCGCGACCGATGTTGGTATATTGTTCCACTCGAAGGTAGTTAAAACTGTCGATTGATAAGAAAACGTATTATCGCAATCCTTTATCACAATTACGTTATTTTAAAACTACAGGTAACAGTTTGACACTTGACAAAAATAATTTGGCAAGTTATCAAACAGAACTTGTTGTTGCGTATGCTTATAGTGAAGGGTTAAAAAGGATAATAACTTCTTTGACAATGAAACGTTTTTGAGACGGTAGAGTTCCATATAAACTGAATCAGTAGAATGCAGTCACCCTTTCTTTAGTTTGGCATGTATAATTAAACTTATGAACAAATTCAAGAGGCCATTGACTAAGTAGATGTGAAAATATATTAGCATTAATTGACTTCAGTACTTTGATTTTGACTTGAATCTTTTTCGTAATAAACACAAGTTCGAACAAATTGAACGTTCACACACCTAATCTTGCACATAGGTAAGTCTCTAGGTTTCCTGCATTGACCATACCTATTCTTGTATGATGCTCCTTTAAATGTTATTATATCGCTTAGCAATTCCAAAGTAAATACATCCAGACTTGTCTAATCACTGTTATTAGTAAACATATACCATTGTTGTTTACTCTAAACGATGTGTTTTATATACAACGTCAAATGCAACAGTGTGTTAGAACAATTATTTTCTTCTCTTTTTTTTCATGGAACTCTACTTGAATCAAAAATAATCACTCGCACTTTCTTACTCAGTTAGGCCTATCAGGTGAAGCTGATCCTGTATATATCACTGCCACTTTTATAATTTGTCATATTATACTTAAAAAGAAAACGACAATATATTCTACTTAATGAAAATTGTTTTTACCTTTACGGACATCCTGCAAAATGCTCCCTATGGGTACGAGAATCACCAGTTAAGAAATATGGTATTAAGAAGTACCAAACATACAACATAAAACTCAGCTTCTTCTACTGAAGTTCTGATGACTGTTCACATGAAATGACAACCTTTAGAATTACAGTTTGTCAGTTCTTGCTTATGTATATAAAAATATAATGAACCACTATCGTGGTTTATAATTGGAACCGCACAGGAATTTGGTCAAAACTCTAATAGAACATTCAGGCAAAAATCACCTTAAAAAAGTAGACTTATTATTGAAATAACACTTGAAGCCTTCCATGTAAATAGTTAAGACCACCCAAACATTGATAGTGAGCAAAATAAATGATTTCGCGATCGCAGACAAAAGAAATATTTACTCATTTATTCATGTTATTGTCGGCCTTGCATGGTCAGGTGGGTTAAGGCGTGCGACTCGTAATCTGAGGGTCGCGGGTTCACATCAAACATGCTCGTCTTTTAAGCCGTGGGGGCGTTATAATGTTACGGTCAATCCCACTATTCGTTGGTAAAAGAGTAGCCCAAGAGTTGGCGGTGGGTGGTGATTACTAGCTGCCTTCCCTCTAGTCTTACACTGTTAAATTAAGGACGGCTAGCGCAGATAGCCCTCGAGTAGCTTTGCCCGAGATTCAGAAAACAAACAAACAAAATAATCATGTTATTGTTTCACAAGCCCACAGCAAATTCGGCTGGGTATTTTGCACCAAAACCGAAACAGATATACTATATAAAGCTCTGAATATGTCCATGACCTATTTAAAAGTTTATTATTTTCATTGAAAGTTTATTTGTGTGCTTATAAATATATTATAGATGCAATGTTGTTCTGAGCGGCTGCTTTTGTACTCAACTATGTTTCGTGTGTGTTTACACGAAACCTCAAGCACAAAGCCGCTTGGCTCAGTATACATTAAAAGACATGAAGCTTTGTTTAAAGTGACGTTTTAGAAGTATTTTTTGTTTTATTGATAAAGCTGATTTTTTACTAGTAAAATTTTATACGCGCTTAGTGGGGGTTGCGTCTTAATCTAAATATATGTTTGTTTATCGCTATATGTTAAAAAATAGCCAACATACAAAATAATTAAAAATTAAGAAGGTCGAAACGTTGTTCGCTCCTCTGTTAGTGCTTTTTCTATCCATACCAGCCGTTTTTAAATATATAATTTAAACTACTTTATCAGTTTTTTGCAAAATCCCACTTAGAGTAGATATCGCTTGTGGTTCTATTATAGTGAATTCAAAATAGGGGTTTACAGCTTAAGCAAACGGGTAGTAGTATATTTCAAGCCTTTTTGGAGATCCTTTGTTCTAGCCAATATTTTTATGGCATAAGTTGAAACGCAAGCAATTAACACAGCATTACATCCACCACCATAATGATACAGATATGTAGACGAGACAATTGCGGGATTCACATCTACAGAACACACATTTAATTTCTTCAATCACATTAACTCTATATATCCCAACATTAACTTCACATGTGAACAAGGAGAAAGCAATAAACTATAATTTCTTAACCTCAAAATTACAAGAACCGATACCAATTTAAAACAGGAATCCCCCGAAAAATCACCCACATTGGACTACACATTCCTTTGGACTCAGCACATGAAACAAAACAAAAACTCAACATACTAAGAAACCAAATAAACACAACCATAAAACTTTGCTCACCAGATAAAATTAACGACAAATTAGACAAAATAAAACAATACTTCATCAACATTAACAAGTTTCCTCCACAAACCGTGGAAAACATTATATGCACACACCTAGACAAAAAGCAAAATCAACCAACAAAAGTAAATATACCCCACGATTTAAAAAATCACGAAACCATATACGGCTGCATACCATATATTCCCGACATCAGCAGGAAAATAACCAACATTTGGCAAAAACTAACAACAAAATATGACATCCCAGTTAATATCAAATTTACTAAAAAACCAGGCACAAAACCAAGGTCTATGCTATGTAAAAACTACACTGACAAACACCACACCAACTGCCACGATTTCTATATTGGAGAAACAAGTAGAAAAATGGAAACCAGATTAAAAAAAAACACAAAAAAGTTCATCTTCACACGTTTTCGAACACTGCAAATCAAATAAACACAACATAACCATAGAAAACACCCAAATACTAGATAAAAAAACAAACATAAACAAACGCAAAATTAAAAAAAGCCTTACTTATACAACAACTGAAGCCCAAAATAAACCAATACAAAGGAACACCTTTATACCTATATTAATATATAATCAAACATCTAAGCACGCCCTCTACATACCTATACTTAATTACACAATCGCCTTCAAACAGTTGGTCAGCTTCCGGTCACTAACCCTTTCTTTCTTTGTGAACCTGACGATGACCGAAGAAGGTCGAAACGTTGTTCGCTCCTCTATTAGTGCTTTTTCTACCTATACCAGCCGTTTTTACATATATAATTTTCTCTACAAGTGGGTTTTCTCGTCATCACGGAAAGTAGTTTAAATAAAGAGAAACAAGTTGAATGAAAATGAAAGTATATAAGTTGCATTTTGATTAAACTTGTTTCTCTATTTTTTGACAATCGCCCTTCCTTCCCTTTTAAATTAACAATGTTTACTAATCTTGTATATCATACGTCACGAAATTAAACTTTAATGATTAATGTGTTTAATTTACTTGCAAACATGTAATAAGTGTCTAGTAATTTAAAGTTTCGCTAACATAAATTCAACTGTACGATTAGAAAGTACTATAAAAATTTAAACAATGCAACTTTAACCATTGCACCATTACTTTTTATATTAGGTTGGGTACAAATTTACAAACAAATATAATCTTCTAAAGCATATATATAACATTAGATAAACCTGAAATTCTAGTCCATGTCTTTCTCTGCAATATTCCTTAATTCTGGGATAGACTTCTTCCATTAACGTGTTCCTCTCCATTGACATATCTATGATATGAAATAAAAATATCAAGATTATCACATAGTAATTAGAAACATAAAATCAAAGGAAGCTATATAGATCTGTATGAAAGTTGATGGATTTATCAAAAACTCCAAACCACCAAAAGTATCATACACTATGAATAGTTACTGTCTGTGTTTCAGTAATGCAACGTACACATTTCAATACAGTCTCTTCAGCATTCTGGATAGTTGTCTCAGAAAATTTACTTAACTCAGATAACAAGGGTTAGTAAGCCCTTTCTATCTCGTAAATCTTAGGTCAGCAAATTATTCTAACTGCGTGATAACCAAGTGAGAATCACATATAATGCGTATAATGTATTAAAAACATTGATTAGTACCTTGGAGAGCAAGAATGTCCGTTTCCTCTTGCCATTACCAGATAGATAAATACATTCAGTCTTTTCTCCTCTTTAGGTTAGTTGATATGGCATGAGATGACACCCTTGTCGTCCTTTAACTCTTTAATTTCAATCTCAGACTTCTGGTCAAGCCATTGCATGAGATGTTCATTTGCGATATATGGATGTAACTTATATATAATCTTCATGGATTTTAACATACCTCGGGTCCACTGCAGCTCTTATACCAATGGACCAACTAATCAACTGAAGTATGAGGTATGGATCTGTTCAGTAGGATTAAAGTTGCTTTCATGTTATTGGATGGTACAATAAAAAACTTAGTTACCACACTGATACATCTGTTCTTTGACCATCTTATCATCATACCCTACCTTCTGAAATTTAGTGGTATCCCCTAGCTGGTGATAGGCAAACTGCTTCACATTGACCACTCCTTATATTCCTACAAAAACTATGGAACATCTGATTTAGGAGAAGAATCATATATAACAAAAATTACTATGTTTGGGAAATAGCTTGTATACATGCTCAGTTGCTCTGTAGATCATCATAATGTATGGTAAGTAATCATTCCAGTCAGCTTGGCCAGGATTAACAAATTTGCCAAGCACGTAGTTGGTAATTTGTTTTACTAGTTCAGTTAAACCATTAAAATGGGGTGATAAGGCGAATTTTGCATCTTCAGGGAACAACTGGCTGTTTAAATTAGCTCCATAATCTATGTGAATATCTTCTATAGCTCTCACAACACATCAGCTAAGGGCTGTCATTGTATTTTAACTCACGTTATGAAATAGTCATAGACGAAGGATCTCTCTCAGTCTCTGTAATAAACACCAAACAATTCTTTGACAGAATTTACACTATCTCAGCTGATTCATTCTCTGAGCAGGATGCTATACTATATTCATACTAGTGCTGAACATCTTAATTTAAATTGACCAAAGAATCATCTTTGAATGTTAGCACAATCAAGGGTAACGCTTTGATGTTCTATATATCTTTGAAAATTTTGTGCTTTAGAATTATTGGGACCATTAGGTGCAGCGCAGTCTGAGCACCATGGTACAGTGGTTTATAACAGCACTTTAAACTAATAATTCACGTTCCACATGTCACTTACATCCATGCAACGTCCCTCCATGTGTTCTGGTCAAGTTTTACCTAGCTGCACGGCAAGAAGCATTCATACTAAATTTAAGTCCTTCATTTACTCTTTAGGGAGCTTTTGAAGTGCTAACTGTAGCATTTATTAAATTGTGGAATCTCCCACAGCACAGACTGACATTGTTATTGTGAAGTAGTTTCAACTACATAAATTCCACAAATGGTCTGTGTCTCATTGTGCTTTGAAACAACCTGCCCATGTTTCCACGTTCAAGCCTGGGTGCTACATTACAGCGAAGTAATATTATTATAACATGGTATCCAACATGCTAGCATCCCTTCCAGATTTTTTCAAGTTCTCTAACAATTTCAGTGAAGCATGTTGTATCGGGATGGTGAATCTCCTGCCATACAAGTAGTTTTGGTAGTGTTTTATTAAGACTACAACAATGTCTGCATTCAGAAGTCACTATTGTACAGCTATTATGCATGATTAAACATTTTACTTTATCCTGCAGCTGTAATGACATGGTTCTATTTGCAATGGAATTAATGTAAAATGGGAATTCATTGTATTGTATAGTAATGAAGCTTGAACTAAAGCTAGCTTTGGAAATCGTAATGCTTATTCATATTTCTTTTTCCATCTAAAGTGTTTCTCAGTTTTAGTGAGAGCAGACAATGGAGTTACTGTCTTGGAAGAATTTGCTACAAACTATTAACAGTATAACACAAGGCCAAGAAAACTGTGGATTTGTTGCATGGTCATAGGCGGAGGCTTGTCTATTACTGCTGCTCTTAGCACAATCTGTTGAGATTCTATATTTCCCTTTAAGATGAATGAAAAAACATTCACTTCTGTGTGGATAAGCATGGATTTTCATGAATTTAGTTTCAAGTTTACTTTTATTTATTTACTAGAATACCGTTCTTAAGTTGTCAGATGCAAATCCAAATGTAGTACCAAACATCAAAGCATTATTAACATATACCATGTAACTCTCCCATTGCCACCTCTTAAGTGTAAGTTCTATTGGCATCTCAAAATGACAGGTGCATTACCTAGCCAAATTGCAAAATGTAGAATCAATACAAATCATTTTTCATTCTAAAAGTAATGTTAAGTGTGCCCTCGTCACCCAGCTTGACTATCCAATACCTTGTTCTTAGATCCAAAGTGTTAAACCAATGAGATTCTTCCAACACATCCAGCCATTAATCTGTTTTTCAAAAAGGCACTAGTGTGTTATCACGTTATCATGTTTAATCTCAATACAGAATGTTGACACATCTTTCTGCTAATTACTACTGGAGAAATTGGAGCACTCTTAAAGGTTGTGTGATTCTATTCATCAACATCTGCTGTATCTCTGCACTGGCTACATCTTTGGTACTCCAAGGAAGTCAATGCAGTAATTGCTTGATTGAACATGCATCACAGGTACATATGTTATAGTGAGTCATTGTTGTTCGACACAATCAGCTGTACAAATACATAACCACATTCAACCAACAAGTCACTGAGTTGCTTTTGTTTTACTGTTTTGAATTTAGATTGTATGCACAATCTTTAACCAACAATCTCAAATGTGTTGACAGCCAGGTATTTTCTTTTGGATGCAGTGCAAAGGATACAACACTAGCATTACTGCTAACCTCAATTACTTCTACTTTGCGTACTGCACCAATAACTATTCAACGTAAATCTGGATAGCCAATTATTCATAATTACTAAACAATATCGATATTTTACCTCTTCTTAGGCAGATAATTACCAAAACTAATGTTTCTTACTTTGTGTAAAAAAAAACAACACACACACACAAATACGGTTTCCTTCATATTTGAAGGAAAAAAGGTCTGGAACTTCTGCTAGCAAACTTTAAAATATGGACAATATAGTGTATATCTACTGAAACAATCAACGCAGCACCAACGCACCAGGCTTCTTTCATAGTAAAGGATGAAACACCGCCCATACACATGAAAGTTTCAGTTCGATGAATTGATATATTGTAAGATCTGCTGGTATTCTGGCTGCTATTTTGTCAATTAGAAATTTACACTCTTACTCTCGTTATCTTACAGATACTTATAAAGTTCTATTCGTTCCTTAAAAAGCTGGGCTGACAACTAAAGTTTTCAGCATAAACTATCTGCTACACTCTAATAAGTCAGAGCCTAAAACTGAAATGTTAATGAGGACAACTATTAGCCTACCATTAAATAACTAAATAAATAACAACATACCATGACTAGCTAATTTGTTTTTAGTACATTTCACTTCACCGGGAAGTGAAAACATTCGATTTCTGGAGTTAATTGGAAGACTGTAGAGCCTCAAATTCTCTTTTCAGAATTCAAGAGTACAAGCATTTGTTTGTGTATAATATTTTTAATAGATCTAGTTTAGAAATGTCCTTTATTTATTGCTTAAACACATGGTATCGTGGTACATTATAGTGAAAATTCGTGTTCTTCTTAAAGTGACAAACTAGAGGAAAAGCAGCTGATCAACTCTTGGACTAGTTTAATCAAATTATGGGACTTTTTAAAATAATATCCTCAATCATATATCTTTTGATAGTAGTTGGTTTTACGAATAATTTGTCGTGATAATTGGTTCGAGTAACGTGATTCAGGTATAGTTGTAGATCCTTCTAAAGAATTATCCGTGTAAGAAAGTCATTTTTTTTTTAACTAACCTATTCTCAGATGCTTCTGTATGAAGTGACAAGTAGAATAACAGATGGAACTTTTAGAACTAGTGAGCTACACAGGTGATCATGTTTATAAAGTTTCAGATACTGGCGTCTCTCATTGAATACACATGTCTGCATATAATAAAATATGTATGGATGTTATGTGTAGTTTTATTCAAAGGTTATTTATTGTCCAAGCAGAAGATTCCAACTTTGTGTAATTTATAAACTGCTATTTCTGGAACTCCTGCTAGCAAACTTCAAAATATGGACAATATTGTGTATATCTATTGAAACAATCAAAAAATTTGGTTGAAATATTCCACAGTCTCCCCGCTGACTGAGTAATGAATGTACTGTACTTATATATACGAAATTTCTAACTTGACTATTAGCTAACAATAAAAAAGAAATTATCTAGTGTATGAAATTTCGTGTTTTAGTTTAATTGAAGCTAATTAAAAATGCCATAGGTATATTAAAAACAAATTTGTATCTATGAAATTTCCATACTAAATTTCAGAAAATTAATCGTACACCTTTTATTTAAGGAATTCCTGCTGCTGATACTATATAGCAATCACAAAATAGCAAAAATAAAAAACCAGGAAGTTTAGAGATACTAGATTAACTACATACCTACATTAGATATAATCTAATTAAAATGATAAGTGCGTTACAAAAACGAAATGACAGAATGCAGATCCCATACAACTCATCTCTCATCTGCTCTCAATATAGAATTTTGGCATATCTTTCTGTTAATCACTACTGGAGAAAACCAAGCACTCCTAGGAGGTTGTATGATTCTGTTATTCAACATCTGCTATATTTCAGCACTGGCTACATCTTTGGCACTCCTGGGAAGTCAATGCAGTAATTTCTTGATTGGACGTGTGTGACATGTTTATAGGTTGTGGTGAGTCTGGTATGTTATACTTTTTTTTTATTAGTGTATTTATTTACTTTATGTGTGTGTGGCTCGGTGGTGAGCTTGAAGGCTTATAGCGCTAAACACAACGGTTCGATATCCGCGGTAGCCCTATTGTATTGTACCTTTTGACTTAAATAAAAAACAGATAATATGATCTTCATGTATTTCCAAACTAGCACCATCTGATAAAACAGATTATTCGATCTCTAGAAACCATCATTTGAACTAAATTGATAAATCTTTCACTAAATTGTTTTGTGTTAATATGGAAACAAGATTTCTAATTATGAGAAAGACTGGTCGTATTTAATTACTATAGCTGTGAAGGTTAGCATTAAAAAAAAACCAAACAACTACTACTTGCCCCCAACATTGGTTATCTCAGGCCTCAGCTTATGAATAATTAAGCTCTTTTTTTATTCGAAGGTTCTGTTCATCACTAGCTTTTGTTAATATTTTAAATCAATTAATATGAACAAAATTAGGGTTGAGAAAATAAAAGTACAAGGGTGGTGAATTTAAAATTAATAATTTTAGTTATGGAAATAGATTATAGAATATGAGGTGATCAATAGTTTATTTAGTCTTAAAGTATACAATAGTTTGAGATTCCCTGAGAAAAAATCAGTTGCTGACATCAACGAATAAAGATATGATAAATTATTAATAAATCTATGCTGAAAGAATGAATTTAAATATTTCTAAAAACAAACTACATTTACATATTCTTAATGAATGCAATCGCTTAAAAATGTTTATTCGTCTTTTCAGTTTTAACGTTTCTGTTCTTCAGGTTTTACCACTCTTGACAGTATCATAGAACTCGAATAACTTAATTTTGAAATTAGACAAAAAAATCATATTTTAAAAAATCATTAACAATACAATAAGTTGATGCATTTAAGCTGTTATAAAGCTAAGATCTCTGATAGCTTCCTAATTTCTTCATTATTTAAGTACTAAACGTAATACTATGAAGTTCATTGTGGAACATAAGCAGGAATATAAGCTTTCTTTTCTTTGGACATTTTAATGAGTAATATGGTCAATAAGAATGTGAAATGTGTTATAAGAGAACACTATGCAGGCTTCTGCAAGTTACATTCAAAATATGTTTTTAAAAATTTAGTCAAAATATTATTTTTTAGTGTGTACGAAATATATAACACATACGAGTTCTTGTATAAAGAATTTAATAATATCAAGGAATTATTATGTAAGAATGATTTTTTTTCAATTATTGTAATTGACATAACAGTTCGTAAGTATTTAAATAAACGAAATGTTAATACATAATCTATAATTGAAGTGCCAAAATATCATCTTGTCATAAGTTTACTCTAAAAGGGTAAATATTCTTTAATCATTAAGAATCAGTTAAAAATGTCATTCGAAGGGTCTATCCGCATATATATGATAGTTAAGATGGTCTTTAAGCCTAATTGGCGCTTACGGTTTTCTTTCGAGTAAATAATCAGATGCCTTCCTTACAATAATGATACATTGTTTATAAATTTCCTTGTTCTTACTGTCTGCAAGGCTACATAGGTCCTATTAACAAAGCGTACTTGAACCAGGCTTATAGAAAGTGACATTCCTGTTCATTTTAATTGGTTTAAGAGCCTTCGAATAAAAGAAAGTTTACTTATTCATAAGCTGAGACCTGAGATAAATATTGTTGGAATGAGTAGTTAATTACTTTTATTGTTATAAAAATGTAGAGCTTTTGATAAAAACTATACAATTATACTTTCTTAATAAGAGACAATGATATAGATAAAATGAAGCTAATCTAATACATTTATTTTCTTTTTAAGCTTAAAAATATAAACAAATAAAATGGTGTATATATTTCACTTTGAAATATAGACGTTTTATAGGATTTGATATTCTAACTGTATACTCAACCAAATTACTTCTTTCGAGTATTAGGACCAGGTGTTTAGCATTATAAGGACCCAGACTTACTTCTGAGCCACTTGGGGGAGATAATTGGTTTGTTTGAATTTCATGCAAAGCTGTACGAGGACTATCTGCGCTAGTTATCCCTAATTTAGCAGTGAAACACAAGAGAGAAGGCAGCTAGTCGTCACCACCCACCATCAACTCTTGTACTAACGAATAGTGGGAATAAGCATCACATTTTAACGACCCACCGGCTGAAAGGGCAAACATGTTTGGTGGAACAGGGATTCGAATTCGCTAACCTCAGATCGCATGTCGAGCGTTCTAACCATGTGGCCATGACAGAACAATGAGGAATAATATTCTACATAAGTCCACTAAGATTAATCAAAACTCGATAATATTTGAATGAGTTATAAAGACAAAATAGTATGTCCAAAAACATTCAGCCGTTTTCGAGAAATATTTATAATTAAGCACAAAGCTAGCAGTAAGTTATCTATGCTCTGACAACCCCGGATATCGAAGCCCCATTTCCAACGTTGTAAATTCACACGCATATCGTTGTGCTACTGGGAGTATTTTCAAGAAATCCTGCTGACAAACACACACAACTACCCAAAAACAAAGGGGTGAAAATACAACATGCGTTCGGTGGCAGAGATAATGACATTGTTGACCTTCTCAGCATCTCCGAAGTATTTACTTGTTTTATAAATATTCACTCTCCACTCTTAAATGAAAAAATATCGGAACATTCAAATCTCTAAAGACTAAAATAAAATATTCAAAAAACGAAATTATGACTTTCTGGTGTTACCGTTCAAGAAATCATTTTTTTCGTTTGGCTGACAGCATATACCAGAGAAGTCAACCAAAGTCAATTCCGCGGATTGCCGACTGTATATACCTTGTACAGTTACATTATAAACAAAAATACAAAAATTTGATATGATTTGAAAGGCGACAGCCTTCCACACACAACAATAAAACACGCTAAGGAAGGGTTAATTTCTTTTACTATACTAGTAACTGAAATGAAAGGCAAAGTAAAAACAGAGTACAAACAATATAATTTCACTGGAAGATATATATAATATACATATCTGAAGAAATTGCCACGAACTTAAGATTTAACATAAACAAAAATGTTGAACTGTAAAACAAATTAAAGAAGACTCCAAGTCTTCTAAAGGAAAGAAATTTCGGAATAATTTCAATAATATTGTAAAAGTTAACACTTAATATTTATTACTAGGAAAATTATAATCTTTACATTCACAAAATTTACTATTTTTTTTTTTCAAAATAAGGCCCAGCAAGGCCAGGTGGGTTAAGGCGTTCGACTCGTAATCTCAGCGTCGCGGGTTCGAATCCCGGTTGCACCGAACATGCTCGCCCTTTCAGCCGTTAGGGTGTTATAATGTGACGGTCAATCCCACTATTCGTTGGTAAAAGAGTAGCCCAAAAGTTGGCGGTGGGTGGTGATGACTAGCTGTTTTCCCTCTAGTCTTACACTGCAAAATTAGGGACGGCTAGCGTAGATAGCCCTCGAGTAGCTTTATGCGAAATTAAAAAACAAACAAAAAACTCACCAGAAAGATTTTAGAGATTACTTTATTGTGTTTGTTTTCCTCAATCTGAACGAAAGCATTTATTTTAAAGACTGTTTTGCTTTGTTTTGTTTTTTTTTGTCTTAAACTTTTGACCAGACCATACTGAAATGAAGCATTAATTGGTAAACACATAACGAAATTTAGTCATTTGTGTTCAAGCATTAGCATTGTCAACATCTCCCAATGACATCTCCTGTGTTGCATTGGGTAAAAACATGGTAAAGGCTAAAAAGTTAACAGAGTTTGAACGTGGCAGAATTTTCGAGCTGCAAAAGCAAGGTCTTTCTCAACGTGCCATCGCTGGTGAGATTGGGCGTAGTAAAACGGCTGTTGCAAATTTCTTAAAAGACCCTGAGGGATACGAAACGAGAATTTCAAGTGGTCGGCCCAAGAAAATTTCGCCGGCATTGAGCACCAGCCGATCGTCGAACCAGATTAAGGTCCTTACGGACGCAGAATGCAGCTCAAGAACAATACAATGGCATCTACGAGAGAAAGACTTTTAAAAACCGTAAACGTTATCAAAGGCCACGCCTCCTTCCACACCACAAAACAGGTCGGTTAAAATTTGCTGAAAAGCACCAAACATAAGACGTAGAAGAGTGGACGAAGGTTTTGTTCTCTGATGAGAAAATATTTAACCTGGATGGTCCAGATGGCTTCCAACGTTACTGGCATGATAACAATATCCCACCAGAGACATTTTCTACATGACACAGTGGAGAAGGTTCCATCATGATCTAGGGTGCTCTCTCCTTCCATGGAACAATGGGTTATACAGGGGCGTCAAACAGCAGCTGGCTATATTAGCATGTTGGAGAGAGCATCCTTATTGACTGAAGGCTCTCGCTTGTGTGGAAATGACTGGATCTTTCAGCAGGACTACGCTGCAATCCACAATGCCCGCAAAGCAAAGGACTTTTTCAAGGCAAATAACGTGATTCTTTCGAACCATCCAGCGTGTTCGCTTGAACTAAACCCCATTGAAAATATTTGGGGGTGGATGGCAAGGGAAGTCTATAGAAATAGACGTCAATTCCAAACAGTGCATGATCTTCGTGAATCCATCTTCACCACTTGGAATAACATTCCAGCCAGCCTTCTGAAAACGCTTATATCGACCATGCCAAAGCGAATGTTTGAAGTTATTCGCAATGACGGCCGTGCAACTTACGACTGAGACCTCTTGTTGGGCATTTCCTACCCTGTTTAAGACTTCTTTTTGGCATGGTCTTAATTAAACTTTTGACCAGCTATTATTTAGGCTAATTTCATAGTGTTCACATTTTCCCTATTAAATGCTAAAAAAGGTTTTTATTTTTATTTTCCCTTTGCTTATTGTCATTTTTCGAAGCTTTTGTTTTTGAATTTCGCGCAAAGCTACTCGAGAGCTATCTGCGTTAGCCGTCCCTAATTTAGCAGTGTAAGAGTAGAGGGAAGGCAGCTAGTCATCACCACCCACCGCCAACTCTTGGGCTACTCTTTTACCAACGAATAGTGGGATTGACCGTTACATTATAACGCCCCCACGGCTGAAAAGGCGAGTATGTTTGGTGCGACGGGGATGCGAACCCGCGACCGTCATATTACGAGTCGCATGCCTTAACCCACCTGGCGATGCCGGGCCAATTTCGAAGCTCTACTCAAATAAGCGGTTGAGTCTAACAACGTAAAATGTTTTTTTTTATGTTCATTGGCCTTAAGATTTTGGCCAACAGTGTATAACAACGATTAAGATACAACTCGAAAATAAAAGTAAAATAAAACATTAGTAGTAGACATGATTTGAATTTAAACCATCGTTACGTTATACTTATTCGATACCTATATTAGTTACTGCGAGCAGAGATTCATTTTAGGGGCTAGCTCATTCTTTAGTTAATTTAACTCCGGCTTCTTTAAGAGTCTTGATTTAATAATTATGGAGTTTGTATAATTTTGAATATCAAATTCATTATTACTACTAAAGGAAAATTGCTTAGTCACGTCGACGTCGTGTGCACGTGACGTGAAAAATATAACAAACTGACTTTACATGATAATAAAATTGTAGGAATGAAAAATTAGATTGGTAATTTACTTTTATTAGTTGTGTGGTTATCCATGTATACTCCGCGAACCAGTAACTGAAACATTAAACAAGTTTCAAATTTAGTCATGTTTCATAATGAAAATTATAGTAATACATCGATACCCCTGATTTCTGAACATCCCATTAATGTTTATCCAAGTAAACACATGTATGCAGTAGTAGAAGAATAGACTTTAAGATCACAACAAAAATGTTTGGGGTGTGGGAGTCTTACTGAAACAAATACGTTTATATATTAAATGTTTACAGCAAGTGTTTCAAGACACCAGTATATTCATACCTCCAAACAAACGTAGATACACGGTACATAAATATCAAATTACATATTGTTCATATGTTAGGCCGCTAATCTATAAATTAAGCCATAAATTTTTCTAAAAGAGCCGAGCTAAATTTTAATATATATAAATTACAAGCAGATACTGATAGACTTTCGGAATGTGCTGTTTCTGCATTAGAAGCCAAGAACTGTCCACAAAGCCACCCACGTGCACTACGTATATTATTTAGAATAGCTTACCTGTAAAGGTGGAACTTGTGAAGATACGCACGATTTTAGAACTAACTGGAGGTAGCTCATCTAGACATCCAGCAAAAATCTTGTCTATTGCTCTTTCGTCCATGTTGAATTTTTAGTTTTATTTAATGATAGGTATGTCAGGAGATACTGGTAGATAAAATAAAACTATATTAGTGAGTTATTTCGTTCAACTATACAGTGAAGTCACTGTTGGGTAAAGGTTTCCTCTACTATGAGTGCCACAAATTTAAATTTATTACAGAGGAACGCTTCATAATGAACATACCACATTTAGAAACTTAGTTTTAACTCTGTGTGTAAGTGCTACCTGAACGAGCGTCGTGCACCTACTTTTCTGTTACTATGGCGACACGCATGCGTTACAACGGTCCCTTGTGGCCGGCAATTTCGGTGATTGTTGTATAGTGATTTCAAGTGGAAACACCTCATCTTATAGATAAACTCAAAATTTCTTTAGAAGTTGTATGTTTTCATTTGAATGTTCACACTGAAGAAATGAACAAAGAACTGAATAAAATGTGTTATTTATAGATTTAATTGTTCGCAAGTTTAGAACAGAATAAGATAGTTAAAAACTTGTTAATTTAAACCTTATTTTAATTTTTTATTTAAATTAATATATAACTTAATATTTTAATGTTCACCCCTTTTGCTATTTTCACTATCTAATTATCTATAAAATCTAAAAACATTGATAAAAACGACAAATGTAAAAAATTGTATAAAAATATTTTATTATTTACATATGTACTTCTGCAGAGTACCCGAAAATATTCTGTTTCAAGAGTAAATAAAACTAAAATTAAGAGCAAAATTATTTTTATTTCTTGCTTTTGAAATTTATATGTCATACTGTGTTGGAGACTACAGAGCATAAATTATTCTCGTGCATCATGGCATGCACACGTTTTACTGGCATTACGACAGTGTAAATAGCAACGGTAAGCGTTCCTTATGTAATTTTTATGTCTACTGACCGACTGACAGACAACATACTAATGTATAATAATACAAAATATTAAAAAAGTAACCCTCTTCAAACAGCTTTCGGAGGAAAATAGCTTAATAATAATTGAACTCAATAGTTTGTTTGTTTTGAATTTCGCGCAAAGCTACTCGAGAGCTATCTGCGCTAGCCATCCCTAATTTAGCAGTGTAAGACCAGAGAGAAGGTAGCTAGTCATCACCACCTACCGCCAATTCCTGGGCTACTCTTTTACCAACGAATAGTGAGATTGACCGTCACATTATAAAGCCCCTACGGCTGAAAGGGCGAGCATGTTTGGTGCGATGGGGATTCGAACCCGCGACCCTCAAATTACGAGTCGAACACCTTAACCCACCTGACCATGCCGAGCCGATATCAATAGTTCAAACATAAAGATGCATTTTCCATATAGTTTTATTATAATGATTATAATATTAACTTATGATTAAAACAATATTATCTAGATAAATAAAGTGATGGAATGTGTGCATTGCAAAGACTAACACTGATATTGAAATTCATTAGTGCACAACAACTAGGACATTTTCACCTACCTCCTGCAAAATATACACACACGTACACATTCACATTAATCATTGTTTTACCAGTAATATTGTCTAAATTTATCGTTTATGGTTACAAAAATAGAGTCTTAATTTAAAATGAAACTACGGGACTACGACAGTAAATTCGAGTTTAAAACGTGTTTTCACTTAATTTCTATTTTAAGAACAATAAAAAGGAAAAATAAATAAAATTTTAATGGAAAATAGGGTTCATTAGTTATTTGAAGATTTGCTACAAGAAGTATCCAACATAAAATAAATGATGCAATAAAATTGTGATTTGCCAACCAATAAAAATCTAATCAACTAGTATCACTTTATTTGTTTGTGTACTTTTTATTGGAACGTATATTTTGTTTTGGATACTTCTCATAGCAATTTTACGAATAACCAACGATTCCTACTTCCAGTTTAAATTTTATTTTATTTTTCCCTGTTAAATTGTTCAGCTTTCTAT
Source organism: Tachypleus tridentatus (assembly GCF_004210375.1). Taxonomy (NCBI): domain Eukaryota; kingdom Metazoa; phylum Arthropoda; class Merostomata; order Xiphosura; family Limulidae; genus Tachypleus; species Tachypleus tridentatus. The sequence continues at coordinate 131,862,340 of NC_134834.1, read as the reverse complement.
GTCCACGGAAAGGACGCATCTCTAAACTTTTTGTGTACCCATATCCCTGGTAGCTATATACCTGCTGATCATACGATAAGCAAAAACATGTGTTGGTAGTACTTCGAAAAAAAAATAGTGGATTGCTTTAATATTTCAAATATAAGAAGTGTTCCTTATTTCAATATGTGTTTCTCATTAAAGTGCTAAATGAGCAGCGTAACTACAAAGGACGTTCCTCACAAAGTTAACTGAGCCCCAGCATATATTTCCCTATAATTGTAGTTACCATTCTGGTTGGTTTAAACTCACCTTTGGCTAGGAACTCTCAGTAATTGGGGAAAGTGGAGCATATGTCACTGTAACCAAATAACCAAAACTCGAGAAGGATTGTAATTTATCATATATATATATACTTACAAATAATTTTTTTCCTCTAAAATAACAATAAAATTATAGTGTGCAAGACAGAAATGGTGATAGTAGTTTGACATTATATATTTAAAAACGGCTGGTATGGGTAAAGAAAGCACGGATTACTAGTTCGACATTGTTTTCATTTATTTTCTTTCCTTCCATATATATTATTTGTAAGAATTACGTATTAAGAGTATCGAAATATATGATAACATACACACTTACGAAAGACAGTATATGTTGTTGACAGAATATTCGATTTTCCTTTCATATAATCGTTTTTCTGTGTATACTCAACTTATATGAAATAAAGTAACCCTTTATCTCGAAATTAGCTCATCAAAAATGCCTAGAATTTTGAGTATCGACCTAACTCGTAACAGTTACATGTTAGATATTATTTGATGTTGAATATGTTTTATATAGAAACTTCACTTGTGGCGTGAAGATATGAGATCTCTTTCTCCTATAACATATAGTTTTTTTCGTTTTTAAATTCTTGATAAATATGTCAATGTAATGTGCTTACTAAACTCTTGGTGATACTTTATGGAACAGGAGTTGGTCAGGAATTATATCTATTGGTAAATAAAATGGCATAAAACTACATAATGGACTATCTCTACTTTACTCACCATGGATATCGAAACCTAGCGTTGTAAATCTGCAAACTTACCACTGAGCCAATGGGGGCATTAAATATAATAGTTGTACTGTACGATATATGTGGGAAAGCATTTGAAATTTAATTATTCAGAATGAGTAATATTTCTTGTATAAAATATTGTGTAAATGATATGTGTTGATTAGCAAGTTACAATAAATGTAACGTAGGAAAGTAATACTTATTGAAATGTAACAACTGCAAAATGCTAAATCTAAGTTTAAAAGATACACATACACACACACACACATATATTTATATCATACAGAAACTATTGTTTTTCTTTTCATTTAAAAAAGTAATGTAAATATTCTGTTGTCATATTACATACTAGCCTATAAATGTTTGGTGTTTATTAGACCATAGCATCTAGGCTATCTGCACCACTATCCAGTAACACAAAATAATTGATTAAGAAAATAAACTTTTAAAATATGCTATCCATTCTTCCTTGCACTAATTCAAACAAAAACAATTCTTAGTTTCGAAACAAAATCTCAAATTAAATTTGATATTAATGTTAGATTGAACATTACAAGGAAAATATTACAACATAACTGTGTTATACAAATTTTATTTACTAATGTCCTTATTATTTTAATACATTTAACGATAGGCCAAGATATTTAATTTTACGTATATTTAATTGCTATTAGATATAATAAGAGATATATTTCATCATTTTGAGATCACACAGTTCATGAAGTTTTTTTAAACCTTTGTTACATTTTGTCATTTATTTCATTTATTACTGCCTGTAGCTGACCAATAACAGTACTTCTATGTGTCGCTTAGGTTCTTTTAAAAGAATCACGCAATTTTCTTGAAGTTTCAACAATAATTAAGCACACCAGCGCTTTTGTAAAACAAGTATTGTTGATTCCTACTATCAAGGATATTTTACAAATTTCAAGGACAAGCGGGAATTGCGCAATACACTGTCAACAATATACGTCACATGCAAAAAAGAAAATTATGTACTAAACAAGCATAGGTATTAAAATAAACTTCCCTTTGGTGGTCTCAGAAGATAGTCCGATGTGGCTTTGCTTTTAGAGAGACACACACACATTAAAATAAACGCATAACGGTAAATCCGTTACACTTTACTTTGACATTATTGCTATTTATTTTAGTTTTTGCCTTTGTGTTAGTGTTGTAATCTAAGTTCAAAGCTACACATTGGATTATATGCACTCTGCTCGCCGCAAGGAATCTTACCCCGGATTTTAGCGTTCTAAGTCCCTGAACTTACTATTGACTCACCGGGAAGGGGAGTTTTACGCTAGAAAAATATATTATTTCTTTAATGTTATTAAACTTACTTCTAATGAAAAAATACAACAGGAACTTTTTTGTGAATGTATTGTTCTTAGTACTATTAAACTAGAAATAGAAAGCAATTATTTTCTACAGTGTGTATGTGGAGCTGAATGTTAAAATGCAATAGTTCTGTGATGGTGTTTTAAAGGTGAATTTTCAACAAATTTAATAATTGCCTTAGAAACTGTACTTTGGTTAGGTATGATTCCTGTGTGGTTGCCATATTTTTAAACACTTTAGTTTTTTGAGTAAAAAATGAAACAAAATATGCGAGTCCTCGAACTCAAGTTCCTCTCAGTCGTTCGGCTGTTTCCGTGACGTTTTACAACTATGACATAATAGTTGCCAAATACGCTTCGTTGCGCGCCGACCATTTCGTTCCTTTCAGTGCTGGTGTTTTTTGTAAATCTATCGGTGCTGTTTTCGGATTACATACTTTGTGAGACTATTTTTTGTCTTGATATTGCTACTTTATGTTTGTTTTATGATAACATGGTTTACTGCGTTGCTTATGGTTGTAAAAACGGTTCGGCATCGGGCAAAAGCTTCTTTTCGTTTCCGTGCAAGGAGAAAGAACCGGCAAGGTGGCGACAGTGGGTGCGGATGGTCAATAGGAAGAACTGGACTCCTTCACACCATACAAAGCTTTGTCAAGATCACTTTGAACGCTCATGTTTTGTGTCGGATCCCACTGTTTTGGATTCCGTGGGTTTCAAGCCAGGCAGGTTGAGACTGAAAAAAAACCATCGGCAGTAGACAGGATCGTCTCCACCATCTTTCCTTGTGTAGGGCTGAGGACTGATCTCAGCCTGCAGCGTACAGGTTCCACCCCTCTGAAGCCATCCCTTGCCATCACGAAAAGAACAAAATTAAAGGTATGTGTAGAGTATATTCCAAGTTTTAAAGCTGGTAGATCATTCTGTAGATGTTTTGTATCATTTTTAAATATGGAAAAGTTTGAAGAATTCCATTTTTCAAATTTAACATTTCAAGATAAATTAACTATTCAGACTGCTACATCTAGTTTGATTTTATAGACAGGATTATGACGTATAATTGAAATTCATTTTGTTACGAATCATAAATACCCGGTACTGTTTGTTTTTGAATTTTGCACAAAGCTACTCGAGAGCTATCTGCGCTAGCCGTCCCTAATTTAGCAGTGTAAGACCAGAGAGAAGCTAGCTAATCATCACCACCCACCGCCAACTCTTGGGCTACTCTTTTACCAACGAATAGTGGGATTGACCGTCACATTATAACGCCCCCACGGCTGAAAGGGCGAGCATGTTTGGCGCGACGGGGATGTGAACCCGCGACCCTCAGATTATGAGTCGCACGCCTTAACGCGCTTGACCATGCCGGGCCCAAATACCCGGTACAATGATTGTGGAAGGGCCGAGAATTAGTTACCATAGTCGGCAAAGTATAAACAAATAAAACCCAGTCTGTGATACCAATAATTTATAAACACCAGACAGGTTTCGAGATGCCTAAAATTGCACGTGAAATAATACAGACCATATTTGTTGTCATGACTTAGGCTTACCATTCTTCCACTGGAGGTATGACCGACTCGCAACCGGCCTGGGCGCTATCAGTATCAGTTCCGCTACTCTGGCTCGTGGAACTGTCCTCATCACTAGAACTTGTCAGATCTGTGTCAAAAGTAACTATTCCAGGTTCGTTCAGAGTAGGTTCGAATTGATATGGCGCTACCCGACACTATTCAAAACACAAAGTCAAAACAGACTCCGCATCTGTTTCTCCGTATGCACTGGCCATGTTTATTTACATTCAACGCGCTGGCATTGGCGGTTTGTTTGGCAATATTACATCACACTACTTTTCCTAGCGGCAAACGTAAAAAACTAAAACGTTTGGATTGCCGCTCGGAAAGGGCTCTTTCTGCACCAAGTTCTATGTTTCATTTATTAGCACATACTTTTTATAAAAAATGTGAACCTGCAAAATTAATCAGTATGAGTAGTTCTTTTGACTGCAAAGTTTTCTTTTTTCTGTAAAATTCACCTTTAAAGACATCAAGTTCCTGAATATGAGAAACAATCCGTTTTTGTTTTTTAATTAATTTGTTACCAAAATATCATTTATTGTACAAAAATGAAATAATAAAGAACAGAAGCATGTAAAGCATTAAATTAAATTAATTGCGTACTTTAATTTTTTTTAGCTCTGGTAGTCATTAACTGTTAAATTGCATAACTACTCTTTATATCAAACTAATGTGCCCGGCATAGCCGAGCGCGTTAGGCGTGCGACTCGAAATCCGAGGGTCGCGGGTTCGCATCCCAGTCGCACTAAACATGTTCGCCCTTTCAGCCGTGGGGGCGTTATTATGTGACGGTCAATCCCACTATTCGTTGGTAAAAAAGTAGCCCAAGAGATGGCGGTGGGTGGTGATGACTAGCTGTCTTCCCTCTAGTCTTACACTGTAAAATTAGGGACGGCTCAGGTTTCTCCTGCTGGTTGGGGTTGGGGGTTGTGCAGTAAGCTAACAATTTACTCACTTAAAAAACCAGTCGGTTAATGAATCCGCAAGCGATTGCGGCCCTATGTTCCTTCGTGGAATCGAGAGGCATAATAAAAAAAGAAATATATCAAACTATTAAACAAGTTTCAACTAAAGGGTTAATATTCTGTACAAATGCTTCCAACATACACAAAACCTTTTACATTGTAATATCATATTTAGCTACATTAACTATACTATTTTCTATTTGTATGTTGCGATTCCTCTGTACAAATCAGTCCTTGGCAAAATATTTGTTTTTATTTTATAAATATGTAATAATGAAATATATGTTAAATGTTTACTTTTATGCCGAGAAGAGCATGCCTGATATGTTCACTGCTCGCGTTCCAACTACTTAAAAACATATTCCACATTTTAGAGCAGTGGATAAACTCTAAAAGCAACAGTCAAATCCTACTATTCAGTTAGACTATTAATGCTAGCACAGGAATTTTATATTTGATAGCAGGGCATCAAAATTAGTTTTACGTGTTAATAATATGAAAGTTAACTTTAAAATCATAATATCAGAATTCTTTGCTTGTCGTGGAGCGCAAAGCTGCACAATTGACTATCTGTACTCTGCCCTGGCCCGGCATGGCCAAGTGTGTTAAGGCGTGCGACTCGTAATCTGAGGGTCGCGGGTTCGCATCCTGGTCGCGCCAAACATGTTCGCCCTTTCAGCCGTGGGGGCGTTATTATGTGACGGTCAATCCCACTATTCGTTGGTAAAAGAGTAGCCCAAGAGTTGGCCGTGGGTGGTGATGACTGGCTGCCTTCCCTCTAGTCTTACACTGCTAAATTAGGGACGGCTAGCACAGATAGCCCTCGAGTAGCTTTGTGCGAAATTCTAAAAAACAAACAAACAAACAAGTACTCTGCCCATAACGGGAACAGAAACCTGGTTATCAGCATTGCTACGTGCAAACTTACAGGTGAACCACTGTGGGATAAAATTAAAAATAAGCGGCTTTAAATTAAAATAAACAAATAAATGTAATTTTAAGTTACTTAAATAAAATAAGGTAAGAATTACAATTAATTTGTTTGGTCTTGTTCACACCGTACGTTGTTTATAAATATTCATGAAAATGAAGTGCCTAGACCACTGTTATGTACGTCATACCCTAGCTGGCATGATGGGTCGGCACTGGATGAGATAAATGTTGTTTGTGGTTTGTTTTGAATCTCGCGCAAAGCTACACGAGGGCTAACTGCGCTAGCCGTCCCTAATTTAGCAGTATAAGTCTAGAGGGAAGGCAGCTAGCCATCACTACCCACCACCAACTCATGGGCTAGTCTTTTACCAACGAAAAGTGGGATTGACCGAAACGTTTTAACGCCTCCACGGCTAAAAGGGTGAGCATGTGTGGTGTGGTAGGAATTCGAACCTGTGATCCTCAGATTTGAGTGCCTTAATCACCTGGCCATTCCGGCCAGTTAAATGTAGTACAGTTGACTTATTATAACATATTCTCCTTTGTTTTCACTCACAGGTTCTCAGAATATATTAACTACGATGCTTTTATAATTGTTTTGTTGCTGTTGTCAAAAAACAGTTTCATGTAACTGAGGAAATGAATATGTATATATTGCATTTCAACCTACGAAAAACGATATAATTTGCATGATAACTACAAGGTTAATATATACAACTTACAAGAGCAATATTACTTTACAGAAGACGTTGAATAGTATTTTCCGAAAGTCAAAACTATTACTGTGCTGTAAAGCATTTACATTTATTACATATATTGTAAAATCATTTTATTGAAGGGGAGTCGAAGGCCGCCTGGAAGAATCACTTGCTTTTATCACTCGCATTATTATACAGTAATGTGCAGTCGGTCACTCAGTAAGGCAGTAGACACTAAAATGACGTTATATAAGGTACGTCTAAAATTGCAATTTGTAAAACGTGTGCATGCAATGATGCACGAGAATAATTATATGCTCTGTAGGCTCCAACACAGTACGACATATGAATTTCAAAAGCAAGAAATAAAAGTATTTCGAACTCTTAATTTTATTTTTATTTACATTTGAAAGAGAATACTTACGGGATCTGCGCTTGTACATCTAGTGTTACCTCGTAGATACAGAATATCGTTTCTATGTGACGTAGGGGAAGGCAGGTTATTTTGCTAAGCGCAATGTTACATAATGGAACATCTGCACTGTATAAACCACGGGTATTAAAACACGATTTTTAGCGTTATAAGCCTTTAGACTTTCCACTGAGCAAATGGTGATCGGGAAGTTAGGCTAACTCACCAAAGTCAATGAAGAGTAGGAAATGATAGGTAATTTTTAGGATCATAATCGTTGGAGAAACATAATAGTTTTCACCAATTAATTGCTCTTTATGTATATTAAACAATTTCATTCGTATTTTATTAGTCAGAGCGAAAGTCATCTTCCTTTATTTTATTTACAACATAGTAGTTAGTATAAAAGTAAAATATTTCCTTTGTGTATGGTATCAGTATAGGAACTTGATTTTGAACCTTACTTAATAAAGTCCAAAGTGCTACTACTACAATTTATATATCTTATTGCCACATGCTTAATATTATAAGCTGTGCATGTTTACTCACCCTTTCAGAAAACAGAACCAGAACCAAAAACGTTGTGTACTTAGTAAAACTAGCACTTGTAAGGTATTAAGCTGTTTTTTATTGACTTACTACATTTAGGTAAGTTTTTGTTGTAACGCGCTCACGGTGGTTAAGCAGTGTCTAATGTCAAGACTAAAATTGGAACCTAACTCTTATTTAAAATTATGAATATAGAAGACGAGTTCAATAAACTAGTATATTATAAATAGTATAATTTATACACTTAAACCAAATAGTAAATTACACTTACAGGTTACGACTTAATCTATATCTTAGCACTGAATAGTGAGCTTTAGTCTTTAGATATTTGTGCATTTTTTAAAAATTCTTTATTTTGAGTTCGTATTAGTTTGAACTACTCAACTTTCCATTAAAGTTTAAACCTAATGTATAACCTAGCCACATATGATAACGAATCTTTCATGTTTAACGTAAAGTTAAAAAATTGTTCTTGAAATTTAAGTTTATCTTTCATTTGTCTTTTTCTTTAACCAAAATTTAGTATGAATTAAACAAGAGTTATTAAGTAATCCACATTAAGAATTCAGAACTGTTAAATGTTGAGTAAGTGTTGGGGTGAGTTTTGGATTAACTTAAAAATTATAATATATTATAATATAGTGCAGAAATCACACACAGTGACTTATATTTTGGTTAAACTACAAACAGTTGAGTGTTAAGTGTACTTCTTTTGCATTGATTTTAATAATAATGCAGAAACTTGTAATTGGTGTCTTAAGCATTCATAGACTATGTATGTCAAACACATTTTGGTAAGAATGTAAAAATGTAAGAGTAACTGGATGTCTTTTTTGCATTAAGTGTAAACTGATGCGTGTTGTTCTGAGGTAAGAGTTTTTTCACTTTTGACATTAATTTTATAAAGAACATTGTTGTACATTCAGATAACATTTTATTACAATGCTACACTTGAAACTTCAACTAATATCTATAGGCCACTTTATATGTAGTGTATTTGGTGAGGTTTTCTTAATGATGAAGGAAAAAAGCAATATGTAATGCAAAATTATACAAGAGCTCACATGAATATGATATGTCACCTCTTTACAGAACTTGGAAGGCATTTAATTTTTTTAGGAAGAACCACTTGTCAAGAAAACTTAAAATCTTTATCAAACAAGTAGAAAATAATTATGAAATACTTTCTACTGTATTTGTCCACAATCAGTGATCCACAGATTATTCTAACAATCTACCATTTTGAATATGTAATTCTATATCCTTGAACATTTTCACATTTTTAATAATAACATTTAAAACCATTCTGAAAGTACAAGTTGTGTTAGAGTACCATATTGGCATCTTTTTTCTTACTGTTTAGAAACTTTACTATTATAATAGGATTCATTGCCCATGACATTACAACCTATTTAGTTAAATTGATAACTGTAAATTTTAACTACATACATATAATTTAATGTGTTGACCCCTTAAGGCCATCATATTCACTAAAATAAACATTAAAATAAAAGGGCAACATTCAGAGTCACCCCTTATCATTAAAACATTTATAAAATTTTTTATTAAACTCCCTTAAATCACATGCATCTACTACGTCTGAAAGCAATCCATTTCAAAGGCCAAACACCCCGTTAGAAAAGTAAAGTTGCCTTAACTCCTACCCAGTTTAATGTTATTTGTTCCACCTAGTTTTACCATTCTCCCCATTAAATATGAAAAGAGATGATGCATCAATATTATCAATTTCCTTAACAATTATTAAAATCAGATGCTCTCTTACTCTTCCTTTTTTTGATATAAAACAATTTTAGAGACCTTATTAACTTGCCCTCATATGACAACTTTTCCATCCCATGTATTGTCTCTAAAACTTTTATAACAATTCATTGTCCTTCCTAAAGGAGAGAGATCAAGATGGAACACAGTACTCCAAATTTGGTCTAACCAATGACCTATACAACAAAATTATATGATTAGACTTGTATTCAATATTTCTGTAGATACAGTCTAATACTTTGTTTGCTCTGTCACTAACAATGGCACATTGTTTGGGCAGTTTAAGAAACTTATCAACTAGAATACAAAGATCTTTTTAATCCATAACACTGTTAAGATTATTCTCAGCAAAATTATACCCAAAATTCAAATTATGATAACCCATGTGTATTAACTAGCATTTATTATAATGACAAACCATCTGCTATTTATTGGAGCATCTTACCAAATAATCAAAATCCTTTTGCAAAACAGTATCCTAAAATGAGAGATAATTTATAAATCCTTACTTTTAAATATTAAAGAAAAAGTAAAATTTTTATTAACCAGTCATCTCATAATCACCAGATATGAGCAAGCCATACTCTAATTCTAACATTTTGCTTGCCCTTGATGTATTTAAAGTTCTTAACATTTTCAGCCAGCCTCTCTTTTCAGTTTTATTTCAGTTTCCTAATTCTCTGTAACCATCTTATAATTATCTAAATGAAATCTCCCATGATAGCAGACAACTTAAACTTGTAATGAATTTGTAATGCTTTTATTTAATTTTACCCTCTATACCCTTTGTGAACCAATCTAGTTCTGTACATATAGTCACCCATTTTTTATATAAGAATTATTTCTAGATTTAATTTTTTTTTACGTTTTCCTCATTCAGTCAGTATCTCCAATTAACTAAATTGCCCAATTCACGTCAGATAATTCTTCACTCATCAAAATTTGCTTTTTCGAAAGTGAGAACCAAAGTTTTATCGTTTCTTATCTCTTTATATGCAATAAAATGTCAAACCTCATTAAATAATAATTATTTTCAGGTATATGTTCCCCATTCTCCATCCTGAATTCTTTATCTCATTGTAGAGTTTATTATTAATTTTCCCAGTTTCAGATTGTTTGTAAAAATTCCAATTAATAGCTTTCTTCTCTTTTAACCACTAACAGAACCTCAAATATATTCAGTCTTATTACAGTTAATAAATTTTAAAGATAGTTTGAATGGGTAATGAAGAAGACCTTTTTATGAGTTTAACATAATAATGTACAACATTTTGACAAAGGTTTGTCATCATCGGGTTCCTTCTTGAAATATTAGTCATTTGTTACCATGTTAAACCTGTTATAAAGTTATCTTCAATACCCATTCAAGCCACCTTCAAACTTTATTGTTTCAAAGTTGGTTCCTTATCATCAAATCTCATTGCTGTTAATTTTAATATTCTCAGCTTGAACAAGATAAATCACATTGTACAAATAAAGAGTTTTAAGTACTCTATCCCTATTAAATAATATATAACACTGTATTCCCCATTAATTTCTGTAATCAAAATTTTATACATTTAATAAGGTTTCAGTTACTCCCATTACCTCAAACTGTTCTGTAATGACTAATGCCCTAAATTAATGTTTTATTTCTTATACTTCTAGCATTACAATAATAAAAGTTTGGCATATCATTTAAACTACTACTGTGCTTTACCTTACCCTAAATCTGTTTTCATCATTATTATGATTCTCACTACTATCAAGTTCTTTTTTACAGTTTAATTAATAGGCCTTACAAAGACATTGGAACCTCTACCCCATATAAATATAAACAATCTATTACCAGAAACATCTTCTTCCCATTAAACTGATCTCACAAATCCAACCATCCAACCTGCTTGTCCTTAAATATTTACCTAAGCCTAATATTCAGCCTTAGTGATCTACTATAGTTTTCACCACAGTTTTAACTCTGCAGTATCCATGGTAGAACTAAATCAAGACAGTTCTGGAAACTTGGAATAGATGATAATTAGATGGGGCAAGGTCTGGAGAATAAGGAGGATGTGGAAGTTTTACCCAGTCTAGCTCATCAATCTTTGCAGATGTGATCCTTGCTGTATAGGGCCATGTATTATCGTGGTGTAACACAATACTTTTTTGATTGATCAAAGCAGGCTTCTTTTCTTTCAGTGCAACTTTCAGGTGCTCTAACTGTTGACAGTAAAAGTCTGATATAATCATTACATTGAGCAGCAGCAACTCAAAGTGGATCACACCAACAATATACCACCAAACATTTAACAAGACTTTTCTAGGGTGGAGGTCCATTTTGGGTTGTGCTTCAGCCAGTTTACCTGCACTGAGTCATTGTCTGCAGCACTTAACATTTTTATAACATATCCAATTTTCGTCTCTAGTGACTAACCTGTCCAAAAAAGATGAGTTATGTTCAAGAGATTGCAGAGAAGTGCAAATGTTCACTCTTGCTCTAAGAGTGGCTTCTGTCAAATCATGGGGGGCCTATGACGTTGAATTGTTGAATGGTTGTATTAAGCTTTTGTGCTAGTTCTTCAACTGTTACAGCACAGTCTTCATTAAACTCAACAGGACGATCTGAACATGGCACATCACTTAAGCTGTATCACCTGATCTGAACTTTTGAAACTACCTTCAACATTTTCTTCCATTGAGAGACTCTGCATCATAAACACCTTGAATGTTTCATGTAGTTTCTGCTGCTCTATTGCCTTTTTTAAACTCTTAAAGCATTATATGGCTAATGTGGTCCTCAGACACATCTGTTTTCATAAGGGCTTATTCCATTAATGATCTGAAAAAGCAGAATTGGGTTAGTTTATTTTATTTGTCTGAACATTTTTTACATGTCCTACTACACATTTTAGTCATTAAAGTCTTTTTTAAAAACAGAAATCATGATGCACTTTCTGTGTTAAATTTTCGGACATTACTTATTGGATGATGCTATAGATTTTAGTGAGACATGGTATGTTGAATGCAGCGCTGTTTAAAATTAGAAGTTTCTTATGGCAGAATACTAAATTTATAGCTTTGTACAAATTAGGAACTCAAATTACTGATATTAGCAAGCTATAATATCAAATAAGAACCTTATATCTTTTTATTTTGCTGAGATGTGGCTTATGTACTGAATCAAACACAGTGGCCTCATTACTTCTCTCTATTTTTGGAAATGGTCACTTATGTACACTTACTTTAATATATGGCATATGAATAACCAATGACAGCTTAGGATATCCTAAGCAAGTTTTTCTCAGCCATTTTAATCTTTGAAAAGGCTACCATGTTCTTTTGAACCAAGATTTCAAGAAAATGGGTTGTCTTTAGTCTGCTCAAAGTTTCATATGTTTTAAAACCATAAATATAACCTAGTAATTAACTTTAAAATATATGGAATCCTATGGCATCAGTATAGTTATTTATTATTTTTGGGCTATTGAACTTTATATATATAAAACCTAACAATAAAAAGTTATTTGATATCCTCCATATGCAAAATTTTAAAAAGCTTAGCAACTGAGTTTAATGGTTGTAACTAAAATAATAGTTTTTTTGCTTTAATTCTTTGTTTATTGTTGTACATTGTAAGAAAAATAAGTTCAATAATTTATTTCTAAATAGTAATATTCTATTTACATATATAAAGTATAATAATATTGAAATGAGACTGTACATTACAAAATACTAGTGCAATATAACATAACCAAGACAGAGATGACAGAAGGTCAATTTTATGTTATTGGATATGTAACGTGAACTGTTTCGATGCAGGTTATGTAATGTTAGCTAGGCATGATTGGAAGATCAGTATGATAAAAAATAATAAATGTGTATATAAATATATAGCATTATGAAACTTAAGCTACTTAGACTAAACGTTTTTACTTTCATGTTATAATATATAGTCATTTTAGCCTGAAAAAAGTGTAATTTATATTTATTTCTTGATTTTTTAATGATGGTTACAAGGTTGGTCAAGTGATAGATCCTACATCGGTAGGGTATAGAAAATAACATAAAATATAAAGTTAATGAAAACAAATGTTTGAAATATATTTAGGAGGTATTAGAGATTATTCAAACAATATTTGAGATTTTTGGGACAAAGAATAGTTTTTTAAATCATAATATGAAATTACATTGTATTCAGACTTGTAAATACTTAACATGCAAATGTGTATAATATACTGATCCTGTTGCAAAAGAGTTAATTATAAGTTGAAAATCGCTTTGCTTTCCGAATAGTAACAAATCATACTCTATTTTCACTACAAGTTTTAGTAAACATATTTCATTAGAAAAATAAGAATATTTTGTGTACACAAAAATTTGCAGTTTATCAAATTTTATGAAGCTAAACATACTGCATCAAAAGTTATCATATATATACTTGTGTATATTTTATCAAGCCCATCACAAATGAATTGATTTAGTCCACATTGTTGCTTAAAAATTTTGATTAATAATATCAATGTCTCTTATAACTTTCTTTTTAAAGTTGAATGTCTGCACTTACGTTCAAACTGTTAGGGTTTCTCTCTCTCTTTTGCAATCAGTTATATTTAATTAATAAAAAATTTTATGTTAAAAATACTATACCTGTTAACCTAATTGGAATTTTACTGTTACATGTCATTTTTTTTGCTTATGTCAGCTGCATTTCTTTTAATTGGCTGCAGAAAGGTATTCTTGCAGTTTAAGTTTCCTGTAGCTATATGATTAACCCATGTAACATCAGGTAGATGTAGATAAAAAAAATACACATATACACAAAACTTGAAGTGGGGCTACTATAGGAGCTCTGACAGCATGTTTTTTAATAAAAACTGATGACTTTAAATTACACATAGTGGTGTGATGAAAAATCACTTGAACTCTTGCAAAATTCTTTTGAATCTATGCCAGGCCCTCCAAGAGATAGTACCATTTTTCCTCCAACTGCGTAGGAGACTCTCAGTGCTTCAGCAGAGGCTCACCTTCATGGTTGTAGAACATCTAGATCATTGTCCACTTGACTGCCTGTTTTTAGCAGTGTCATTTTCAAACCATGTGTTGCTGTAGTGTCATGTGTTCTTTAATTTTATTTGGGGGCCTTTGTGGGTAGTTCATCTACTCCATCTAGAGCATCTTTGTCTGTACAGGTTTGGCTATTGAAGTGAATGCCCTTGTTTTGATGGTGATTAATTCCATTGCCTTCACCACCACTAATAGGGTGGTGGCTATTGTTACCCCTGGTGTCATGCTCATTGGTTGACCTTTCCACTGATTATTAGTCCTTTTTAAGAAGTTTAATTTTGGGAAGGTGTTGATGGGTGGTGGCATTATTTCTTTGTGAAACATCTTTTGCTGGAGCATTTGAAAATTTTCTCTTAACTTTCCAGTTGTATTCATGTCTTGGACAGCTGACAAGCTAGGTGGGTGTTGGGGGTTTGCCAGCTTGACCTTTCACTTTTTGACTTGACTGGCAAGATTATGGTTAGTTTGAATGATTCTGAAGATGTTAGGGCTAGAATTTTAACAGCCTCGGTTTAGAGCTTGCGTGTCCAAAGCATCATTGAGCAATGTCACTTCATTCATTAGCTTGATCAATACAAAGAGAAGACTAGCCTCATCAGTGTTTTATATAGCAAGGTATTCTTTAAGGTTAGAGAAATCTCTGAAAAGAAACCTCTTTCTCTGATTTACTATAGTTTATGGTTTTATAATGCAACAGAGGAAATAACTTACTAGTTGATAACAAAGATAACCAGAAAGGTTAAGAATTTTATCTTAAGTAAATAAAGTCAGGATAGACAATGCAGTTGGCCAGAAAAATTAGATTAAAAGTGTGGGCTCAAGCTGTTACATCATGTTTACAGCAATTCATTGCTCTCAAGGTTTTCTTTGGAGCAGAGTGTTAAAATTATTGCCATGATCAAGTGACATTTCTACAGGCTTGCTTGTACTCAGTGTATTTTACCTGTATAAGATGTATCTCAACAACTTGGCCCATCCAGGTAACCTCGGGTCTCATGTTTGACCTATATTCACCTGTCACTTTCAAGGTTGTCATAAGCATGACAATGGCTTACAGTTGTTCATGAACTTGGCCAAGTTTTTTTATTACTCTCTGGTTGAACAAGATGGAGCTTGGATCTAGTAGTAATAAAATGAAGTGTGAAACAACACGGTTGCATACACTCATACTACTAATCACCAAAATAGGCTGGTTGCCACATAAGTACTTACTTTGATTTTTACTTTAGTTCTGCTGTTATTATCTTTTTGCAGCATCATAATTAGGTTTATGACAGCAGACTGTAATATATGGCCAAATACCAAGTATCATTCACATAGACCAGGTATTGTATTACCTCTTCCAAGGTACAGCCATTTCATGCAGTAACATGACTGAAATTTCTCAAAACATAGAAACAACATGGAGGGATGTTCTTCACCTCAATCACAGTTATCTGTGGTTTTGGTGTAAATTTATCTCCTGTTTCTCCTGGTCTGTAATGGTGGATGTAATGCTGTGTTAATTGCTTGTGTTTCAACTTGTGTCATAAAAATATTGGCTAGAACTGGTGATACTGGGTTGCCCATGCTTAGGCCATTTGTTTGTATATAGTTTTGGTTGTTGAACATGAAGTTTGTCTTTATCGTGGTGAATTCTACGAGGGTTGCTAACTGGTTACTGGGAATTTTTATAGTTGGGTTAGGGTCTCGGATATAGAGTTCTAAGGCTATCTTGCAGGCTTCAGTGGTTGGAACTTCTGTAAAGAGGGATATAACATCGAAACTGGCCATTAAGGCTTTATGATTAAGTTGATTTAGATTAGACTTGAAATTAAAAGAGTCTTTGATAAATGAACTGGCTGATGTTACATATTTGGAGAATGCCCATGCTATGTATTTACCAAGGTTGTAATTAAACGATTCATATGTGGACATTATTGGTCGTAATGGACAATCTGGTTTATGAGGTTTGGGGATGCCGTATATTTGCGGTGTGCGTGAGTCGGTTTTACGTAGGTAGGAATAAAGTGTTTGTGAAATTGTGTTGGCTTTTTTCATTTGTAGTAGTAATTTGTTCAGTTCGCGTCTCGTGTGTTTTGTTGGATTTGTGTGTATTGGTTTAAATTTGTTCGTGTCTGATAGGATGTTATTCATTTTTGGATGTATTCATTCGTGTTCATTATGACTATAGCGTTACCTTTATCTGCTTTTAGAATTTTTATGTTTTTGTCTTGTTTTAGGTTTTAATGCAATTAATGTCTCTTTTGTAAGGTTGTTTTCAGTTTTCTGTTTTGTGAAATTATGTTGATGGTTTTGTGAGAAAATTCTTTGAAAAATCGTTTAAGATGTTGTTTTTAGGTGTTTCTGGAAAATATAAATTTGTAATTTTACCTGGGAAGTTTGGCTGTTGGATGTCAATAAAATTATCTAAGTTGTCTTTTTTCTGTTGGTTGTTTTTGGTTGTTTCCTTGTTTTTGTTCTCTGTAGAAAGTATCACAAGTCTCCTGGCTAGGTCTTCTAAACATGTTTTGATTTCTATGGTTGGAATGTACCTAGGTGCTATAGCGAGTTGAGTCCTTTGTTAAGTAGTTGTTTCTCGTCTGTGTTTAATTGACGGTCGGATCTGTTAATTATGAGGTTAGTCAACGGTTTGTCGTTTTGGTGTCTTTTCTGTTGTTTGCATCTTAGTTTTTCTAGTTTTTTGTTGTGGCAGATCTTTTGTCTCTGTCGTTTTTAGTATTGATTTGGTTTATGTTTCGTTGTATAAGTCCGTAAATCTCTTGTTTAATGCAGCATGCCAGTTGATGGTCTAGATTCATTTTTTGTTTTTGTAAGTCATGTAGTTCTTTGTATTTTGTGTTCAACATGGCTTTCAGTAGTTTTTTTCTGTAAATTTTGGATAATGTTTGTGTATGTATTAAAATTTTTTTAAAGTTAATCTAAATCAACTTAATCATAAAGCCTTAATGGCCAGTTTCGATGTTATATCCCTCTTTACAGAAGTTCCAACCACTGAAGCCTGCGAGATAGCCTTAGAACTCTATATCCGAGACCCTAACCCAACTATAGAAATTCCCAGTACCCAGTTAGCAACCCTCATAGAATTCACCACGATAAAGACAAACTTCATGTTCAACAACCAAAACTATATACAAACAAATGGCCTAACCATGGGCAACCCAGTATCACCAGTTCTAGCCAATATTTTTATGACACAAGTTGAAACACAAGCAATTAACACAGCATTACATCCACCACTATACTGGTACAGATATCTAGATGACACGGTTGCGGGATTCAAATCTACAGAACACATACTTAATTTTTTCAATCACATTAACTCTATACATCCCAACATCAACTTCACATGTGAACAGGAAGAAAACAATCAAATATCATTTCTTAGCCTCAAAATTACAAGAACTGATACACAATTTCAAACAGAAATCCACCGAAAAATCACCCATACTGGACTATACATTCCTTAGGACTCAGCACATGAAACAAAACAAAAACTCAACATACTAAGAAACCAAATAAACACAGCCATAAAACTATGCTCACCAGATAAAATTAACGATGAATTAGACAAAATAAAACAATACTTCACCAACATCAATAAGTTTCCTCCACAAACCGTAGAAAACATTATACGCACACATCTAGACAGAAAGCAAAATCAACCAACTAAAGTAAATACAGCTCACGAATCAAAAAACCACGAAACCATATACTGCTGTATACCATATATTCCTGACATCAGCAAACAAATAACCAACATTTGGCAAAAAATTAGTAACAAAATATGACATTCCAATTAATACCAAATTTATTCAAAAACCTGGCACAAAACTGAGGTCTATACTATGTAAAAACTACACTGACAAACACCACACCAACATTATTTATAAAATACAATGTGATAACTGCCACGACTTCTATATTGGAGAAACAAGTAGAAAAATGGAAACCAGATTCAAAGAACATAAAAAGTCATCTTCACACGTTTTCGAACACTGCAAGTCAAATAAACACAACATAACCATAGAAAACACTCAAATACTAAATAAAGAAACAAACATAAACAAACGCAAAATTAAAGAAGCCTTACTTATACAACAACTTAAACCCAAAATAAACCAATATAAAGGAACGCCTTTATACCTATATTAATAAAATAAAATAAATTATATATTCAAACATCTAATACCGCCCTCTACATTTCGACACACAGTTACACAACCCCTTTCAAACATGTGGTCAGCTTCCGGTCAGTTACCTCTTTCTTTGTGAACCTGACGATGACCGAAGAAGGTCGAAACGTTGTTCGCTCTTCTATGTAAAAGTGTTTTCTCAGCCCAAACGAGCCGTTTTTGCATATAAAATACAGCTGAATATATCATAAAGTCTGATTTTCTTTGACTTTGGCTAAGTCTGATACAAAGAAAGAGACTGAACACAAAATTTCTTGAAGCAACTATCTTTTATTATAAAATGCATCAAAAGCAAAACCAAACATAGGCAATTCTTTCTGTAGGTGTGGTAAAAAACTGGAGAGATATTTTTATTAAGTGTCTCAAAAGTTCTAATAGAAAATATGATTATCATTCCTCAGGTTTCTTCCTATAAATTTTCATCAGACTATTCTTCTAAAACTTCTGAATTTTTGTTGACGTTAACAAAAATTACTTCATGACATTGATTTTTAGGTCAGGAAAATACTAAACATAAAATTCTCAAAATGTATGGAAGGTTATCATTGTACATCATCCTTAAAACATTTTCATTTGCTTAAATAAGAGATGCTGCATAACTAACCAGAATCAGTAAAGTTAAGAAAGTTTAGGATTGGATTATTTCATTACAATTCATTGTTGGAGAAAAGTGTTTGTTACAGAGAACTGGGACATCTGACTTTGGTACAATTCTACTAAATAAATAATTGCCTTTAAATTTCATGAAATAAAATCTAGTAAGCATTCTTGTCACAGATTTGATAGATTATATGTAGTTCTGTATGAATTTGCTCCAATCCTAAAAAAACAAAGTCAATAGAACATTTACTGTTTGGTAAGAAAGATAATGAAAATACTTGATTACCTCTTTGCAAAGATTAAAGTGGTTCATAAAGTGCAACTTTATGTTTTACAAGAAAAAATAAAACACAGTAATACAAAAGTGTCTTAAATTATTTCTATTTCTATCATCAGCTGAAAAAAGTGTTATAAATATAAAAACATCATAAGCTTTTATGTGAGAAGTTGTTGATATAGGTTGAAGTTTAGAAAGAACACATTAAGATTATTAATATATTTACATTTTACAGTATAGACTGGAAAAAAACTGTAAAAACATGTTGAGCCTGTGACCTGTGTGAAATATTGGATCAGTGACCATGCATCTAAGATGGGTAGCAATGTCAAGATCTGATTTTGACAGTCTGTATTTGTGTGCTTCACATGTCCAGATATCCTTAATGTGCGTATATAAATATATACTAGTGGCAAGCTTCAAAACTCATCTTCACATAAGTCACACACTTATCAGGCTACAGGAAACAGAATGTTGGCCCAAGGACATTTAGGCAATTGAAAAATGTTGTAAATCATGTTCATTTAGTATTTATTCATCAAAGTAAACCCAATAACAAACCTCCATGCAACAAAAACAGGAAGGAGTTGAATCTAGTAATAGTTATGAATAACAGAAATAAATGCACTTTTTGAATGATGCTAAGATATTGTATGGCAACTAAAGCCATGTTTAAAATACATTTATCTTTGTAAATAAAATTATGAAGCAGTTAATGTTCATCAGGACAGGATCTGAACTGATAGTCACTGGTATTTATTTTTATCTCTTTATGATTTACCTCATTTCAGAATACTTTGCACACACTACATCATAAAAGCACCTGAATGTATTGCATATTTTTATTTTTAAACTTATCAATCTGATCTTCTTAAAAATTGGATAAAAAAAAACATAGGGAATTCTTTAGGTTAAATTGGTAATGGTAGTTGATAAGGTGAGTGGTTGCAGGCTTAACATGTGCATGCTAAAAAATCAATAAAAATCAATCAATATCTTTTCCCTCCTTACTCCTACATTGGCTCATCTGTCATCTTCGCCTCCTGCAGTTAAGATATGGTTTATCTGTTTTTGGGTCAAGATGCAGTTCTTGCAGGGACCCAGTTCTTGCCTAAGTATCTACAGGATCTTTGTATGGTGCCCCTTCTATGATATAAATCTATTTTACATCATTTTAGAGTCTTTAGAGTTGTTGGTGGCCTTGGCCCATCAACATACCACCCTTACTAACTTGGTAGCTTATTTGTTATAAGTTGGGCCAAGCATAGCACAGGTTTTTGTTTCCCAACCTTCTCCTTCCCAATCTCTTTATGTCCTACCTTGTCATGATGCTGTGGTTCATCAGTTTTCACAACATTGCATGATTCAACAACAACAACAGCACTGGTGACTACATGATCAGTTTAGGTACAGCGGGGGCTCATCTCTTAAATTTCGTTCCTCGGTGGGAACCTTTCCTCACTGATGTAGGAGTTCACAGAATACTATTAGAGGGATATGTTATTTTCTTTTTTTCCTTCCCTTCTCCTTGGGTTCACTTGTTATGCTATCATTTGTCAGAGGCTGTTCAGGTCCTCCTTACACAACAGGCTATTGACCAGGTTTGAGGAGGTTTTATTTCCATCTTTTTGTGATTGCCAAAAAGACACTGGACTAGCATCTTGTCATTGATATGTCCTGTCTCAATCAGTATGTTCACACTCTTCATTTCATCATTGAGGTGTACCTTTCTCTTTGATGTGCATTTTCACCTAGCCTTTGAATGACCAAAATGGACATTTCCAATGTCTACCTACACATTCCTATAGCAGAGTGTTTCTGTCCATATTTATGCTTTGTCCATCAAGGAGTTGTGTATCAGTTTTGCACCTTAGCTTTCATCCTGACATTGGCACCACATGTTTTGTTGTCTGGTCTGCTCCTTTGTTTGGCATGTTCATACCTTTGGCTTATGCTTCCATGTTTATATGGATAACTAGCTTCTTCTTGCACATTCCAAACATGAATTGGCCAGTCTCACATAACAGTTCTGAGATAAAGCTGCATGAGTGGGCTGATTGATCAAGTTGGAAAAATCCTTCTATTGTTACACTCAATACCTTATTCATTTGGATGTTTTCTTCAATGCTTCTCAGTTGGATCCAGCTTTTCCTCTCTGGCTCTATTCTGTGGAAAGTGCTGTTAGGAAGCCCATGAGGATGTCAGTACACAAAGAAAGAGGTTTTGGATGTATTTAACTTACAAAGTGCAGTCTGTTGCACCCAAGCCACTCCACACCTGGGGGAACATCATCTGTTATCCACTTTCAGCTGTGGGATTGAGTGATTTTACTTTTTTTATGTCTCTTTGTTACACCATCCTCTCCTGCATAAGTGTGATTTCTTCTTGTTCTGCTATGCCCAGCTCATCAAATCATTTCACTTTTCTTGGCAAAGAGGCATCTAGCTCAGGTGAGGTGCAGTACCTCTCCTCAGATCTAATCTGTCCATCTCAATTAAGGAGTGTCTTTTGGATCCTTACACCAGTCCCTCCTCCAGTTGAATATGGGGTTCAAGCTAATCTTGTAAGGGAAGGAAGAAAAAAGTGATAGTTTGCTGGTGACACATAGTGATTTACATGAGATGTGTTTGGAATTTTTGAACATCATGGAGGGAGGATTGAAGGCTTGTAGCAACTGTTCAAAAAGTTTGCTCATAGAGTGCAGCACAAAATGAGAAAATCTAATCTTGTGAATAAAGGGAAGTGACTATCAGAAATACATTTTTATTAAGAAAAAAATATAATTTCCTATGAGCAAATAATGAATAGTGAATATTAACTTGCTGTAACTGTTCTATTAAATCAATCTTACGTAACCTAAGTTTTGTACAATCAGGATTTAATGAAGAATCTCAGTCTCAATACACAAAACGAAAATAAGAGCATAGTTTATTAGAAAATAACCTAATATTAATATTATAGGTTAAAATACTTAGTTTTAAAGGTTATTAGAAAATACAACATGAAATCAGTTTTGATTTTTGTTTATCTTTTTTAATTTATCTTTAAGTTTATCTCTATTTGTTGAATTAATTTAATTTTATATAAAATGCATGATGTGTATTTCAGGGAAAATGCATAGCCTATTAAATATAATGAACAGAAGCTCTGTGTTCAAAGATATGGTTGAATATACTGTAGTGAATATACAAGATGATATCAAAACGTTTTTATAACAGTTATGTTTGAAGAATTCTGTATTTTCAAGAAGAAAGTAACAGGACTTTTGTTCTTTTTTTAAACAATATTTGACTATTATTATAAAAAATGTATAAAAGTAACTTAAAATATATCATAATTAATTGAGCTCTGAATATGCCTATAACTATATGCAAAACAATAAATAATTATTTGAATAAGTATTATAATTTATATGCATGGGTTGGAGTGTTTGCACTTGAAAGATTGAGACAAGTTGTAAATGTCCTGTGTACATTTTAATATATTTTAAAGTGTAGTTATGAAAAAATTATATCAGCTTAGGGTAATCTTTACAATTAAGTGAAAAAGATTTGAGGAAATCATAAAAACAAAGTACATCATTGCACCTTTTAAGATTTTAAAATTATTTTAACTTCTTTATAGATGAAGTCCATTAGTAAAGCTTTATGTAGTGATATTATATTAAAAATTTTGAAATGTTAGACATTTTAAAGATAAAGCTGCCTATTTTTTAAGTGTTCTAGCATTATTGGACTTTTCCTTCTTAATAGAAAGTGTTTGATTCCAAATTTCATGCTTTGTTTGCGACCAAGAGAAACCAAATGTTGTAGAAAAATACCTGTAAGTGGGATATTTGATACAGAGATAACATGTTAAAACCATAATGTGAGTTTGGTCATAGAATAATATAGTTGTATTATGTACTAAGTGATATATATCTATATATTTTATTTTTCTGTTTTAGCTTTATACGACGTTCAGCAGTTTAGAATTGAGGATGGAAATTCTGCTAATTTTACTAGTCATCATAACATCTACATTTGGCCAAAAACCTAATATCTTGTGTCCAGATTTGAAACATGAATGTCCTTTTGGTATGCATTTTTATGTTCATAAAGTTTTGTAGTAATCTTCTAATGCAATTGTTTGAAAATGCATGACGTTTGTATACCTATGACTTGAATCAAAAACTTATGGTTGGTGTGTTTCTTCTTTATCATAGATGATAGATAAGCATTAGGTTTTGCAACTTCGCTTTCTAACATTTGTTACATGCACATTGTCATTTTCAGTTATAAAAGATAAAACTGAATTCTAGTCTTACTCTGTTACATAATTTTGTATTAAACAACAGTCATAGTATTTAATATAAATATGAAAGGCTAACTTGAAAAAAGAATTAAACAGGAGATCTGATTGAGGCATTCAAGGTTATTAAAGAAATTTTTAGTATTGATGCAATATTGTTTTTCATATGTAATAATGTGATTGGTTGAACAAGGGAACACAAATTTAAATATTGGCAGAGTAGGAGTCATTTTCATTTTAAACAACTGACTTTTCTAATGGGTTGGATTTTTGGAATTGATTGTCTTAAGATGTGGTAGATTCAGTAAATTTAAAAGCATTTAAGGAAGAGATAGATAAATAGTTAAATAAATAACCTTGGCTAAATTTAAGTAATTTCAAAGTAGAGAGGACAGATTTGATGGATCAACAGAATGCTTGTTATAGTTAAATGATGTACTAAAAGTAGTGAATGTTGTGTTTGAGCCA
The DNA here is from genome assembly GCF_004210375.1 of Tachypleus tridentatus. Classification (NCBI taxonomy): domain Eukaryota; kingdom Metazoa; phylum Arthropoda; class Merostomata; order Xiphosura; family Limulidae; genus Tachypleus; species Tachypleus tridentatus. Next base: position 131,838,174 of record NC_134834.1, on the reverse strand, counting down.
CTGTTTGCTTTTTCACATATGTTTGGACTATGAAAAAAATAAACAATTCCTGAATAATGCACACTGTCACATTTAATGTTTTAAGATGACAAAGCACTTTTAATAATTTCCTATATTTTTCTTTGATGTTATCAACATAGATGGAACACACAAGTGGTTCTAAAAACCAATCAGTTGTCCATAGTGACACACAATTTCACTGTAATAAGGTAACTTGTTTCATCTACCTGTCATACATGTAAAGACATTTGAATAAGATAGGCTGATTCATAATAGTACTATTACACATTGGCAAAGACATATCTGTGCATTTCAGATCTTTTGTTTAATTATGTATCTTTAGTTAATTTTACATCCTTTCAATGGAAGAAAATGTTCCTTAATTGCAAATGTATTAGAAAACCTTTTTAAAACTTTTTTTAGTGTGAAAGATGATATTTAATGATGCATTCATTCATATAAAACATGAGTCATATTAGAATTCCTCATCTATTTAATAATAAAGTACATGTGATACTTAAAATTCACATGCATCATGAGAGTATGTTGCTCTCTTATTGGTGATGGGGTTGGCACATGATTATTTGGAGGAGAGATGCATTAAAATCATTCAATTCTAATGGAAGGGAGATAAAAGGCTTGTGGCATGTGTAACAATTTTTGTTTACGTATAGAGGGCAGCACTAGATGAGAATAGCTATTTATGTGAGGGAGGTAAGTACCTATTGGAAATACAATTTAAGTGTAGGAAAAATTATAGCTTTTCTGTGAATCCAACAAAAAGTAAACTAAATATTGTGCTTACACTTAAAATTGTGAAGTAGATTAGTATTACCATTTCTAACTACCTTGTGGCATGATCTCATAAATTTTTCATAAAGTAGTTTACAGTTCTTGATATTGCTTCTTCCATAAAAAGGGGCTTGTGTATATGAAGAATAATATGTTTTTCAAAGCCATTGTTTAATGTGTCTCATATCATATAATTGTATATTTCATTAGCTTTGAAAGTTTAGGAAGTCCAGGTCATTAGTTGTGGAAGCTTCATTCAAATACTTGGAGTTTTTAACACTTATTGTATGCATAATGTTGTTGTAACTTTTAAACTTTGTCACATTGAAAGTTCCAATCCAGGGCATTTGGATTGGACATCTCTTTACTCTTTGGCTTATCTGTTTCTATGCAATGTTGCTGGGGGCACAATTAAGAAGGGTTATGAATATTATCAGTGTATTTTGAAAATTTCTTGGATAATGTTAACTGCATATACATGTGAGATCTTGCTGTATTGATGGTAGAGATTGATTAGTACAAGACTGATTTAGGATCTCTGAAATGGAACAGTTAAACCTGCCTGTTTGCTAGTGAAAATGCAAAAAAAACTACATATTTATGTAAAAAAAATGTTGTTGATTTTCTGGGTTAGGATTAGATAAAGGCTTTATTTCATATTTTAAGGATGTAGTTTGAGTCTCTTCTCCATATCATGTGGTCGTATGGGTTAATATATCTGATCACGAAGTCCTTAAATTGGTTCTATCTGTGCAGAGTGGGGTATCATAATGATAAGTGTTATTGCGTTTCAGGTTTCATATATGTGATCCATATGCTTGTGAAAGTGTGAGAATAAAAATGTTGTAAGGTAATTCTTGATGACAAGAAACCCACTTGAAATAAAAATGTATCTCAGAACAGCTGGTATGGGTATTAACACTTTTATTGATAAGAAGAGAACAATGTTTCAACTTCCTAGGTCATCTTTAGGTTAACAAAGAGAGAGTTTACAACTGACCATTGCCAGGTATATGTCTTAGGGATGAGAGTATAAATGGGTACAGGATTGTAGGGGACGTTGAAGTTAGGTGTTAGGTTATTAATTAGTATAGATATAAAGGTGTTCCTTTATATTGGTTTAATTTTTTGTTTTAGTTGCTGTATAACTAGGGCTTCTTTGATTTTGCATTTGTTTATATTGGTTCCCCTTCTTAGTATCTGGGTGTTTGCTGGATGTGTGTTTATTAATTTGCTTTGAAAACTGATTGCTTGTAGAGAGAACACAATCTACAATTTTTGCATTCTTTGCATAGGCTTGGTCATACTTTATTTTCATGAACTCAGTGTGGACTGATTAAATGCTTTACAGGCTGTATCAAAATCAATCTTCTTCTAGTACTGAGTGTTCGTTTTGTAGAAATTGTTGATTTAATTATGCTCAATGGTGAAGATGTACTTGAGGACACAAGTGTTGTCAAAAAGCTTGATACCCTTGTATAAGTTTTTAATTTTTTTGTCACCTTGTCTTCAAATGCACCACACACATGAAATTACTACAGACACTATGCCATCTATGCCATATGGTTATGATACTTAAGGTACAGTTTACAAAAGCATGTTCTCTGCAGTATTCTCTTTCACCTTGGTTTTCAGCAATTAATATTGGTTTACTTGAGTTCAAGAGTTAAAATATTGGTAGCTATTCTGTTGAAAGAAGAATGTGAACCTCTCCCATAGTATTTTCATCTGAATACTAACTAGGCATTGAAGTAACATACTTCTGTATACCCAGGAGTGTTGTCAGATAGGTCAGACAAGAACTTCCAGTTTTCAGCATGATGTGCCATGTTAACTTTCATTTGCACATTGTGGATTCAGATTTGTGTGGTTAATTTTTAGTAATTTATCTGGATGACTCATAACTTGCATTGGTGATTATTCCACTCAGCAAAGGTTCAGAATGGATTCTGTTGTTATTGTCAAACTACAGTGACCATTCTGGCATCTGGTTCAGCATGTGATATAAAGTTACAAACCAAGGAACATGGACTCCTCATAGCTTGAAAGTTTAGTCTGATGCACTTTTTACACAATCATCATTTACCATCTCTTTGTTTAAGCCTTGATTTCCCTGTTCTTTTTCTTCTAGGCAGTTAAGGTACCTCACTGAGTTCACAGTGCCTTTTGCTCTCACAAGCCCCAACAAGGTGATTTTTAACTAGTGCTGTTATAGTTAGTGAACCCTATAAAAGTGCACTAGCTAAAATCCTAATGTTTTGCTAACTTAAAATCTCTGATTAGTTGTTCCACTTTGAGTGCACTAATAAAACAATTCAACAGAATTGCTGCTTTGTCTTCATTTTACAACTACAACTACCATAAATGTGATTCCACCATCACTCATGAGAATATGTTGTCTTAAAGGAATGAACTAATAATGAAAATACTGTCATTGTCTGGTCTGTTAAAGGTACAGGTGTGCTTATCCTTAATAAACCATACTATGTTAACAAAATGCAGTGTATTCTCAATGACAACACAAAATTCAATAGTCTTATTAATGTTGATTAATTAAAGCTTACCATAGAACAAGAAAAAAAATAAAATGGATCTTAAGAAATTTCAAAGAAAGCAATTATATTTCTGAAAATAATTTTGAAGACATCTACTCATCAGACTGTCACCCAGGTCTCGTATACATGACCTAGATTTCACAAAATTAACATCCCCTTAATACCTATATTCCTAGTTTCTGTTCTGAGCTCACTTTCTTTCAACGTGTTTACATCTCTGTGTGGATTCCTCTACATGGTGAGGGGACCTCCTACAAAAGGTTCTGTTTTTTCAGTTTTCCTCCTCTGGATTCTAAACATCCATCCATGTGTTTGCTGTGTGTGGTGAACTGTAAAAGGGAAGAGAGGATCCTGGTGGTTGAGGGGTACAACCCTAACACACCACTTTGTTCTTGAATTCCTGTAGATGGGCAGCCTTGATGCTCCCCCCTGGGTCAGTTGGCTAGTTCATTTGGGGTAGGGTCAACCAAGTGCCAGTGTTGGATGTTCTCAGTGGGTGTTTTGGACATTTTATCTGATGTTGGTGTTTGGGTGTAGTGCTCACGAAACCCTGGCATTGCTGCAGTATCCTTGTTTGGCACTGTAGTGCGTCCCCTCATAGGGCTCCGTGGTGGGTGGGGTCAGTGGGCACCAAAATATTTTTTCTTTATTATGGATCCCCCACATAAAAAATTAAATAAAATAGTAAAATAAACAGTCCCAAGGTAAACAGCTACATCTTGAAGATTCTCAGCACCAATCTTCAGCTTCTGTGACACCTGTACCTCATTTTCTTATACTACATTCTTTTTCAGACAAATCTTTAAGGCAAAAGTCCCCCTTTTTTATTCAGAAGGGACTAGAGGGACTTGCTGGCTCTCTTAAATTGGTCAAAAACTTAGCTTTGATGATATATTGGTGGAAACATTCACTCCTAAACACAGTGAACTCCTCTTGCATTCAAAGGTGATTGGGGATATACCCATTGAGGTTACTCTCCATGCTAATTTAAATTGTAACGAGGAGTTATTGTTGAGAGGGATTTGAAGAACATCCACAAGTCAGAGATCCTCGTTGATTTCTCTGCCCAAGGAGTTTCTGCAGTGAGGTGTATCTCTACTCACAAGGATGGAATTATGATGCCAACCAATGTCCTCATTTTGACATTTGCATCACCATGTCCACCCACCACCATCAAGGCAGCCTATCTTAATTGCAAGGTATGGCTATATGTTTCAAACCCTCTCAGATGTTACTAATGTCAGTGATTCATCACTTGAAGACATCATGTTGTGGATCCTTGACGTGTGCTCGTTGCAGTGGCAAAGACTATGATGCATATGAGCGTGAAACAGACCCTCATTGCATTAATTATAAAGGTCTCACCCATCCAGTTTCATTCTTGCCCTAAATGGTTGAAAGAAAAACAGGTACAGCATTTGAAAAGATTCAAAACGTTAATTACCCTGATGCTCCAAAGCTACTGTCCATCACTTCACCTCGGACGTATACTACTGCACTTCATTCCACTACTACAGTGGGAGTGCAGATGGATCTCTCCATGCCTCTGAAAGAATTGTTCTCAAACCATATGAAAAGTATTTTGACCTCCACTGTTATGAAAGTTGTGAATCAACATTAACAACTATCTCTGTCCCTACCATTCGTTCCAGCAAACCTCCAGATCCACTTCCTTTGGTTCTGAGTATGGGCGTTTCCTCAGGTGCATCTTTTTCTTTGGCCCCAAGATGCAAAATGATTATTCATTCATGTCCTCAGTCACTAGAATCATCTTTCAACAGCAAAGATCTGCCCAATCGACCCAGCTCAGGATCCATGGAGGTCTATAGACCTTCCTCGAATAAAGACAGTAAAGAAAAAAGACGTGGTTGTAAACAGAAGGGTTCTCCACCCAATTTCCCTTCACATAAATAAGAATGACTGATTTAATACAATGGAACTGTCAAGGTTTATGCTTCCTACCTCCTATATGTCTTTCGTCACAGGAAACATTTCTGAAACCTGCCGATACAGTCACTTTTCAGCAGTTTTCTTTGTACAGAAATAACATTCTGTGTGATGGAAGAGTGTCACTGTTGGTTGATCAGCGTGTGCCCACCCTGTCTTTGTCCTTCGACACACCCTTGGAGAGTGTACCCATTCGTGTTTTCTTGGGTTGCACCATCAATGTTTGTTCTCTCTACCTGTCACCTGGAGAGTCCTATGATCAATCAGGCCTTAGTGCTCTCATTGAACAATTGCCATCTCCATTTTTAATAGTGGGGGACTTTAATAAAAGTGCTAATATTGATGGGAGGGGTCGCTCCATAGAGCGTATGCTCTATGATCAACCTTTCTCTTTTCAATACTGGTTCTTATACTTATTTTCGTGCACTGAGTGAGTCCTTTACTGCTGTTGATCTCTTAGTTTGCATCCCTTCACTATTCTCCCACTTTTGGGTTGACAATAACCCACAAGGCATTGGTAATTTTCCTATAATTTTGAGAGAGACTGGCCATGGTTGATGCCACCCAACCTGCATGCCCCAGTAGAAGCTTGGCCCTCTTTCACTGCTCTCACAGAACTTGATCCTGCCATTGTCTGTAAGCCATCAATAGACGACTGTGTAGCAGCAGTAACTGACTGTACTATACAAGCAGCTGCTCAATGTATTCCTCAAATCTTGACAAGTATTCTACAATGTGGTGGAATCCTGCCTGCCACATGACACAGAAGGCTCAAAACTGGACCTGGGATAAGTTTTGTAGATATCCCACACTCTCACACTGCATTACTTTCCAGCAGGCCCAATCACATGCTTGGTAGGTAAGATGTGAAAGCCAGAAGGACTCTTAGATCAAGTTCACAACCAGCATATCTTCTACCACCAGTTCCAAAGTCATATGGGACAAGATTCAAAAGGTCAATGAGTAATATAATTCTGTCTCCTTCTCGATCTTCCTCTGTGATGGCCAGGAAGTAGATGATACCTGGAGCATTGCTGATACTCTTTGTGAAAGCTATTGCCGGGTATCTAGATCTTCTTCTTCATTCTCCACCTTCTTAGCCATCAAGATGCAGGCAGAGTGATCACCTATTTCCTTTGAAGCTGATTGTCTCTATGACTATAATCATCCTTTTATACTGATGGAACTCATACTGGCCCTTCATTGGTCTGCACCATCTATCTACTGCTTCTCTTGCTATTCTTCTGATTATTTTTGACCAGATCTGGCAGTATAATGTTTTTCCTGATGCCTGGTGCCAAGCTATTGTCCTGCCTTTCTCTTAGCCTGGGAAGGATCCCAAGATTCCTTCAAACTATCATCCAGTTGCTTTGACAAGCTGACTCTATAAGACCTTAGAGAGGATGATTAATGCTCATCTTGTTTGGTTCCTCGAATCAAACAATCTCCTCTCATCCACATAGTGTGGGTTCTGATGACAATGCACCACCATAGACCACCTGATTTGACTTGAAACATCAATCAGAGAAGCCTTTCTCAAACAACAACATCTTGTGTCAATATTCTTTGACCATGAGAAGGCTTATGATACTACATGGAGGTATGGCATTTTGCAAAGCCTCTTATATGAGTTATGTGGCCATTTGCCCATTTCTATTAAAAAGTTTTTAATGGGCAGGTGGTTCAGAGTTTGTATGTGTTCGACACTTTCCCATTTTTTCCTACAGGAACTTGGAGTCCCTCAAGGCTGTGTTTTGAATGTCACACTTTTTAATATGAAGATTAATGCCATCACTGAACAACTCCCTCTCACTGTTGCAAAAAGGCTCTGTGTCAATGACTTCTACATCTCATGTTAATCTTCAAATATGAGGCTTATTGAATGGCAGCTACAGACTGCCCTCAATCATTTACTGAATTGGACCACCGCAAATGGTTTTAACTTCTCTCTCTCTTTAAAACCATTTGCATGCACTTTTGCCACCAACAGGTATTCACCCCAATCCTGAACTCTGTGTCAGTGAAGTTGTGCTTCCTTTGGTCCTTGATACAAAATTCTTGGGGTTTATCTTTGACCATAAGCTGACATTTATACCACACATCAAGCAGCTGTGAGTCAAATGTACAAGAGCACTGAACATCCTATGTGTCCTCTTTTCCACCACTTTGGGAGCAGATCATCATCAGGGACATCGGCTCTGCACCATGACTTTCTGCACTTCCCTAGCCCAAAGTTTGTACACAGAATTTCATGAACCTTCTCTACACCTCTGCCATTTGAACTGTCTTTACTCTATGCTTCAAAACTTTGATCCTTACTGCAGCACCCCACCTGGTGTTGTGTTTTCCTTCCTTAGTATGCCATGCTTTTTCAGAACAGATTATCTGCCATTATTCCTTTTGGCCTTCATATCCAGGCACTGCTGGATGAATTGGGTCTGTCCTTGGATAACATTGTATCTGCTGGTCAGTCCATCTCATCATGGCTTATTAGAATCCCAAAAATGTGACCTTATCTTTAAGTCATCTGAGAAACATAGATGCTCCAGACTGAATGTACCATCTTTTATTTACTGAACATATTTTGAACCATCCCTCCATTCCCATTTATACAGATGGCTCAAAATCATGTGGCTCTGTGGTTCTTGCTATGGTTTGTTGTGGTTTGGTGGTTGCACACAGAATCTTTTCTACAGCTTCTGTGTTCACTGCTGAACTATATGCCATTTGTCTTGCCCTGGATCACATAGAAACTAAGCAGTACTCAACTTGCACTATTTATACTGACCCGCTTATAGTTCTCCACTGGCCCTGGAACCGTTCATGTTAGTTCTCATCCTGTTCTTGCAGATATTCAAAATTTACCATCCTATTTCTCTTCAACATATACTTCTATCCAGTTCTTCTGGATACTAGAGTACGCTGGTATTCATGGGAACAAACTAGCCAACACCATAGCTAAGTCTGTATGCTTTGGTGCTATCACTGCTGTGCCTGTTCCATACATGGACTATGGTCCTGTATTCAAGGCTTGGCTCTGTGCCAGTTTGCAGTGAACTTGGAGTGAGGAACATGAAAACAAGCTTTTCCAGATAAAATTCCATACTGGACTTTCGCCTTCTTCTTTCTTTATGGATTGGAAAGAGGAAGTTGTTCTAACTAGGCTATGCATTTGTAACAGTTTTTTAACTCATTGTTTTTGTTTATCTGGAACTGATACACCAATGTGTTGTCTGTGTGACACTCAGATCACAATAAGCTGCATTTTACTGTCTTGCTGTTGTTATGACTCTCAACAACAGCACCATTTTAGACATGTTTTATTCCAAGGTTTTTCCATAATGTTGTACAGTGTCATTGGCGATAGTGACACTGTCCAACTTACAAATGTTTTTAGTTTTTTAAAGGCCATTGGCTTTTTTAATGCTATTTAAGTTTTTTATTCATAAATTAGATTTTGTTTTTTAAAGTGTTTGCTTTTTACGAATTAAAGTGAAATTAGTTTGATACAAAATTAGATAATGGCTGTGACATCAAATATCTCAAAACCAGGACTAGAAATGCAAACTTGATGTTTGAATTCCCCCTTTAGTCATTCTGGTGAGTTATAATAATTAAAATTATGCTACAGAAGATCTTTTAAAACTTGTATTATTTTACTTTCTTCCTTACTGCTGTAAAGTAGATTTAAAAATTGGATTTAACCCTAATTAAGTTTTTAATTCAAAAATTAAATGTTGTTTTGTTTTACCTTGGTTCCTTTTTATGAATTTTAAAAATTTTAATTTACTTTTATTTTTTTTTACCACTTGTTTGGTGCAGATAGCCAAGTTGCTTTGCACCATAAAATGCCAAACCAACCAACCAGTCATTACAACTGTACCTTTACTTTACTTTTCAAGAATTTAGTTTTGGATGATTTCATAGGCAATTGTAAATGGCTTTTAGCTGTTATTTTCTTCATTATGGGTCTTATTCTTCATTTTTGTGAATTTTTTTTTATTTTAGCTTGTAAAACTGGGTCATACACTGAATGCTCATAAATGTTTCATTTTCTCTACACATAAATGTTACTGGATGCAGTCACTGCCCTATGAGTGAATTGAGATTTTCAGCCAGATGCTGGCAACATCTCTTTATATTTAAGGAGTTAAGAATTCTTTAGTTCCATCTAGACAATAAGTAAGTCCATTCTTGTTCATGAGATTTTATTTTTAAATTTTGTTCACATATTGTACTATGTGAAATGTATTTACATTCTTCGATTTTCTAGCTCACATACAAACAAAACAAAATATCCAAATATGTTTTAATGAAAATTTGCACAGTGTGCAGACAAACTTTCAATAAGACAATGGAAAGATAAGTTATTATACAGTTATATATTTTTGAATATTATTTAATACTAGCTGGAGTACCTGTCTCCTGGATGGAAGTTATGTAAATTCATGGTTAATGAAAGGTTCTCTTGGGACATGAGAAGTTGATTCCCTTATATGTAATTGTAAAAATATGCAAAAATGCCTATTAAAACTGCAAATTTGCATGTATCTCCCCATAGATCCAACACACTTTAATTTCAAACTTTGTGAAGATTCATCAACAGGGAATGAAGTAGTGATCAAAAACTTCCATAAAAACTGCAAATTGTAAAACAAAATTTGTATGTACCTCCCCATGGAACCAAGGAACATCTATACCAAATTTTGTGAAAAACCCATCTACATGAAGTGGTGATAAAAAATGCTCAAGAGAACTGTGAAACTGAAATTTTGTATGTACCACCCAAATAAAAAAAAAAAAGTAGGGTTAAAGTTTCAAACAAGAGCTTAATGGTATAATCTGTATTACAACATTAGATGGGGTTAGAATGTGCAATTGATAAGTATGTGAATGATAAGAGCTGGCTTTAAATTTTTTATTTTTTTTGTAATAGTTTAGTTAAGAGGAAGGGACAATTGAGATGACCAGTAGATTTCTTGTTGTCCCAAAACATGATGTTATGTTATTATGCCTTAACTCAGGTATTTACTGCTTAATGCTTGTAACATGTAATTGAAGAACTCCTTAAATAATGCTTTTGTTGTTTGGTTTTTTTTGTATTCATTTATTTAGGTGCAACATGCTGCTTAATGAGTAATGGTGATGAATATGAATGTTGTCCATTGCCTAATGCAGTCTGTTGTGATGACCACAAACACTGCTGTCCTGAGAGCTATAGATGTGACATACCTTTTGGTCAGTGTGTGAAGAACTATTTCAACAGTTCTAAACCAATAATCCTGAAAGAAAGTTCTGTAATTTGTCCAGGAGGTGAATATCAATGTCCTGATTACTATACCTGCTGTCTTTTATATGATGATATCTATGGATGTTGTTCCATGTCAAATGCTGTGTGCTGTTCAGATCACCAGCATTGTTGTCCCCAAGGGACTGTATGTGATGTTCAGCATGGCCAGTGTATTATAAAAGTTCACTTGGTGGAAATGCAAACAAAAATTAACTTTGTGGGTGTGAAACATGGACATAACTTTACATTTATTAAGATGTGGGACATATCCAATAAAACCAAATTAACAAATAATAAGAAGGCAAAAGGCAGTATCAGTAGAATTCTTTGTCCTGATGGACAGTATGAATGTCCAGATGAATACACTTGTTGCAAATTGCCAAATGAACACTGGGGTTGTTGCCCTTTGCCTGATGGCATCTGTTGTACCAATCACATTAACTGCTGTCCCAAAGGTTCAGTATGCATCTCAGAAACTGGTGGTTGCAACTTTATGAGCAACATAACAATCCCATGGGTGAAAAAAATTCCAGCCTTACGAGTTGATGCTCATGAATTACTTCATAAAGTACCTTGTCCAGGAGGGAAAATGTTCTGTCCCAATCATAACACCTGTTGCCTAGTCGGTTATAAAGAATGGGGTTGTTGCCCATTACCTAATGCCGTGTGTTGTGAAGATAAGGTTCATTGTTGCCCCGAAGACACTGTTTGTAACATTAAGGCAGGAATGTGCATACCTAAACAAGAAAATACAGTATTTGAGCAGACATTAGTATCTTTACAGTACCTTTTTTCTGAATATATGATAGATTGTCCAGATCCAAGATATCATTGCCCTTATGGTAGCACTTGTTGTAAATTAATTAGTGGTGTGTGGGGATGTTGTCCATTTCCAAATGCAGTTTGTTGTGCAGATGCTATTCATTGCTGTCCTGCTGGGATGAAGTGCTCAGACTTTGGCTGTACTGATGACATTTCAACATTTCCATGGTCCATAAAAAACATAGCACAAACACATGACTAATTTTTTTTATCTGAATGACATTGTTTTTTCTACAATATTGTATAATCTTTTGTTACCTTATGTTGAAAGTTAAATTACCTAACATAACAAAATGTTGGCATTTACACTAATGAATTAATGTTGATGTATTTGTCACTTATAGAATTTAAGCTTTTATTTGTTTTTTCATTGTAGTTGATATAATTGTAGTCTCAACAAGATTATAGTGTTTGAGCTTAAGGTTTTTGAATTATTGTCAGCAATAATTTGATATCTGTGTGTTTATATATCTTGTGAATTTCTCTTTCTGAACATTAAGTAAAATAACTAATATTCTGTCTTTTACAAAAATATAGCATAAAAACAACCAGGTCTATGAACTTAAAATGCTTAACTTCTGTGGAGAATGTGATAGAAGCATTTTAAAATTTGAACTCAGTAGCAAAATTAAATATAAAAAAAACTCAACAGAAATGTATAATGTGTTTGTGAAATGATTGTTATTTTGCAAAATTTGTGCATATTTGTCATGCTTTACTAAGTTTTATACTTTTTTAAAAATATTTTTATAAATTTTATATTCATGTTCATATTCTTTGTAATTGATGTACAATTTTGGAATAAATCCTATTTGTAGTACTTATTTGCTGTCTTATAACCAAGAAAAACAACTTCCAAGCTATTGTTCTCCTTCTGTTAGTTTTTAACTGTATGTCTTCTGTGCAAAATACATTTCAACATCATTGAAAAGTTTAATTGTATTTAAAAAGTAAGTATTCTAGAGTTCATGGTGGTCTTCTAACAACTGTGTGCAATTATACAATATTAATTTACAATTGCCATTTACATCTATCAAACAAATGGACATTCAGATAATAAAAATACCATGAATCTTCTTATTTATAATTTACCTCATTAGGTTTACAACAATCAGTGTACAGGAGCACATAAATGAAAAATTGAAACTTATCTTATTGCTTTTAAAATGGGGGGTGGTATTTCTCACTTTTTAGATTACACTACAATGTCTTAAAAATTGTGTCAGCTTTAATATGTTTGACATGAAAACTACACATTTTTAAATGATATACATCTTGTATTATTTATGTAAAAATATGAAAAATAATAATATATTTTAACATTTAATTGCATTTTTTCATTGTGTAAGTTATTTGTTATTTTTACATTTTACACTCACATACTTGAATTACTTAAGCTATTTAACCAGAGTTCCAGGTCTATAAAAAATATTTAAACAGTGTTTATAGACTGCATGGAACTGTATAAGATAACACAGCTACCAGAAAGCTGTCATTCTAAAAGCAACTTTAATCAACATGCCATGAAGATACATGTTAAAGTAGATTATTTTCCGAATATTAGTTTTCTTTTGAACTTTTAAAAAACTATTAGAGCTTATATATTGAACCATAGCTTTTGACAAAATTTACTCATAAAAAAAACTTGCATTCCTTCAAACAGACTGAACCATGCATTCATATTATGTTTTTATGAAACTGTTTAAAATAGAACCTTGGGGTTAGTTATTCAGTATATGGTAAACAAAACTCATAACAATGGCCAGACAAAATAGTACGTTTTTGGTAAGAGATAATAACTTTATTTTAGTTCCAGAAATAATGTGATTTTATGAGTGGTTTAGGTTGCAAATTGGTTGTTAGACAAAGAACTTAGACAGAATAGGCTATAAAACTTATATCTCTATAACCAATGAACATATAAAAACCTTTGCTTTCTTGTTACAGCCTATTTATTCAGCACATTTTTCTTAAAAATTGTATGAGTACTACAGAAGAAGAAGATATAATTGAACTGCAATACAATCTTCAAGGAAATGAGAGATGAACTGTTTTTTTCACTTACGTAAGAATGAAAAAGACAACTCTTAACTACTTAATCATGAAAGATATAAAAGAAATATCCAATATGAAAGGGCACTTTGGTTCATTATACTTTTTTATACTACTTTAATACATCTTAGTATTGGTGTCCTATGGTGGTTCAGCTGTAAGTTTATGAATAAACTTGCAATGTGAAAATTGGAAATCCTTTCATTGGTTTGCTTGTTTGGAATGTAGGGCAAAGCCACACAAGAGGTTATCTGTGCTCTGCCCACCACAGGTATTGACACCCGGTTTCTAGCGTTGTAGGTCTACAGACATACCACTGTGCCACTGAGGGGGGTCACCATTGTGGAAAGAGTGTAGGCAGTCATTGCATAGATTTGTACAGGGTGTTCAGAAAGTCACTGTGCACTTATATATTTATTAACAGACAAAACTGCACAGAGACTTTCCAAACACCTTGTACTATAACAACAAAAGTTAGATTGCCTATTATGTAATACGTTTTTTTTCTAACACACGTAACAAAAAACTATAATTGTGCAGCAGTGAAAAACGTGAATGTATATTAATTAACGTTTATTACTGTTGCTGAACCAAATACTAATTTATTCTGTGAAGAATGTGTGGTTTTCTCAAGTAAAACTGAATCCAACAGGTATCAATTCCACAAAACAGGAAATTTTAATACGTTTTTTTCAGTATGAAAAAGTCAAACTGAACCAAACAAAGTTCAGAATTGTTCAGTATTCTGATTTTCCCTCTTGACCATTAAATTAGCCAAGTTATTCAAAGCTAACTGGATAACTTCGCCAGTATAGATGTCATGAAAAACATCATATGTGGTCCTGAGCTAACTTTTTGTCCTGCAAGAAAGGGTTACCAATAAGATTAGCGCTATTTAAAATTAGGTATATCCTGTTAATGTAGAATGCTTAGTTAACCACAGGGAACCTAATTCATTGTCATAGGCTAGTGTATTTTAGGATTACTTTTTACAAATTACCAATTATGAGCCATTGAATGCAATTAGCGAAATTCCATTCAATATCTAGTTAGGTAAGAGAGGTATAACTGGCTTTCGGCATCAGTTTGTTCAACAAGGAAACCGAAAGAAGCAAGTTAATAGAAAGATTATGCTAAATTATATAAAGTAAGTAACCAGAATAGTAAAATAATAAGACTGAGCACATGCTCGAGCAAAGACAAAATATTTATTGATCTCAATAAAGTGTAATTGTAAATGTCATATATACAGAGTATACGATCATCTATGTACTAACAATCTTTTGTTGTTACAGCTACTTGAACCAAGATAAAGGACAAGTGAACTTTGTCTGGTCAAACACTACTAAGACAACCAGAAAAACACTTAACAATTTTTTGCTGCACACACCACAAGTCAGTCCTTTGGAAATTAATGCACATGTCTTGTGTTCAAAATAACTTCCTCTGATTAATTCAGATAATTATATGTATATTAGCTTGATGCCAGGTGACTGCTCAAGACAAAAGAAGAATAAAAAAAGTAGTGTAGAGAGGCCCTGTTCAGTGCAACTAAACTAGTAATAAGTAGGTGCAAGTTCAACTCTTCAAAAAAGCGATACATTTAATTTTGAAAAATTAAGTTATGGAAAGACTGAAAGCGTAGTGACATCCAATTGCTGTAGAGTTGAATATGCTTACTAAAATTAATTGGAGTGTCCCCATGATCATACATGTTGTATCTGATGGCTGTGCACCTTGACAGTAACTCTGCAGCGTATTTTCATTCAACAATATGCATTCGTAAGTCTATCAAGTCAAAAACACAACACTACCTCCTGTACATTTTTCATAAGCTGTTTAATGTATGAGGATGACAAGTTTCTAGAGCCCATTTCACTGGTTTAATTGCATAGGTGACTTGACTGGTATTTCTTATTATAGAATAGCATGAATACTTATTTTATTTTTTGGCTGCTTGAGGTATACAACTGTTGAACGGATATAATGTGGAAACAATTTGTATACACGTAACTTATGGAGACCTTTCTTTATTATTTTGTATAATAATGATGAAGCTATGTATATTGTTTTGTATCACTGACCTTTGTGTTTTTGAAGTCTCACCTGTTACAAGATGCTACACGTTTTGCATCTCATCTGGGGTACAACTTGTTGCAGATCACTTTCTGGATGGTTTTGGTGCTCCAAGATGATTCATATTCCTTTGTTTTTACTGTTTTTAAGTGCAGAAGAAATCCCCGACTTTGAAATTTTAAATCTCCGATCCAGATACATTTTTATGAAATAACTGTATGAATATTTTGCATTGGAAAGGACTATTATACACTTTTCTAAGAAGTGATAGATTTTCGGTAGTATCACACCACTTTCTAAACGCCAAACAATATCAACATTGGGTGTGATAAATGCCATTTACAGTGACTTTATATTGGATGTGATTATTACATGAATTGTCGATTTTCGAATTGAAAATAGATTTAACAGTAATGTATTCAAAGTTCTGTACGCTCTACCCCAACCTCTTATTTCCAAACCGTCTCAGACCGTAGGTTTTGTAATTCTTGTACTTTCGTCTGTGTAATCATGTTCTCAGACTTGTATATTACTGCTGATAACACAAAACTGCCCGACGTTCAATACGTATTCTTAAAAATTTTAACAACAAATAAAGCCTCAGCAGCCTTGAGTTTAAAAAAAAATAAGAGTGAGAGGATGGAAATCACAAAACTAATTAAAAAGTATTAACTCAAAATGTAGGTGAATTAAGTATAGAATAAAAATTAGCATCAACAAGTTTGTTTGTTCTGAATTTCGCAAAAAGCTACACGATGGCTATCTGTGCTAGCCGTCCCTAATTTTGCAGTGAAAGACAAGAGGGAAAGCAGCTAGTCTTCACCACCCACCTCCAACTCTTGGGCTACTCTTTTACCAATGAATAGTGGGATTGACCGTAACATTATAACGCCCCCACGGCTGAAAGGGCGAACATGTTGGTGTGACGGGGAATCGAGCCCGCGTCTCTCAGATCACATCAACAAGTCATGAATATAATGATATGTACTAAGTTAAATACAAACAAAATTCAAACACTGTAGGATGAATCATAGTTTACAAACTTAAATTCACAGGACTAGGCCAAATATAAGTAAATGAATTTTGTTTGTTTTGGAATTTCGCACAAAGCTACTCGAGAGCTATTTGTGCTAGCCGTCCCTAATTTAGCAGTGTAAGACTAGAGGGAAGGCAGCTAGTCATCACCACCCACCGCCAACTCTTGGGCTACTCTTTTACCAACGAATAGTGGGATTGACCGTCACATTATACACCCCCACGGCTGGGAGGGCGAGCATGTTTAGCGCGACGTGGGCGCGAACCCGCGACCCTCGGATTACGAGTCGCACGCCTTACGCGCTAAGTAAATGAAACCCGATTAAAATGAACGTAATCGCAATTGGATCACAAAAAATTTCAAACATTGTACAGGTAAATTCAGATCTCAGCGATAACATAACTAAAACTTTAACTCAGTCAAAATATGAACATGAAAAATTACAAGTGAAATTAAGAGTTATATCAAATAATTTGTTTGTTTGGAATTAAGCACAAAACTACAGAATGGACTATCTGTACTCTTCCTGTTACGGCTATCAAAACCCGGTTTTCAACGAGATGAGCCCCCACAGACATACCGCTGTACCACTGCGATTATCTAATCTTAATTAATAATATTTATATTAATATTATTCTAAAAATTTTGCATGCGTGCGTACTTCATTTCGGCCGATGTGAACAAAAGGTTGATGTTAATATATTTTAATATAGATTTTATACAACAACATCGTAAAAGTGTCTCACTTTGTCCCTAAATGGGAAAGTGGTAAGTCTATGGATTTACAACGCTAAAATCCAGGGTTTGGTTCCCCGGGTTGGACACAGCAGATACCTCAGTGTGGCTTTGTTTTAAAATAACCGAACTTACCAGTTTTTAATAAGATTTAATATTGGATCGTGTAATAACATCAAACGTTTATTTACTGATAGTGTTAAGGACGGTAAGGCTTAGCCTTAACTAAACTAAATCTCTCGCTGGTACAGCGGTAAGTCTACGGATTTACATCGCTAAAATCAGGGATTCGATTCCCCTCGGTGGACTCAGTAGATAACCTGATGTGGCTCTGCTATAAGAAAACAACAATGCAATTAAACTAAAGCATAAAATGTACAAACGTTAAAGTCTTACTTAGGCCTAATATTAGTTAAGCCTTTTAAGTAAAGTGAACTTAAAAATTTGTCTTCGAATGTAATTGTTTTGTATTATTGTAGAAATCCTGTATTTAAAGAAGCACTGTTGCTATAAAATACTAATATGAACTCAAATGTTTTACTAATGTGTGGTACTTTGAAAAATAAAATAGATATCAAAGTAAAATTAATTAATTAATTAATGCAGAGTATATATCTGCTGTGTGCACCGAGGAATATCGACCTCCTGAGTGTAACGCTGTAAAATCAAATAATTCCCTTATACAGTACAACAGGGGCGTAGATCCTGGGCGGAGGGGGGTATACACCCCCTTCATTTTAGGTGGGGGGGTATGGTGCATACAATTATCCCCCATACAGTTTGGTCTGTTGAATTGTTTTATTGCATCACAGGCCTACAAATTGTGTGTTTGTTCTTATAATTCTCGTGTTCTTACCAATCGAATTACATAATTAGGCCTAGATGTAGGCTTTTTCAGCAGCCGAAATGTACATCTTTAATATAGGCGTACTTCTAAGCTTTTCGATCTAAGCGATAGTTCATAAGTATCAGTCAGTAGACCTACGTATACATGCAAGTATCGTGGCTACAAGATTACTCTGTGATTGCATGTTTACAGCTTTCAGGTTCACGTAATCAGAGATTACCAATTTGCAAATTGAACAGTCCACATAAGTGGTTGCAAAATCACCCCCACCCCCACCCCCCATCGGGTGTAAAAAATCTACGCCCCTGGTGTGCAACACGTATAAAATGAGGAGTAACATAATATAACTCCAAAATAAAACGAAATACAGTTTATGACTTAACCAGGCACGAGGGATAAAAACCAAAAATATACAAATATCAGTTGTAGATAGTAGTAGGCATTAAACAAAATCCATTGACAAAATTAAATCAGTACAGTTCTAAATGAAATATAACATAAAATAGTTTGAATCAAAATAGACAGCAAAATATTATGACCAGTCAAATCGTATTGAGACTAAACGCAAAATTATTTTAAATGAGACAGTAATTTATCTTGTGGATTAGGCTCAAAGCAATCTGCTGATTAAATTCTTTACATGACGCTTGAGTAGTTTTCCTCATTAAAAAATTGTCAGCCATTCGAGTTTTCCCATGGCTCAAGGGTATGTCTAAGATTTTAATGTTAAAAATTGAAATTCGCTACCTACCATGAGCAAAGCACAGATAGTGTTAGTCCAACTTGTAACTTTGAGCTTAACATTTATACCAAGCAGTTATTCGATTACAGTAAATTCAGAAACACTTTTTACTTACGACTCCTTCGATTTAGTCATGATCGCTTCAAGCATATACCTCTTACCTGGCCTGGCATAGCTAAGTGGCTAGGACGCTCGACTTCTAATCTTAGGGTCGCGGGTTTGAATCCCTGTCACACCAGACATTCTCGCCGTTATGGCCGTAGAGGTGTTATTACGTAACGTTCAATCTCACTATTTGTTGTTGAAGAGTAGCCCCGGAGTTGGCAGTGAGTGGTAATGACTAGTTGCCTTCCCTCTGTTCTCACAATGCTAAATTATAGGTGGCTAGCGCAGATAGCCCTCGTGTAGCTTTGCGTGAAATTCAAAACAAACAAACAAACCTTCTGTCTTCTTCACTCTTATGTTATTTGCATTACCCAAGAAATGCATTAAACTAAATGTCTTTTAATTTTATCTACTCTTTTATTTTATGTAAATATTCCATATCTCGATTAAGTAAGAAAACTTTCAATTATTTAAGGAATATTTGAATTAGAGTTTTAGTTGGCTCATTACACTTTAAATAAGCTTGCACGGATTGTGCTTATATATTGGTATTAACTTGGGTAATACAGAATGGTTCACTAATGGAGGTACACTCTTTCAAGCCTCCCAGTGACACAGCAGTATGTCTGCAGATTTATATTGCTGGAAACTGGGTTTCGATACCCGTGGTGGGCAAAGCACGGACAGCCCCTTGTGTAACTGTGGTCTTTATTCCGAACAAGAGAACCAGTGAAAGGATTCCCAATTTTGGCATTGTAAGTTCATAAACTTGTAGCTGACCCACCAGAGGACACCAATACAAAACTTTATTAAAGCAGTATAAAAAAAATACAATGAACCTTAGTGCCTTTTCATGTTGACTGTTTCTTTTACATCTTTCATGTTCAAGTAGTAGAGAGTTATCTTTTTCATTCTTATAAAAGTGAATAAAAAAGTTCATCTCTCATTTCTTTTAAGATCGTATTGCAGTCCAATTATGATATATCTTATTTTTCTGCAGTTCTGATACAATGTTTAAGATATTTGAGCTAAACAAATAGGTTGCAACACGAAAGCAAATGTTTTAATAGGATACTTGGTCGTAGAAGTATAGGTTTTATAGCTTTTTCTGTCTGAGTTCTTTGTTTAACAACCAATTTGCAACCTGAACCACTCATAAAATGATAATATTTTTGGAACTAAAATAAAGTTATTTCCTCTTACAAAAACTTACTATTTTATCTCGCTCTTTTTATAAGTTTTGTTTATCATAAACTGAATAACTAACTCCAAGGTCCTGTTTTAAACATTTTCATAAAAACATAACAATACATATGTGTAGCTTTGTGCTTAATAAGAACCAACTCTCTTTAACGTAGAACAGTGACATCTGTTAATGATACAGTGTTCACCTCGCCATTTGGATAGCGTCAGAAGGGGATTTTAACTATAAGATTCTTTTAATTATACAGTTGAGTATTTTATATTTGAATTAAGTTAAACTGAATGGAAACATAAATGTATATTTTTATTTGTATCAATTATTGAACTAACTGACCGTTTTTGCTTTAGCTAGTTGATTTTAAAATACTTCTTTAAGATATATATTTTTAATGTTGTTAGATGTCAGCTATTACTCTTGCTGTACCAAGTACTAACTTCTTCTGTGAAAAATGTGTGGTTTTCTCAAGTAAAAGTGAAACCAACAGCTATCAATTCCGCAAAATAGGAAATTTTAATACGTTTTTTTCAGTATGATAAAGTCAAACTGAACCAAACAAAAGACTGTTTTCCCTTGAAATAAAATTGCATTTTATTTCCTTGTGAAACCCTGGCTAACATCCCTCTAGAACAATATCGCATTTTTTTAACCATTGCCATGACAGTCACTCGGGCATTTTTTACTTAAAGCTAACTTTGTATAAGGCCCAGCTTATGACTATTCGTTGGTAAAAGAGTACCCCAAGAGTAGGCGGTGGATGGTGATGACTAGCTGTTTTCCCTCTAGTCTTACACTGCTAAATTAGGGTCGGCTAGCGCAGATAGCCCTTGAGTAGCTTTGCGCGAAATTCTAAACAAACTCTTCCAAACGATAAGCGTATCCATTTTAATGAGATTAGCAAATATACTTCATCTGAGGAGAATACTAACTAGCTCTATTTTTGTTTGGCCTAACGCGATTTACAAATTTACTTTTCATAGAGGAAGATAGATATATAATGTTTTCGTAGAAATACTATCGTCCGAAATTAAATCCCTGAAACTGCATGATTCGTAACGTTCGAAATCTATAAAAGTTCCTGGTCAAATATTTGGTTTTTTAATTAATAAGCGTTTATCACAATAAAATCTTCCGAGGTGTATAGTATACTAATTGTAGCAAACTAAAAATATTCTAAAACAGTCTTTCGTCGTCTGGCAATTGCTAACTTTTGTATTTATTAGAAGAGATTCTCAAAAGCTCAACAATATTCGAAGATACGCTAATATTTTTGTGAGACATATATTGTTGATTCTTACTCTCTAGAATCTTCTACGAATTTTGAGAACAGGCGAAACAGTATACATTACGTGCATTAAACTGAAGCAAACATTGTTATTAAAATAAACGTATAACAGTAAATCCATTAAATAAAAGATAATTTGTTATACGATTATTTGGATGAGTGATTTTAATCATTTTAAGTCAACCTTTGAATAGTTTAAAACTAACAAATCTTGTCAAGTACATTTTAATAATATTTGTTACTGAAAAATATGGAGCTTTGAGTAATATTTATAAAAATATAAAGTCATTTCTAATTTAAAATTATTTTTGTACACTTTTGTAAAATCACAAATATATAACGTTGATGTTTTTAACTTTAATATTTTTATTTACATTTATAATTAGTACTGTTTACAAAACATGATTTAAAAATTCCCACAATACAAATATACGAAACAAAGCTTTATTGTCAAATTTCTGTAGTGTATATTGGCGCATAAAATAAATGTTATGCTAGTAATAAACAACCTTATAAATCCATAAATATTTTTAATTGGACACTCAGTGATTTGCTTTACAGCCTCTCCAGGAATGTTCCACTAATGCATAAGCCGTAACTGATTGTGAAAAGCTTCAATTAGTTTTTAAATAATTGAAACAATGTAATCTTAGTTACAGTTTGTGTTGTAGTGAAACACTCCTCAAAGGTGTCAAACTAAACACTGAGTGTCAAATAAAAAAAAAAAGGCCTTATAAGGTCACTTATTACTACTATTGGAAAGATTTATTGTTGCAATGCACATTCTCACAAAAGAAAATGGCCTGCCCTCAAGCTTGCTAATTTGTTAAAGGTTTCGTAGAGACTGCCGTAGCTTTGACGTGACTAAGGATTATCGATCTCAGTAGATGTTTGTTATTATTATTATTTGCATTTGACAGTATGAAAGTTGCAATGTAAAATAGTTATTTACAGTCTGTAAAATATCACATATAACTCCTAAGTGACAAAGACAGCAACAAATAAATCCCATGATAAATTTATCTTAACTCTGCTCGTTGTCGTCCTGAGTTCAAACTTGTCAAAGTTATTGCAAACTTATAAGAATGCCAGTAACTTGTTTGACGACATTCGTTGTTTGAATCCCATTGATCTTCAATGCTTTTCCAAATCTCATGTATGACATAACATACATGTTTAGAAGCATGGTTGTTCAAATACTGAACAACTTTTGTTCGCAAGAGAATTGCTGATACAGAAAAGGAGACACCCCTAAGTAAATATGTACCTTTTTCATTATCATATGTGTGAGAGAAAATTAATTGATGTCAACAATCGGGTTTATGTGGCTTGAGAAGATGTGAAAAAGCAGTTTTATATTGTGTACAAACGTAAATTTTCACTCTTTTATCGCTAAAGGACAGTTTTTCACTTTACGAGTCACTAATGAAAAATAAAAAGTATTCTCTAAGGAAATCAAAAGACTGCCTACATCCTACAAAATCTAAACAGGAGGTCTATCAAGAAAGGAAATATCAACATTAAGAAATATAAAATGCTTTTGTCTGAAAATATTATTAAGTGAAATTTATAATAATATGATGAATTTGTTCAATGGAGAAAGGAAACAGTGATGGTCAATCCCACTATTCGTTGGTAAAAAGTAGTCCAAGAGTTGGCGGTGGGTGGAGATAACTAGCTGCCTTCCCTCTAGTCTTACACTACTAAATTAGGGACGGCTAGCCACAGATAGTTCTCCTGTAGCTTTGCACGAAATTCAAAACGAACAATCTTGTCTTTCAGGTCGAGTAGTGCTCCTGGTGACAACGATTTTCAAAGTGCAGAAGTGAGAGAAACAAAATATAAGAATATACCCTTCTACACATATTGAACTGTTGGGAAGAACTGTAGGTTGATAGATAGATTATATCAATAAATTTCACTCTTCGCGCTCTTGTGAATAAGAATTTCTACGTTCAATGAAATTTGTTTGGGATCTGGAGTTTTTAACGAAAATAATTGTTACGTGTCTCTGTATGAAATTACTGTACTGGAGAACGTAACTGCAATATGTTAATGTTAATATATCTGTTTTACAGCAGAATACTCTTTGGTGAAATGCACTGAAAGTCATTAAACTTTTATAATTAAAATTTGGTGTAATGTATCAATGCACCATCAGTGATTTATTCAGTTTCAAAGACAGGTAATACTTTAAGTTCACAGATTTTTGATTAGTGTGAAATAATTAGATTGCTAAATGAGAAAACCTTATTTTCAGAACGTCTTCTTAGAGTAATGGTCATTTCACCATAACTTAAAGTTAATTAATTAATTATTTTTGTTTTTGTATTTTATATAACCGCTAATTTGGATTTTATTATCCAATAACCTGTACTTCCAGACCTGTGCGTTTACTATAACACAAGTATTTACACTCTACAAAACCAACTTTCTTTTGGTGGCTTGCTGATGCAATAGTAAAACACAGGTCTTTTGTTGCCTAATCAAATTTTTATAATTTCTGTATTAAAATTTTCAGAAATTATGTCACGAAAAAAAAAAGGTCATGTGAGTTTTAGAGTTAATACTAGCCAAAATGGACAGAATTATATCAAACACATTTGTATTTCCGTTTTATTTAATTGCAACTGGTTCAAACTTACTCTTTACAATGTATTTTAATGATTAATTATATAACTATTACAAAATGCAAGAACTGAGTGAGTCATGACCAAATCCACCTTCTTTTTTTACTTTATTTCTTTACCACAGAAACCCGTTTTACTACTTTGAACCTACTAATAACCAGGTTCTTCGAACTGATCAGTTTCGTTGGGCTGTGATCAGTAAAGATATGATAAACAAAGCTATTTAGAAAAAAATCAAGGTATAAGATTTCTGAGAACAGTTATATCTATCTATTTTTTATTCCCAGAAGTTTACATTTATACATTTTAATTTTACTGTAGCTTGTCATTGGTCAAAACCAAGTTTTCAGATGACCATTCGTTGAAAGCTTTTTCTAACAGTCCAGATGTGTTAGATAAGTATCGTGATATTAAATAACTACTTTACTTCTGTGTTTGACAGTTTTCAGAGCCTATAGTGGGCCTGGCATGGCCTAGCGCGTAAGGCGTGCGACTCGTAATCCCAGCCGTGGGGGCGTTATAATGTGACGGTCAATCCCACTATTCGTTGGTAAAAGAGTAGCCCAAGAGTTGGCGGCGGGTGGTGATGACTAGCTGCCTTCCCTCTAGTCTTACACTGCTAAATTAGGGACGGCTAGCACAGATAGCCCTCGAGTAGCTTTGTGCGAAATTCCAAAACAAACAAACAAAGAGCCTATAGTGACTTTCTAATCCATTTCGTGCAATAATTCTGCAGGGATAGCATTAATATAAGGGTTAACGTTTGTCATGACGTTTTAATCTGGATTGATGAGATGTAACAGGTAAGCATGCCAGTCAGCAAAGTTTTTGAAAAATGAATCACGCCAATCACGTGAAAACACACAAATGGTTCTACGCTTTGCTTATTAAAAAACACTTTTGATGCTGTATAGCGATGTTTCATCCATTTATTTCTTACACCACGGTGTATGTTAGTGTTGAGTCAGGTGTACTTGAATACAGTTCAGAATATATATTGTTTGTAACTCATTTCACAATGTCGTTTCGTATTTAAAATATCAGAATTCATTTTTATATAACAGGAAAAACTGGTAAGTTAAAGGTGTCCAACTTCGTATAAAAGTGGTTTTTAAAGCAAAAGTTATGATGATAAATATACTCTTCAAAAAAAGAAACGCAAAAGGGATAGTTTTGTTATTTTAAAGAGAAATATATGTATTAACGTTATAAGCTCAGAGTATGTGATGTTACACGTGTTAAGGCACTGATTGTCAGATCAAAATGACAATAAAAGTTGTGCACTTTGAAAACGAAGGAAAACATCGGATTTTTCGCCAAAATGCATTCGTGTCCAATAAATTTGTTTGAGAGATCTGCATGTTCTGCAAGTGCAACTTGTGCAAAATCCATATAAAAGTGATGGGTTCTCGGTTTCCATAGTTCAGTGTTAAGCCACCGACACGCAATACAGTTACGCCAAGACTGACTGAAGCACAACGCAACAACGCCATTGGTCGCTTGGAAGCAGGTGAATCTCGATCAGATGTTGCCAGAGCTGTGAATGTCCACCCAAGCACCATCACAAGGCTATGGAATCGTCACCAACAACATGGATCAACATGTGACCGTCCATGATCTGGCAGACCTCGTGTGACCACGCCCGCACAAGATCGCTACATCCGGTTACCTCACCTTCGGAATAGGACCACCACTGCGACGTCTACTGCCTCAACCATACCAGGGCTGCGTAGGATTTCCGATCAGACCGTACGCAACCGTTGACGAGATTCTTAGGCCCCATGTGCAACCCATCATGGTGAATGTCAACGACGTTTTTCAACATGACAACGCCCGTCATCACACAGCCCGACTCACCACTGTCTTCTTGAGACACCACAACATCAACGTTCTTCCATGGCCCTCCAGATCACCAGATTTAAACCCCATCGATCATCTTTGGGACGAGTTGGACCGACGTCTGCGACAGCGACAACCTCAACCGCAGACTCTACCTCAGCTTGCAGCAGCTTTGCAGGCTGAGTGGACAGCCATTCCACAGGATGTGATTCGTCATCTCATCGCTTCCATGAGCAGGAAATGCCAAGCAGTTATTGATGCTCACGGGGTCATACTCGTTATTGACGTTGAGTGACGTTAAACTTCAACTAGTGAGCGTGGACTTCGCCTTTGTAGACTTTGGATGTTCAGCAGTGAATGTGCAAAGTTTCACACATGTCATACAGAACTACCTGGAATAAACTTGTTTAACAATGTGTCTCATAATTTGCCTTTTGGGTTTCTTTTTTTGAAGAGTATATTACATTCTATGCTTTCTCTATTAGTATCACAGTGGAAGGTTGTTATTTACGTGAAATGCTACTACACAAAAGATTTACTATCAGCTAGATATCTCTTTTTTTCTTGTGTTATGGAGTTTCATGTATAGATAAACTTAATACTATATGTAGTACAGACCATCATACACTCGTGTATACGAGGTCTGTTCAAAAACTACGCGGACTGACGTCATAAAACAAAATGTACTTTATTTAGAAGTTACAGATCTGGGACCCCTTCAAAGTACTCTCCTCCCCAACGCACACACTTATCCCAACGGTGTTTCCACTTGTTGAAACAGTCCTGGTACGCTTCTTTTGTAATGTCCTCCAGCTCCTTCGTCGCATTTGCCTTAATTTCGGGAATCGTCTCAAATCTTCTTCCTTTCAAGGGTCTTTTGAGTTTGGGGAACAAGAACAAATCGCAAGGAGCAAGGTCAGGTGAGTAGGGGGGGTGGGGAAGAACAGTGATCGAGTGTTTGGCTAAAAACTCACGAGTTCTGAGGGCTGAATTTCGCAGCAACGCGGTGCATCTTCAATTTTTCGGTCAAAATCTTGTAACAAGATCCAACTGATATCCCACACTCTTCAGCAAGCTCCCTGACAGTCAGACGTCGATTTGCTCGCACCAGGGTGTTGATTTTGTCGACGTGTGGGTCGTCAGTTGACGTGGAAGGACACTCATCATCTTCAATGGACTGTCGACCATCCTTAAAACGTTCATGCCACTTGAAACATGCCGTACGCTTCATAGCAACGTCACCGTAAGCCGTGTTAAGCATAGCAAAAGTTTTAGTCGCAGATTTTCCAAGTTTAACACAAAATTTCACAGCAAGTCGTTGCTCCTTCAGGTCATTCATTCTGAAATCCGCCAAACGAAAAAATCGCACTTCACTTAAAACCGCGTAGCTAATACACAAATGAAGATATCTGCAATCGGGAAATGGCGTCGTAATCGGCTGATCTGTGCGAACCTAGCGACACGAAGCGGATTCCCCTGGAACCAACTGGAGCCGCGCAATTCAAACAGTCCGCGTATTTTTTAACAGCCCTCGTAAGTCTAGTCTTCATTGTATCATTACTTAACCTGTTACTGTTTGTTTAGTGGGTTATATTCACTATCTACCGCAGGGAATCAAACCCCAAAGTTCAGTATTATAAGTATGTAAACTTACCACGGAGCCACCGAAAAGAAACGAACCCCTAATTTTAGCGTTGTAAATCCCAAGATTTACTATTGTTCCACCGGCGAAGTACAGTGAGTATATTGAAGTTTAATTATGAAATTCACACAGATGAAATCTTTTTTTTACTTTCATAAAATATACTGAGTATAATTCAAATGATATATAAAATGTGTAATTATCAGAATCCAAGTTTCTGAAGGGTTTTTTTTCAGACATTGTTTTGATTTAACTAATTATTTGTGCATAAGTTTACTTACTAGACTGATTTACAGTAAGTAAAGAAGTTTCTATAATTTTTCTTACTTTAAATTCTTTCATTATTTATTTCATTTTACTTGAGATAATTTGAGGTCACGTTAGTAACCATTTGTCGCTAAAAACTATCTGAACACGTTCGTCATGAAACACCTTCAGAACAGTTTGGTTTAATGAGCATTTTTTACCTTTAAATTGCTACCATGTTAACCTTAGAGTTTTTTCTAGAATCAAGAATATCTCAGTTAAATAAATATTTTTAAATGAAATTCCGTGGTTTATTGAATTGTCCGAAAGCATAAATACTTTAGATTTACATATTTTGTTTATAATTATTTATGTGTTGTTATTTTGTTTTTAAGCGCAAAGCTACATAGTGGAGCTACGCAAGCTCTCTTCACCACGAAGAATCAAACTACGGTATTTAGCGTTAAAAGCGTTCGAGCTTATTTCTGGGACAGTGTAGCAGTTAATGTGTATTATGATATGTTATTTAGACTGAACAATGCGGTTACTAAACATTCCAGCACGTCTAATATGGAAACTATTTTTTAACTTAACATTTCTAATTTTATCGAAGATTTGTCCAAATTTATATTATTGTTTGCCTAAATTATGTCTTTCAGTAGTAATGTCTGAAAAAACGAATTTTTATGTCTAGATATAATATTAACGTTGATTTTATCATAAATCAAAATAAAGGTAAGATCTTGTTAATTTTTGTTGTGTTTTATTACGTTGCGCCCTCTTCCGACCGTGGTATTGCGTGGATGCTTTTGAGCCTTACAGCATGTAGCAAGCAAATGACGTACGCATGTCGTGAATGTAGGAGTTATATCTTGAAATGAAACTTTGTACTATCACAAACAAATCATATTAATCTCCTTGTGTAGTGTTCACGAGTTATCCTTATTTAAATTTACTTTTCTGGCGTTTATATCATCCATTTTCATGGTGTATTGAAGTAAGACAAATCTCTCGTATTTATAACTCGTGCTACGGTGCCATAACCTCGAGTGCAGGATTTAGTTTTGCGCAGTCAGCTGGTGGTTTTTTATCTCCAACTCGGCCTTCTAGCGAGTTGAGTAAACGTCGATTTATGTACTGACTACTTGACGATGTTTGCCGTTTTTCCCAGTGTTAGTGGCCTATATACATATATTTGGATCGTGCGACGTGAGGTAACGATGCCAGGTGGCAAGGTAAGTTATAAAAAGGTTTTAGTGAGATAAGTAATACTCTTTTTAAGTATTTAAATGTGTAAAACTGCCGAAGAAACGTTTCTTCTATGGTATAGAGTTTGTTTACGATTTTCCCGTTTTAACCCCAGGAGTATTATTTAATTTAAGCACAAGTTCTGATACGGTGATGAAATTTACAGAGTTAGGAAATAGAAACAACAAATATTTTATCTTATAAATACTGTAATTTGTTTCAAAAATTTTATTATTGTATTCGAAAGATTCTATAAAGTTTGAAAATACCAAACCAAAATGTGTCAGTTGATTCAGTTCCCCCGAATTGCTCGCTTTACTTGAATATAATTTAAAATTACATTGTTGAATAGACTGTTAAAAATCGGAATTATTTTCATAGTTTCGCAAACTTCACTTATTATAAAAGCGTACAAGGTCAGTCAGTCATAGACATTAGGTTTGTTGAATAAAATACCGCGCCAGTTTTGATATGAATTTTAAAATTCTGTGGTATTTTGTGCTGTCTGTCACTCGTAGATAGGGTCTTTGAATTACATCATTCATTAACAGTTTTAATATTATTATTTTAATTTCTTAGGTAATATATAGACGATACCTCTATATGGAAACTTGTCTGCCTTTGCTCTACTTTAGGCATATCATAAAATCTGAGAAAGGTAGTTAGAAATGCTGATGAGTAAAAGAAAGGAAGAGCGAGAGGCAGTCAGAGACTCAATTACTTTCGAAATGGATCGGAGAAAAAAAGCTTACACCCCAGTAGCATGTCTGCGCACTTACAACTATAGAAACTGGGTTTCGATACTAGTGACGGGCAGGTCACAGATAGCCCTATGGGTAGCTTTGTGTTTAACTATAAACGGACAAGAGAGGCTTAATTTAGAAACGTTAGTGTAGGCAGTAAGGAAGAGAGAAAAATAAAAAAATCATGGTATTCGATCCTCAGGTTGGAGAGGATACCGTGATTGACTAAATATTTCACCAGCTTATTAATAAAGTGTGGGTTTTAAAAATATGACGTGCCTAAACGTTGTATAAATTTTAATTTTTTGGCATTGAAATATAAAAATATATTTATCGAAAAATGCGTATAATAACATGTCATACCACGAAAATCTTAGAGTCATAAGTAGTCAATATTTCTGATAAAACCTGTAAACAGTGCGACAGTATGAGTTTTCTCTTCACACATTTAGTTTTCCTTCATGTGCTTACTCCCGAGTAAAAGCAACTTTTAAACACAACATGAACTCTATGGTAATGTCCACACTTAGATTTTGTCTGGCGTGAAACCACTGTGAAATCGAAAATCTTAAGCACTACATCAGTCACCAGTAAAAATTCTAAGATTTGAAATACATTTGTGTTCCGTTCTGTTCACACAATCACATGACAATCGCCACGTGTTAAGCTTACTGAGAAGCATAATTCGTTATTACGAATTAATTGGGATGAATGAAACATGGCATGTAGCTATACGAGTTGGAAAATCTGTTTTTCACCTTGATGTTTCATGAACATCTATATAATATATTGTGTTTCATAATGCTGCTTTCATTCGTAACATTTTTCATTTGCTTCATTACAACATGCCGTTATCACGTACGTGAAAATCTCATTACAACTCCTGACATTTATTCCTCAATTGTGTTATTCTTATCACGTATGTTTGGGTGTTATTCTTCGCTTCAACAGTTGCTTTTTCACTGCAGTATATTGTGTTATCTTGATCAGACTCAGCGTTAACGGTAAATAATATAAGTTATTGAATAAGACGTCTAATATTCGGGTGGCCCAGTGTTAGGCCATTCCTTACATGAAATTGACGCTTTTCCCTAAACCAGTGGTTCCCAACCAGGGGTGCGAGATAACATTTGTTTTGGCCACCTTCACCTTTATTCTTAAATAAATAATTACTATGAGGGGTGCGAGAATATATTAACATTTTTGAGGGGTGCGGGGCATAAAAAAGTTTGGGAAGCCCCAAAATAACAGTTGTTCCTTTACTGCAATACACTGTTGTCCTTATTGCGTAGGCGATGGCTTTGTTTTTTGCATTCCGAACTAGGATATGTAGAATCAGTGCTATTTTCTCTTTTGCTTACTAGAATGTAATTCAAGAGGAAAACACAAACACAATAAACGTGCTCTCCGAACAGTGTTGTGGAAAAAAATAGAAATCTTTAGTGGTCAATATTGGAAAACTAAGTAAAGCACCTTCTACTTGATCTTTAAAGAATCTAAAAACAAAATTCATTTCAAATGTTCCGTAAAGTATTTCCGGTGGTGATACAACTGAACCGCACGAAATTTAGGGCATCGGGAACACGTTAACTCTAATAGCATTTAGACATATTTTATTATTTATTTGGATTACATTATAGGAACCTTTTTTTTTAAATTATAAGTACGAGCAATCCAAAACAAGTCATAGATATAAACAGTATTCCTATAGAATCAGCGGCAAAATATAGTCACTTTGTAATTACTTACATTCAGGTTGCACTGTAACATTTTTAGTCTGAGACTCTTTTGTGTTCGTAAATATTGTTTTTTAATTTCGTGCAAAGCTACACGAGGGCTATCTGCGCTAACCGTCCCTAATTTAGCAGTGTAAGGCTAGAGGGAAGGCTATCTGCGCTAACCGTTCCTAATTTAGCAATGTAAGGCAAGAGGGAGGGCAGCTAGTCACCACCTACCACTAACTCTTGGGCTATTCTTTTACCAACGAATAGTGGGATTGACCGTAATATTATAACGCCCCCACGGCTGAAAGGACGAGCATGTTTGGTGCGACGGGGATTCGAACCCGCGATCCTCAGATTACAAGTCTAATGCCTTAACTCACCTGTTCATACTGGGCCACAAACCAACTGAGAATAACTACAGATCTTTTTGAAAAGAAACCAGAAAAAACAAAAAAGTTCTATAGATAACGTTTAATTCTAAATTATTCCATATCTTTAAAACATTCAATCCCAAAACAGGTAGGATATTAAAATTAATGGCCGGGTGTGTTTTAATGGTTACGTGTCCAAGCTGTAAATCTGAGGATTACGACTCGCATCCGATGCTGTAAAACTGTGCCTTGTTCTTTGGGGTATGGGTGTGCTGTAAAAAGTTAATATCCACTATCAGACAAGATTATCGCAAGAACTGTGTTGTTGACTAGCCGACTCTCTTCTAATCTTTGTATTTAAATTTAGGAACGATTATGCATATACGGTCTTTATGTAGCTTTATGCAAATATCTGAAATGAACTTAAAATAGAAGAAGAGGAAGAAATGTCAAATCTGTAGCACAGACAGACAGCGAAGTGGTTGAGAAAATAAAGAAACGTATGATAAAGACATTGTATTTACAAAAAAACAACAACACATCCCTTTGAAATATTTTTATTTCATACGAATTTATTGTATCTGTTCAAGTTTTTCTTGACTTCCTTTGAATTAGTGAAAACCCATTGGGGTAGCAATTCATAGTGTGAGAATACCGAAGATAGATAGAGGAAAACTCGTTTTTGCCATGTGTTTAGATTAAGAGTCTGTTTTATTATCATGTTTTGTCCTTATTATATCTAATTATACGTGACAATTCCACGGGTTGCTTCGCCAAGCGCTGACTCCTCATCTGGAGACGTTGCTATATCATCATTGGCCTTCTGGTTTTTGCACTGCCTTACTGATTTCTCTTCATTTACTTCTCCTAGCTACACCATACGGCACCTTGTTTTCCAACAGTCTCATTCTCTCTGAATTCCGATGAAGACCACCCACAGCTGCCACTTTTACTTTACTAGTAAAAGAGAGGTTAATATCCTTCATTAGAGTCGTGCTGAACTTGACAAAGAGACTGGTCGTGATAGAGTTGACATGAAACTTTGCCTTTATAATGCCTTACACGCACATTCAGTTTAGTGTCTACCGTGCAATTTTTTTTGCTTTCTGCTCATTTGGGTATCAACAACTGTGAATTTTAAGCTGTATAGCTCGAGTACAGTTAATGTTGATGACACTGTCCATTTGTAGTTCATTGCTTTCAGCAATACAAAGAAATGCTTACTTTATGTTTTCCAGCTCCAACCGCATGCTGCTTGTGAGAAGTTTTAATGCATTAACAACTTGATGCAGAATGTTGTTGCTCAGTGAGACGATAAATACCCAATCATCTCTCACTGTCTGTGGCGTAAAGAACCATCAGTGGTTATGATAACACGTGAATGTGCACGGTTGTATTTAATTAGGAAGTAATAGGCTTTTTCTGCTTTACCACAACGTTATATTTATATTTTCTGTCCACGCTGATAACCATATATTTTAATATCATCAGATGTTTTTTCTTCACATATTTGATATAAATTACCTCAGTGGTAACTGTATAACACCTGTACATTCATGATTTTTTCCTGGATCATTTGTTAAGCAATTCTGTACTTGGCTAATGTCTGTGGGGTCATTATGAAGCTGGAATGTTCCAATTTATACGAATAATATCTCGTTAATGGAAATCATGGTTTTTACACTACAAGGCCTCAGTGAAGAATATTACTTATAAGCATTGTTGGTATTCTTTCAAGCTTTTATAATGTTATTTATTACATTCAAGAGACATGTATTGACTGTCATATCTTGTAAATATTGTGTCGTTTGACAGCAACTTGAGTAGGCAGTCACATACTAGAAGAAGAAGTTTGTTACTTGTAAATACGTATCACGCTAATTGCTAACTGGACGCTTTAGCTATAGCAATTTTACTCATGTGAAGCCAAAGGAAAGTTTGGGGAACAATCCAGGAACTGCGATAATCCTCTTTAGTCATGTGTTAGAAATATACATGGAGTGGTTACTCGAGTCTTTGTGTTTTGTTTGAGTAGGTGCAGGAGCGGAACAAGACGTAGAGAGGGGAGAGAGCTATCATGGCTTTAGCCACACCCCCGTTATAAAAAAACAAACAAACCAGTCTTCATATTTTTTTTATTGAAAGTGTTCGATAAAAATTATTCGATCGAGTCTACTCATTTCTGAAGATAGAGAGAGGGAGAGCGAAAATATGTATGTGACGTGAGTAGGCCTAGAGCTAGAGTTTGTGTGTGACGTGAGGTGGCCTATCATGAGAGATAGAATACAAATATTTGACTGGCTTGCACTGGAATAGGCTTGGCATTGCCAGGTGATTAAGTAAGACAGTCGATTCATCTGAGGGTCGGGGGTTCGAATCCTCCTTACACCAAACATGCCCTATCAGCCGAGGGGACGTTATAATGTTACTGTAAATTCCGCTATTTGTTGATAAAAGAGTATACCAAGAGTTGGCGGAGGGTGATGATGACTAACTGCTGTCTCTCTAGTTTTACACTGCTAAATTAGGGATGGCTAATGCAGATAGCTCTCGTGTAGCTTTGCGCGAAACTTAAAAACAAAACCAAACAAATAATTCTTAAGTTTGGTTGGACAATGCACTGTGGACTGTTGTACTGTATCTTGTTATTATTTGCCTTGGTGTATAAGCTTTATGTGTTTTTCTCAGCTTCAACCATCTGTAGAAGCGTCTGCATGAAGCTGTTGAGAAGCTAGGGATTACAAAATTTGCTTTCCGAATATGAGAAAAAGGGTAAACAACCGTCAGGATGTAAGACTCTTAAGGTCGAAAGATCAAGGAAAAGGAAAAGAAATACGCGAATGGGCGAAGAGAATGCTGAAGACATTGATTTTTCACCCTTTAGTCAACATAAAGTTCAGATTTTCTTAATAATTGTCAAACTGTCACTTGCACCAGAAAACAGAAAACTTCTGTTGCAAATTTGGTTTCAATGAAACTTAGAGCTCATACCTACAGGTGACATCTACAATGTCACCAAGAAACTGATTAGTACATATCCTACGGAAATTGGAGAGTTGCGCAGAGGAAGAAACTGTTCATTTTGCAGTCCTCTGCAAGAAAGGATTTATTGAAAGACCGTCAAAATCCGAGGAACAAAATACACTGAAAATGATGTACGACAAATCTTTAAAATAAGCTTTCCCAGCTGTCCTGATAATCTTAAGGATGTACCTCGGTTTCATGCCAACCAAGTGCTTGAACGAAACACTATTCTCAGCATTAAAAAGAATTAACAATGTGCCAAAAGAGGCAAAATGATTTGTTAGGGTTCTTTAATACCAAACAGATCATAATAGCTTTACTACAAAAAGAGCCAAAAAGATAGTTGTTCAAACAAGTACAGGCGATATAGTCTGCAATTACTGCTGGCCAAATTATGCGAGTGCCAGTGTGAATGTGTGTGTGCTCGTGAATGCATGAGCTGTTGAGTTTGTGTATGTGGCTTCTTTCTCAATATATGCTTTATTGTTTATATGCAAATTTTGTCTGTGTTAGAGCACCTTTTTTTCTACTCGAGAAACATTTAATACTTTTTATTAATTTTTAGAGGAGTCTTGCTGATCTGTGTGGATGTTATTTTACCATTGTCTCCTAAAGCAAAACATATCTTGAAATTCAGTTTTTTTACAATAGTATTTAGTCGCGACCATAATAGGACTGATAAAAAAAAATAAAATCTAGGATCGTCTGATTCCTTGGGTAGGTATATACATAAATTAGTTTCATAAGACTTCGAAACTGGAAAAATCTATTTAACTATTGGATTACGTTAGTTTTCGTTATTAAAAACAAAACAACACTGAATTCGCAAAAATGACCAAAGCTGCGGAGACAATGAGTTTCAAAGGTTATATATAAAAATAACTCAGATTATTTTGTGCGCAAAGAAAAATAAGTAAAAATATAAACCGAAATAAAAGCAATATATGTATCTGTGAAAC
Source organism: Tachypleus tridentatus (assembly GCF_004210375.1). Lineage (NCBI taxonomy): Eukaryota > Metazoa > Arthropoda > Merostomata > Xiphosura > Limulidae > Tachypleus > Tachypleus tridentatus. The sequence continues at coordinate 131,802,263 of NC_134834.1, read as the reverse complement.
TTTTCTTCTGCGAAAGAAAAATATATTATTAGCATAAACCAATAAGACATTTCGTACAGTCCATCGGAAATGAAGGCAGAAACCTTAGAACAACACGTATTGTTATAAACTAACCGCAAAAAAACTCGTCAGAACCAGGCTTTTTTTTATTTGTATTTAGAATGAAACCCCTGCCAATCTTGCTTCTTCTCCTAATTGTTTTTTACAACAGGGAAGCCGTTGTGCAGTATATAAAACCACTTCTCGAACGTTTCAATGAAAATGCAACACATTTTCTTCGATTGCACTTACATACACCTACATATACACACGCACACGAACATGTTTTTAAACACATATAATTCCTATCATGCGCTCGTACACAATGGTATTCTGTACCTGCGATCTGAATGTGTATTTGGAGGAAGTTTCTAAAATATCGATATTATAATTTTTATTTTGTTTATATCTATACTTGCTCAATTTTCGAAGTCTATCCACAAGTTTTGATAAAATTACTTGAAATTTCGCATCCAGCCTCCGAATATAGAGGAAGAACTTTTTTCGAAAGAGTTGTGTGAGGGTTTGGTTGTTTCTTTAAATCTCGCGCAAAGCTACATAAGGACTATTTGCGCTAGCCGTCCGTAATTTAGCAGTGTAAGACCACAGAAAGAGCAGATAGTTATCACCACCCACAGCGAACTCTTGGGCTACTCTTTTGCCAGCGATGTTTTTGCTTACGGTTGAAAAGACGATCATGTTTGGTGTTACGGGGACTCGAACTCGCGACCCTCAGATTACTAGTCGATCGCCCTAACCGCCTGATCTTGCCGGGCAGGTTGTGATAGAGACTCCAAAATGTGTCATTGATTAAAGGAAATTACTTGAAAATTGGAATTAAAATTTAAGAACATTTCGATTAATACACTCTGTACTTAGGTGATCTTTGATTGGTTATATTTGCTTTGAAGGGTACAAGCTGTAGTAGTCTTTGGTTACCAAGGCCTATATTTTGGATACTTGAAATATGTAAAAGTTTATCTTTCGCATCTTTTTTTCTTGACTGGTACAAGCTGTAGTTTAATGGTATTTAACTGGCTTGATCTGATATTTTGTACCTGTAGCTACGTACATACAAAACGTGTATAATCATACCTATTTTAATAATAAGGAAATAGTGATTAAAAATAGATATTTTACAAAACTATGATATCTTTTGAAAATATGAGATTTCTTTAAGAAATTGTAATAAGCAATCTGTGCGCAGATATTTTATAACCATATATTAAAAATAATTAACGTTCAGTTACATCCTGGCGATTATATTCAGACGAGATTAGTGTAAACATTGTGATCAACTTAAAGTTTATCGTCCACTAATCGTGTGACACCTAAGATATATCAATGGCTTTTAACCTTTTTTTGGCTCAAGTCCAATTTGGAACAACTGATGGCCAATAGCGACTTAGTAAATAACTTTAGTGCAAAAATCTGTTTTATTGGATACTTGCTAAATAAATAAATAACCTTGTATCTATTTTCAGAGTCTGTTAGCGAGTATTTCACTCATTCTGATTACCCAATTCTGGACCGCTCATAGTATGATAAACTACGCGCCTAAACGGTTACATAAGACTAGAGTTCCCAAACGTTGTTTTGTTTGAGGATCCAAGACCTTCCCAGTGACGGATTTAATGGGAAGGGGGTCTAATCACCTCCCTAAATCCGCCACTCCTTACTCCCAATGATTTAAAAGAAAATTTAAATAAGAGTAACTCTGAGATAACTTACTTGCACTGCAATATGTTCTTCGACAAAAGAAATTCAAGCGTAAACATTGTTTGACTTCAATTGTCATCCTGGGAGGATCAGGTACTAATTAGACCATCTTCTTCCATCCTAAACTGTTTTTGTTTGATGAAAACTATTTTGTGGGTTTTGGTAAGTTATTGTTGCTACTTTCCTTCTCAGGGCCATGCCCACTTGTAATGTCTTATTACGTATTTGTTTGTATAGTTATGTTAGCCGCGTATTTGTGTTCTGTAGTGTTTGTAGAACAATGAGTAATTGTATATATGATCTATGGGATAGCGATTTTAATTATAAATGTAATGCTGCCATCTTGGTTTTAGAGGTTTTGTGTTAAGAATTCATAGAAAATGATTTTAGTTGCTTCTGTTGTTTAACTCATGTTTACCAAACATGAAGTTACTGGCAAGTAAACAACACCACTTTCGGCGATATTGCGTTTGAGAAGTGTCTGACCGTATCGTGTCTTGAATCCGAGACCCTTCGATAAGTTAACTAGTAGGCCACGGATTCGAGACGCGATACTCTCAGACACTTCTCAAACTTTCAGATATGTGTTAATTTCATAATTCAGCTAAGAAAATTCCTTCAGGTGACACGTAATGCTCATTGTTTGTCTTCCCACTGTTTCACAGTTCAAAACTAGGGACGGCTATGTCTAAACTATAGGTTTGGTCTGTTTAGAATTTCGCACAGCTGTACGAGGGCTATCCGTGTTAGCTTCTCTAAATTACTAGTAATAGAGAAGAGGAAGGGCAGCTAGTCAACAACACTCACTGCCAACTCTTGGGCTACGTTTTACCAACGACTAACGGGATTTACCGTTACATTATAATGCCCCTACGGCTTAAAGGGCGTGCATGTTCGATGTGACGGGAACAAGAACCTGCAACATCGGGATTGTGTGTCGAGCGCCTTAACCACCAAACCATGCCAGCCTCCATAAACCATGGGAACCTCTGACTTAAACGCTTAGCTCACCGTGTTTGAAACGTTATTCAGGTGAGCAAACAATCAGTCATTTGAGGACTGAGTGCGTGATTAATTCTGCTAAGTTTGAAGCTCTCCTTTAAATATTGCATGCATCATATATGCATAGCGTTTATTTGTTTTAGAGGAAAGCCGCATTGGGCTAGCTGCTGTATCCAGCTCGGGCTATCGAACCCTAGATTTTTATGTTTTAAATCCGTCAGATACTGCTGTCTTACCGGGAAACTCATATTGTCAAAACCACTTTGTCAACTTTGTATTAAATCCGTATTCACTAATTAGATCTGTATATACTTGTGTGGCCTCTTCGAGGAAGCGGATCAGCTGTTTATAGCTGCATTTAAAAACCAAAAATATATACCATGGTGTTTGCAGTCAGTATATATTTTTGGTTTGCACAGAACAAAAATTAGTTTCCAGTCTCAGAGATGTACTTGGTGAAATCTTCGGCATCTGTACAGTATCTTTTATTTAATTTCTCTTGCAGCTGAAATCAAAATATTGATAACTTTAACAAAATCTTGACGTTTGTGTCTAAGGTTGGGTAGTATGCTGAGTATTTCTCCATGGTTGGGTAGTATCTTGAGTGTTTTTCTATGGTTGGTAGTATGTTGAGTATTTCTCCATGGTTGGGTAGTATCTTGAGTGTTTTTCTATGGTTGGGTAGTATCTTGAGTATTTCTGCATGGTTGGTAGTATGTTGAATATTTCTCCATGGTTGGGTAGTGTTTTGAGTATTTCTGTAACTCGTAGGGCATCACCGTCATCTGCTCTTCTTTTCTACCCTGTAAGACTAACTCTTATTTATCTCGCTTTCTTATTGTTTCACCTTTAGTGTCTTGTTTACTGTATAGAGCAAATCCATAAATCTTGAAATACAATTAATACATGCATTATTTTCATAAATTTTTCTGATACTTTCACACGAATTCCATCAAGCGTTACTGGTTCGATTCTAATCTCTTTACGTAAATCAGAGTTGTCCGTCTGTATGGTGTCTGGCTAGAACAGTGGTTCTTAACCTGGGTTTAATCGAATCCCAGGGGTTTGGTGAGTCAGTCTCAGGGGTTCGGCGGAGGTCAAGACACACACACACACATGATTCGTGACGTCATGCTTCACTTGGCCATCATTGGCTGCGGCTGATCACATCACATCACTCGGCCTTAATATCTGTGCTGCAGGGAACTACGTGCGCTTAGCAGTCGTCTTGTGACTGTAGTAATCGTGCGTGCGTCATTATGATTTTTTTCCTAATCTTTCAATCCTTTCATACTAACTATGTCGAGCAAAAACAGAAAGTGGTCGGGCGAATACGTACAATATGGATTCACGTGTATAACGGAACATGATGGGAGTCAGCGTTCTCAATGCATGACTTGCAATGCCAAGTTGAGCAATTCTAGTATAGCACCAGCGAAACTAAGAGAACACTCCCTAAAGCTGCATGGAGATGAGAAATACAAGAACAAAACGCTTGCTGAATTCAAGGTAAAGAGAGCCAGGTTCGATGAAAAGACTACTTTGCGTGTTCTCGGCTTTGTACCCATCGACAAACCGATCCTCACAGCATTGTACGAAGTTGCGTACTTGATCGCAAAGCAGTGCAAACCACACGCCATTGGTGAAGCACTTATAAAACCAGCTACGTTGAAGATGGCGAATATCATGCTGGGAAAAGCTGCTGAAAATAAGTTATCCCAATTTCCTCTTTCAAATGACACCATCAGCAGCAGAATAGATGACATGAGCGATGACATCTTGGCTCAAGTAGTTGCATATCTGATTTCAAGCCGAGCAAAATTCAGCCTTCAACTCGACGAGACCACTGACGTTTCCAATCTAAGCCAGCTTGTTGTATCCGTGCGCTATGTGAAGAACGACGAGATAAAAGAAGATTTTTTATTTTGTAAACCTCTTATAACAACAACTAAGGCAGCCGACGTGAAGAAACTTGTGGATGACTTCTTCAGAGACAACGATCTTTCGTGGGATATAGTTTCTGCAGTTTTTTCGGACGGAGCTCCAGTCATGCTGGGACGAAACTCTGGTTTTGGTGCGCTGGTGAAAGCCGATGCACCACACATCATTGTAACGCACTTTGTTCTGCACAGGCATGCGTTGGCAACAAAAACCTTGCCTTCAAAACTGGCAGAAGTATTAAGAATTGTAGTGGAATATGTGAACTTTGTGCGAAATAGTGCCCTGCATCTTCAAAGAGCTGTGTAATGAAATGGGCTCTGAATTCGAGGTACTTCTCTACCATTCTAACGTTCGGTGGTTATCCCGGGGAAAGGTGCTGAATCGTGCTTTTGCCATGCCTGTGGAATTAGCCCTGTTTTTGCGAGAGGGCCAACACTGTCATGCAGATTGCTTCGAAAAATCTGAGTTCATTCTCATTTTGGCGTACATGGCCGATATCTTCAACGCTCTCAATCATCTCAATCAACAGATGCAGGGAAGTGGAGTCAACATCACCGAAGCGGAAGAAAATCGGAAGGCTTTTCAAAAAAAGCTACCGTTATGGAAACGGCGAACAGAAAATGATAACTTCGCAAACTTTTTTCTGCTGGACGACTGTGTAATTAAGATCGAAGATGTGTCTGAAATCGGAGACATTTCTGTACCCGAGGAACTGAAGCAAGCAATTGCCATGCACTTAGATGAGCTTGTAAAGTCTCTCGACGGATACTTCCCCACCAGAAAGTCATATCCAGTATGGGTGAGACAGCTGTTTACGTTTAATGTTGTGACAACAGATGTCAATGATGAATACCTCGACGAAATCATTGAACTTCAGCAGAGCCAGGTTCAACAGCAACTTTTCAGAACAACAACGCTCTCAACGTTTTGGTGTTACCAAATCGTAGCGTACCCTCTTATTGCTGAGAAAGCCCTTGAGATACTCATACCGTTTGTTACAACGTATCTTTGCGAGCAATCCTTTTCGAGGATGGTAGACGTAAAAACGAAGAAAAGGAACAGACTTTGTTGCGAAAATGATATGAGAGTGGCATTTGCAGTAAATATTCATTCAGTTATGTTTTTGTTTTTGTGTGAAATTCATGTTTTGTTGGTTTTGTTATTTGAACACAGTGATATTGTGTGCAACTGATGCATGGTTCATTTTGTGCACTAATAAAATATCTACTTATGTTTTGAATTTGAAAAATTCATATTTTATTTTTTCAATTACGAAGGGTTCAGTGAATGCAAGTATGAAACTTCCGAGGTTCAGTAGCTCCAACAAGGTTAAGAACCACTGGGCTAGAATAACTTTAAATGGATAAACAATTGGACCAATGATATGCATTCGGCAGCCATTTCTATTTTACCTCCCCAGCGTTGCGATTGAGGGCTTAGATGAACGAGGAAGAAAGTCGGTAGAACAATATATAAAACCAATGTTGAACGAGAGTGACTTTTAATAACACACATGTCACGGGTACATTTTGTATACTACAGCTCAAAATAGTGGAGTGGGAGCCCACGACTCTCATTCGTCGGATTACGCCCAGACATTGTTAGTTTCAACATATTCTAGACCCTAACTTTTTAAATTGCTGATTTGATATTTCACAGCTATTATAATAAATTACTAGAGTGATACTTTTGCTTGTATAATATCCAAACGGTGAAATTATCGGTGAGATATGTAATATTTACTTTGTCAACATACATAAAACACTTTAGGTTGGAGTTCAGAAACGCGATAAACAAGAAACTTTGGGAAATTTAAATGTGTTGTTTTTGCTTATAGGTTAAACTGTACAGACCTTTCGTGTCCTCGCTCAAAGATATCCATTCCTCGCTGCGTGTGAATTGTTTCGGTCTTGTTCTCTCAAGGTGATTGTTTAGCCATCTTTACAGATCATTGTAGCAGATAAGAGACTTAATGTCCCGGACCGACCGGTTTAATAGAAAGTGAGTTGCAATACCAGTATGTAAAAGGTGAATTTTGCTTTCAGTGAATAATTATGTATTACGAAAGAAACAGTCAGAAGAGTTTGCTTCAATTAATTGTTCAATTTTTTTTCTTCACATGTATTTTCTACAAGTGACACCAGAACCGTACTACTTAAGAACTTGTTGTAATTCCGGCATTAATACATACTCATAATATTTCCTTCTTTACTTTGTTTTCATACTCCCAAGAATCCGTCTCGTTATACAAAGAAATCAGTCTTACATTTATATCTTCCTAGACTTTTATTATTATAATAGTAAAATGACTCGTGATATTTTTTATTATTCTCTCTTCTTGTTATCCCAAGATATCGATCCATGATATGTAAGTAGTCTCTTTTATTTTGTTTTCTATTGGTGTTGACAGATCTTCTGTTTATTTATTTTCGTTTTTATCCATTTACTTAATTTATAGAATTATTGATAACCAAAGAACATTTCAGTTATTCTTTAACATTTTGCCTTAAATATGAACTTAAACTATAATATTACCCTGAAATCTGTACCTTCTACAATGGCCCAGCTAGGCCAGGTGGTTAAGGTACTCAAGTCGTAATCTGAGGGTCGCGGGTTCGACTCCCAGTCACACTAAACATGCTCGCCCTTTCCGCCGTGGGGGCGTTATAATGTGATGGTCAATCCCACTATTCGATTGTAAAAGAGTAGCCCAAGAGTCTTACACTGCTAAATTAGGGACGGCTAGCGCAGATAGCCCTCGTAGCTTTGCGCGAAATTCGAACCAAACCTCCTACAAAATAATAAACTGATTATCGTTTTTTATCAAACTTTCAAATAGCTAAATGACTAGATCATACAGAACAAATTACACAAGTTCAAAAATACCATCGAGTTAATTTAATTTTGACAACAGCAACAAAAATAGTGAGTAAAAAGAAAACCTATCCAGTTGTTTCTCTATTTAATAAATATATCTATACGTGTAGCGATCATTTTACGATTTTAAACTAAACTAAATTAGGGTTTTTATACATTGTTAAACTTAGGCAAACAACGCGTATTAGAGAGACGCAGCTTAGAAATTGCGAAACCTCTTGTGCTGTTATATAAGAAGGAAATTCCCCTCTTATAAGGAGGTAGGCGTTACAGCCGCATTGTATCTACCTGGATACTGGACGAATGCCAACTTTGATTCAGCTTGGAAAGGTTTAACAGCTGGTATAGAGACTTTCTGTGGCAAGAGAATACAGTAAATTTCACGTTTCTTCCGCTCCAAGTTTTTTTTTCTTTTAAATCTTTTACCTTGTTAGATTCTCAAGGTTAAGTCGTTGAAATCGCTACCAACTATCTTGCTTTAGATAGTTAATTGAGCTTGTGATATTAACTTACCTTCAAGGTAGAATTATTGCAGCTGGTTTAATACACCACGGTGTTTTTCATAAGAGTTGTTTTAGACCAAAGCTACTTATTGGTAAATCTGTCTGCTGTGGAAAATCGAATCCTTAATTTTAATATTGTAAGTCCGTAAGTTTACTGTTGACTCACCAGAGGACTTTCTATTAATACAAAACTTGAAAATGAAAGGTGAAGTGTGATATACGTATGTGTATGTGCTTGTGTATTTATGTATTTTCTAACAAGATGGTGTAGATGCTGAAACTTACTGTGCAAATTAAAGGTGTTTAGCAGTAAATTTATCTATTACGAACTTGAACTTTCCACACTTTTACTAGCATGTTTATTAAGAATTGTATTATTTCATGTGACGTTTGAGTAAATATTTTACATTATTATTATTTGTGAACGGTGTTTTTATGATTTACAAACACCTTAGTTTTTGTTTTTTTATTGTGCGCTTCTAACCAACGCACGAAATTGGTGTATAAATATAACTCTAGGAGAATTAACGTAAGTTCTTGGTTCTGTTGTGTAAAGAAGAGTTTTCGGAAAATATTGTTGAAAGTTTGATTAGCTTAACTTTAATGAAATATGCTTGTTTGTTTGCTTTTGAATTTTGCGCAAAACTACACGAGGGTTATCTGCGCTAGCTTCCTCTAATTTAGCAGTGTAAGACTACAGGAAAAACAAATAGTTCTCATCAGCCACAGCCAACTCTTGGGCTACTCTTTTATCAACGAATAGTGGGATTGACTGTAACGTTATAACGCCCCCACGGCTGAAAGGGCGAGCATGTTCGGTGTGACGGGGATTTGGACCTGGGAGCCTCAGATTGCGAGTCGAATGTCTTAACCACCTGGCCATGAAGGGCCTTGTCTGAGGAATCTACAAATAATCTTCAGGGTGGCCCGTAAGTCCATACCCATCCATATATTGTCTAAACAACGTTATAATACTAATGATGAGTTGAAGGAAGCTGTTACCGCGGCATTTGAGACAATAACCCCAGCTATGTTTAGGAAAATGTTTCACAGAACATGGCGTCGCATAATATTATGCAGCGAGAATGAGGGACAGCACACAGATACACTGGATACATAAGATATATGGATGGGTAGGGATTTACGGGCCATCCTGTATAACATTACACTGAAGTAAGACGTAATAGTAAATTTGATCTCATATTACTTTAATAGCTCAGTTCGAGTTTCTACTGCACGTAATCTGTAATCTGTGTAGGATGCTACCGAAGAGAATTGTTGCTCAACACTTTGATTCCCCACAAAGATAACAGGATGTTGCCTATTTTGTTTTTTTGAATTAATAAGTGTTAATCAGTCAGGGTCCAAATGTGCGTATATAAATTTGCCTATATCTGTGTGCGTGTGATAAGAAAGGAAGAACATACGACTTATGACGGGGGTTTAAGGGTGGGTTAAAAGTTGAGGTTTGTGGTTTCCGTGATAAACGGAGTAAAATAAGAGGATTCTTTGACTTTATAAGGTTTGAAGATAATTTTTTTGGGAACGCATCCTAAACAAACTTAAGGTGAAATATTCGTTTCTAATGAAACTTGGAACACCGAACACCATACACAGAATACTACACCACCTAGATATGATTCAGTATTTATTTTTTATTGTATTGTATTTTGTGTGAGGTATAGGCGTTGAATCCAGGAAAAAATTGTGTTTTTTTATTTCGCCTAATTTAAATCTAAACTGATCATCTCGTTTTAAATATTTTACTGTTTTCAAAACAATCTAATATTTGTTAAATATTATACTTTCCCCCCTTCCAAAGAAATGTAATATGGAAGTAGAAGGTTAAACAGTTTGTTTTTAATCAGGAAAGAAAAAGTGTACCATAAAATTTGGTCATACAAGATGGTGAAGTATCTGGATGGAACTTTTCATTATTTAAGTTACCTCACATACCTCACAATTCTAGGGGGATACTACCAAGCGAATGTTCTATTTCTGTGTATGTATATTTTCAGAATTTGCTGTCATGTTTATATATATATTGTGTTTTGACTTGTATCGAGTGTGTTTTCTGACAATAAATATGCTTCTGTCGACATTTTAAAAACTAATAAGGGTTCTTAGGATAATTCTGACTTCTGAAAGGTTAACAACCCAATTTTAAAAAATTAGGATTATATAAGCAACAATAAGTACTTTCTCGGCACCAGTCAATTTCCTGATAAACTATTTGACCCAGATTCCACGTGAGATTATTTCAGGCATGTTAATAACGAAAGGGCGATTTTAAACTTTTCACTCATTTATATTGCCAAGACTAAGTGTTTGTTGCCCTTCTGTAAGTGAAATATATATTTTTTCAAGTGATAAATAACAGTAACCATATTTCTATAACCGTAAAAAAAATCTCAAAAACATACCTTTATTAGCTCAGTATTATGTTATAACTTCTTCTGAAGCTAATCAAGTTGAAACTAATAGTTCTGCTATAACTGCTCACAGAATAATCATAAGTGTTTTGTTGTTTGTTTGTTTTTTCAAATACAAATTTGTGTTCTTGTGAGCTATCACATTAGCGATCGAAACGTCATATCTCATTTCAAAACATTCTTCCTTATTGTTAAAGCTGTAACTTGTAATAAAATAATGCAAATTAAAACTAAATTGGAACACAATATGAAATGAAACGAATAATGGTAAAAAACTCGCTAAATTAAAATAACTCTATTAACAGATACGAAAACAACAATGTTTCGGGTAACAGGCCTTCATCGGGTTTCCAGTAAGAATAAAATTGTTTCTAGAATAGTTCAAACACAGCATCAATCAACCAACATTAATATATGTGTGTGAAAAATTGAGGCCATTTTAAAAGTGATACCAAACATTATTAAATTCAAATTATTCAAACACCCCGAACTAACAATGGAAAACGAACATAATAGGATTTAGAACAGGATATGTCAAGTATGTGATGTTTATCTTCATGATTTTATCCATAAATATTGTTTGTGCTGTTATAAAAGTACATATAAATTACAATATAAAAATGTATTTATATAACCATTGTAAAAGTATATATAGAATTGGTTAAAGCTCACATTTAATCTAATAGAGTACGGATGTCAAGTAACATACAATATGTCAAACAACACACTCCAAAAAATCCAAGTGCAACAAAACAGAATATTAAAATCCGCATTCAGTTTACCATCATTTACGCCAACAAATTATCTACACCAAATTAGTAATTTACCAACTATAAGAGATAGAATAACAGAACTTTCTCTCAAATATTATCTAAAAGCAGAAAATAGAAACAAACTAACAGCATCACTACACCAATTATCAAGTGCACCAACAAAATACATGTCACCTTACAACATATTTCAAGAATCACAATCCACTCAACAAAGAATCTAAATAAATAAAATCCATGTTATTAACATGAATTCCTATTTTTCAGGTACAGGGCACACGACAGGCAAAACTTTCGGCGCCTGTCGTGTGAAAGTGGGTTTTCTCGGGGCACTCCCGTTTCCCCCCACATCAAAATCTTCAGGCATTGGATTTCTAGATCCCAGCCCAGGCAACATTTTTGCCAGACCCTGAATCGGGCCGTTTGATTTGATCTGGATTTGAACGAATTACATTCATGTTCACATCTCCCCAACTTTTTCCTTTCGGGACAGGTCCCGGCCTTTCTTTCCACTGCTGCCTTTGCCTCCACCCAAAACAACATTTAGAGAGACATTCTCCACCCAAAAAGTCAAGAATAATAACGATAATTAATTTATTAAAATAATAATAAAAAAACCACCATAATAACAATCCACGAAAGGGGACGAAGAAAAACTACAAAGTTCCTGAACACCCCAGTTGGAGAGAGAACTCTTCTGATTTCTCTCTCTCTAAACTGAACCCCTGCCACGTTAGTTTAGTTTAGTTTCACATTTAAAGCCCCCCAGTGGCTCAGCGGTATGTCTGCGGACTTACAACCCTAAAAACCGGGTTTCGATACCCGTGATGGGCAGAGCATAGATATCCCATTGTGTAACTTTGTGCTTAATTCAAAACAACAACAACAAATTTAAAACCTTAAGAATATGATCAACATCTCTACAAGAGACTAATATTTGTTTATTTTGTTTTTTTCTCATTGAATAAAATTGATTATTTAATATTTCGATCTGCCTGGTTATGGCGCTATACTCGCAATCTATGGGTCGCGATTATGAATCCAGTATCACCAAACATGATCGTCTTTTCAGCTGTTGGAACATAATAATTTTATTTTCAACCCACACTTCGTCGGTAAAAGAGCAGACAAGTAAATTATTGCGAATAATGTTGACTAGCAACCGTCTCTGTTCTTCTCTTCTAGATTGCAGTCGACTAGCGCAGACAGCCTTGGTATGGTTTCCTATACGTGGTGAGGAGACCTTCCAGAGAAGGTTCTGTTCTTTCGGTTTACCTCCTCTGGGATCTAAACATCCACCCACGTGTTTGCCGTGTGTGGCGACTCGTGAAGGGGAGGAGAAGATTCTAATGGTTGAAGGGTCCAACCCTAACAAACCACTTTGGCATTGAATTCCTGGAGACGGGCGGCCTTGGGGTGTCCACCCTAGGGTCTATCGGTTGGTCCAGTTGAGCTAGGTTCAACCAAGTACCAGTGTTGGATGATCTCAACAGGTGTTGTGGATATTGTATCTCATGCTGGTGTTTGGGTACAGTGCTTCTCTTGCTGTTCTTCTGATTATTTTTAACCGGATCTGGCAGGAGAATGTTTTTCCTGATGCCTAGTGTCAGGCTATTGTCCTAACTTTCTCTAAGCTTGGGAAGAACACCAGATTCCTTCAAACTATCGTCCAATTGCTTTGACGAGTTGTTTCTGTGAGACCTTAGAGAAGGTGGTTAATGCTCGTCTTGTTTGGTTCCTCGAATCAAACAACCTCCTCTCGTCCACCCAGTGTGGGTTTTGACGACAGAACTCCACCATGGACCACCTGATTCGACTTGAAACATCAATCACAGAAGCCTTTCTCAAATGGCAACATCTTGTGTCAATATTCTTTGACATTGAGAAGGCTTATGATACAACATGGAGATATGGCATTTTGCGAGACCTCTACTTATATAGGTTACGTGGTCATTTGCCCATTTCTATTAAAAACCTTTAACGGGCAGTCGATTCCAAGTCCGTGTGGGTTCGATACTTTCCCGTTCTTTACTACAGGAGCTTGGAGTCCCTCAAAGCTGTGTTTTGAATGTCACACTTTTCAATGTAAAGACTAATGCCGTCACTGAACAATTCCCTCTTACTGTTGCAAAGGGACTCTATGTCGACGACTTTCATATCTCATGTCAGTCGTTGAACATAAGGTATATTTAACGGCAGCTACAGAGTGCCCTCAATCGTTTACCACAGCAAATGATTTTAGCTCATCTCTCTTTCTCTAAAACCGTTTACATGCACTTTTGCCGCCAAAAGGGTATTCACCCCGTTCCTGAACTCCGTGTCGGTGAAGTTGTGCTACCCGTGGTCTCTGAGACAAAGTTCTTAGGGCCTATCTTTGACCTTAAGCTGACCTTTATACCACACATCAAGCAGCTACGAGTCAAATGTACAAGAGCACTGAACATCTTTTGTGTGCTCTCTTCCACCACTTGGGAAGCGGATCAATGTTCTATGCTAAAGATATATCGTGTTCTCTTATTCGATCAAAACTAGACTATGGGTCACTGGTCTATGGCTCTGCCAAGGACCTCGGCCTTGAAGATGCTGGACCCCATCTTCATCAGGGAATTCGGCTCTGCACCGGGGCTTTCCGCACTTCCCCAGTCCAGAGCTTGTACACAGAGTCTCATGATTTTCCTCTACACCTCCGCCGTTTGCAACTGTCTTTACTGTATGTTCCGAACTTCGATCCTTACCACAACATCCCACATAGGGTTGTGTTTTCCTTCCTCAGTAGGCCATGCTTTTTTTAGAACAGACGATCTGCCATTGTTTCTTTTCGCCTTCGTATCCAGGCGCAGTTGGATGACTTGGGTCTGCCCTTGGATAACATAGCTCATTCCTAAATGGCTTGTTACAATCTCCAAATGTGACCATTCTTTAATTCATCTGAGAAAAGCAGACGCTCCCGATTGGAAGTACCGTTTTTTATTTGCTGAATATCTTTCGAACCATCCTTCCATTTCCATTTATACGGATGGTTCGAAATCAGGTGATTCTGTGGACTTTGCCATGGTTTGTTGTGGTTCGATGGTTACACACAGAATCCCCTCTACAGTTTCTGTGTCACTGATGAACTGTATGCCATTTACCTTGCCCTTGATCACATAGAAGCTAAGCAGTAGTCGAATTATACTATTTATACTGACTCGCTTAGTTCTCTACTGGCCCTGGAATCGGTTCACGTTTTTTCTTACCCTGTTCTCCACGATTTTCAAAACCGACTGGCCCATTTGTTTTTAACATCTACCTCTATCCAGTTTTTCTGGATACCAGGCCACGTTGGTATTCGCGGGAACGAGCTCGCCAACACCGCAGTTAAGTCTGTCTGCTCTAGCGCTATCACTGTTGTGCCTGTCCTATACATGGACTATTGTCCTGTATTCAAGACTCGGCTCCGTGCCAGTTGGCAGTCGACTTGGAGTAAGCAACGTGAAATCAAGTTTTTCCAAATAAAACTCTCTGTTGGACTTTGGTCTCCTTGTTTCCGTGAAGATCGGAAAGAGGAAGTTGTCGTAACTAAACTACGCAGTGGTCACAGTTTAAAAACGCATCGTTTTCTTTTATCTGGAACTGATGCACCAGTGTGTAGTCTATGTAACACTCAGAACACTATAAGCCACATTTTACTTTCTTGCTATCGTTATGACTCTCAACGACGACACCATTTTAAACATGTTTTGTCCCAAGATTTGTCCATAACGTTAGACAGTGTTATTGGTGTCCACCTTGGAAATGTTTTTAGTTTTTTTTAAAGACTACCAATCTTTTCAATGCCACTTAAGTTTTATATTTATACATTAGATTTTTTTTAATGAGATTCCCTTTTAAAAATCACAGTTCATCTCATTTGATTTGAAATTAGAAACTGGCCATAACATTAAATTACTCGAAACCAGGACTGGAAAGGCCAACTTCAGGTGACTAACACTGCTGTTTGAACTACTCCTTAGTCATCCTGGTGAGTTATTATTATAATTTTGTTACAACTCTTTTTAAACTTTTATTACTTTACTTTTTGAAAATGGCCATAACATCAAATAACTCGGAACCAGGACTGGAAAGGCCAACTTCAGGTGACTGACGGTGGTTTTTGAACTTACCTCTTAGTATTTCTGGCGAGTTATGATAATTGCAGTTATGCTACAAAAATTCCTCTACAACTTGTATTACTGTAGTTTTTCTCTTAACGCTATAGACCAAATGTAAACACTGGTTTTATGTTGTTGTTTTTACACTTTGTTTCATTTTACCTTAATTTCCTTTTATGAATTTTACTAAACTTTCTTTAATTTTAACTTTTTACCGGATGTTTCGAACAAATAGCCTAGCTGCTTTGTGCCATAAAACACCAAATGAACCAACCAACCAACCATCGTTTTTTTTTATCTGGGACTGATGCACCAATGTGTAGTCAGGTTACAATAAGCCACATTTTGCTGTCTTGCCATCGTTACGACTCTCAACGACGGCACCGTTTTAGACATGTTTTGTTCCAAGGTTTATCCATAACGTTATACAGTGTTATTGGTGTCCACCTTGGAAATGTTATTAGTTTTTTAAAGGCCGTTGACTTTTTTAACACTATTTAAGTTTTTAATTCATAAATTAGACCTTTTTTAAATGTGATTTTTTTATGAATTAAAGTACAACTGGTTCGATGTGAAATTAGAAAATGGCCTTAACGTCAAATAACTCAAAACCAGGACTGGAAAAGCCAACTTCAGGTGACTGATGCTGATGTTTGAACTTACCCGTTAGTCATCCTGGCGAGTTATGATAATTAAAATTATGCTACAGAAAGTCCTAAAACTTGTATTACTGTACTTTCTGAAAACGGCCGTGATGTCAAATAACACGAAACTAGAACTGGAAAGGCCAACTTCAGGTGACTAATGCTGATGTTTGAACTACCCGTTAGTCATCCTGGCGAGTTATAATAACTAAAATTATGGTACAGAAAGTATTTTAAAACTTGTATGACTTTCTCTCTTACTGCTGTAAACTTGATATACAAATTGGATTTAACTCTATTTAAGTTTTCAATTCAAAAATTAAAATTTGTTTTATTTTACCTTGATACCGCCCAAGAGTTGGCGGTGGGCGGTGATGACTAGCTGCCTTCCCTCTTGTCTTACACTGCTAAATTAGGGACGGCTAGCGTAGATACCCCTCGTGTAGGTTTGCGCGAATTAAAAAAAAAAAGATTTCTTTTTACGAATTTTAATAATTTTACTTTAATGTTAACTTTTTACCGGATTTTTGGCGCAGATAGCCTATTTGCTTTGCTTCATGAAGCGCCAAACCAACTAACCTACCTCACAGCCTTCGAGGAGCTCTATACGAAATTCGAAAAACAAACAAAGAGACAATCTAGCAAACTGTGACTTTTAGATAAGATATTGACATCCGATATAGTGTTATCTGCTTCTTGCATCCAATGTTTTTCACTATAATGTTCAGCAATAGCTGTTTGAAGTTATTAGTGTTTGAAGGTTTGGATCTCACACACGTGTACATATATTTCATTATGTACTACATAGGCATTAGAGTACCTTCACCACAGGTTGCTTTAGAAACAACGTTATCACAACAGCACCAATCATGTAGCTTTTATTTGGCGGTTATACACTTATTTTTTGCATATCGTGTTTCTTTTTCATATGCTCAAATTGTCATTAAAATTTTAATGGAGATGACTGGGTTTTATACTACTTTAATATGGAATTCTGATGTTCTAATTATTGTTTTCAATTTTGTGTTAATATCGTTACTTGTACACGGTATCGCTAGAGTGGCCTGAGCTTTAAATGTTCGTCCCTTATTTCCATGATGTCCCTGCTTGTACAGCGGTACGTATATGGATTTAGAACGTTAAAATCAGGATTTCGATTCCCTTCGGTGGACACAGCAGATAGCCTTATGTGGCTTTGCTACAAGAAAACACACACGCTTATTTTTATGATCAAGGAAACTTGAAAATGTGTAACATTTTTGGATATATAGATATTTAATCTCAATTTTAACAATACTGGGAGATTATAGGAATATAACTAAATAATTAAAACTGAAGAAAAGACTTTTCAAGATCTTCTGTATATATAATTCTACAAAAATGCATATTCTAACTGAGGAATAAGTTGGGACACCCTACCGCTTAATAGCTATTGTTACACCCAGTGGCTGAAATAACTGCAGTGAGACGCTTCTTATAGCCATCTACCAGTCTCTGACATCGGTTTGAAGAAAGTTTGCCCCACTCCTCAATGCAAAATTCTTTTAGCTGTGAGATGTTTGAGGGGTTTCTTGCATGTACAACCTGTTTCAAGTCTCCCCACAGCATCTCAATGGGATTAAGATCTGGGCTTTGACTCGGCCATTCCAGGACTCTCCATTTTTTAGTTTTCAGCCAGTTCTTGGTGGATTTACTGGTATGTTTTGGGTCATTGTCGTGTCGCTTCAGCTTTACTTTTCGTACAGATGGTCTCACATGATCCTGAAGCACCCTCTGATACACAGTAGAATTCATGGTGGATTCTATGATTGTGAGCTGTCCAGGTTCTGCTGCAGCAAAGCAGCCCCAAACCATGACACTTCGACCTCCATTCTTCACAGTTGGTATGAGGTTCTTTTCCTGGAATGCTGTATTTGGTTTACGCCAAACATGTCCTCTGTTCTGGTGTTCAAATAATTCAAATGTGGACTCATCTGTTTAAAGAACATTATTCCAGAAGTCCTGGTCTTTGTCTACATTCTCTCTGGCAAACTTTAGTTTGGCCTTGATGCTTCTCTTAGAGAGCAAAGGTTTCCTCCTTGCACACCTCCCATGCAAGTTAAACTTGTGCAGTCTCTTTCTGACTGTAGAGGCATGCACTTTCACATCAACAGTAGCCAGAGCCTGCTGTAGGTCCCGTGATGACATGTTAGGGTGTTTGTAGACCTCTTTTAGCATCTTGCGGTTTGCTCTCGGGTTGAACTTGCTTGGACGACCAGATCTGGGCATGTTGGCAGTTGTTTTGAAAGCCCTCCACTTGTTGACTATTTCCCGAACAGTGGAATGGCTGATTTCAAAATCTTTTGGGATCTTTTTAAATCCCTTACCAGACTCATAAGCTGTTACAATTTTCTTTCTGAAGGCCTCAGACAGCTCTTTTACTCTCACCATTGTGCTCACTCTCACTTCAACAGTCAGGAGCACACCAAACTAAATGTCTAAGGTTTAAATAGGGCAAGCCTCATTGAAAATGCTGAGTAACGATCTTCTAATCACGTGCACCTGGTGTGATACACCTGTGTGTGAGTTGAGTTATTATAAGTGGGAATAAATGTGGGGGTGTCCTAACTATTTCCTCAGTTAGAATATGCATATTTGTAGAATTACATTTACAGAAGATCTTGAAAAGTTTTTTTCTTCAGTTTTAATTGTTTAGTTATATTCCTATAATCTCTCAGTATTGTTAAAATTGAGGTTAAATATCTATATATCCAAAAATGTTACAAAAATACACAGGCTTTCATAGGGTGTCCTAACTTTTCACATGACTTTATCTGTTTTGTTTGCTTATCAAACTCCTTATGTTCTGTATAGATTTCTGTTTGTGAGCAGTTCTTTCGCAAAAGAGTCAATTTATCCAACTTTCCTTTCACACATCTTATTGGCTGCTAAGATGAATAATATTATGAAGTATGTGTTTGAATTTTGAATAAGTCTCTAAACACATTCAAAACATATATTTCGACATTGTACTGTCACGATCAGATAACGTTTGACGTATATTTTATACGTAACGTACGCTTTTCTAAATTATGTGATTTTTATATTTTGTCTGTT
This sequence comes from Tachypleus tridentatus, assembly GCF_004210375.1. NCBI lineage: Eukaryota > Metazoa > Arthropoda > Merostomata > Xiphosura > Limulidae > Tachypleus > Tachypleus tridentatus. Next base: position 131,783,110 of record NC_134834.1, on the reverse strand, counting down.
GATTTACAGATATTATTTGTTTACGATCGTTTGTTTGTATTATTAGAATAATTTAATTTCAGAAATGTTTGGTATCACTTTTAATATGATATGAACCTTTTAGATACGTGTACCTATGTTCGATTAACTTGTGACGACGTTCCAATTTAATTTCAACTGAATTAGCGATATTGTAAGTTATCGACAGCTCCTAACGAAGCTGTAATAGAGAAACACGGAGGTAATAAAGATAGATCTACAGACATAAATAGTTATTTTACTTAAATTGATAAAAAACGTATAGTAATAATCTTCAGTTTGAGTTAAAGAAGTTAAGAATAAGATTTATGGCTTTGGTAAAAACTATGATCCTTTTAACAATAGAATGTATTTTTATATTTTGGAATTGTGTTAACAGTTTTTTTCAGTTAATGTTTTTTCTTATGGTGAGTCATTCAATCTATGTATGTATACATATAATAAGATTGGAGGAAGACACAGCTTCTGACAGGATTTAGTGTAACTTAAGACTACAGTACAGTTTGTATAAGATTCACTGCCTAAAGATAAACCTCTTATCAAATAACAGCTGATAATTTTATGGAGTATGTGCCAGAAAAAGTTGGTAAAGACTTTAAGTAATAAACCACCTTTTTGTCTCTTGGACTTTGGAATATCAAATATGCTGAAATGTTTTTAACATCTTGAAAAGCAGAAAATAATATATTTTCAATATTAAAAGTTAGATTTACCCAATAAATTTTATAATGACGATAAAATGATTTTCAAAGAACGCCATAGAACGTTTAAATTCAAAAGGTCCAGGCCATACAACCCTAGTGTTTTCGAAAATGTTTTCTTCATCAGGGAGTTTGCCTCCTATAAAGAAAGGCCCATTTTTCCAAAATACTTGGTTTAGGGTTTTGTAAGTTTGCTTTTAAATGTCTTTTTTATGACACACTAGTTTCCTAACATCATAAAACATTTTAATGTTCAGTTTCTCTTGCTAGAAATTATTTGTAAACACAACTACAGAATGGTAACTTCTATTACTCGTTAAAGACAAGAAGAACTGGAAAAAAAAACTTGTTTATTAAACGCTCTTAAAGATTGAAAAGGATTTTATGTTTATTATAACTGAACATTACTAAGCTTTTGTTCCCTAAAATGTTACATTAAAATTTTATATAAAATGAAAAAAAAATGTATAACTATATTAATACAAATGTCAGTAGTTGAAAACAAAACGTCTGTTTTCTGTAACTGGAAATCTGTGGATTTACAAAGTTCTGATAAAAGACTGCTTACAGATGTCAAGATGTACAGTACTGATTATAAAACAACAGATGTCTAGATCAGGGATGGAAATGCGAGGTATGCCGTATCTCTAATCCCTCTAAACGAACTTTTATGTATGTGATCGCGCTGTGAGAATACATTAAGTCATTGACCAAGGCAGTATCGAAAAACACTCGCTATTGTACATCTGTTAAGACTGGCCGAAAACATGGCTTCTCAGTGGCAGAAGGTAGATGATGATGATGTTGAAGTAAACAGTTCTACATATCTTTGTGGTCCAGTTGCTGTTTGTTAAAGAATTTTGTTTTGTAAATAATCTCTAAATCGGCGTTGATTGGTTTGTTCTAGTGCGAAGCTTACGATGCAATTACAGTTACCGTATTTCTGATGGCATTTCACTAAATAATTTCATTAATTATATTTCATTTAAATATTTGTGTGCAGACTCCTGAAATAATTAAGTAATTATTATGTTTTTAAAGTGGTGATAGGAACATTCATTTTTCTTGTCCAACAGAATTTTACTTTGCAGGAAACAAAATCTTTTTTTTTATGTTCATATTCAAGACCACGCTCCCCTCCCCACCTAATGCCGATTTTAGACCCTACCCCTGATTCTGAAAATCCACTTTCATTTCTGTATACAGTACTGATTAAAAACCTGGGAATTACTCGTCTTAAATAATACGTGTAAATTAAAATTAATTAATATCTCGCACTAATTCAAAACCCGCGGAGTTAGCTAATTTAACATTTTGACATTAAAGTAAGTGTGAAAGAAACTAGAAGTGGATAGATAGAACAAAAGTGTCAACATCGGAAAAAGTGATATAAAAAAATGAAAGTTTGGTAGCGTCTGTTTTGGTTTTTGTTTTTAACTGATTCGAATTACATTTGCGTTTTTAAAGTTCAGGAGTTACATAGTTTTGGGTTCAGCTTCAAGAAATTGGTCCGATCAATTTAAAATTAATTAATTGAAATTGTGCAATAAATTAAAGTTTTCTTTCAGTTTTTTGTTTAGAGAAAACCAGGGTATATACATATATATAAGAAAATAATTAAAATATGTTTTCTTATTGCACTAAACCTCTAGTTAATAATGAAGCTAAGATATTAAAATTACCAGTACAGATCTGAAACCAGTAGCTGTTTCTTTAATTGATTTGAGCACTACAAACGAAAGTTCCCCTTTCAAGATAGTATGTCTAGCTCTTAAAATTAATGCCCTTCCCGCTGGTACAGCGGTAAGTCTATGGATTTACAACTTTAAAATCAGGGGATTCGATTCCTGTCGGTGGACTCAGCAGATAGTCCGATGTGACTTTGCTCTAAGAAAGCACACTCAAAATTAGTAAATGTATATTTACTTGATATTACGCTAATCCTCGTTTCCCGCATGAAATTCGTTGTGCTTGTTTATTCCAAAAACTATCAGTTAATAGGAAAGTAAACATGTAGGATTATTGAAGTGACTTTTCAGCATGTTATTAGTTCTGCACCAAGAACACTGCTTTTACTAACTTCTTGTGAAGATTTTAGTTTGTAGAAAATATGAGGTGCAGTTTGTTTGCTTATTTGTTGTAGCATTTGGCGAATATTACTTCCGCTGTTTCCTGAGATAGGATTATAAAATTATAAAATAAATACTCGTTAATTTTTATTTGTTTTTGGTTGTGGCTTTGATTTGATGGATAATTTGTTTTTTATCAAATAACACAAGTAGATTTATTTAGATTTATTGAGCCGTGGGGGCGTTATAAGGTTCAGTCAATCTCATTATTCGTTGGTAAAAGAGCAGCCCAAAAGTTAGCGGTGGACGTTGATGACTAGCTGCCTTCCCTCTAGTCTTGCACTGCTAAATTAGGGATGACTATTGAAGATAGCTCTCGTGGAGCTTTGCATGAAATTCAAAACAAACAGACTATTTGTCTAACTCGAAAAACAGCCATATCGTAAGATTTTTAAACACTTGATTTACTTAGTAATTCGTCCCATAATTGATAGTAAGTAGAAATATCCTATCTTACAATCGTAAATACACAGTATATATCACAGTACTAAAGTGATAGCTGGACATCCCCTAGTCTAAGACTGTAAGATGATATCTAGTATTCTGTGTCGTAAGACCGCAAATAGGAATAACATGCACATCACTACTCAAATGGTAACTATGTGTCCTAAGACTGTTAATACACGGCAAGCACAGTTGTATTAAGATGGTAACTTGGCGTCTCGTATCTTATGTATTGTGTATTTACGGTCATAAGATGCGGAACGCCTAGTTATCTTCTTACAACAATATTAAGTTAACTAGGTGTCTAATGATCGTAAATGTACAATAAGTACTGTTGTATTAAAACGGAACTGGGCATTCCGTATTTTATGACCGTAAATACACGATAAGTACCGCTGTATTAAAATAGTAACAAGGTGCCTAACAACTTTAAATACATTATAAGTACCATTGTATTAAGATAGTAACTATGTGTCTAACGACCGTAAATAGAAAAGGAATGCATCGTATCATTATAATAAGATAGTGGCTTAACAAATCAACGTAGAAGTAGCAATGGCCGAGAGCAGCGAACCTCCTGCATTTACTAAAATTATCTTAACAACGCATGCGCATCACGTTATCTAGGCTTACGTGTAGTGTTGTATAGCTAGATTATAAATCACATGTAAACTGTGTGTAATGTTCAAGTTTATGTTGTGCAGAGTGTTACAAATTCCTGCATCCTTAACAATTTGTTCTCGTTGTTTTCGGACATGTAGGTCTAAAAGATTTTAGTCACTGCTGAAGGTCAACTATACTTGCCAAACAGTTAATAATTTTCTCAGGAACCTTATTAAACGGCATCGCGAAATGATAAAAAGGAAATTAGCAGAGTGGGATTGTGGGTAAAAAAGTAAAAGTATTTATGTTGTGAAGGGACAATAATTACTACTCAGTGACACAATGTGAGCTAAGTTAGCGTATAAACAGTTCATCATTTATACTTCTGAATCTCCCAGACTAAACGTAATGAAATGTGAAATTTAATTTTAAGAAAACCTAAAGAGCAAAGGGTACGTTTGTGATAAACTGGTGATATATATATATATATATATATATATATGGATGTGTGTGTGTATTTATTTACTTCTTTACAACATGGCATTCGACGACTGCGAGAACGGATAGAGCCATCGCTGAGTTGTTTCCTTCTGGTACCAAGCACCAACTGTGATTAAAAACAATAAATGTACTGAACGAACAAGTTTGCGCCATCTGGTGTGAAGTTGTGTATACAAAGTCGGTTTCATAATACACACACGTATTGTTGATGATTCATTATAGATGATAAAATAGAGCATACTGAAAACATTAATGAGATTTTTACACTTGGTGAGAATAAGAAAGAAATCTGTAATATATATATCTATACAGTTACGACAGTAAGTGTTCGTACCCCTGCGTCGTTTGTAGTTTTTCCCTCATAATTTAAAAAGTATCACGATTAGAATAATGAAAGTATAGTATATAATAAATATTATACTAACACACATGTACATAAATTTTTATGCAAGTTGAACGACAAATAAATTGTTTATAAACAAATAACCAAACATAGTAGGGACAGAAAGTGTTCGTGCATCTACTTTAATGATCAGTTGTGCAGCATTTCAGGTTAATTACTTGGCGCAATCTCTCTTCATAGATCTCCATGATCGTTTGACAGTACTCGGCTGGTATTTACTTCCAGTTTTCTTTACAAAAGGCCTCCAACTCTTGCAAGTTTTTCAGATGATGCTGATGAACCCTGGTCTTCAACTCATGCCAAACGTTTTCAATTGCGTTGAGATCGGGTGACTGCCATGGCCACTCCAGAACGCTTATATGGTTCCTCTGCAACCAGGGTTGCACATATTTCGGTGTGTGCTTAGGGTCATTGTCATGCTGGAAGTTCCAACGACGCCTAAGCCGCAAGTTCCGAGCATCATTCTTGATATAAGTGCCTAATATATCAACGTACTCTTCTTTTTTCATGATTCCGTTGACGCGGTGAAGGCTGCCTACACCAGAAGAGCTGAAGGAACCCCATAGCATGATCGAGCAATCTCCGTGTTTAACTGTAGGGACGGTGTTCTTTGGAAAATTTCGTTTCCCCTTCTTACGGAAAATATAGCGAACATCATTGTGACCGAAAAGCTCGATTTTAGTCTCGTCTGACCAAAGAATACTCTTCAAATGCTTTCTCGTATATCTCAATTGTGCTTCTAAATGAACAGGTTTTAAATATGGAGTTCTACGCGGACGGCACCCTTTGAACCCAGAAGAGCGTAACATGTTCGTAACTGTAGAGGTGCTTACTTCTACTCTAGTTTCCCGTACCAGTTTCTGTATGTCATTACGTGTTAAACAAGGGTTCCTACTAAATTCTCTGAGAACCTTCCTCTTGGTTCTCTCTGGAATTTTGGTGAGGCGTCCGGAACGAGGACGGTTAGCAGTTGATCCTGTAAGCTTAAACTCAGCAATTATGCTTTGAACAGTAGATTTTGGCACATTAAGTTGTGTAGCAACACCGGAAAGAAACACACGAGACTTGTATTTTACAATAATTCAATTTTTCAAATCACTGGACAGTTGTTTTCTGTTCGCCATGATGACCAAGCAGATAATGAAGGAGACAGCGTTAAATTGCCGGAAGTACATTTTTGCTGGCTAAATTCCAATAATTATGAACCCAGTGTCTAGTTTTGGAATAGTATAATGTAGTTTATTCGCCAAACTAAACAAAATTTTACGGGAATATCAGTTTTTCACACTTTCTGAAATGTACAAACACTTTCTGCTCCTATTTTTGGTTATTTGTTTATAAACAGTTTATTTGTTGCTTAATTTACATATAATTTTATGTAGATGTGTGTTAGTATAATATTTATAATAAATCCTACTTCTTTTAGCCTAATTGTGATACTTTTTATGTTATGAGCAAAAAACTCCTCGGGACGCAAGGGTACGAACACTTTATGTCGTAACTGTATATATATACTCAAGCCATATTACATATGTATAAGCATATTTGCTTTCAGTATGTTAGTCAGTTTTGCTGGAATTGCAAGCTATTTACCAAAGAAAACTGTGTAAAAATGTGTATAAAAAGCTGAAACTTTCAAATTGTTAGTTTTTTTTATAAGATGGGTAATAGCAGGGAAGAGTTTAGAAAACTATGTAACAACACCGATCACTAACAATAACATTAGCATTTTTTAATTTTTACACTTTGCATAGTGAACTATTTTCATATAGTCCTCAAATTATAATTGTATAGTAAAATGAGAGTCATTGTGAATCTAGCCTCAGTTTGAGGTGTGACAGAAAAGTTTTCCAAATCATTTACAAACATTTTACTATCTAACCAACAGAGACAATTTTCTTGTTTAAGAAATGTTGTGGTATCGCTGATGTGTTCTAATAATCCGATCTCTCTCCTTTGGTTACATCTCTGACTTTTTCCGGTGTCATTCGTATTGTGACGTGTTTACATGTTCTAATAATTCGGTATCACTCCTGTAGTTACTTGAATGTTCCACTGTCTTTCATGTATTAACATACTGTAATGTTTCGTTTTCGCTCCCTTGGTTACGGGGTCAAGAAGCCGCCCACTTTTATAGTAAAGAAGAAAGGAGCCCACATATCTTCTTCAAGTAGATACTGTTGTTGGTTGAAGCCTTAACTCCACCTGCTCACGACTAAGTCCACGTTAGATAATGCAATAAAACGTTAAGGAACACAATGAAAAATATGGGCCCAAGTGCTTGACATCTTCATTCTCTGGTCCTTGCCAATATTGTAAAGTGTTTTAAACTAAGACAGATTTGTAATAGATCCCAGTATTCGGGATTTTACTGAGAAATTTCCTTGTGCTTTGAGAATCTAAATGGGAGCGACAAACATTTTAAAACAATTATGGAGAGAGGTGAAATGCTGCATTTTTGTTGTTGTTTTGTTACTTCGTTGAAAGACATATAAGTTTGTGTGTTGGCAGCAACACTTTGGATATGGCTATGTGGCTCCCAGCAGTTACGAGGAGTGAGATTGTGTTATGGTGTGGTTCTGTTTTCTTTTGTTTGGACTTGATCTTCTAGAAATAATGAAGGGACCATTAAGTCACTTGTGCTATCATTACGTTCTGTACAATTCTGCACTGCCTGTATTTGTAGGTTTCTTCTAGAAAGCTCCGTACCGCTTTCAACATGACAATACACAACACTGCACGCCTTCAAGCAGATATTTGAGATAGTAATAGCCGGAATCTGCTCTGGCCCATCTAAAGACTTGAAGCCCTTCCTGAGAAACAACTCGAAATCTCACAATACATGGAGCATCTTTACCAAAGGAGAGGCAATCTATTCCAATAGATGTTTGCTACGGATAGAAACGCGTGTTAACGCTATATTTCGCGCTTGTATAATATCAATGGTTGTTTTTTGTTTTGTTTTGAATTTCGCGTATAGCTACTCGAAGGCTATCTGCGCTAGCTGTCCCTAATTTAGCAGTGTAAGGCTAGAGGCAAGGCAGCTAGTCATTACCACCCACCGCCAACTCTTGGGTCACTCTTTTACAAACGAATAGTGGGATTTATCGTAACATGATAACGCTCCCACGGCTGAAAGAGCGAGCATGTTTGGCGCGACGGGGATTCGAACCCGCGATCCTCAGATTACGAGTCGAGCCGGGCCGACATCAAAGGTTGGTCCATTTCTTATTATTTCGATCTCCAATGGTAAATCATGTGCTTGTGTCCTTGCTTAATCCAGCAAATACTCAACGAAATTTTAAGGTACGCCTACAAAAGTAATTTTTTTACGTTTTTCGTTTATCAACAATGTGTTTAAGGGAATAAAGGAGTAATCGCAAAACATATACGTAATTATTTGCCTATGTCTAATACAAGAGCAGGTAACAGAATTGCGCGTAGTGTTTTGAAACCTGATGAGCAAGTAGATGTATGGATTTTGAGTTTTGTTTTCCTTGAAGTAGTTTATTTGTATTTGGAAATATATTGATGTAAATATTCGAACTTAGAGGTTATTAGGCCTTTTCACATGTTTAAGTGGACATTATGTCTGACACTGGTGTTCGTGTATAGTGCTTACGAAACACTGGCGTCGCTGCAGTGCCCTTAAGGTACTGTAGTGCGTCCCCTTGTAGGGCTCCATGGTGGGTGGGGTCAGTGAGCACCAAAAATATTCTATTTATTATGGATATTCCTAATACAATAACAAAAAAAGACACAACTTGAAACCATAGAGAAAAACCCGACTACTAGAAAACGTCCACGCATTGATGAATCTGTCTCGCGATTCCTAATTTTGCATTCCTAAAGTGACAAACATCTAGGGCAGATGTCCCTGTTTTTTATTCAGAAGGGCTTGCTGGTTCCCCTAAATCGGTAAAAAAGCTACGTTTGAGTGACATCTTAGTGGAAACATCTTCGTCACAGCATTCCAAACTTTTCCTGACATTAAAGGCCTTGGGGACATACCCATTGAAGTTACTCCTCGTTCCACTTTGAATACTTCCAGAGGAGTCATAGTTGAAAGAAATTTAAGGACTGTCCCCGAATCGGAGATCTTCACAGGTCTCACCAGCCAAGGTGTCACAGCAGTACGCCGAATCTTCACTCGAAAAGATGAAATTCTTGATCTAACAAATGTTCTAACACTAACATTTACTGTACCACGTCCTCCCACCACAATAAAAGCAGAATATCTGAATTGTAAGGTGCGGCCTTATATTCCAAATCCTGTACGATATTTCCACTGTCAACGATTTAGTCATTCAAAACAATCTTGCCGTGGTTCCTTGACCTGTGCTCGTTATGGTGGTAAAGACCATCATGCCACCGAATGCCAACTCGAACCACATTGTATAAACTGTAATGGTATGCATCCTTCTTATTTTACTTCTTGCCCTAAATTGGTAGAAGAAAAAGAAGTACGTCTCAAGACAGTTAACAATCTCACTTACACAGAGACTTAAATTATTATTACCTATTCTGACCAGAACTTATGCTGCTGCAACTCGTTCTACTACTACAGTAGGAGTCCAAACAGGTCTTACCCTATCTCTTAGACAATCTTCACCAGCAAATCTTAATGAAACACTTCCCAAAATCAACACAGTTCACGAATCAGTGTCTCCTTCTCTCTCTGTTTTTACCACACCTTCCAGTCATTGCCGAACTTCATCTTCTTCAAGTCAAGATGTTTCCATGAGGTCTCCCTCTCTTGATACCCCAAAAATTAAACCACTCGTCCGCGCCCTCAATCATTAGTACATGTACCGATAAATTCAGACCCGACTATTCGAGCTAGAGCAGGATCCATAGAGGGATATAGACCCACAGCTAATAAAGAAAAAAATGCACTCGTAAGCAGAAGCACTCTTTACCTTCTTATCCTCTGAAATGATTACGAATGGCCACACTAATCCAATGGAACTGTCGAGGTTTCCAATCAAATGGGACTGACATCAAAGATCTGATTGACTTGTATCATCCCATATGTCTTTCTCTGCAGAAACATTTCTACAGCCTACAAATACAGTTACTATTCACTACTATTACCGGAATAACAGGGTATGTGTGGGACGGGGACATGGGGGAGTTGCATTGCTGGTCGATCAGCATGTGCCCACCCGGTCCCTGTCATTGACCACACCCTTGGAGGCTGTAGCCATCCGTGTCTCCTTGGGTTGTACCATCACTATTTGCTCTCTATACATTATACCTGAAATGCATTATAATCAATCAGACCTCGATACCCTCATTGAGCAACTGCCTACCCCCTTTTTAATCTTGGGATATTTTAATGGGCATAATTCCCTCTGGGGTGGATCCCGTATAGATATGAGAGGGCGCGCCATAGAGCATATGCTTCTGAACCACAACCTGGGTCTCTTCAATACTGGCTTTTACACATTTTTATGCACCTCGTCAGTCATTTACAGCTATAGATCATTCTGTCTGTTCTCCTTCGCTACTCACTCACTTTTCCTGGCAGGTTGACATTAATTCATGAGGTAGTGATCATTTTCCCATCATCTTACGAGAGATTGGCCGTGATCAGTACCACCCGACCCATGCACCTCGGTGGAAGTTGGTCCAGGCCAACTGGCCTTCTTTCACTACTCTCTCGGAACTTGATCCTGCCATCTTATGTAAATCATCCACAGATGATTGTATAGCAACAGTAACCAACAGTATTATACAAGCTGCCACTCATTACATCCCTAAAACCTCGACATGTTCCCTACGGCATCCCCGCCCTTGATGGAATTCTGCCTCTTCTATAACACGGAAGACTCAGAAGCGTGCTTGGGATAAATTTCGAAGAAACCCCATGCTCTCAAACTGCATTGCATTTCAGCAAGCCCATGAACACGCTCGGCAAGTTAAACGTCAAAGCCAGAAGGAATCTTGGATTAAATACACCTCCAGCATTTCTTCAACCACCAGCACAAAGATTATATGGGATAAGATCCGGAGGGTGAGTGGAAGATATACTTCTGCCCCCATCTTAATATCTGATGGCCATGAAGTTGCAGATGCACAGAGCATTGCCAATACTCTTGAGGACTTCTTGTTTTATGTATCAAGCTCTTCAAACTTATCCCCTTCCTTTTTAGCCATTAAAACACAGGCAGAGCATCTGCCTCTTTCCTTTTCAACTGACCATTCTTATGACTACAATTGCCATTTTACACTGATGTAACTCAAACTTGCTATTCATCGGTCTGGCAATACATCAGTCGGACATGATAATATACGTTATGAGATGTTATGCCACCTCTCCCAGAACTCTCTTACTATCCACCTAGCTGTCTTTAATCGGATATGGCAGGAAAATGTCTATCCAGATGCTTGGCGACACACTATCATACTCCCTATTCTGAAACCTGGGAAGGATCCAACGATTCCTTCGAATTACCATCCCATTGCTTTGACAAGTTGTCTCAGTAAGATCTTAGAGAGGATAATTGATGCCCGCCTTGCTTGGTTTCTTGAATCAAACAACCTCCTCTCACTTACTCAGTGTTGGTTCCGAAGACAACGCTCTATGATAGACCAGTTAATTCGCCTTAAAATATCAATCAGAGAAGCCTTTTTAAGGCAACAACACCATGTTACTGTTTTTTTATTTAGAAAAAGCTTATTATGATACAACATGGAGATATGGCATCTTACGAGACCGTCACTCGTATGGATTGCGTGGAAATTTACCCCTTTTCATCCAGCAATTCTTAATGAAACGCCGATTCCAAGTCCGTGTGAGCTCTACACTTTTTCATTTTTTCCCACAGGAACTTGGAGTCCCTCAGGGCTGTATTCTGAGTGTCACACTTTTCATTATAAAGATTAATGCCATCAGTGAACAGCTACCCCCTACAGTTACAAACGGTCTTTTTGTTGATGACTTTCACATCTTATGTCAGTCATCAAACAAACTGCAATCAATCAGATACTGAAGTGGACCACGGCAAATGGTTTTAACCTTTCACTCTCTTAAACCTTTTGTATTCATTTCTGCCGCAAACGGGGAATCCACCCAGATTTAGAACTCCGTCTTGATGATGTTGTACTTCCTCTCTTCCCTGAGGCAAATTTCTTAGATCTTATATTTCGTTGTAAATTAAATTTTATATCGCACATCAAGCAACTTCGTATCAAATATCTAAAAGCATTGAACATTCTCCATGTCCTCTCTTCTACTTCTTGGGGAGCAGATCGATACTCCATGCTCAAAATTCATCGTGTTCTCGTCCGCTCCAAACTTGACTATGGGTCTATGGTTTATGGTTCTTACAGAACTTCAGCACTAAAAATGTTGGATCCTGTCCATCACCAGGGGCCTCGGCTTTGCATTGGAGCTTTTCTTACTTCTCCCGTGCAAAGTCTGTATGTGGAATCTCATGAACCCACTATACATATTCGCCGTTTGCAACTGTCTCTAATGTATGCTTCCAAACTTTCATCCTTACCACAGCATCCTACCTGGAGTTGTGTTTTCCAACCACAATGGACCACACTTTTTAATAACAGAAAATCTGACATTGTTCCTTTTAGTCTCCGTATCCAGGCACAATTAGAAGATTTGGATTTCTCCTTGAATAACATTGCAGTTTCTTCAAATCAGCCTATTCCACCATGACAAATTACTGTCTCCAAGTGTAACCTATCTTTGAGTCATCTGATGAAAGCAGATACACCCGACTGGAAATATCGCTCTTTTTTTGCTGAACATCTTTCACATGATCCATCCATTCCTATATATACAGATGGTTCCAAATCGGGTGACTCAGTTGGCACAGTCATGGTTTGTGACAGTTCGATTGTGGCACACAGACACCTCCTACAGTTTCTGTTTTCACTGCCGAATTCTATGTCATCTCTCTTGCCCTAAATCATATTGAAATTATGCAGTATACAAATTGTACAATATATACGGACTCACTCAGCTGTCTATTGGCCCTGGAATCATTCCATGATAGTCACCACCCTCTTTTCATCAATATCGAAAACAAACTGGCCCATCTTTCTCTCTCATCTGTCTCCATCCAATTCTTTTGGATACCAGGTCATATTGGTATTTGTGGGAATGAGCTGGCCGACAGAGCAGCAAAATCTGTCTGTTCTGGATCTATCATCCCAGTATCCATTCCATACATGGACTATGGTCCAGTTAACAAATCCAGACTGTATACCAGATGGCAGGCAACCTGGAATGAGCAATACAATAACGAGCTTTTTCAAATCAAACCTTCTCTAGGTCTTTGGCCCTCTTGCTTCTGTAAGGATCAAAGAGAGGAGGTTGTTTTGGTAAGGCTACTCATTGGTCACAGTTTTTTAACCCACCACTTCCTTTTATCTGGAACTGCTGCACCTATGTGTGGTCTGTGTGGCACTCGGATTACAATCATCCACATTTTATTATCATGCCGTTGTTACAACCTAGAACGACGACACCATTTTAAAGATATTTGTAAGACGGGTTTTCCCTTGACTTTGGCCCATGTGATACTGCCCATCTCACTCATGTTTTTACATTTTTAAGAGCCATTGATCTTTTACACTTAATTTAAAGTTTTTATTGGACTATATAGTGTTTTAGCATGATTTCTTTTACGCATTTTAATGTTTTAACACAATTTCTTTTACACATTTCACTTTTTATTTTGACTTGAATCCAGGACTGGAAAGGCCAACTTCAGGTAACTGACTGCAATTTCGTTCTTGTTGCTTCAGTCTTCCTGGCAAGTCTTAATTTTACACATTTTAGTTTTTATTTTTCTTTTGAACTGAACCTAGGACTGGAAAGGCCAACTTTAGGTGACTGTCAGCAAGGGTGTACTTCTTGCTTCAATCTTCCTGGCAGTTCCTAATTTTACATATTTTACTTTTTACCTTAATTACTCTATACCTTTACTGTACCACATCTTGTCTGGCATAGATAGCCTTGTAGCTTTGTGCCAATAAACATTGAATACCTACCTACCTACCTTCTCACATTCCTTTAATTTGTCAGTTGCGGCTAGAAATCAGAGGTGTTTGAAAAATTGCATATCAGGTCTATATTTTGTCTCCTACAAATTACTATCCAATGTATATGAGTTGTTATACATATATGTATACTTTCGGTGCTAACATCTTGGTTTTTAACGTATTATACGGAATATATAAGAAATATTTAATTGCACATTTTGGGCTCCCATCGTCCATCTCAGCCCAGTTTTGGTGTTGAACTAATAGCTTATCTGAAAGTAAATTGTGAGATACAAAAGACAGATCTGTATAATATATGTATATTTATTTTTTTACACACCATTAATTTCGAACTGTAATGGAATAATTTAAGTCCCTTCCCAGGAACAGCGGTAAGCCTTCGGATTTACAACGCTAAAATCAGGGGTTCAATTTCCCTCGGTGGACACAAGAGATGAGCCGATGTGACTTTTCTTTACGAAAAACATACGTACATACAAAACATAAGAATAAATTAAAATGAATTTAAAAAAAGAGAAAATAAAAAATTTTGAAATTAACTTGTTTTTACAAGTATAACTAGATTTATACTGAAAAACAATAATAGATAACCTACTAAAGTTTCTGGATACCATTTTTAACTTAGAGATATAAGCATTCAACATTATAAAATATATTAGTGACTCTTTAGGTTTTGTGAATTTATATCCACCTGTTTTTATAAGTGTAATTGGTGCAATTGAAATAGTTAAGGCGAGTCTCGTGAAATCATTACAATTTATTTGTATTATTATAAAAAAAAAAACTACGTACGAACAACAACATTCACACATTGAGACATGAAGAGCGTTGTTTTCAACTATACAGAGCTACCAACACTCACCTATTGAGCATGAGACTCACTCGTCTGGGCGCCTCCCAGTGGCACAGCGGCATATCTGCAGACTTACAACGCTAGAAACCGGGTTTCGATACCTGTGGTGGGCAGAGCACAGATAGACTATTGAGTAGCTTTGTACTTAACTTCAAACAATCAAACAAAACTCGTCTAGGCTTAGTCTCGTGTTTACATGCATTAGTAAAATAACAAAATATCATATTGTGAATTTCTATAATGAATTGTGGTTGGTTGTCAGGCTAAATCCAGATGGAATTCAGTATCATATTGAGCCAGAGAATGCACCAAATTACACCATTTTTTGTCATTGAATGTAATATTTTATGGAGGAGCATGCCCCAAGATCTTTCAGAAAGGCAACCACGTTTTGTTTTACCATAAGGTAAAATTATCCTTTCTCATGTCTGGCTTAAACAAATTCCTCAATGTTGGCAACAGTGGTCTTATGAGTTTTGTACGAATTTTATTTCAAACATTGCATAACGTACAGATTTTTTAATGTTAAAAAACACTGGAAATTAGAAGACATAAAGTTATAGATTTTAGTAGAGGACTTTTAAAAACGTATTGCTGCAGAATTTAAATATAACTACGATATCAGCATAGTTGTTATAATGGGACACCCTTTCGTCTTCACTTGTAAATAAATAAAAATTTCTAACTCTAATGTAACCAGAAAAATTTTCAAGCAGATGGATACATGGAGGGTAGCTGGATAATAAACTAACTAATGAATTGTGCATCGTAACGAAGTACAAGAAATGTTTGGTATTTAATATTGCTACGATAACATCTGAAGATACAAAACTGTGTATGAAATTACACATTGTGGTTTTTTGAAAGAGACAAACCAGAAGTAAGTTGTAGGTTAAATCAACAAAGACAACAATGTATTAATGTAATTACAAATATATATATATATTTAATACATACTTTTGTTGATACATTGTTTTTTAACAATCCTTTTCGCCCGGCATGGCCAAGTGGGTTAAGGCATTCGGCTCGTAATCTGAGGGTCGCAGGTTCGAATCCCCATCGCACCAAACATGCTCGCTCTTTCAGCCGTGGGGGCGTTGTAATGTACAGTCATTTCCACTATTCGTTGGTAAAAGGGTAGCCCAAGAGTTGGCGGTGGGTGGTGATGACTACCTGCCTTCCCTCTAGTTTTACACTGATAAATTAGGGATGGCTAGCGCAGATAGCCCTCGAGTAGCTTTGCGCGAAATTCAGAAACAAACAAACACTCCTTTTCCAGGTATCTCTAGCAGAACAATAAATATGTAAACGAAAAATTTCTCGTTCGAAGGTCGCGTGACACTATAACAAATAAATGTATATAACATTTTTTTAAATGTTTGAAACAATATTAGAGAATTACAATATAATACATATATTAAGACACGCGGTAGTGTGTCTCGTGGCCAAAACAACTGGCAGGACAGAGTGTGTATTCTTAAAATTAGAAAATTTCCACTTTCTGTAGCTCGGTCTGTGATAATCCAAACTATCACGTGTTATTCCTAGATGTGCCGTACTGGACTCTTACTTCATACCAAATCCCAAAGCAGTTCATTAAGAAATACGCGAGATATCTCCAATTTTGATTGAATTTATTCCTATTTTGTTTCTTCGAGCCGAAAGTATCGAAACTTTATTTGATGGAAGAACATACTTAACTTTTATATATTTTGTGTTTCAAATCTGGTACACTGATATATCTTTAATACTTACAATTAGGTGTGAGATTTGATATAAATATAAGCCGCATGTGCAAAGCTATTCAACATAAACTTTTCAATTTTGACCAAACTGCCTGTGCACACTGACGTAAGAAGTCACATAAGTCTGAACGTTTGTATTAACGCTTCACCTAAGAGTAAAGGTGAATTTTTTTTCATTCGATTATAGACAGCTGATTCAGAGCAGTAAAACTGTAGGGAGAAAGAGCATGCACAAATATTGGTCAGGTCACGCAAACTAGATTAGTAGTTTCTAGCTAATGTTTCCAAGAGAATCCTACGGGTGTACGGTTATTATTCATTGCCAATTTTTAAGAACAGATTTGCTAATGTTTTGAAATTCGCCTAATTGAAGAGCGTTTAGCGTTATGTGATATTAACTTAAGCAATTAACGTAAATAATGTTGTTTGATACAGCTGTACCGAGTGCTCGCGGGTGTTGACAAGAAAAATGTTAATTTAGTGCCAACAGCGTTACTACAAAAGAAATTATTAACCCTGTTTTAGAATGAAAAAACTACCACCATATATTTTAAAGAATCTGAATGGTTCTGCAAAGTATAGGCTTGTTCTGAATAATATAGTTGCGATCCTAAATCTGTTGTTGGTTATATGGAGTGTCACTTTCTTACTTGCTGTGGTTATGTTAGTTGATGTGTATTGACAGAAAGTGTGTGTGTGTGTGTGTATGTGTGTTTTTCTTATATCAAAGCCACGTCGTGCAATCTGCTGACTCCACCGAGAGGAATCGAATCTCTGATTTGAGCGTTGTAAATCCATAGACTTACCGCTGTACCAGCGGAGGGACCTGACAGAAAGTCACGATACTTAATGTGACAAAAATGTGTCGCGAAAAAAACAAAACAAGACAGTTTGTTCGTTCATTTGTTGTTGTTTTTTAATTTCGCGCAAAGCTATACGAGGAGTGTCTGCGCTAGCAGTGTAAAACTAGAGGGAAGGCAGCTAGTCATGATCACCCACCGCCAACTCTTGGGCTAATCTTTTACCAACGAATAGTGGGATTGATCGTAACATTATAACGCCCCCACGGCTGAAAGGGCGAGCAAGTTTGGTGTGACATGGATTCGAGCCCGCGACCCTCAGATTACGAGTCGAACACCTTAACCACCTGGCCATGCCAGGCCCTAAAAGATAGCTAGACCGTGTATTTTATTTATTTTTGCTTCGACTTGAACAAAAAGCGCAGTCTATATAATTAATGAATGGATACTTGCTCTAAGTTTCTTATCATCGCTGTAAATGTAGCTACCAGTTTGACCTTCAGTTTTGATTTCATCCCTTTAAGTCAATCCCTTTTTTGGCTTCACCATTTTTTTTCGCAACTAAGGTGTTTTTCACTATATATATATTTATTTATTTAAATGTGTGTAAGTGCGCGTATGTATTGATACGTACGTGTAATCAAGTTTTAACATACAAATTTAAAAATGATAATCAGGTGAAAAATGTATAATGAATATAAACGAAGCTTTGTTTGATACATCTTGTAAGTCATAAATTTAAAAAATAATTAAATACTTTAAAAAAGTATAAAAATAAGTTAAAATTAATGGATAGAAATATCACGAAAATGTCAAACGTTCATTAGTCCTCTCGGGTAGATAATTTTCAGGTCAATTGTCTTTTATAGTTCACAGTTAAATTTGTTCGCAAGGGCTTTTTTTTTTTTATCAAAAACGAGTGTTTTAAAACATTTAAAGGGGTGGTCGTTCAAATTAAAATGTCGAGCTAGTGGTTTATCCGCGTTATCATGTATTTTACCTCTTATGATATTCTCAAGCACAATTTACTAATATCTTGCAAGTTTCTCCTATGTATAATTTTTCCATAACACATACATGCTGCGAGTCGTGTGTTCAGATCCCAGTCCCGCCAAAAATATCCGCTTTGTCAGCCTTGGGAGTGTTATAATGTGACAGTCTCTAGCTCTGTTTGTTGGTAAAAGAATATCCCAAGCTAACAAACTGCCTTCCCTCTAATCTTTCTTTTCTGAAGTAGAGACGGCTAGCTTCACGCGAAGTTCAAACCACATGTATATATGACAAATTTATGCCATATACATGTCAAATATATGTGCAGTTTTATTGATCCTCAATGAAAAATTCGGTTTATGACTTTGCACGGATGTTTCTAGGTCAATGTAAGGACACGTGTTGCAGTGCTTTCTAGTACAAGCATAGCTACCTTCAATAATACACGTGCTTGTTTAGGTTGGAGGTTAAAGGTTGTTGAGAACTGTAGGGAATTTCCAATACTGATATTGTGACGGTAGGAAGCTATAGGGTAATGGAAAATATCTTTAGTACTATCAAATTCCTGAATGATATGAAAATTATGGAGAATAATATCTTTAAATGTTTGTTGTTTAGATGGTCTGTAACAGGAGAATTTAGAGTTTGTCTCTATGAGTGATGAAGAAAAGTTGTTGAAATCTTGACAAGCAGCTTGTCTCGAACTAGAAACATTTATTCATTATGCAAGTAACTTCCATCCTTCATGCATGACATTACCGGTTCATCGCTACCATTTATGGATGATCTTCTTTCTGTAACTTCCAATAAAATCACCACCAGCATTCATTATAAATCCAAAGACGTCCATACCTGTTTACATTTTAATTTTAGCCACCCAGTACACATGAAAAATAATATCTCATTAGACTATAAAAATTATGTAGTGGGCTTTGATGGTTTCAAACCTTGTCTTACAGAACTAGAAACGTTTTTCTATGATCATAGCTAGTCCTAAAAGATCCTGTTCCCAACCTTATTGTAAATCAAGACCGCAACTTTTATTTATTTGTTACAGAAACAAACTTTCGATTCCCTTGTACCAGAGAACCTCTTGTCTTCATACACCACTCAAGAAATAAACGCGTTAAAGATATTATTCTAAATACTTTTTACACGTTTTTAGGAATATAACACCATTAAAGATATTTTTCCATGATCCTATAATTTTCTGTTGTATCAGTATTGGAATCTCCTTACAGTTCACAACAACTTTCAAAATTTCACCTTAACAAGAAAAAATTTTATAGGTAGCTATGCTTGCAATAGAATGCATTTTATAACAGGTGTGCTTACATTGACAAAAAAGCATTCGTGCAATAATTGATGAGAAAAAATAAACCCAATTTGTAATTTGTTTAACATCGTTCATATTTATTTGTCAGACCAAAAAGAAAAAAAACGGTGGGACAGCGGAAAGTTTATGAAGTTACTAAGGTAAAGTTCGGAGGACTGTTAGAAAGGTACAGTCAATCCCACTATTCGTTGGTAAAAGACTAGTCCACGAGTAATGACTAGCTGCAAATTAGGAACGGTTAGCGCAGATAGCCCTTGAGTAGATTTGTTTGAAGTTCGATAAACAAACAAACATATCAATATATATTTGTTTCACTTATAGTGTTTTGTATTTTATTTTCTTTATTCTAAGTGAGCATTTATAAAACTAATAATTAATTAGTAGTATTACGAGCTGAAAGTTTTAAAGTGGTCGGTTGAATAGATGCAATTTGTTTTAGTCTATCAGATTTATATTAATGCCAGAAAGAGTTATTTTCCAAGTTCGAAGTTGTGTTATAAAAAGAAAAGAAAAAAAAACGAGCAGAGACTGCTTTGTGGCGTTCGATTCGTAATCTGAGGGTCGCGGGTTCGAATCTCCGTCGCACCAAACATGCTCACCCTTTCAGCCGTGGGGGCGTTATAATGTGACGGTCAATCTCACTATTCGTTGGTAAAAGAGTAGCCCAGGAATTGGCGGTGGGTGGTGATGACTACCTGCCTCCCCTCTAGTCTTACACTGCTAAATTAGGGACGGTTAGTGCAGATAGCCCTCGTGTAGCTTTGCGCGAAATTTAAAAACAAACAAGTCGCTTTGTGAACTACAGTTCCACTTCACCACCACTGGCGTATTATAATATTGTTTTTACAGTGATTTTTTTGCATTGGCCTTGACTTCTGGTCTTTGTGCTATCATCTTATTTCTATTCATGTGTCTGTAGATGACACAAAACCACTCTTTCAAATATAGCAACGTCATCAAATAGTTTTCGTATCAAATTTAGTTCTATAAAAACACACAAAGCAAGGTGGGGTGGAAGCTATAAATTTTATTTGGCGACACAGTAAATGTTGTTTAATCTACCATGCATGTGACAACCTCCAATATCGCCATGCTGCACGTAGGGTGTAAGTACAGTGAGATGGAATCTTGCCACATATTTCTAACTGTCATGACGCTATGGTTTGTAAACGGAACTATTTTTGGGCCTGTTGACTGTGCGACTGTTCAGTTTGTGTATACTTTTATAGTATCTCATATCTCGTTCATTTTAAAAGAACCTTGGCTTAGCAATTTAGCTTTGCTGAATGACTTTGAAGAGGAAACTACACTGATGCACTTGTAGACAGTGATTATAAATATTCCCTCTTCTTTATATCAGGTCGTTAAAAACTTTGTTTCAGAACCTGTTTACAACAGACTGAAAATAAATGACATAAACGACGTTGGTACGACACGACTCAAAGTTTTAGGAATCTATGGTAGATTTGGTTTTGTTTGTTAAATTTCGCGCAAAGCTATTCGGCCCCGGGATTTCTACGCTAGCCGTCCCTAATTTAGAAGTGATATACTAAAGAAAATGAAGCTAGTCATTACAACCTCTCTCAACCCTCGGGCTACTCTAATCGGAGAGTGAGGTTGACCATCACAACATAAATTAGGTTTCTGTTCAAAGGTAAATATTACCAAAAACAAAAAACAACAACAACATTGGGATCGGCCAGTGTACTAGTGGTTACTGTCGGTGGAATCAACCATTACTAGCGGTTTTATTGTTGGTATTGGCCTCTCTGTGGATATTTTGGTCTTTTGGATCAGCCAGTCTACTAATGGCTTTGTTGTATGGATTAGCCATTCTACTGATTAGTCGGTTCAGACACTCTGATGATAGTTTTGTAGAGAGGGTGAATCGCTAATGATGGCTTGGTCGATTTTGAACAACTAACCACGCTACTGATGGATTTTCCGGTGGGATCAGCCATTTTCTACTAATGGTTGTTATATCGTTTCCATTTTAGTCAGTATGAACGCAGTTTTTTAGAGCGTTTCGATTTTATCGAGGACAAAGATATTTCATAAGAATAATACTTTTTTCCGACAAGACATATAACTTGCTGAATATAATTTATAAAACTAAATAACGGCACGGCATGGCCAGGTGGGTTAAGGCGTTCGACGTATAATCTAATGGTCTCACCACACATGCTCACTCTTTCGTCTGTGGGGGCGTTATAATGTGACGATCAATCCCACTATTCGTTGGTAAAAAAGTAGCCTAAGAGTTAGCGGTGGGTGTTGATGACTAGCTGCCTTCCCTCTAGCCTTACACTGCTAAATTAGGGACGACTAACGCAGATAATCCTCGTGTAATTTTGCACGATATTCGAAACAAACAAACTAATTAACGTATAATAATGATTATTTGGACGGACAGACGCTGCTTAACTGAAAATCGATAAGGTTTTGAGTATAACGAATTAAACGTACTTTTATTGCGCTACAAAGGTTGGTATGCATTTTTTTATCGTTTGGATACCCCCTCTGAATACGATATTATTGGTCATATTCTGATTATTTTAAAGTATAGTAGATTGACACACAGATAATTTTAATAATATGATATAGATCTATATGTGTTGATCATTTTATTAACATTTGGATGTGATGATTAAATTTATAACCATCGTTTCTTGAAAATGATGATATCATGCATGATTGTAAGTTTGAGGAGAAGAAAACTCAGTAAACCCTGCGCTTGATAACGTTTTAGTTGACGGATAGGACACCGGTTTGTTTTAAGGTTAAGCAGAAAATTATGCAATGGGAACACAACACAGGAATGTTGGAATCGTCTCTGAAAAATTATCTGATAGATAAGACACAATAGATTGTTTCAAAATTTTGCGTAAAGTTACACAAGGACTATTTGTGCATTCATGTAAAGCTATACAACTACTATTTGTGCTTTCACATTTACATAAAGCGACACAAATGCTATGTGCACATTCATGTAAAGTTACATTAGGACAACTCAGTAAACCCACGTAAAGCTACACGGGACTATCTCTGGATTCGAGTAAAGTTACGTAAGGAGTATTTGTACAGAGCCGTCCGTAATGTTTAACTGACAGGCTACAAAGAAGACATCTGCTGTTACTCAACATTATTTCAATTATTCTCTTCTGACCAACTAGTAGGATTTTACAGACACTCTTACAACTCATTCAGGGTCGGATCCAAAATGTGTTTGTGTGTGTCTTTTCTTTTAGCAAAGCTACATGGGGATATTTGCTGTGTCCACCGAGAGGAATCGATCCTTTGATTTTAGCGTTGTAACTCCGACGACTTACCGCTGTCCCAGCGATTAACACTCCAAAATGCGGAACAACGTTTAGTGGCAACTGTACCAAATCTATGAATCATGGGATTCACGGCCTGGAAGGTTAACCTCTCGATACGCTTCTTTCCAACTTGAAATTTACCTGTAAAAGTCTTACAATGTTTTCTGTGACACTTTGGGAATGTTTTGTGTTCACATCTTACAGTCTTTGATTTGTTTGTGTTCTCCAAAATAGACAGAAATATATTACGTCTTTACGCGTCAAAACACTGCATGTAATACGAATAAACGAAGCACGAATTTCAAGAAAACTTTTAAAAAGACAGTTTCGCATTTCTAACAAGTGAATTTTTGTTTCTCTAAATCGCAACATTTCCAGTGGGACGACAGGGCAAGTGTATCCGAGGGTGGTTATCATATATATATATAAATATATATAAAATTGTGTTCCGCGCTATTGGACCGTGACTGGTCAAATCGCACTATCCTGTCAGACAAGAGTACCTTAAGAGTTGGCGCGATGGGTTCGGCTGACAAACTGGCTTTCCTTTAGTTTAGACCTTAAACACCCATATTGTTATTATTATTATTTTTTAAATAAATTGTTTCATTTAGAAGTAGTGTAAATGGAAATAAATTAGATTAAGTAAACTAAACTGATTCTTTCTTTACAGGTCCAGTGAAATAAGTGCACTCGTATCATCAGTCAATAACAAACTTATCTAGATAGTATAAAACTAGAGTGGTTCGAGAGAGGACATGGTGTACACTGACCATCTCACAGATCAAGCAGGAATGGAAGATCTAGATGGTTCAGTGCCATCGCCTATCACTCCAGACCCAACAGGGGCAGGGGCTGTTCGAAAGTCCCCATCTATCAAAGTGATGTATCCCTTTACTCATCAAGTAGGTGGCCACACACAGATGCTTCTGCTTGAGCGAGACACACTGTGTAAGCCCCTCATCCACCGGGAACTCCACTTCTACCTGAATGTACCCAGAGAAATGCAACATTTTGTTCCCTGTTACAAAGGTGAGAATTTCAAAATTATCACAGGTGATTGCAACCCGACTGACAATCAGTTAATCATCAGATTTATTAATGTATATTTGAAGTAACATTTGTCATACCACTTTGAAAGATACCAAGTGGATTTGCCCTAGTCATTTTACATTTGTACGGAAATGTATATTAAACATAAGTTCCGTATCAAAGTATTTGATCAGTTTCATCTGTCAGAATGCATATGTTGAAAATTCATGTGGTGTGCACAGGTATAATTTACACGTTGCAGGTCTTACCCTTCTCACTTTTTTTTTTGACGAAAGAGATATGTTTCTAGTTTATTTGCAGAACTAGTAAAACGTATTTGTCAATAAATTACTTGTATAAAACTAGGCACTATTTGATATAGAATGACCTCTAAGAAGCTGTCCCTCCACTTTCGAAACAGAAGTTATGGTATTTTACCTCAAAACGGCTGGTATGGGTGTTAGCACTTTTATTGATAAGCAGAAAACAACGTTTCGCCCTTCCTACGTCACCTTCAGGTTAACAAAGAAAGAGTTTGCAACTGACTGTTGCTGGGCGCATGTCTTAGGAACGAGAGTATAAACGGGTACGGGATTGTAGAGGGCGTTTTAGTTGGATATTAGGTTACTAATTAGTATACTAATTGCAGTTGGATATTAGGTTATTAATTAGTATACTAAGTGCAGTTGCATATTAGGTTATTAATTAGTATACAACGCGCCCTACAATCCCGTATCCGTTTATACTCTCGTCACTTAGACATTGCTTGGCAATCATCAGTTGCAAGCTCTCTCTTTGTTAACCCGAAGGTGACGTAGTAAGATCGAACGTTGTTTTCTGCTTATCGATAAAAGTGTTAATACCCATACCAGCCGTTCTGAGATACATTTTTATTTCAAGTGGGTTTCTCATCGTCAAGAAGTAATGCTATGGTCTATGTGAGACATCATTTTCTAAGATTAAGTTTAAGAAGAAGTGAACACAGTACCCTTTATTAAGTATTACTAAAGTAACTAGCAAAGGTATAGTTGGCAGAAGCTTAAACTTGAATGCATACATTTTAATTGTTGTTCGTTCTATAGTTTTAAAATTTAATCGTTTTCAACATAGAGTTTTATAATTTATTTATTTCGATAGTTGTTATATAATTTTAGAAACTTTTCAAAATTTAATTTTCATATCGTTACGTAGGTGTAATCCAGGTTAGACACGTAGACAAAAGCCCTGCCTGTCTTCAGACTAACAAGACAAGTATGGCTCCTTCGAAAAAAAGCAACAAGAAACAAAAGAATAACAGTATAGAAAAATGGCACTGTGAATCGGAGGAACAGATTAGGTTAGTTATTGCTGTGTATTCTAATTTCCTGTTCAGAATTTTATTTAGATTGATTATATGCTTTTAATCAAGAAGTTAAGAGGGGTACCCCCTTCTCTTAAAAACGTCAGTTTTCAAACAACGCCCTAATAAAGTGTTTCAGCCTTAGCTTCACGCTAAGTAACAAAACTGTGAAGTATGTAAAGCAGCTAATGAATGACTTTGATGGATAAAATTTACCTTATTTAAGTTTATTATATAAAAATTACGTCAAAATGGCGTTAGTCAAAAAGAATAAATCCTAATTTCTAAAGAAATGCATGATAAAAAGTCCTTGTTAATTTTATTTGAACGCAAAGCTTCACAGCTGGTTGTCTCAGGCTCGAATTAACCAAAGAGCACTCGTTGCACAAGCACAGTGGTCTTAACTCAGAAATAAAACCAAAAATTTGCACTGTGAGTGACACTTGGGTTTTTTCCTCAGATAAAAATTATTTTTTTTTATAATACAGGGGAATGTTTTTATATGTACAAGTGTATCTCATATGCTCTGTCTTGTTTAATAAGAGCACCAAAATATCTATGGTACACAGTGCCCCAAAATTCTTTAACCCGTAACTGGGCTATCTGCAGAAAAAAAGTAAATCATTATTTTAAAAAAGTAAAAAAAAAAAATCAAACTGAATATACTTTACAATGGTATTTGATAATGTCGAACTATAATAATTTGTTTTCCAAGTGTAACCTACATGGAATATTGCAATTTATGTATACGTATGTACAATTATAGTCCAGCCGGCCCAAATTTACATGTAATTGTTTGTTGTATTGGGTTATTCTTATTTTATTCTGTAAAGATTTACCTACAAAACTGATTAATTCAGTGATTCTCAACTTGACTTGGTGCGCCCAGTAATAAACACACACACACAGTTATGACGTATCAGATTATATTTTTTTCTTGGATCGAAATCCTGTTCTTTCTTGGTACTATGCTACTGTGCATCACAGTGCGAAACTCGGCTTTGAGTTTAGTTTAAGTTGATGATATTTACTAACTGAAACAATATTTAGAAAGACAAATGTTATCTATATATTTCCGCGTTTGCAACAAAATTTAAGTTTGAACGTACAAAAAATGTCTTTATATTACTGTATTACATGAACGCTGCGCGTTCCCACACCCTAGCGGAGTACTTCTCACTGATGAAAACTTCTGAACTAAATTTATATTTTTTTATTCTTTTTTTTTTTTCTAAAACGAACAGAGTGCAAGTTTACAGTTACAAGGACGAAGTCACGCTTCTGAATGATCCAGTCTCTCAGTTTCTGAAGGAAAACAAGCATACATCGTCCAGCCAAAGTTGTATCCTTTTCATGTGTGTAAATAGTTTGGTTTGGTTTGTTCTGAATTTCGCGCAAAGCTACACGAGGGCTATCTGCACTAGCTGTTCCTAATTTTGCAGTATAAGACTAGAGGGAAGGCAGCTAGTTATCACCGCCAAACTCTTGGGCTACTCTCTTACCGACGAATAATAGATTGACCGTCACATTTTAACGCCCCCACGGCTGAAAGGGTGAGCATGTTTGGTGTGACGGGGATTCGAACCCGCGCCCTCAGATTACGAGTCGAGTGCCTTAACAACCTAGCCATTCCGCGCCATGTGTAAATAGAAGTATGTATCAGTAACACAAGAAAGAAATTAAGAGTAAATATATGCAAATATACTAGCTAGAGTACCCGTAACCTGGACAGAAACTATGTAACTTCATGATTAATGTTTAATGAAAGGTTATCTTAGAACATGAAAAGTTGTTTCCTTTATATATAATTTAGAAAACTCCAAAAAGCCCATAAAAATAGCAAAACACAAAATGTGAAACAGTAAATTTTCATGTATCTTCTCATGGACCCAACAAACCTTCATGTAGGTTTGGTGAAAATCCATCAAACACCCGCAAAAACACTCATAAAAACCGCAAAATTGAAAATTTATGTGTATTTCCCTATAGACCTAATGAACCTCCATACTAATTTTAGTGAAGGTCCGTCCACACCCTGCGAAGTATTTACATGGACATACAACAGACAATACTATTATGTTTATATAGATGTCTTCACTGAATAGATCCGCGTGTGACGTATAAATTACGTCGTATCTGTGTGTGTGTGTGTGTGTGTGTGTGTTTTCTTATACCAAAGCCACATCAGGCTACGTCATATCTGCATCCTGAGAATGGAGAAAAAGAAAGTTCTTCGTGACGAGAAACTGAGGCAAAACGGGAAAATCGTAACCCCTATTGCAAGTCTGCATGTACACAGAATAAACATTTCGCACAGTTGGGGTTGCACATCGCGTAATTAAAATGTTTTTCCAGTATCATATAAGCAATAGTACCATTATAATATGATATATAGGCGTTTACCACAACTATTATCTTTTTTAGATATGATAATTTTATTTATTTTTTAACTTCACATAATAACTTCGGCATAAAGGGAACGTTTCCTCTCACGGTTTGTAACAGATTCATGATCGGTTTTAATTTGGTTTTTCATGGAATTAAAAACCAAACAGTCAATTCCTTTTGGCGCAATAAACAAATTATCGATGAGATACACGTACGTAACAAAGTGGGCCTGGCATGGCCTAGCGCGTTAAGGCGTGCGCTTCGTTATCTGAGGGTCGCGGGTTCGCGCCCGAGTCGCGCCAAACATGCTTGCCCTTTCAGCTGTGGGGGCGTTATAATGTACGGTCAATCCCACTATTCGTTGGTAAAAGAGTAGCCCAGGAGTTGGCGGTGGGTGGTGATGACTAGCTGCCTTCCCTCTAGTCTTACACTGCTAAATTAGGGACGGCTAGCACAGATAGTCCTCGAGTAGCTTTGTGCGAAATTCCAAAAACCAAACCAAACGTAACAAAGTACTTGAAAAGCGATACCTTTTCTTTAGAAGTAATATCGATGTGTCATTATTCATTGTTTTGTCCCAGTTTGGTAACAGAGACTGTTTAGTGATAAATCATTTCTGCTGCCAGTTATAATGTTAGATCCTTACATCGAACTGCTTGTAAATTTTCAGCGTATATAGTTTGTTAATTTCCAGATACTTGGGGACCACTTTTCTCAATATTGTAAAATACGTTTAGATGCGATAACTTATCGTATCTATGGTGTATCTATTAGATTAATGTCGCATTAATATTGTGGAAGTACGAAGCTCCAACACATAATTTTCTATATTTTCACTTTTTTTTTTTAGCTAGAGGTTAGGCCTTATGAAATCATACGAAGACGCCATGTTTTTATTAGTCTTTTAAAATTGTCTCTGCAACGCAAAGATAAAGTTCGTCTTTATTATCACTAGAGGCGTGCTTCCCGCTGGGACAGCGATAAGCCTACAGGTTTACAGCGCTAAAACCATGGGTCCAATTGCTCTTGGTGGACACAGCACACCCTATGTGGCTCTGCCTTAAGAAAACACACAGTCGCACATTGGAGGTGCTGGCAACAAACAGTTTGTTAATTGTTCGTATTTTTCAGCTGTGAAAGGTAATAAGTATAGACGTGATTAGCTTGTGAAGCGTGTCGAGGTTTAAACATTCATATTATCTGACCAGACATGTATGGTACTAACAAATTACCATGAACTTCAATAAAGTGTGTTGCTTGATATGTAAATACATGGTATCCTGTGTGTAAGTGAAAATGCTGTTACCCTCGGGTTTAACAAATAAGTTAATAGAATTCAAGATTTTAAACCCACTTTAAAAACATCTAAAATTTTATTTTATTTTAGATTTTTCTTACTATTGATAATTGGAATAAAGCGGAAGCCCGTTATTGTGTTGAAAATACTTTTTTTATGTTTTCCATGGACTATAAAACAAATAAATAAAATGGATTAAAACCCGAATTTGTCATTTCGCTGTCCTACAAAGGTCAGCGGTAATTTTCGGAACTTATATCGCAAAAATTCGGACCTCGATTTCCCGCAGTGAACACAGCAAATAATCCAATATGGTTTTGCGCTAAAACACACACACGGTACGTTATTGCAATGATTTGTTTGTCTGTTATTAAACACAAAGCTACACAAAGGGCTATCTGTACTCTTCTCACCAGCGGTATCGAAAGTATCAAAACCCGGTTTCTAGCGGTATAAGTCCGTAGACATACCGCTGCGCTGTTGGAGAGGGGGAGGCTTAAATAGCTCATATAATGTTAAAAGTGTGTTTTTTGTGAATTTTGTCTCTGTTAGAATTTCTTTTATTGTTTTACTATGCGCATAATGGTGTAACTTTTAGGTATCGTATTTTTTTTATGTAGAATCAACAGATATTTTAATTGCATATTATCCTTTTCATAATTCATTTGGTATGTTTCAAAACGCAATAATTTCTTCTTTCGAAAATGCCTAATATTAGCAGCATATATATTGGATCATTAAAATGTAGAGTAAAATATTTTGATTGTTTTTAACTAAGGATCCTCTTCTGTATGATGCATGAATCGTGTATTTTCAATGTGTCATAGAACGTTGAGGAATACGCTGCTTATTGGAAATTGCTACACTTGAACATATATATACGCAACATCATTATTCATTTAATTCTTCAACACATGATTATGGGGCAT
Organism: Tachypleus tridentatus; assembly: GCF_004210375.1. NCBI lineage: Eukaryota > Metazoa > Arthropoda > Merostomata > Xiphosura > Limulidae > Tachypleus > Tachypleus tridentatus. The sequence continues at coordinate 131,753,252 of NC_134834.1, read as the reverse complement.
CACACATAGAACTCGGTGGGATGTGCGTCATATTGTAAACTGCCTCATTTAAAGGAGCAAAGGAATCCCCTCGGTTGATAACAGGTCTGGTTATTACATTTTGTGGGTTTATCATTCATCTGATGTGAGCTCTTTTTTGAATTCTTATTACACTCGGCTTAAAGCCATCGCCTTCTGTTTATCGACTCTTAAGATATTTATGGAAGTTTTAACTAACCACTACTCCCTAGCCGTCAGTAAAGGTAAACTTATTCGAAGACTCACCGTATACGCAGTATTTTGTTTATTTCAAAAGATTGTGGATACTCGGGTGAATGGTTTGTTTCTGAAGCACGTATCTCTGTTGCAATGTTGTAAAGGGTTATTCTTAAAACTTTTATCTGTGATGTTACTATATATATATTAAAGGGGTTATTGAATGTCATAATTTTAACTTGTGAAGTAAGATCTGACAGACATGAAAAAAGAAAATTGTAAAGTGACTACCGACGGACAGAGAATACTCCATGCCGTCACCATAATGCCGCACACGGGATCTGATCATCATATGTCGCATAAACATTTTTTTCTGATGTACTTTCGTAAATTGTGCAGCTGCACTCACACAGGCCTAAAAACTGGACTATTTAAAGAAGGTAGCGCTACCTAGAGGTTTTAACGGTAATATTTTAGATAGAGCTATTATTAAACTTCAGAACTGTAAAACGTTTTTATGCTCTTTCCGGTCTTTCCCTTACAAGTAATAAAAAACATAAAGTTGTTCCATTTTATGCCAGAAGTTCCCATTGAAATTCTCTAACTTAACTACTGATGTAAAACCGTATTCAAATCTTCACACAAGAAAAACACCTCACTACAACAACCTCAGCTTAAGGACCTAAAGCAGGTTATATATATTATAGTATATAAGGTGAATGTGGTAAGAAATATACAGGACAAACGTCATGTTCCTTCGAAATCAAACAACACAAGGTACACTAATATCATGTGTGTAAAGATGAACATAATTAAATTCTCCTTAACAAGTCGATATTTTGAATTAGGTCATAAGATAGTTTAAAATGAAATTTATATTCTACACCAACTCCAAAATAGAAACGAGAAAGATTTTTTTAGAAACGGTAGAAATCAGTAAATTTGATTCGCCTAGGTTTTAGTTATATCTTTGACCAACTCCGACTTGTTCTTTAAGTTATACACCTTTCTTAAATGTCATTGCTATCGTGTGACAATATTATATCACGAAATTTTGCGTACTTTGTTTCTTATGTAATGATTTTGTGAATAAACCCTGCATTTGTAGCTGTGTATTATGCTTGATGATGCAGACTAATGATTCGTACGTAAAGAAGTACACATTGTGGTTATAAATTTTTTTTTCAATGTACTACTGGTTGTCCGGTCCTAAATTCCAGGTATGAGGCGCTAGTGTAATAAAAATTTGTTTTTTGTTTGTTTCTCTGTCCGCGTTCAGTAAAATTCAGTCCAAATGTAGCTAGCACAATTTTATAAGAAAATTTTGATTAAAAACACCTGATGAAAGACACACACACATAAGATATAAGAAAACTTTAAAAGTACCTGATGACAAACGCAAACACAAAAATTACGAGAAAACTTCAATTAAAGTATCTGATGACAGATGCAGACAAAAAAGGTGAGAAAACTTTTACTAAAAGTGCGTGAAGACAGACTTACAAAGAAAATTGAGAAAGCTTTAACTAAAAGCACCCGATGACAAATTCAGACACATAAATATTAAACATCTTTAACTAAAAGCACCTGACAACAGACATACACACACACACACACAAAATATGATTAACCTTTAACTATAAGTAGATGACGACGTACGCACACAAAACAATGAGAAAACTTTAACTAAAAGAACATGATAACAGACTCGCACACAAATTTGCTTGCGAAATATCAATTAGAAGCGATGTCAGTTATGTTTGTCATTACTTCCTTTTATAAGTAATCTTAATATATATACGTGTAAATGTTTCATTTTTAACACTTAAACAGCGAGAATGTTGTAGGTAGCAGCATCAGTTAGTGATGGCCACAGTTTAAGAAGTTAATTTATTTAATTTGTATCATTTTTATTCACGAGTTAATAGTGTACCTAAACCTACACGACGTAAACACTTTATTTTATTTATATTAACTTGTGTTATTAAAAGTTCGAAAATTTTGATCGAGATATTCTTTTGAATAAAATATTTGATAGCTAGTTTACTTTTTGCTTAACGGCTGTTAGATTTCTTGCTGTTAGAGAATGTTGCATCACACTTCTGTCATCCGTGCATCTTAGATTTGAAAATGGGAACACGTCAACATGGAGACGATGCTCCTGATGACAAGCGCTCCCGTCAGATGGCCAAGTGTGCAGCTAGTACATCTGCGACTCTCGGCGTTCGCTTATGTGGAATGCAGGTAGATAACTAACTATACTTTCTGTATCGTTCGTGTGTGGCATGTGTATATATGTATTTATATGCTACATATTTGTGTGTGTGTGTTAATCAGAATAATCTTTATATTTGCGTGCTTACTCTTAACCGTTTTTGTATATTATTATTGACTGCTTGGAAAAAGTGAAGAAATGTTAACTTCAAATGAACATAATATATACAAGCACTACTGCTAACATCTGTAGATGTTTAATCTACCATACTGTCTATGTTTTTATGCCAGAAGCACTGGCTGTCAAATCATGTAAGAAGAAAAAATCTGTAACAGTTATGTAATAAAAACTATGTAAAGAACGGTAAAATAGTGGCTAAAAACACGTGTTTTCAAAGGCTAGAGTTTGTCGTTCACTACCATATTTCTAATTCTTATATATATAGTTACAACGTTCTGATAGACAACTAAGAACCACTGATTTATTCCTGGTTGTAATGTTCTGTGCAAAATACTTTTGCTTATTTCTTAACATTGTATGAATCAATATAAAAGATCGAAGAAATTTACGTAAAGCAAATATAAACTATTTATTTTGTTATATTTATAATATGTTTCATTTAAAATACTTTTAAAGTACCTTACTGTTATTGCAATACAAATGCAGTATAAAATTTCTGTGTAACTTTACCAGTATTAACGTATTTAATTTTCTTGCAACATACTATCAAATTATTTCGACTGCTAGTGCAATACAAATGCACTATGAACATGAGATATTTAATTATTTAAAATAAAAGTTTTTACTGCCTCGTGTAGGTTTATCAAGCTAACTACAGAAACTATGTGTGGAAAGACAAATATTACGGGCGATCGTTGGATGAGTGTGGATTAAAATGTGCTTTATACCAGTTTTTTCACAATGGTATTCAGCTCCAAGTGAGACTCATTGAAAGAGTTTTGGAGAAACTTCAAGAATTGCGCAGAGCTGTTGAAAAACAACACTCATTTCGGTTCTACTCCAGTTCTTTGTTGTTACTGTATGAGGGTTGTGGGCACAATGGCAGCAGTAATCATGACTTTGGAGACAGACTGGAGGCAATATCAAGTTATAATCGTACTTCTCCCGTTAGTGATGAAAATCTTGAACTAAAGTTTTTAGGAGACCGTTCAATCTGTGACACAGAGGTTTCAACCCCATTACGAAGTCGGAGTTGTGAAAGTCTTTTTGAGAATGTAAAAGATTCTAATAATACAAGTGCAATGTCCCAGTCATGGTGGTCATCGAATAAGACATCAGTACACCTTTGTACACCAACTATATCTTCGGTAACTTCTACGGTTGATGTTAGGATGATTGATTTTGCTCACACAACATACAAAGGTTACAAGGGGGACACGACTGTCCACAATGGACCTGATGATGGATACCTTCTAGGATTGGACAATCTAATTCGTCTTCTGCGAGAACTGCAGCAGATGAAACACTGCCTTCGAGTTCCCTAAGACATGTAAAAAAACCTGATCGTATTACTTAAAAAGCTGCTTATTTAGAAAGGGTTCTTTGAACTCTCGGATCCGTTTCTTATCAGCGATGTGGATGAGAGCTATTTTGAGTCAGAAATCTGTTAGCATTAAACTGGAGATATAATAGAAGAGCGTGATAAATCATAATTCGTAAAATACTAGAATGTTTTGAGGAATACTTTACATCAAGACAGAAGGATGAGGAAGAAGTCTTATGACGTACATTTTCACCTTCTCATTAATAAAATAAAGTTACAAATGACATTCGAACAAATCGAGCAGCGAAGCATTTGAGAACAGATTTTGTAGTATAGAATCTTAAAATACAATTGAACACAAAGTTTTAGGAAAACTTAGATGAGCCAATACTAGTGTTACAAGAAAGTGAAAGAAAGGCTCTAGAGCTAAGTTGTAGAAGAGAACAAACTCGTCAAAAGATACTATGTAAAACAACTTATTTTCCAGAACCTTAAACATTGCCATTATGAAACTTATCAGTTGTGCAATGTAACAGTTACTTTTTGAGGGCGAGAGAAAGGGGCAGAAAAGAAGGGCATTAAATGAATTACACTTTTCATAATACAGCATGAAATTCATGAATGAAGTAGAAGTTGGGATTCAATAAGAGAACGGCTGTAATGTTTTGGAATAATTTATAGCAAGCTGGTAAGAATCAGACTTTTTTGTTGCGTGAATGATCGAATATGGGTTAAATATGTGTTTCTGTCATTCAGAACTCTAACTAACCAACTGAATGCTGACATCACTGATCTAAGTGAAAAGCCAATCTGACGTCACCAGATAATTCGTTATTTGCCTGTCAAAACCAAAACATTTTATGGTAAAGATAACTACATGTTGATTGGACATAAATGGATCATGGCAATGCTTTGTAGTGAAATACTAAAATAAACACAAATACGAAATAGTTAAATTTTGGCATAATCAGTGTTTACTTAGCTGGTTTAATACTTTGGACTGTCAATCATAATTAGTTGTTGGAAATTATATTTGTTCGAACAATCATTATCTTTAAGTAAAATGTGGTAACGTTATATTTGTGTGTCCATGAAATAAGTTGATTGTTGTTATTGTACTCTGTAACTTTATATATACAAATATATAGGCATTTAAACTTACTTGGTTCTGTCACAAAATGTAGTGGAATAATTAATTTCCTATGGAAAAAAAAAACGATTTAATATGCGAACACACGTGATGTGAATAAGGTAGTTTATCTGACGTTTTAATATCACCAGTTAAATGTTATTTACTAATTTTAGGATAAATCATTTAGATTCGATGATGCGAAAATTCATTGGTAGTGTTTCTCATTACTATAATCGCATACACAGAATTCGAGAGAAAATATTTTATAAATGATGTGTTGATAGCATAATATAAAATCGGTTATAAGAAATATTTGAACATTTGTGTTTGTGTTAAGCTAGGTTACTTTTACAGAATCAAAATCCATTCAACTAGTAAGAATATAAATGGTTGAAATTAGAACCAATATTTTTGCAGATTGGAGAAAAGATGCATTTCCTAGATATCCTTAATGTGTAATAGCAAATTCAATTATTCTATATAAATCTTGTGGGGAAAATATTCTTGTTTTTTATGTTTAACACTTCCGAACAGAAAATGTCAGGAATTGAAAAAAATAACACCAACCGTTATATGAAAATAATAATTGTAATTTTGTACAATAACGATTGTTTAAAATATTTCTCTACCACAATATCTATACACAACCTATGTTGATCAGTGTGACTGTTAATCATATAAACCAAACCGTACACACTTACTACGCTCCCTAATTGATACTACATAAACATGATATTCATTCAGCAATTTGTATATTCTAGATCTGTTTTCATAGGGTAAGGTGAATTGTCCACTTATATCATCTTGATTTGACTTTGTTTGCTTTATTCGATCGACGTTTCTCTTTAGAGCTTGTCCAAGTGTGATCTTAGGTTGATAAATTACTTTTTTTGCCTATAATTTCATATTTTATCTCTGTTTTTTCTAAAGGGGGTAATGACATCCTTATATAAAGGAAACCCTGCTTGTGCGACCGGTTTAAAGCGCAAACTTATACAGTGGTTCTGTCTACGTTTTGCTTACCGCGGGACTATGTACTGAAAATGATCTTATACAAAAAGTTGTTTTCATTGTTTAATTTTATCTTTTCATGAATAATTATATTTTAAGTTCACTTTCCAACATTATAAAATCGCATATCAAAGAAATGGCATTATCTACGTTACTTAAAAATCTAATTCAGGTCTGCACCGTCCATTCATGTGCGTTAGGTTTTATACTAACATTTTGTTGTTTTAGTTCATCTTGTCTAAAAAAGGAACAAAGATCCTTTAAAATAGTATTTAGTATAGGTACATTTTTAATGTGTGACAACTGGTTCTGTGAAACCAACTGTAATATTTTTTGAACTTGCGTCACAGAGACTTTACAATAGATCAATAAAGTTTTATCCAATAGTTCTCCTACCACCCATTGCTTTTTATATATATATATATATATATATACACATCTATAACACAAAAGATTAGTTGTGAATAATAATTATACTGTGCGAAAATATTCAACTTTTGATAAACTAAGTATACATTTTGCGAGATATTGTACATTAATTGGTGCATTACTCATTCACCAAATATACTGAACTTCTTGAAACAGATACATATTAGGTTGCCATGAACTCAAAATACGTGATTTTCCAGTACTGAATTTTAAAATGGTAGGTTTTTATTCTATAAGAATACAAATTGTGATTTGATAGAAATATTCGATTATGAAAAGGATGAACGAAAACTAAAAAAAAAAAAAGAAAAGAATGGAAACTAACATTGCTACAGAGAATTTTGATTTATATAACTAAATACTTTTACATTTAAAAAAAATTAACTTTTCTTGTAAAATTAAAATATTATAATACTTTAAGAACATGCTTTTAGATAACGTTTCTTACAGTGAGGTGAACCTGCTTTATGAGAACTTGTCATCTTAATACACACACTCTTATGAACCAGAAACCTAAGGACAAATATTCTAATAAGACCCGTGTATTCCATAAAAAATACAGATATAAAGGAAATCAATATTCCTCTAAAACAAAGGTAGTATGTTGTTTTATTTTCTTACTGAGTGACTGATTTTTTTCTAATGTGTCATAATTCAGCTATTTTAACTGGCAGGAGTAACGATTTTAAGTGCTCAAATATTATGTTTTATAAAACAATACAAGACTAATGAATTTTTTTATTCAGACAATACATTCAAATTAACCTATTTGTTAAAAATCAGGGAAATATTAATGTAATCCATATTTTACTAATGAAGGTTTGACCCTCATTTGGAGAATATTTTAGTCAATTATAATATAAATATTAAGTTTGGTGTATTCTTAGATTATAAACATTTGTTTTCATTGAATTAAAATATTGATTTCTTGCTAATAAGAGACAAAAAAAAAAAAAGAAAATTTGTGGCTTGGCTACATGAAAAATCCGTGCGATACCACAAAATATTTCTTCCGCTTTAAGCTACCAGTGCGTTATAAGAATGACGAAAATGTCTTAGTGGAAACCTGGAAACGGCGAGTGATTACCATAAATACGAAAAGTAAATTCAGTAATTAAGACCAGTCATTTGCAGAACACGTTATATCCAGTGTTGCAGGTCCGGTGTAGAAACCGAAATCAGTAAAATTAAAATTCTTAACGTTATTAGACTAGTCACAATTATAAAGTGCTAAATATCGATAACACTATGTAATAAAATTTTTACATTTTGTTACTGAGCATAAAGTGTTATTTCCCAATTGCTTATGCCTAAGTAAATGGAAAAGACCTATTTTTCTCTTCAAACTTTGCTTTTGTGACCTGGGAGCTTATAACGAAAACATGATGGGAGACTGTATTTGGGGGCTGATACGTTAAAGTGATTTACATTACAGTTGCAAATCTCGAAAGACTACTCACTTCTAAATATTTTTTTCCTTTTTGTATAATTTTAGTATAAATACATGTAAATCTTGATTCATAGGGTATTTTATTCAGATCTTATGGAAATGAAAATGTGCAAATTTACTCGTTTTTACATAGAAAATAGGTAAATTTCTAAATTTCATTATCCAGGTCACAAAAGCAAAGTTTGAAGAGAATAATGACCATTTTCTGTACTCTTACAACATAAGCAATTATGAAATAACACATACTATCTAGGAACAAAATTTGTGTTACATAGTGTAATGTAGGAGATCATATAAAGCGCGGTATAGCACCAAATGTTTTACTAGTAAAACCCTCTTGGTGCCACCTTTGGAATGATGTTTATAGTGCCTGTACACCAATCCGCCGTTGTAAACGCGTGGTATTCAAAACTAACTGGTACTATACATTGCATTACTAGTAGACATATTACAAGTTTATATAAACTGCATTTGGTTCACTTATTTGCTTCAAACATTAGCAATTACTTCTGATATTCAACCTACGTGGTAAATCTGCTATGATCCTGTTTGGCTACCATAAATAATTATGTAATTTACTCACATTAATACTGCTATTATTTTTACTTGCTGACCTTTTCTATTCATTGTTTTTCTTCATAGACGTTAAACAAAGACTGTGGGCTAACGTGTAAAATATTTTCCCTTAAGATGTTAATTACGTTAATTTTTTTTATTCTTGTTTTATTTTCATAGTTTGTTTTTAATTTTGCGCAAAGCTATACCACGGATGTTTGTGATAGCCGTCCCTAATTTAGTCATCATTACCCATTGCTAACTCTTTTACCAATGAATAGCTGGATTGAACATAAATTTACAACACCCTCAATACTGAAAGGACAAGCATGTTTGGTGTGACGGGGATTTGAACTCATTACCCTCAGATTGCGAGTCGAGCGCCCGAACCATCAGGCCATGTCGGGCTTTTTATTGAGTAATTTATTACAAGGTTTTGAGGTCCCAACTACACAACTGGTTATATCCATCCTTTTACCAGTCAATATTTTTTTTAGTCATGTTGGGGTATTATTTTTTCAATTTACACTGTTGAGAAGATGAAATCAGATGTACCACCAGTTAACCGAAATGAATGAAAAAATAAGGTAATTTTAAGAGTGGAATTTCAGAAAATTAAATAAACTAAACTGTGATGATATTAAATCAAATTTTTCCATGAAATATACTTACCTAAAGGAACCTTTAAAATGATTCATATTTACTTAAGTAATGATCTAACCTATGCAATAGCAAGTGTCACATCATGCTTAATTTCTCAAAATAGGATGAGTTACAAATGTCAAAACGCATTTACCCAAATAGAATAGTTTGATTACTGTCTCTCCATTAAGATTTTAGTGATGGGTGCTATGCTGTGAAACCTTGTAAGTGTAGTGAGTGTTGGTATAATAAATCTAAGGTAAAGCCATAGTGTCAGATTACCTTGCCTAGAGCCAACTGCATAAAATTTATTATTAAAGTAAAATAATGATTGAATTTTAAACTTAAATCATTTTTAATTAAGCTTTTTTTGTTATATCACCAAAGTTTTTAAATAAAACAAACCTCTTCCATCTATAGGGAATTTAAATTAAGAAATCAACAAGAATTTTTCAGGTTTTGTTGTCTATTTGTCTGTACATTTCATTTTATACTTTTGGTACATAAACTAACAATAATATTAGGTTATACTGTTATTGCTGAGCAACATGACATAAAAGCCATTGTTGGAACTCAATGTTACCAAAATACACTGGCTTTTCTATATATTAGAAGCAGTTAATTTTAAGTTGGGGAATTTGTAAAAATACGTACTTCTGGGTAGGTGAAATATGGAAAGTATACAGAATATTAGTAAAGATAACTTAAATCTCTCACTTCCTTAGAATTTTTAATTATATGTATATAGCCCAAACCAATAAACACTTACTGTAATTGTTAGTTTTGCTCGCTGAACAACATGGTAAAACATTACTATGAAACATCTATACATGATAAATACTGGTTTGTATATTAAACACCAAAAAACATAGCAGTACCTACCATCAGACTGATCAATTAATGGTATATAAACATCATTCTTATAGCACATTGTCGTTCCCATTAAAAGATAGTTTGAGACAGCTATATATAAACCATGAACTCCAAGATTCACAATCCAGACATGCTAACCATTAGATCAGGACCGACTTCAATAAAAAAGAATTCACATAGAACACCAAGTGTATCATAGCCTATTACACAGTGAAAAAGCATGTTATAACATTATGGGTTCTAAAAGTGTGGTAATACTGTACATAATGAATATATTGTATGATAATACATTATGAACAATCTTGAAATTATTTATCAAGTTAGTGAAAAAGTGAAACTTTAAGGTATACTGTGTTTTTAACAAACACAATTCCTTCAAGAGTATCAGTTTGTCACTTGTAAAGTAAAAGAATATGCTTTGTATAGTCAGCACATTTCTGAGAAAGTATCCTGTTTGATATTAAGGGTTTTTTTAGCATATTTTTCAGTGTATGGCATTAGGTAATTCTTGTTCTGTGAAGATTATATAAGAACAAAAAGTAAAGACAGTATGATTATTACGTTTTACTACCTTAAAATCTCCCATGTTTTTAAATTGTTTATACAAAAAAAAAAAAAAAAGAAAAAAGAAACCAAACTTATCTGGAAAAACATCATTTTTATGTTGTTGTTCTTTTAATTTCTGAATAGTAACTACTAAATTTTACAAAACCAATTACACCTATTTTTAGATATTTTGCACAGATTAGGGCTGTATATGAACTAGAAATTGCCTCAAACAATATATAAAATCAATTTCTGTATGTAGTTAAGTATTTTCAGTATTTCCTGACAAACCATGGTACATGCATAAGATCAGCATTTGAATACCTGTTTATTTACAATTTACAAGTCAACAGTGTTTTCCTTTGTTATTATGACTAGTTGAATGCAGTTAATAAATAATAAAAACACAATGAGATTTTAATAGGTTACCTCTAAAATATACAAACTTGTTGAAATGTTTTCTACATCAAGGTAGAAACTGCTACACAAATGTCCCAAAGATGACAATGTTTACTTTAAAATGTCTCCTGGATGGTTATCTACAGACGTGAAAATTATATTCATTCTAGTGAAGACTTCAAGTGATTTCAAAAATATAATTCACTGATGAAAAGAAAAAAAATATACATCTAATACTTGTAAACAGCTATATTGTATTTCCCAATAATGAAATGGTTGATGGGGTTTATGATTACATTTGAATGCAAGTATAAATTAACTATTTTGTACTTAGAATATTCATACAAGAAATAAAAAAAAAAGATAACATACTACTCGAAACAGAATACTACCACCCATAAAATACAAAATATGAACTAACAGTACTTGAAACAGGATATTAATAACTATGAAAAAAAGGAAGATAACAATACATTACATGAAATATGATATAACCATGAAAACAAAGTAACATGAAAATATGTTACTTGAAACGGAACACAACTATGAAAATGTTCAGAAGCTGTTTTTTTTTACACATTAATACTTCTTGAAAGATGAGCATGTTGATAATGGTTATATAAAGATGACAGATGTAGTTCTTTTAATACTTAAAAAAATTCAAGCAAACAAACCAGTCACTTCTCTTCAGTTTACATGGGCAATCAGTAACATGATTAAAGATAATTTAGTGAAAAATAATTTAATTTCAAAGAGACATGGTTATCCTTTGATCATGCTTAACAAGATGTAATGCAGGCCTAACATCAAAGCATTGGTTCCCTGTAACAAATAAGTACATGGTTTTTTACACTTTGTTCTCTTTAGACTAAACTTTGAGATCAGTCTGTTTTTTGGCAGTATAATTCCTTTAGAGATTTCAACTCTTCAATTAGAGCTTTGTTTTGGTTTTCTAACACAGCAACTCTATTCTCCAAGCACTTAATATATTCTTTTTTTTTTCTTCGACATTCTTTAGCTGCCTCCCTAAAAGTGAAAAATAATACAATAGAACTTAGTGCACAAAAATAGTAACCAGAGAAAAAACAAAAATAAACAGTTTTTGCACTTTTACACAATCTGTAAAATTTATTTACTTGTTACAACGAAAAATTCAGAAAATGAATTAGGGCAAAACTGTATTTTCAAATGCATTCTTGATGACAAGAAACCCACTTGAAATAAAAGTCTATCTCAGATTTGGCTGGTATGGGTATTAACACTTTTATTGGTAAGCAGAGAACAATGTTTTGACCTTCCTAATCATTTTCAGGTTGACAAAGAGAGTTTGTAACTGACTGTTGCTGGACACGTCATAGAGACAAGAGTATAAACAAGTACAAGATTGTAGGGAACATTGCAGTTGGATGTTAGGTTATTAATTAGTATGGGTATAGATGTGTTCCTTTATATTGGTTTAATTTTGGTTTTAGTTGCTGTACAAGTAGGGCTTCTTTGATTTTGAATTTGTTTATATTTGTTTCCCTTCTTACTAACTGGAAGTTTTCTATGGTTATTTGTGTTTATTTGATTTGCAGTGTTCAAAAACATGTGAAGGTGTTTTTTTTGTTCTTTGAATCTAGTTTCAATTTTTCTGCTTGTTTCTCCAAGTTGTGGTAGTTGTTGCATTGTATTTAAGTTATGTTGGTGTTATGTTTGTCAGTTTAGTTTTTACATAGTGCAGATTTTAATTTTGTACCTGGTTTTTGAATAAATTTGGCATTTACTGGAATGTTACGTTAAGTTTCTTCTCAATGTTGGTTATTTTTTGCTGATATTCTTACCAACAAAAGAAAGACTCGCGCACACCACAACTATACGACACCCCCAAACCTCACAAACCTGACTGTCCACTACAACCCATAACGTCAACCTATGAATCATTTAACTACAACCTTGGTAAATATATAGCATGGACATTTTCTAAATATGCTACATCAGCCAGCTCCTTTTTCAAAGACTCTTTTAACTTTAGATATATTTTTAATCAACTAAATTGTAAAGCCTCAATGGCCAGCTTTTGTGTAATCTCCCTCTTCACAGAAGTACCAACAACTGAAGCCTGCAAGATAGCTTTAGAACTTTATATCCAAGACCCTCTGATACACATCCCCAGCAACCAATTAGAAATCCTTATAGAATTCACTATCACCAAAACTAACTTTATGTTCAAAAAGCAAAACTACCTACAAATAAATAGGGAATCCCATGTGTCACCAGTTCTAACCAACATTTTATAACACAGATCGAATCACAAGTAATCGATTCAGCCTTACACCCACCACTATACTGGTACAGATATGTTGATGATACAATTGCTAGATTCATATCTACAGAACACACACTTAGTTTATTCAATCACGTTAACTCGATACACCCCAACATTAAGTTCACTTGTGAACAGGAACTAACTAAATAGTCTAAAGTGATATATTAGCATATGGTTTTTGTCTTGTTGTAATTATTTTTCTGAAATATGTGTATATCAAAAGTTAAATAAACAAAACAACATGCCAATCAAATTAATTTTCTGTCTTCAAATTTTGGAATTGAAATGGAAAATTTGAAAATAAAGGAGTTTGGCTCTTTCCAGATCATTACACATTGATTATACATATGTGCATCAAAATCAAGTAAAAGTAAATTTCAATTTACTAACTAAATAGCATTTCTTAACCTCAAGATCACTAGAAATGATACACAATTCAAAACAGAAATCCACAGAAAAATCACCCATATTGGATTATACATTGCCTGGGACTCGGCCCATGAAACAAAACAAAGACTAAACATATTAAGAAACCAAATAAACACAGCCAAGAAACTATGATAACCCAATAAAATTAATGATGAAGTCAACAGAATAACAACCCTTCATCAATATCAACAAATTTCCTCAGAAAACTGTGGAAAAAATTATACACATACACCTAGACCAACAACAATAAATCTCAAGATAAACAAATTACAAAACCTTATACTTCTCCATACCATATGTTCCCAACATCAGCAAAAAAAATAGCCAACATTTGGAAAACACTTATAACAAAACACAACATTCCAGTAAACACCAAATTTATTCAAAAACCAGGCACAAAACTAAAGTCCATACTATGTAAAAATTATACTGACAAACACAACAGTAACATAATTTATAAAATACAATGCAACAACTGCCATGAGTTCTATATTGGAAAAACAAGCAGAAAAATAGAAACTAGGTTCAAATAACACAAAAATACCTGCACACGTTTTTGAACACTGCAAATCAAATAAACAGATACTAAATAGGGAAACAAATATAAACAAATGCAAAATCAAAGAAGCCCTACTTATACAGCAACTAAAACCAATATAAAGGAACACCTTTATACCTATACTAATTAATAACCTAACATCCAACTGCAATGCCCCCTACCATCCTGTACCCATTTGTACTCTTGTCCCTAAGTTGCAAACTCTCTTTGTCAACCTGAAGATGACCTGGGAAGGTCAAAACGTTGTTCTCTGCTTATCAATAAAAGTGTTATTACCCATACCAGCCGTTCTGAGATACATTTTCAAATGCATTGTTTGTATACTAATACACTTCCATCTACACTGGAAGGTTCATCAACTCTTCCCATGACCACAAATAACAGACAAATAATTGAATGTGAAAGATTTTCATACTCAAAAATGCATTTCAAGCCATTTCCTATAATTTTATGCTCAAAAAATCAAAATGAAGTTGATCATTTCAAGCCATTTCCTATATTTTCATACTCAAAAAAATTATAATGAAATTTGTGATATTATCTTCAACATAAATTTAATGAAGGAGGGAGATATTATATAACCACTCCATTAGCTATTTACATCTAGATGCAATAGCAGTTCTGTCACACAAAGTAGTAGCACTGGAACTGTTTGGATCTTTTGGCTCATATCAGAATAGTAGTAGCTTTTTCACCTACTGTAGACGCTCCTTTGATATTAGCTGTGCAAAATGATTTGTTATGTGGTGGGTAGAAGCAGAGGCCTGCATTGACTTTTTGTGGAATTTTGAGTGAATGTGGTATTTTAATGCAACACTACCATTTGTGCCATATTCAATAGTCACATTTTGACAAATATAACAAATTGCCATGCAAGGAGTATAAATGTTGTGAAAAAAATTCCTGGAGCACATATTGCTCTTTCACTGTCTCACCCTTTATGTTTTTTAGTTTAATTTTGACATCTTTATCTATCCATTCCTCCTCCATGTCTCTCTACAATTGTTATTGGATTCTTCAACCTCATGATGTTTTTTGTCAATTGTTTTCAAAATTCAATTTATTTTAGTAGATGCTATCAATGCTCAGAAGTTACAGTACTGTTTACTCCATAAAGCATATACATTAGAAGAGATTCAGAATTGAATTTAATCTAAAAATTATCAGCAAAGCAAAACAATGAGCATTTACAACTTATTAAAAGAATGTAAAAAATAAATCAAAAAACAAAAATGAACCACGTTTAGTACTTGCCAAAACTCACAGAGGCATACCATACCCCCTCCCCCATTGAAATCTTCTCTTTAAATTTACAGGAATTTTACCTGAGACACATAAAATTCATGGGAAATCATGGATCTGCATGAAATTCTGAACTCTGTGTACTATTAATTTTACGTCACACCAACTGTGGTAAAAGGTAGTTTAACCTATATTATGTGAGAGTCATAAAGAAGTGGACAGTCAGTGGACATTGAACCAACAAGTACATACAGTTTTCTATTATTATGAAGTGGATTCCTCATATAGTGATGCGTTGGTGCATTTAGATTTAACTATTAAACAAATTGCAACAACTGTTTTCCCTTTTCAAAAATGTTAACTGTTTTTCAGACAAAATGGTCAGTTTTTATTCCACAAGTCAGTCAATTTAAGAGCTCTGACGAAGACATTATAAAACAATTAGAAGGAAAATGATAAAAACTCTTTGAATGTTTATTTCTCTTATTCTATAACAAATATAATACATTTTAATATGATGAAAGAATTAGTATAAAGAATAACCAAAAAACTTGCATAGTTTTCAAAATACCTGAAAACTTAAGAGCTTTCAAATAGTTGATTCTTCTTCAGGAGTTAAAGAACAGTTGTATCTCAGCATTAATTAAAGTAAGAGTCCACCCAAGTTTCAGGGAAAGTTATGAACACTGATGCATTTTAGACCACTATACCATTCCTTTTTAATTTTAGATCCTCACCCACCCACCCTGATAAAATATGTTTTTCGAAGTACCTTATTTTGAAAACAAGTGTGTGTCAGTAACCTAATGTTTTTACTTTAAAAACTAAGCACCCATTTATGAATGTTAACTAGGGACAGAAAAAGAACCAAATGCTGAGCTGAATGAAGCACTTTATACATATTCTTTTATAACAAGCTCTAAGGAAACTATTTTCACTGTTCAATCTCTATCATCTTACTGTTGTTTGTAATTGTAACCCTTAAAACTGAGCAAGTACTTTAGAAAAAATGCTCAACATGTACATAGTGAAACTTCATAATTACATTGATATTTTAATTATAATAATAAAGTTAAATGTAATAAAAATAAATAATAATTTACTAATATGCTATGAGGTGTAAGTAAATCAACAACAAGTATGTCTTTAATTAACTAATTCCCGTCACTTTACAACAAAGGTGGAGAGGGAAACTGAAAATAATAAAGTTAACCCTGAAAAATTATCTAAAAATATATACAATAATAATATTCAAGAAAGCTCACAATAATAAAACCAATAATAAAACATTGAAAAAGAAATATGACAATTAAGGTAATTACAACTAATGCAACTAAATTATACTGTAATGCTATACTATAGAAAGAAGTCATACAGCTTGGATTAACTATAGTGAAAGTTTAAGCTAATGGTATCACCACATTAATTTGTTCATGTTTTCATTTAATCTTTCCAATTTCTTGAAATTGGATGAAAAGGAACTCTTAATAAAAATTAACAAAATAACGTAGTCTATTTATTGTTTTAAGGTAATAGAGATAACCACGAACATTGCATTTCAAACATACACAGTTCAATAACAATGAATATATTTGAAAAAAAAAAAAAAAAAGTATCAGTAGAAAACATAGGTGTTGTTCCCAAACAATGATAAAATGTACATCTTCATTACCAAATTAAAAGAAATGAATCCTGTATGGAATTGCATGATGAACGAAGCAGGCATGAACATAAATCCATGCATATGTATGTATGTATGTATGTGTGTGTGTATATATATTTACTTCTGACCTTTCCTTCCCTTTCATATATGTTTGTTTGTTTTTTAATTTCGTCAATAACTACATGAGGGCTATCTGCGCCAGCCATCCCTAATTTAGCAGTGTAAGACAAGAGGGAAGGCATCTAGTTATTGCCATATATCCATATTAGTAAAGCTAGATGCCTTACTAATATGGATAAAATAAACTATAGTGTTGTTTATGAATTTACTTAGAAACTATAAATACAGATATCTTATTACTATTTCTGTGATTCACCTTGTATTAATAGGCTCAACAGAAGTTAAAATGTTTTAAATTCCATACCTGTCACAAGTAACCCCCAGCAAGTTAGTTAATGAGATTTAGCAAGATCTAAATTTGCAAACAGAAACCTTACACATTTAAGCACATCACAGACACGACACTAGTTATTATTTTTAAAACACTGATTCGTTTACACAGAATTGTAAAATTAAAAAAATATAAGTATTCAAAACAGATATACGTCTCCATGCCAGTAGTACAATTATATGTAAACCGACTGTTGTTACCTATTATGCTAGTAAAGAACCTATGACCTAGTCTGATTCCAATGTCTCTGCCACAAGACTATGAATACTAATTTAGAATACATATGTAGTAGAAACGTTATCTTGGTTTTGTTACATATGCTCATCTGTTTGAAAAATAACTCCTCACAGTGTATCACCAATTTGTTATTTTTATTTAGTCAATGACAAAACTTTTGACAGCTGATCTGTATCAGCAGTATATTGTCCTAATTGAATTTTAAAGACTAGTTTAAAACTCAATAAACCCTATCTCTGTCACAAATAGTAGTAAAATTCAATAGGTTCATTTTTAACCAAGAGAAAATATCCATTTTTAATCTTACCTGTTTTTTAAAAGTCTTAATTCTCTTTTTCGGGATAGTTCTTCCGCATGTTGTTCTTGAGATTTGACAGAAGAAGCTGTTGCCATAACCACACCTTGTGAAAGTCCAGATGTGGGACTACTTGGGGCAGCCCTAATCTGATAAGTTTGAAGGTCCACCCCAGAAACAGAAACTGAATAATGAAATAATTACAATAATTTCAACTAATATTGTGAGCCACTACAAATAATTATTTTAAAAAAAGAAGAAGAAAAAAAAAAGAGAGAGATGATGAAGATTGAAAGTTTTAGAAGTTTCTTCTTTAGTACAAGAAAATATAGTGAAAAGGTTAAAAAGAATTAGACTGAAAATCACCAGAGTGGCAAAGCAAACAATTAAAGTGTAGAATAACACAGAAGAAATGCAATGTCAAAAACCAAATAATAAAATGACAGAGGAAATAACTGTATTAAAAAATAAACTTATGAAATGTGATTAACTGGAACTATTTATTTAAATATTAATTTAAAATTAAAGATGCATTTACTTACATTAATACATTTAAACAAACACATGTATGAGTAAGTCAGTTGCAGTTATTGAATGTCAACAGTCTCTTGATAAAGGGTATTTAGGCAAAGTGGAAACCATTTCTTACTTGATATGACCTTTTGGGGATATGGGAGTTCTTGATTTGCATACATTTATAATTCACTCTGTATTACAGTAAAATATTTTCAATTGAAAAATTATGCAAATTTATGTGAAACTCATAAGTAAAACAGTGTAACACACAGTGGTACTGTATCAGAAACAATTTTTGTTTTGACATATTTCAAACAGACAGTTTCGGAGATACCATTTAACAGACCTTGACATCATTTCTCCAATGGAATTTTAATATTCCACACCTAATGTACAACAACAGGTAAAATCAGGGCTTTTGCCTCACATTGCATATAAATGCTCTTCAGAAACGTAAAAGGTAATATAAAGTTACTTTAACTTTTGAGACAGCAAAAAATACATGGTTAGAAAATGCCAACTGATCCAAGAGTTTTTTTAACTCATTGGGTCCACCCTCCTTCATTCCAGATGCAAAGCCCCCTGTGACATAGTTTTATGTCTACTGATTTATAATGCTAGAAATCAGGTTTCAATACCTGCAGTAAGTATAGCACCACAGTACAGATGGACCATCGTGTATATTAACTACAAATACGTGTAATACAAGAAGTTGCTCTCACATGATTACCGTTGGTTTAATTCATTTTCTACGAAGTCTTAAATAATGCTCACACATTAACTCACACTGCAAAATTTCTAATTTTGTCAAATGGTCAGTTTGTGTTTGTATTGTTTGTTTTTATATGTTTGTTTGTTTCCTGTATTGTAAGGCTGCTAACTTCTCCATTTCATTTACTTTTATAACTCACATGAAAAGGAAAAAACTAACAATCTGGCAACTTAAACAGGAAAAAACTATTTACCAAGCTGAAAACTTGGTAGCTTGTATAGAGATAAACAGTAAACTGACCATGTAGCAAGATATGCAGTAAGAAAAACAAATAAAATAACCAATAACCTGAAAAAAAATTGATTAAAAACAATTTTCTAAATTAACTAACTAACAGTATAGCAGTTAATAGCAAGTAGAAAAATTACAAAACTACCTAATAACCTAATAAATGGTAGTGTGGGTGTTCAGGAAAATAAAAATATATCTATTATGAAACTATTATCAATTGAGTTACTGACAATGGGTGCAAATAAAATCTGACCTGGTACATAGAACTGACCATCTGGACCTTGAGTATACTGCAGAATAGTTCCTGTGGATCCACTCCCTGTGCTTGCCATGCTGAGAGTCTGTATCCCTTGAATTCCATCATCTTGAGAAGATGCTGTCATTTGAATTGCTGAAGCAGGGACCACTGATATATAACATAAATAACAATCTACAATACTACCAGCTATTTACTTGGTGCTGATATACATGTACGTAACTATAAATGTTGTGCAGAACCAAGAATGAAAAATAAATAAAATTATTTATGTCATGAATTGGAAATGCCAATTTTACACATCAAAACAGCCACTATTCGTGCATTTGTAAAATGTATCCAGGAAAGTGGGGTTTCCAAACTTTCTTATGGCATGACTTTACATTAAAAACACTTTGAAAAACTGTAATAATAGTAATGCTCTATTAAATATTTCATTGGCAAAATGGTTTAGGATATGCAAACATGCTAACTACTAAGTTATAAAAAGTCCATTATGTTGGCTGAAACTTGAGAAAAGAGAACTGTGACTTAACACTATAAATGTAAGCTATGCATTTGTTTCAGGAAGTAAAGTTGTACATTTATTATTCATAGTTTAATACTGTTTCCACATATTTCAATTGATTACACTCCTTTATCTTGTATTGCATGAGTGAGGACAATCGTAGTTTACAGAATATTAAATGGGATGTTTTGGGAGAATTGTCATAATTTTATTTATTATACTTTTATAATGTAAAGTGTAATAATATATTGAAACATTTTTTTCTCTTAACATTTACAAAAAAATGTTTTCCAAAGTACTTGTGACCCCTATTCAAATCTTCAATGACTCCACAGGGATTGTGACCCATGCTTCAGGAAACCCTGATCAATAGTATTACAGTAACCAAATTAGTTTGATGTAGTTTACATATTACTGTTTTAAGTAAATACATTGTCTTATGTACAACAGCATTTTTTTCTCATAAAAAGCAAATAAATTATTTTCTTTATTAATTTTGAAATGAAATGTCTATTTGATATTCTTATATTAATTTGAGTTTAAACTCAGCTGAGGTTGTAATGCCATTAAAAGTATAAGGTATGGCATGAGAACATTGCAGAACATCTATTAGGTATGTGTTACAACACATTTCCAATGTACACTGCTGGCCAAAATCTTAAGGCCAATGAACATAAAGAAAAAATATGCATTTTGCATTGTTAGACTCAACCACTTATTTGAGTAGAGCTTTGAAAGATGAAAATAAGAAAAAAAAAAGGGGGGAACAAAAACCTTTTTAGCATTTAATAGGAAAAATGTGAACACTATGAAATTAACCTAAATACTAGCTGGTCAAAAGTTTAAGACCATACAAAAACAAAGCATTAATCGGTAAACACGTAACGAAATTTTGTCATTTGTGTTCAAGTATTAACATTGTCAACATCTCCCACTGACATCTCCTGTTACATTGGGTAAAAACAAGGCAAAGGATAAAAAGTTGACAGAGTTTGAACGTGGCAGAATTTGAGCTGCAAAGGCTGGTGAGATTGGGCATAGTAAAACTGCTGTTGCAAATTTCTTAAAAGACCCTGAGGGATACGAAACGAGAATTTCAAGTGGTCAAACCAAGAAACTTTTGCCTGCATTGAGCAGGAGGATTCAATGGGTTGTCCGGCAAGACACCAGCCAATCATCAAATTAGATTAAGGCCTTTACGGATGGAGAATGCAGCTCAAGAACAATAAAAGACGACATCTACGAGAGAAAGGCTTTAAAAACCGTAAACATCTTCAAAATCCATGCCTCCTTCCACACTACAAAACAGCTCGGTTAAACTTTACTGAAAAGCACCAAACATGGGACATAGAAAAGTGGACGAAGGTTTTGTTCTCTGATGATAAAAAATTTAACCTGGATGGTCCAGATGGCTTCCAACGTTACTGGCATGATAACAATATCCCACCAGAGACATTTTCTACATGACACAGTGGAGAAGGTTCTATCATGATCTGGGGTGCTTTCTCCTTCCATGGAACAATAGAGCTTCAGGTTATATAGGGGCATCAAACAGCAGCTGGCTACACTGGCATGTTGGAGAGAACATCCTTTTTGACTGAAGGCCCTTGCTTGTGTGGAAATGACTGGATCTTTCAGCAGAACAACAGCTATACACAATGCTCACAGGACAAAGGACTTTTTTATGGCAAATAACATGATTCTTTTGGACCACCTAGCGTGTTTGCCCGAACTGAACCCCACTGAAAATGTTTGGGGTTGGATGGCAAGGGAAGTCTATAGAAATAGATGTCAATTCCAAACAGTGCATGATCTTCGTAAAGCCATCTTCACCACTTGGAATAACATTCCAGCCAGCCATCTGCAAATGCTTATATTGACCATGCCAGAGCGAATGTTTGAAGTTATTCGTAATGACGGCCATGCAACTCACTACTGAGATCTCTTGTTGGGCATTTCTTACCCTGTTTAGGACTTCTTTTTGGTATGGTCTTGAACTTTTGACCAGCTAGTATTTAGGCTAATTTCATAGTGTTCACATTTTCCCTATTAATGCTAAAAAAAGTTTTTTATTTTCATTTTCCCTTTTCTTATTTTCATCTTTCAAAGCTCTACTCAAATAAGTGGTTGAGCCTAACAACATAAAATGTGTATTTTTTCTTTATGTTCATTGGCCAGCAGCATATAGCTGTTTAATGTATTTTGTTCTCACAAGAAAATTTTTGTTATTTCTGATGCACACATTTCAGGGAAATAAATAAGTCAGCTTAAGGGAAATAAAGCACCGTTTCTTCCCGAGCCCATTACAATGTATATTTCCCATATTTCCATTTCATTAATTAAAAGACTTCCTAAAAGGGACTTTAAAAAAAAAAAAAACTAAATTGAAATTTACTTTCACTTGATTTTGATGCACATATGTATAATCAATGTGTAATGATCTGGAAAGAGCCAAACTCCTTTATTTTCAAATTTTCCATTTCAATTCCAAAATTTGAAGACAGAAAATTAATTTGATTGGCATGTTGTTTTGTTTATTTAACTTTTGATATACACATATTTTAGAAAAATAATTACAACAAGACAAAAACCATATGCTAATATATCACTTTAGACTTCAAGGAAAAACAATAATCATACATGTATATCTGGAACTAGTACAAATACTCAATTCCACACAAATTTTATAACACAGGAAGAAGATATAAATTTATCCTGACTTACATTAAATACATTTATAGAGTGTACTTTATAGGAAGGTTTAGACTACACCAAAATGTAGAATTGGGTCAATTTAGTTTTGTTTTTTTTTTAATGTACTTTGACTCACCTTAAAACAAATTTTCTTAGTTTTAAAACATATACAAACTGGTATACATAGCTTCACAGTAATATTGTTTAACAAAATAAATAAAATGTGTATCGAGTGCTTTAATTTTCATACAAAGTATACCCAGCATCAGTCATGTTAATCCAATATTAGAGTACGCATAATACACAATCATCTCTTAATTGTTTAAATTACTTGATGCACCAGGTCTCAACCTTAACTTTTGAAGGTGACAGCATATGGATTTTTGTAATTTTTAACACCTGGTAAATTTGGGACTGTAACTGTGTGTGTGTGTGTGTGTGTGTGTGTGTGTGTTTCTTACAGCAAAGCCACATCAGGCTATCTGTTGAGCCAACCGAGGGAAATCGAACCCCTGTTTTGAGCATTGTAAGTCCGTAGATTTACCACTGTACTAGCAGGGAGTGACTGTAACTGTATCATTATTAATTATTTTATGTTATAAACATTTAAGTAAACATATTCTATTCATATGCATAAACTTTCTATGTTGTTTCATTTTTAAATATTTTTGAACATCAAAAATTATTTCAATTATGTGACACTTTTTAACTATTTCATAAAAATTAAAAGATGCCAGGTTTGGTGAAAACTGGTGTATTTAGGCAACGAGTACCCGAATAATAAAAATAAGTCCAGACTTTCACACTGTTAATAGCCACCTTACTCTAAAATTATTAAAAGTTATGATTTTAAATGCAAAAATACTGGCAAACAGGCCTAATCACTGACAAATTAAAACGAATGTTTTAAAAAACATCTGCAGTTTACATTATTTCTATTTTATTATTACCTCCAATGAGCAAGGAGTTGAGAACAGTATTTCTAATCACACTGCTGACAAAAGTGTAACATAAAGGCTGGATGAAGCAAGTCTAGCCAGCTGGCCCAAGTTCTCATTATTTTGGCAATCAATCAAACAAGCTTGCAGACTAGTTACTCCCATTTTCTGATACTTAGCCCAGGTATGCCATGTAACTCAAATGAGGAATGTAAAAGAGGCATGTCACTGGTAAGTGAAATAATCTTGGTAATTCTGATTGTAGTAGCCTTCTGAACTAAAAATATTACAATATAACTAAATGAACTGCAAGTACCAAGAGTGTTCTGATCCCAACAGTAAAAATCTATGAATCCTATTGCTGAAATTTTTTTCTAGCACTTTTTACATTTTACTAATGAAACTGAAACATGAAGTACTAGTTTTATAGCATTATTTCCATGCCTTGTTCTCATACTTAACACTGAGTATACAGGTGATATACATACTCAAATTGATATTTTCACCTAATATGTGTTAGCCTTTAAATTACTATCCAGTTATTTATAACTTATAAAGCCAATGAGGTCCAATGGAACTTTACTGATTTCACTCTAATTCTAAAATTACAAACACCTATTCAGGGTATGTGAAAGAAATCTTGGACCATGGTGCTTTCCCTGATTGTGGGCCATTTATCCCCCCCCCTCAATCATGTATATTATTTTTTCCTCTTGTGATACTCACCAAAATACAACATCAGCATATAAATACTATTTTTTTGAAATAGAGAGATCAAATACTTTTCAGTGTTGCATGTGTAGAAAATATTTGCTGAGTCTGGGACATATGTTGTTATAGACAGCTAGTTTTAACTTTTTATTCTTCCCTCAGGTAAATAAAGAACTGAAAATAATCCTATGTTCAGTTTTCTTCTAATATCACACACAGTTTTGTGCTCTTTAACAGTGATGATAATTCCCTGTTTGATTTGTATATGTGTACAATTATGATTGAAACCAGGGAACCATCAATCAAATTAAAATAAACAGCCTACTTCTATATTTCAAAACTCATATAATTTATATGAAGAAAAGGCATTGCAATTGAAAACTAGAGTTTGAAAATATAAAAATGTGATAATTAGTAACTGTTAAATATGAAGTGTGTTCATAAAGAAATTGGGTATGATTTCCTACAGACCAATCACATTAGGTTTAAACCAACATACACATGATAATGAGAATGTGTGAAATCAATCAACAATGTTTTTACTTAATTTCTGTAAAGATGCATTTCCTCTAATGGATTTTGTACTTCATCATAAGAATTCAATGAAATATAGATGTAATATTACAAATCCAATCTTGTATAACTGTCCTAAAGAAATCTGCTACCAGGAGGTATTATCCATGCAGATAATTCTTGATAGAAACAACAACAAAGTGAGTCACAGAGTGTTAGTTCAGGACCATAAGTGGAACAAGAAAATCCTGATTATCTAAATTTTTCACCTGAATCTGTTATGGCTTAGCTCTTTCACTGCCACATGCACGTGCATGTCCGTCACTAGAAAGCACTATTACCAGCAGGGATGTCTCTAGCTAATGAAAAAATTCAGAGTTATGGCCCAAAAAAGCACCTACCACTAAAATACGTAAAACATAATTTCAGTGCAATAGATCACAATCTTAAAAGTAAATTCAGAGCACTGCAAAATATATCCAGGGTATGGGCCTGTTATGCCTCTGGTAAAAAGCATATATATATATATAGGGACACACTAGATAAGTTATCAGATGTCCTGAGAAACAGGGATAAACATTACAGTCAATAATAATTTTTCAAAAAATCCTAAATGATGCATATTAATTTGCAAATTGTGGAAGAAAATATGAATTAATATTCTATTTAATACTTCTTAAATTTAAGAACACTTATCTGTCAGATATTTCAGACACTTACCACTAAAAATTTTGTTGATATAACAAGTAACCAGCGAGTTATAAATGATTATACAAAACCACATATCTTTCTGTATCTAAGAATAAACCTGGTACTGGATGAGGTATTTATATATAAATATGGCAGTGAAAAGAGCTATTACTGTTTCAAAACTTTTTTTATGTCGCAAATGGATATCAGCCTGTTTATAAAAGTAGTAATTCATCAATATACAATTTATGATACAAGGCTTGACATTAATACTAACCCATTAGTGTGGAACAAGTAAGAAATGTATTCATACTTGTTACTGACACAACATACGAGTCTTGATAGATTAATGGCTTAATAACATTGTGTATGTTTCATTTTTTACTTTTTTGATATGTCCATATAATTAATTTGTTACTTTTGACAGCAAAACAGATATTAATTTTCCAAGCTTGCCATGCTCAATTCTTTTTCTCCCAAAAACAAAAGAGAAGTGATTTTAAAACCAATCAGAAAATTAATTTTTTCCTCATTGGTACATTGCTCAATTTGTTTTAAATATACTACAACCTGTAATACTAAATCAAGCCAAAACACTTTTTGATATGTGTGTGTTTCGCTCACAATATTTAACCTAATATATTATTTAGATTCTGAATATTTTAAATGTTTCTGTAGTGTATTTATGTCAGGTAAATCTTGAAAATAAAATACAGTGGGAATAGCCTTGAACTAGTTACCTGCTATGATTACTAATCCAAATGGGTTGGTGGCTTAGAAAATTAGAGAGACAGAGAGAATCTTCCTCAACTCTCTTGTATGTAAATGTGTGTGGTGTATAAAATGCATCACTTCCTATATCCACATATGCCATTCAGTAATAGTGATAGTATCTGACACAGAACTACCCAAATAAAGTGAATTATTCTTATTTCCATTGTAAAGTTGTTTACTGTACTAAAAGCTTTTTAAAGGTTAGAAAAATTTCAAATATACACAACCAAAATAATTATTTAAAACATACAAGACTTAACTGAATTACTCCAAACTGTACATCACATTAGATGGTTCTTTTGAACATCCTTTAAACATTATGTATCCAGAATTTAGTGTACAAAATTGCATGTTGGTTGAGAAGTGAAAATTGTAACAAAAAATGCAAATAATTCATTGAATGATCTCAAGCATGCTTGTTTTTCAGCTCTACATTATTCTGCAATAAATTATTATGGAGATTTAAAAACACAATGTGTTTCTTTATTATGCTGTACACATTTTAAGCTACAAGTTCAATATTTACATTAAGTAGAAAGGCTCATTGCAATTTCCAAAACAAAACATTATCCTCCATTTAACACCTGTATAACAACCACAATGAAGCTGAATAAAATTATGTGTAATCTGCTGAATTCATTTTTAAATATGAATAAAGGTGTTAATAACAATACTCCAATTTTTCTACCTTTCAGTAATCCAGCTGTACCTTGATACTGAGTCCCAGCCACTGTCAATGATTGACCTAAATGACTACTATTACTGGTGGACCTCTGGCTGATTTCTTCTTCACTTTTATTTTCTTCTCTTTTTGAAAGATTTATTTCTCCTTCTAATGCAGGCATTGCTACTTGGGGCTCAGTAAGTGATAGTTCTTTTAAGATTTTGTGATAGGAAGGTTGTCGAGTTAAGTTTTCTTGTCTTTTTTTTAACTCTTCCCCTTGTGTTGCAACTGCTACAAAGCCACTTTCACTATCTCCAAAACTTTTGGATGAAGTTAATATCTGAAGAAAAATAATCTCATTAATGTATAATGAAATAAAACCTTGCTTAGGAAACATCAAACTATTGGTTTTTTTACATGTGATAACAAACCAACCAATTTGCGATATAATTATTCAGAAAGACTTTCTCAATCACTGATGATTATGCATGAGTGATAGTTTTTTTTTTTCTTCAAAATTTTGTGTTGAGAAGATTCCCAAATTAAATTTTGTCCCTCCCTCTTTTTTTTTTAATTTTTCCTCTTGTGTTGAAATTACTGCAAAGCATTGTAACCATCTCCAAACCATTTTGGTAAAGTTAATATCTAAAAAAGGAATCTTATTTTAATTCTAAAATAATTTTAGGAAAGTATATAAACAGACTATTACACCTTTTAGAAACTCACTTAAGTTATTCCTGTATGTCCATTTCCAATTTGTGTGTAAAGATACTTGTATTTTGGGGGGAAAAAATATAAAAATATTTTGAAGTGAAATTATCCAGAAATTTCAAAGTGTTTAGTTCTAAAATCACTGTTAAGAATAGAGAACTTTTCAAAATGAAATTATGCAGATGATATTTGAAGCAACATACCAAAGCATATCTGAAACCTAGTTATGGTAATGTTTTTTCAAACATCTACACACATCTTTATCAAGAATGTGATGGGACTGTAGGTGAAAATAGTTTTAGTACATGTAGTTCCAACAATTAATGAGATGCAAGAAGTATAGAAAGTTTATTAATCAACAAAATAAAGCTAAAGTTGAATTCCAGTTAATTATATGAAAAAAAAAATTTTTTCTTCTTCATTATTAATTTCTACAGTACCATTAATTCAACTCTACATCACCACCTATTACTTGATTCCAGTGGACATATTTTCTACAATTCTGAACAAAGAAACTTTTTTTTTTTATCAATTATTTACTGTGTTTATCAAATGTTAATAACCAAATTGGTTATGATTCTTATGTGCTGTAAGAAGATAAACAATTTAATATTAAAAGTAAACTTTTGATAATAATTCACTATCTTTTTTTCTCTCACCACCATATCATTAATTCCAAAATATTATGTTACAATATTTTCATACTGTATACAACTGATTTAACTCTGAAATAGTGATTGACATTAGTGAAACTAAAAATGGTGTAAAAAGGTTAAGAAAAGCCACAAACAGTATCATATAAATGAATTCCTTGGTATGAATAACAGCTAATAACAAGGATGGAACTAAATTAAAAATTATACTCTAAATTAATTTCCTTAAACCTAATGAAATGACCAAAAAAAACAACTAAAGTTGATAAAGTTCCCTTATTCATATTAATTTACTTCAGTAACTTTAATAGTTATGATACCATATTTTTATGTTTCTAGACAAATGTTTTTGTTTGCTTGTTCACCAGTATGACATCTTATGCATACAATGAGTTGAGCAGGCAGGTCAGAAACCTCATGTTTAATCTTCTGTGCAGTACTTTAAGACAGTCTTGAGGTAAGGAAGCTGAACAAAAATTATTCATCTGAGACAGTCTCATGATAAACTTTACTTTCTGATTTTGCAGCATTTAGCTAAAGTTTTCTCTCTATATGCTACTGCCATCTACTGCTATTTGACATCATTAAACAAAACAGGTAGAGCCAGTATGCACACTTAGAGCTCTTATGTTCTTCTTGCAACTTTGGATTGTGTGCAGTGCCTTAATTCAAGAACTACCACTCCAAATTTAAATTTTAATCAGTAGAACCAGATAACAGATAAATAAATAGATATTTCTTTTTTAATTTGGGTGAGTTTATATCAAATTATTTTCCTGCTTCTAGAACTATCATACCAAAGAATTACTGATTATTTTAGTTTACGCAAGCCCAAAACGAGCCGTTTTTACATGTGTATTTCTCTACAAGCGAGTTTTCTCGACATCACTGAGGTATAGATAGGTTTTTCTAGATCAGTTTTGTCATTTTCCATTAAATTCCCCAATTTCTTCACAAAATGTTCTCCAAAATGGGGTAAAGTGCCTTTGTATCCACTCCTGCAGTACCTTTATAAAATATAAAAGTGGTTCCTACCCATTTTGTTAATATACATGATTAGTAAATTTAATTCCATAATAATGGAACTGAAAATTTTGTAAAAAAACAAAAGTGACACCTATAGTGTAAAACATTCACAAACATCAGAATGCTAAGGAGGTTGAGGAGTAATAGTTTGTAATTTTGAACAGTGGACCAGAAGGAAGGCAACACCCACAACCTAAAATGGCTGTACTTAACAAGTCCACAATCGAGAGTGGAAAGACTGTTTGTCACTATCACTCTTCACCTCCGACACCCTTAGATTCTTAATCAAATATACACTAACCACTGAATCATGCTTGGAACTCTAGTTAAAGAATGGCACACTTTTGGGATTGCTCTGTTCTAAGTACAAGGATCTTAAAGCTAGAAAGCTGTTTGATTAACCCTATCTAATTGTACAAGAAAGCATGTATTTATTTAAATTAACATCATTTTATCCACTTTCAACCAGGTTAACTATTATGTCTTACAATGGATCTACAATGACAAACTCCATTCAAGGAAGGAAGTAGTCAAAGAGTGAATCAAAGTCAGGAGGAATGACATGAAAGAAAGTGCAATAGGTGACTACAAAACCATATTTTGTAAAACAGACAGCTCCTGATTTATTTAAACAAGAATGTGGCAGGGATTGACACTGAGAAAGATCCAAAAAATGTAGTGAGAGTCAAACCGGAGCACAGAGAATTGCCACTTGAGAAAGGGAGCCAAATGGTGCAAGTAATGAAATAAAAACATGAAGAGTAGTCCACATTCTGGCCTGGGCAATCTCCTCCCAAAGATGATGAAAATGAGCTGCCACAGATATACCAAACCTGGTGAGAGAAACAACACTATAACAAAAGGTATTTTTTGGAAAAAAGAAAAGAGTAAACCAACTGAATAAATTAATGAACCCAAAACATAAGGGTGATGGATGAAAGTTCATGGAGGCACAGAAAGTTTCTAAAGAAGAAACAAACAGGAATTGAAATCACAATTGTACAAGCAACATCACAATGTAAAACCCTCACAGAACACAGGAAGCAATCAGGATCTGACTGGAAACAAAACTGATGACAACTGATCTACCCCAGATTCAATGCACGCAGGATATGGCAAGCCAATAACTATATAGAATGTTGATGGACCCAGAATATGTATTCCAGAGTCTACAAACAAAGAGACCTGAACTGATACACTTCTTCACCTTGATTGATCAACCTTTCCTCACCTGAAATCCCAACAAATGGAGATGTAAAGCTAATGCCCTCACTACTTGAAAAAACCTGTATGGAGCAAAGGTAAACCCAAACAGAAGAGCATGGAACTGGAATACACCCCTCTTAAACAAACCAAAGAAAATGGCATGAGGGAGATATGACTACTTGAAGATAAGCATCCACAGACCTGGAGTAAGAAACCTAATGAAGGAATAGAAATGTCACCATGGAGAAACGAGAGGGATAAAGAAACTATTTAAGATGGGAAAGGTCAAGGACAGGTTTCCAACCCCAGTTTTCTCAGGGATGACAAAATGTCAAGTGTAAAAACCCTGGTCAAACCAGAACCAAAGGCTCTATGACATTCTTGAAAAGAAGCTCTCTCACAGTGTTGGATATGCAAAGACAGGAAACTGAATCTCATGGAAGAAGGAAAAGAATGGGAGATGAAGAAAGGTGGGGGAAACTAGAGGTAAAGAGAGACTCTCTGTTAAAACCTGTAGAATCCACTGATCTGTAGAGAAGGTTTCTCAAATATCCATTAATGTGTGGAGTCTGGCCTTCACAGGATCTGAATCCCAATGGGTAGTCACCAATAATGCTCCAGCTTTTTCTGACTGGTACAGAGAAAATGATAAAGAAGAGAATGACAAGACATGGGTAAAAAAACAAGATGTGGAGTTACAAAAATGAAAGGCAACAACAGGAAAAGAGGAAGGTTCTGATTTATTACTGGCCATGGAATAGAGGGCATTATGCAATTTGGTAAAATCCACCAT
Organism: Tachypleus tridentatus; assembly: GCF_004210375.1. Classification (NCBI taxonomy): domain Eukaryota; kingdom Metazoa; phylum Arthropoda; class Merostomata; order Xiphosura; family Limulidae; genus Tachypleus; species Tachypleus tridentatus. Next base: position 131,721,461 of record NC_134834.1, on the reverse strand, counting down.
TCTAAAGAACTGGCAAATCCTCCAAACACAATGTCATGTAATAACAATGCAGCCTGTAATTTCCTGAGACAGGTAAGCAGGGAAAGAACAGATGAAAAGAGCCTTGCCACAGTTGAACACAATTGATGCAAGTTTCCCTGAAGAGTAACTGGGAAAATGATAAAATACATTAAGCAAATGGTGCTTAGACGAGAAGGAATGTAATTAGTTAGGATAAGATGAGTCCTTGAAAATTAGGCCTGTGAAAAACGAGAACAAAATCTCAGGATTAGAACTCTGAAGAGGTAATAGATGACTTACTCACTGACAATTGAAATAAAGACTAGCAGAGCAATGAAATATTAATGAAAAGTGTTCCATAACATGACAGAGATTGAGGCAAAGAAACTCCAGAAATTAGCTCTGACAAAAAAAAATGCTGAATATGAATCTCTTATGTCAGGCAAAGGAGGAAACAACAAAGTAATCAGAGATTGGAACTTGTAGAAAAAGGAAGGAAAAGCATGACAGGAAATAGAAGAAACATGCATAATCAGCTGGAGGAAAGGAGTGGAAGAGTGAATTTCTTCCAAATGTGCCCGAAGCTGATGGTATAGGCAGGTAAAATGTTATCAAAAATCATTGCCTTCCTGCACATTCTCATCAACACAGAATGGTGTCAATCTATGTGGAAAAGACAACAAACAAGGCCTCATGTAGAAATCTAACTCCTAATGGATTATGGTTTGTAACTCCTCGGTAAATAGTGCTGATTCCATGGCCTGGGTAATGGCATGGAGCAATCTTCAGAAAGGGCAAGAGCCTTAGCTGTAGTCACAACTTGAAATACCTCCCCAGGACCTGGGTGCATGCATGATGCTCCTGTTGGTGGAAAGTTGTTGCATGTGCTACGGCATGCTAAATAAGTAGCTTTAACTGAGGGTTATGAAGGCTAGTGCATCAAGTGAGAAAAGCTATTGTATGAGAGAAGGTAACTATTGTATAGAAAGTATTATAATACAACAAATAAATTGGGATAAGAAAACTCAAAGCAGAAGGAATTGTAAGAATAAGATACTTTGTTCTCATTATAATCAATATAATGGTCACAGATCATTCAATAATTGGCAGGCAAAGGTATGACTGATCAGACATAAACACAATTGTCAGAAGAAATAACAGAAGGACATATTTTATTATTTCTATTAAGTGTAGAGAGTGGTTTTTAACATGTTTATGACATCTAGAACAAAGTCAAAATACAGTGGCCTTGGTTTGGGTAGATTTTTGATGAATGTCAAACACGTTTGGAAAGTTCCACACCAAGAAATAACACCCTAAATGTATTCCAAGTTTCATGAGAAATTGGTCTGATAAATTTCTTCTTGTTCAAAGTTACCATTAAAATATTGCAATTTCTGTACATTCAACTCGCAAGTTTATGGTTAAAAATATATTTATAATAACTTGTCGGGTAAACTCTGAAACTACAGGATCTTCATCACTTGGTAATTTCTTTAAATTAGGTTACAGAACATTTTAATGGTTAAGCCTTTATTCTGGATATTTTTAAATTTTATTATTCTACTTGTACTGTAACCAAAAGCATCTTACAGAAATTCTTTACTGTGTTTGTTTTATTATAAAAACACAAAACTATGTGTAGGCTGTATGTGTTGTGCCCATCAATAACAAAACCCAGTTTTTAGTATTGTAAGAAATCAGAGAGGGAAAGAAACTGAAAACACAGAAGTATTACAGTTTTTAAGATTGGGCAAGTTTAGAGTATATACACAGTCAATATATTTAATAACATGCAAAAGTACCTGTCTCGAGTGATGGGAAGAGTTTAAATTAATTTATCAATTTAAATTATTTCCTGGACTTTAAAAACGTTAATAAGTAGCTCTAAGGTACTTATATTGCCCATCACAAAAAAGTAATTGTTCAGCATTTCAGTCATGCTACAAGCCACTTAACAATAACATACAATAAAAGTACCTTTTTATACTTTAAATTACATCACATTTTGAAATGTGAATGACAATTTAGTCTAAAATATCCTGCTTGTAAAATAAAATATGGCATCAACATCATTCATGCCTATTCTCCCTTTATATCAAAAGTAAATACTAAGCATTGTCTGCACAAACAGCTTTTGAAACACAGCATCAAATGCAGCTACCATAAATAGAAGAAAAATGAACATTTAGACAGATACCACAGTTCACAATATGTGATATACTTTTTGACAGTTGTAGCAATGTTTAAAGTTATAAAGTTACATGTAAACACACTGTATATATTACAATGATACAGAGTTCTTCAAGCTTACCTGAACTGGATGGACTCCACTGTCTCCTTCAGTACTGTGGATAACAGAGTCTTTATTCACAAAAAATACATGCTTACCCAGCTGTAACAAGATATAAAAAAATTATGTTTAAAAACTTATCAATGACAGTAATTCAGGAGTAGAGAAAAATCAAAGCAACTTTATGATAACCAATATTCAGGATAAGATATTATTAATTAGTTTAAGTAAAGTTCATAAAAACCAAATGCAATTTACCTGTAAAGTATTTCAATTTGGTATTAGTTTTATTTTTATTTTGTTTTAGATATCTTGAAAAAGCTACATGAGGACTATCTGCATTAGCTGTTTGAATTGATAAACTGTGGGGGTGGGGGAGGCACAGAGAAGATCAAGGCTGATGATTACATTGAAGAGAAGAAGCAAGGCACAATATTCAACAAAGCACATCTCAATAAATGCCTCATAGTGACAGATGTGTAAATCCAATGCCTCAACTGGGTCAATAAATCTAAAAGTGTGGAAGGCAACCAGTCAACAGCATAATTTTATATATATATAAAAATGATCTGCGACCATTATATTGATTATAATGAGAACAAAGTATCTTATTCTTACAATTCCTTCTGCTTTGAGTTTTCTTATCCCAATTTATTTGTTGTATTATAATACTTTCTATACAATATATAAAAACGGAAAAATAATATTAATGTGTTTGAATGCATTTCACACAAAACTCATTCAATATTTATGTAAAATATTTTAGTTTAGTGTTAGTTACATTTTTGTTTCTGATATCTTGAAAAAGCCACATGAGGACTATCTGTATTAGCTGTTTCTGATTCTGAAGTGATAGAATACGTGGAAAGGCAATTAGTCAGTGTTTAATTCCAGGTATTGGGTCTTGTGAGATTCAACCATCTCTCTAATAATACATGCATGATTCTGAAATTTTGTAGCAATGGAATGTGAATCATGGTCATTCAATTCTGATTCACAGCCCAAAACACCAAATCACTTTGCCAAATCTGTTCAGTTAGGTTTTTTTTTTTTTAAATCCCCCATATTTGGAAAAGGTTAAATCTCTTCTACACGCAGAAACTTCCTACTTTAGTCCGGTGTTCTTTCAGACAAAAAAACTTACTTAGCTAACTTTTTCATAAATATTATTAATTCAGACTCGAAACAGCAGACTTGGAGTTCTGGAACTTATTTTCTCATTTAAACTTAATACTGATACACTATAACTAAAACTTCATTCACACCAACTGCCCTCTAATGTAACAACACTTTATTCTTTTCCCCAAAAAATTTTTGTCACATTAATCCAAAGTTTGTTTGTTTGTTTTTGAATTTCACACAAAGCTACATGAGGGCTATCTGCACTAGCCATCCCTAATTTAGCTGTACAAGACTAGATAGAAGGAAAGCAGCTAGTCATCACCACCTACTGCCAACTCTTGAGCTACTCTTTTATCAACTAATGGTGGGATTGACTGTCACATTATAACACCCCCACAGCTGAAAGAGCGAGCAAGTTTTGATTCGATGGGAATTTGAACCTGCGACCTAGCCATGCCGGGCCCTAATCCAAAGTACTCCCCACTTATTAAGAAAGAAGTAATAATAAATATGGGACCCATTTCCCTTTGGTAGTAGCTCAATGGTTGGCCACAGAAGAATTACAATTTTTAATATTGGGAATGCTTAATATTAACACACATTTCTTTAATTAACATGCTTATTCAAGAGCAAGTGAAGAAAATACTGAATAAAACCATAATATAAATTAATTTTGTCTGAAGACTGTGCATAAACTATCCTGGCATAGGGGGAAAATATCTTTGTAAAAATTCTCACAATTTAAAAAAATCAATCATTTCTTATACTATATTTTTAACTTGATTTTACAGTGAATGAAAAACTTATTTCTACCCATTATAATTATTTTATACTTTTATTGAAAGAAATTCTAGGGAAGATTATGATTCTTATTTTCTAATTTCATCTAAGTTTTATCTAAATGTTTGTTCGTTTTGGGTGTTTATACTACTTGTAAATTTTGAAAAGACAGGTTAGAAGGAGAAAAACAAGCCAATATTTTAAACTTCCTATACTGAAAATGTTCTTATATTAGTTACTTACTTTCCTCACATAAATAGCTCTTCTAATTCAGTGCTGCCTTTTTATATAAAAAAATCTGTTTAGTACACATCAAAAGCCTTGAAAATACAACCCATCTAAAACTGATTAATTCCAATGCATCTCTCAGACAATCATGCAACAACACACTCTCTTGACAAATGTTTCTCCCTCTGTTCAATTCCATCAGGCTATCATTAAATTTCGACTAAAATGAAAGCACTGGCTTTCAGTAGGGAGGAAGGGTGGAAAGTACCTATCAGCAATTTATTTTCAGCATAAAGGCAAATTATAACTCCAATATGGTACATTACCTCCTCTCACATAATTAGCCATAATCCCACAATCAATAGGCAAAGGGACTATTGCAAGAGAAAGAAAGAAAGATTCTTTGAAAGTATATATGTAAAAACGGTTCGTTTGGATTGAGAAAATGTTTTACGTAGAGGAGCGAACCCCAAACGAGCCGTTTTTACATATACATTTTTCTCTACAAGTGGATTTTCTCGACATCACTGATTCTTTGAAAGTGCCCAAAAGGACACTCCCCAAAGGAAGATCTCCGAAGTTAAAGATCATATATAGGATACCTCACCATTTTTAAAACAGGTATACTCTTTGCCCATTGTGAAAAGATGATTCATTTATGCACAGAAAGATGGAGGGGTACATCCAAATGGGAGAGAACTATTGCAGGACAGTAATTCAAACCATACATTATTTATTAAACTCAATTCCAGAAAACATAAAAGTGGGAAATATTAAAGGTTGTGCCCCTAGGTATGGTGCAATGAACCATACATGGCAAGTCAACTACATCCAAAACTCATGCTACTTGGAACTGACATCCACAAAGAGATATGGTGAGGATTATATTTTTGGTAAGTCTACTACAATCTAAAACTCAGCCACTGGGTACCAACATCCACATGGGAGTAGGAAAGGATTAAACTGCCAAAAAGTTGACTACAATCCAAAACCCAGACCACCAAGAACTGAGATCCAAGAAAGAAGATCAAACCATCAAGGAGGAAAGTCAACTACAATCCAAAATCCAGCCATCTGGGGAGGTATGAAAGATGATCTTATTATCTTCATCTCAAATTCATGAGACTGATGGAAAACTCATACCTCCCTGACTTATGAATAAGTACTTGAGAACAATGTGAGAAATTGAATGACTGATCCAGGAACTCAACATTTAGTATTGAAAAGATATTTGTGTAATGTAAACTACCTCAAATATATGACCATAAATGCCCCAAGTGTAATAACAGCCTCAGAATAATAAGCATCAAGGGATAGTGGAAATGGAAGAAAAACAGTAATATGCAATTACCTCCATTATGACTTGCAACAAGGATGGAGTAACGAGAGTATAAATGAGTGAGAGAAGAGATATCTGTGATATGAGTGTGCAGAGTTATGTTGATTGATTCAGCTCTAAATCAAAAACCCACCCACTGCTCAAAGTGGTAGCATGAGGGATCCCAATCAAATGGTTGAACTGCAATACTGACTGCTCACTCTGTATTACATAATGATAAATATCTTGTCATCCACACCAGCAGAACACCACAAACTCTCAACTGAATGATTTTATAATCATTTATATATTACACATACACACACACACACACACATATATATATATTGTTGCATAATAGCTTTCATGAAAGATGCATTGGAATTAATTAATGGGTGGATGTTTGAAGGTGTGTGTGGAGTGTGCAATTTTTTTATTTTGTTTTTTGCATATAGAGGGCAGAAATGAATGAGAATAGCTATTTATGTGAGAAGAAGTACTGTACTGTATTGAAAAGCACCCAGTAACAACTCATAGGCTACTTTAATTAATAGAGGGATTTGTCTCTATTATAATGAATATTTAACCTCAAAGTGTAGAACACAGACAGTTTTTTGGGAATGGAACAGGAACCATGGACCCATAGACTAGCATGCTGAACACAAGATGGCATTTTGTCAATTTTTATCTCAAGAGGCCAAATATTTGTGATATTGAAAATATAATAAAAAGTCAGTACAATAAACTATAATTACTCAACTTACAATCATTACTTGTATAGAAATTTAATAACCAAATATACCATTGTTGGGACTGATACAAAATTTACACTTACAAACAAAGTATAAAGTGTTAAAAAATCTATATTAAAACTGATCTTGCTATAAAATTATCAAAAATGTTAAACTACTAATTGTTTTGACTGATGCAGGAATTAAAAAAGGTAGCAAAGACAAATATCATTCAAAAGTTATAATTTTCCTATATTGAAAATATATTTCTGATAGGTACTTACCTCCCCTCACAGATATAGCTATTATTGCTAAGTGCATGCTTCAAGCCTTAAGCTTTCACGTATCCCACGATCAATGTATCAGGTCATTCCTTAAGTAATGTCCAATTTTAGGTTCAGAAAAAGAGAAAGGATTTCAAACACTTTTAATGTTATTTAATCAATAATGTATGTCCCATTATTATTAATTACTTCCTGCCGACAATTCACAAACTTCCAAATGCCACTTCTATAAAATTCTTGGGGTTTGGAGGAAAAGAATATAGAGAGGGTAGTTTTGACATCTTCATGGTGCATCACTTAAGCTGTGGTCGCCTGATCTGAACTTCTGAAACCATCATCAACATTTTTTTTTCATTGAGAGACTCAGCACCATAAACACGTTGAATGTTTCGTGTAGTTTCTGTTGCACTGTTGCCGTTTTTAAACTCATAAAGCATTATATGCCTAATGTGCTCCTCAGACACATACATCTTCATAAGGGTAATCGAATAAACTGAAACAGTGAAGTTGGATTAGTTTATTTTGTTTGTCTAAGGATTTTATTCACGTCCTACTACATATTTTAGTCATTAGAGCTTTTTACAAAGACAGAAATGATGATGCACTTTCTGTATTAAATTTTAAGACATTACTTACAGGATGACCTGATAGTTCAACTGTGTTTTGCATGTAAATCATCACGTGACAACCATCCTCCAACAGAAGTGCAACACATCCTTCTGATGCATGTGAATCCCTCTAATTCCACAGAACTATCAGTTCCTGCTTATGCAGAAAATGAAAGCATTAGTTTTCATAGGGAAGTGTAATATAATACAGTGCATTACCTCTTCTCACAAATATAGCTTTAAAAAAGCTTCCTTTAAATTTGTTCAAAGAACACCCTAAAAGCAGAGATTCTTACAGTGGAATATTATAAGTGGGAGATCACACCATTGCTGTACCAGGTATATTCTACACCCAGTGTGGAAAGAAGTATTCCAAAGATGGGTTGAAAATGGAAGAAGCATATTCAAAAGTGAGAGAACAGTGGTTGGATAAAGATCTAAACCATTTGATACCCAAATTCTTTTGATGACAAGATGTGTGCGAGGGAAAAAAAAGTGCCTTCAGATGTAGAGTAGCCAATGTGTTATAGACCATAGATGGCAAGATAACTGCATCCAAAACCCAGCAATCTGGTGGAAGTAGGAAAGAGGGTCATAACATCTTAACCTTATGTTCAGCAGCCCTGAGGGAGTTATCATACCCATCAATCTGTGAACAGATCAAATTATAGCAAAATAAGAAAATATTATACAGTTCCAGGAACCCAGCATCCAATAAAACAGAATGAGAAAGATATCTCTATAATGTAAAATATTCCACTCAAAGCCAATCAGACAAGAACCACTTCCAGTAACTTAACATCTAAGGTATTTGAAAATCTTTGGAGGGATAGTACAAGAGGAAGAACCATAGTAACCTTTATGTTCATTTATCATGACCCAGAAACAGTAGCAGTGAACACAAGTCCAACTGAGTGAGGAACATACATACCTATCACACATGTGAAGACTTATGCCAACTGGTCCAGCTCTGAATCCAAAATGCAGCCACTTGGAACTGACACCCATGTGGGGGTAGGATGAGGAATTCCAATCAAAGGGGTAAACTGCAATTTTGATGGCATACTCCAAAAGATACAACACCTCCTTTGAATGAACCCATTCAGAAATGGAGCTTCAAATTGAAGGATATCTCACCACCTGCACAAGCAAAACACTACCATCCTACTCTCGACTTATGAATTCATTATTGTTTACATCTTAAATATTGATTACATTCAGGAGGATTCCTCCATAGTCCACAATGCCAACAGCTTGAAACTGGAAAGTGGTAAGAATCCCATATTGCACTGGAAGAAAATGGGGGAGAAAACATGGTAGAGGATCTGAAGGAAAGTCAACACAGGAGACAGTGCAATTGATTACCAGGAAAACCTTATTTTGAAAAGCAAAATCACTCCTCATTTTTTCAACTTAAGGAATGGCATGGATGGGCAGCTATCCCATTCTGCTTTACCCATGAGTTAGTACTGTCAAAAAGGTATATTAATGAAACAAATATATTGTAAGGAAAAACGAATGATGTTGTGTAGCACCCCATCTGAACAATGTGCATTTCATGGCCATGAAAATTATATTTAAGTCATCATGACCTGACAGTGTGAATTTGAATAATTTAAGTAGACCTGGTAAGGCAGCACCACTTACCTGAATGGGATCCTTAAAGAAGAAAGGGGCATGCCCTTGAAAAATAAGGAGGTATATAAAAATATAACTTGCCCAGTAACAATCTCACCAAAGTCTGAAAAAATGGAAACACAATAAGGAGGAAACAGTTATCTGACACAGAGAGTAAGAGATAAATGTGCGAGATGTGGTCCACATGCCTGACTGAAGAATTTCCACCAAGAGACAATGGAGATGGGATGACATGGAAAAAGGTAAGATGCCTACATTGATGAGATGATATCTGGAACAAATTATGTGAAGAAGGAGACAAGGAATAAGCCAATCGAATTACAAGCTGAACCCAATTAGTAAAGGTGGAAAGAGAAAAGTCATTTACAAAGGATAGCTGCCATAGGATGAATAGGCAGGATAGGTCAACACAGAAGGAAGTTTTATAGGCAACATAACAATGAAGAGCACATACAAAACAAAGTAATCTATCTGGATAAGACTGAGAATATAGGTAAAACATCAACGAGAAAGAGAAATTATCCTCAAGAGCCACCAAAAGGTTTTGGAAGGAAAGATCAATCAAAATATATGTGGAATGACACAGAGTATGTAAAATAGTGATGGCAAATAAATCCAACCAACAGCATCCATAGACAAAGAGGAGAAAGAAATAAGTCTTAAGGGCTAAGTGAAAAAGGGCAGAAGTTCAAAAAGAGGTAAAGCAATGAAGAACCACCTTGACATCCCAATCTGGAAGGGCTACACACTGTGGAGGTTGACTAATCCAGAAGGAACACAAACAACAGTAAGAGGATAGAAGAGGTAAAAAATTTTATGGTAACAAATAAAAAAAAAAGTGTGAGATAAGACAGCCTTATAGCCTGCAATCATGGAGATCAAAGTCCCTTGATCAAACAGCCAAGTGAGAAAATCTGCAAGAAGAGAAAAAGTGGGTCAAACAGGTAAAATCTTCCAATCAAAAGATCAACAAGAGAAAACATTTTACTTGCATTGTAAATATTCATGTATGAAAAGGGAATGGTACACTCTAAACATGAAGTAACTCACCAGTAAAATCTGGATCTCCTCACCAAGGACTGGATAAAAACCAGGTTTGAAGATAGAGGATAGGAAGGGATGGATGAAATGCTGGTGACCAAGGTTGACATAGTAAGGATGGAGTAAGAGAAACAGATAATGGTGGAGCACATGGGAGCTGAAGCAACTACAGAAACCACAGCTGTGCCAGCCAGTAAGGAGCATTAGAATGACTTGACATGAAGTGGTATGGTTGAACAAAATCATCCTGAGGAGGAGATAGGTGGTAGGATACACATACAGGTATTTGTTGGTTCAATTCTGGTTGAGCACATGAACAGCCAGTACAAGTGGATAGGGAACCAGAGACCAAAAAATAGGTATCTTGTTACTGAGGGATAAGACAAATGCACAAAAGTGAGAAGCACCCCACTGAAGGTATAGCCACTGAAAAGCATGAGAATCAAGAAATCATTTCTTCAGATAAATTTTGTCCAGTTAGGAGAGACAATCTGCAACAGGGCTGAATGCACCCAAAACATGACATGCAAGTGTGTGGGCCTAAAACAGGATATCTAAGGATCAACCACAAAGAGAACAAAAATAGAAGCCATCTTGGTAATTGATTTAAGCTGTCACTGTAGAACTGTTTGAATGGATCATGGCAAGACGAAGAAAATGATCTAAAACATGATGCACTGCCAGAAACTCAAGGACACTGATATGGTAAGACCTCTTGGCTAGAGACCACTGACCTGAAGATTCCTGATGGTTGACCCATGCCATGAAGGGAAGAATTCAGATGAGGGAAGAGAAAGTGGAACACCCACCAATGTGTGGGATTCATCCATCCACAAGTACAGATCACCGGCAAGGGAAGGAAGAAGGGAAATAGAAGTGTCCAAGGGATCCTGCAAAAGTTTTCATTTGTTGCACAGAGACCTTACATGAATTTGTCCTGAAAGAAATAAAGGGTTTCCTTAGAAGATAACATCCCCTAAAACAATAACATCTTGCAAGCAGTAAGGGCAAAGAACTGAAAGCTTCATTGAATGGAGCTAAAGAGGAGAAGGTTGGGACTGAATGAGATGAGTGTTGAACACTCAAGTGGATGAGATATTGGGTAGATATAAAGAACAACTTTTCCAACTTGATTAACTAACCCATCTAAGTGGCATCTAAAAGCAGTAGATGAATGTGATGGGGGAATTCTGTTCAAAATGAGTCAGTCATCCATGTAATGGTGTAAGTGCAACCCTTGGGCATGTATATGCTGGGCAAAAACCTTGACCACTTGACAAAAGACAAATGAGGCCAAAGCAAGACCAAAGGGTTGAGCACAAAACTGATATGCTACCCTTTGATGTAGAAATCAAAGACAGCACCTCAAATGACGAAATATACAGATAAGCATTCAAGACGTCTACCTTGGTTATCCACAGACTTAGAGAAAGAGCCCACCTGAGGAGGAGAAAAGACTATTGTAAAGCATAGCAGAACCAAAAATTGATTGAAATGGAATAGATCAATCAAAGGCTGCCAATCCCTGGTTTTCTTGGGTACCATAAACAGCATGAAATAAGAACCTGGAGAAGGAATAGGTACAGGTTTGATGGCTTTCAGAGAAAAAATATTCTGTACTGACTTAAACAGATGTTGACTGGTGGTAGGATCCTGAGACAACAGAAAGGATATGGGTACCCTAGATAATGAAAGCAGAGAAAGGAAGTGGATGACAAATTCCTCAGATAATATCCAATTAACTCCAAGATCTTTGGTGAAAACTCACCATAAGGGTATAAAATCTATCAACCAAGCTACCACTAGACAGGAACCCACTGAGTAATTATCAGTACTGTTAGCACGCTCTCCATCTACGTCAAGTAATAATATAAGCAGAGAAATCCCTAAAAGTAGAAACTGGTAAGGGGCAGGAAGGGAAACAGTAATAGGGGATTGTCTAGGCTATGAATGAAACAAACAATGAATCAAAGATGAAAGTGTTAACTGCTGTCTCATTGATTTCACATGAGAAAATCTCAAAAACAGACCATTGAAGAAAAGTTCCAAAGATAAGTACGCGGTAAACAAACTTGGAAAAATACAGTGTGTCTCTCTAGAAGATCTCAACAGCAGAAAAACCACATGTGTAAGGAAAATACTAAAGATAAATGTGCTTTCATGGAGGCAATCAGGAAGACAGTATCTCCCAAAAAAACTCAGGATTTTGGAGGAGCACCTCAGACAGGAGATAGTTAGTGAAAAAGTACTGTAGGAGAGTCAAAGACAAAGGCAGTAAAACCAGGTATGGGATAAATAAACAGAATGATCAGGGTCCACCCTCAAATTGGCAACATCAATTCCAACTATTTGGAATCAAGAAAGTGAAATTCAGCCTGATGGTAGGTTAATGCAAACTGATCTGAAGTACTTGAAGGATTAGGCATGCTTGTGCCCTCATGCATCTGAGATACAAAATTATCTGAATAAACCCTGGTATCTGGGGAAGGGGGTAAACACAAAATACTCAGGGGAGTTGGTATCATGTTACAAAGAAAGAAAGGGATTATAGAAAGTTAAGGAAACACATAAAAGAGAACACACCTGATAATTCATGTCCAAAAAAGTAATAAAAACAGACTTAGCATGCTCAGGAAGAAAAGGGCAACATAAGAAGAAAAAGGTTGATTCACATAATGATTAATCTCATGTCACATGAAAGCCAATAATTCCATAGTTTAGTTAATTGAGTTCCTGCCACATGCATCCTGTGTAAATGTGCTGGTAAATGGTATTACTTCTGAAGTGGTAACTTGGACTTTTCAATTTATTGTTAAAGATGAATGACAAAATGAAAAATTGGAAAAATAGTTATCCTTATGCTCATGAACAGTTGTAAAAATGAGAATAAAAATTCCACTATGGAATAAAGTACAAAATATTTCAATGAAAACTTCAAAAGATTTACTAAGTTTTCAAAAAAACATGATTGAAGAACACAATGAAAAGCATCTTGACACAAGCACTGTCAAACAAGAAATGATAGTTTTGTAGAATTGAATAGAGGAAGTCACGTGCATCAGCTAACATTCATGTTAGCTACTTTTCAGTGCTCTCTCAGCAGTATGAGAACATAACAGTACCGTGTTGTTACACAAGTTTATTGTATGCATTTCTTTAAAACTGAATTACTTTTAATTTTGCCTGGTCTATGATACTTTTTTTTTTTTTCAAATGTAAGTGTTGCTGTCAATGAATGATTAGTGTTTATTTTTGTAAAAAAAAGGTGTTGGAACATTATTCCCACACAACTGCAGAATCTCTTCCAAACAAAATTTGAAACATTTACTTAATACTAAGAATTTTTTCTGGGGCAGTGTAGTAATGAAAATTGAATTGATAAAATAAGAATTATTCCAGACATTTGAAGCAGCTTTTTTTTACATGCTTATTTTCTACATGATAACAGTAATGTCTTTGGAAAACTATGAAAACTATTAAATGGGTTTTCGTCATAAACAAGGCATTCCTTGAAACTTTTCACAGTAATTCCAAAAAAACTAGATCATAAGACAAACAATTTATATAAGCTCTTGTTCATTTTTCATTCAATTAATGTTTGTCTCAAAGTAACAATTAGAAATTAAACTATGTTTGAAATGAAATAATCATTTAATAATTTTTTGCCCAACCTTACATAAAGCATCTTTACACATGCATCATTATCATTATTATTATTATTATTATTATCAGTTACACATAATTAGCCTCAAACTAAGTTTTCTACTACTATAAATCTTTTTTTTTTTTAACTGCAACAAAAACCTACAGGTAAACGTTAAAGTAAATTTTATGACAAATTTCCAAAAACAAGAGTCACTAAAATATCCTAATTTATTTAAGCAGATAATTATAACATATTTCAAGAAAACTAGTATTTTTAAAACTTCCACCATACCGATTGTAGAGTGGTGCTACCTGGAGACTGTATAACAGACTGCTGGTTTTGCTGAATCACAGACTGAACAACCTGTGTATTACTGGGAATGGAAACATGGACAAAGGAAACTGCTCCTCCTGGTTGTGGCACAGTTAGAGCCTGAGTTGATACAGCAGGTGCAACAACCTGTGACAAGTGTTTCACAGAGAAGATATTATTTATGAAGCCCTGTGAAAATGAAATGCTTATCATTTACCATTGACATTAAATCAAATATATTTTATCATTAAAAGATAATTATTCTAAAATTGTACTCTGCATATTTCTTTAAAAAATTAGCCACATTTGACAGTATAATCCAACTTCAGTACTACAGTGATAAGAACTATAACATTCAAAATTAAAAACAAATGTACTTCATGATTTGAATGTTTTATACAACTCAAACCTTTAGAATATCACAGTTTGAGAAAATGTAAGCAAAACTAGACTATTACTTGGCAACCAAACTAGTCCCTTATAAAATGGTATGTTGCTTAAAACATGGGACAAAATACGAAGTAATGAATACCATAAAAATTCATCACTTTGTGTTTTGAATTATATTTGAGATACTGCACAAACAGTCTGTGGATCTGGATATACAATTCTATAGTTTTTGCTTCCGTTATTGCTATCTCTTGACTTACAACTATCAGATGTATAAAAATGACAAAAATTCATAATTTAAGTGTTTTACACTTAATCTACAAACAAACAAATTTCTAGTACCTCTCAGAAGAGACACAAGTCTAATAATTTCTACATTTTATCAACCATAAATATAAAAAACCAACCAGCATCTACACCCATTCTTATTCATGACAATAAGAAATCACATAAAATTAAAAACAGCTAAACCACAAAAAGAAGAAACATGATAACCCAGGCAGAGAAAGAGTTTCTGTGAAATTACCAAGCCAAAGATAAAAGAGAAACTATCAAAACATAAGAATATGAAGAGTTATTATTGAAAATAAGTACAGTTAATTATAGATGACAGTCACATTTACCCTGATAGAATGATATCTCAATAGGAAGTATTGAAAATATTTAGAAAAACATTACTCTTATCTTAATAAATCTTGAAATAAGTATATTCACAGTAGTTACAGTTCTTTCGAGGGTTTTTTAATGGTTTGAGCAATGTTACTTTTACAAAAACAGGTTTACTTTAATATTTCTAAAAAGGTGTGGCCATCAGTGAAAATTTTTGCATTCTATCTTTGGTGATCAAATTAGTTTTAAATTCTATAAGAATGTACAAATATTATGTGTTGAAAATGAGGAATATATTCTGAAATAGTGCTATCAAATTTGTGATATATCATAATCAGGTTACTCTGTCATTATCCAATCATTTTCAATAGCATCTAACAAACATTCTTAAAATTAACATATACAAGTCATGTTGACAAAAAATCAATCTGAAAATTATTATAAAACTCAAGCAAAGCATATTACAAGTAGTCCTTTACAATGAAACATGTTTCACATTACAAGATTGTACGTGTCCTAGCACATCCTTACATTGGACTGGTGGATAATAAAGAAAACACTGATTTAAATAGTTTTTAAGTTACTTTAACCACAGAATGTGTGTATATATCTCCCATATGCAAACTTCAAAAACCGTACACTGGAAAATTTTCAAAAATTACAGATCTCATTCTTTTTGTATCCTAGGTCACTTATATGCACTTATTTCTTTTGTTATTATATTGTTTTTTATCAAAAGAGTTAAAACTCATTTTTTGTGAATTACATCCAACAAATAACTCCTACACAAACTTTTACACGAAATCAAGTCATGCACATAAACATGATCATTGTCTCTTATTTTATAACCATGAATTTTAAACTATGTAATAAATCATCAATTTCTTCTTGTCTAAAGCAGACTGTGAAATCATGAACTGTACGCTAACAAATTTCATTCCAGTATGTTTAAGATCATCAGGTCATCTCATAAAACTAATAATACCTGCACAATTAATTTAGTTGAAAAAAGATGGATCTTGATACATCACACACATTTTTTTCAAATATTGAAGTTATTAGGTTGTACATTACATTTGTGATTCAGAAAGTACGCAGTCAGATATTTGCAGGGATAACAGATATCATATTTGATTCATTTATACAAGTTCACTGTCTCCCCGACCCCTTTGTAGTCTTTCTGGCATCACTCATTAACATTGAATGTTATAAGTAGAAGAGTTCTCATATCATATGAGTTGTAATCATATGAAATATTTGTATTGGGAAGGGAGTGTACAGTTTTATTAACATGTTACAAAGATGCACAATACTGAGTTCTGTAAACAATCCTGTAGCTATACAGATTTAAATAAAAATTTATCAAATACAGATTTTTCATCCAGTCAATACATGTTTTTCTTTACACCATTTTCATCTTATTTTTGAAGTATATGCTATTAAAATTGTAATGAATAAGGAATATGTTTTTATCTCATCCACAAAGAGGTGGATGCACTTAATTTAAGGAAGCTTCAGGAAAGTCTTAATAAATAGTTGAATGATAAGGGTGTGTTCTTGGATGATCCAATGAGTTCCTTATTGTCCATTAAATAATTATATACAGTCAGTGCCTTCCAAAAGTATTCACAAACTTCCAATAATGTCACATTCTGTAGAAATACAAATGATGTAAACGTTTTTTGTTTTTTTATTAATAAAACTTAAGATTGTTATATGTGAAAGAAGCTGAATGTCAGGAAAACCTGGAAAGAAAATATATCAATGGAAATTTGCTGATTGCATAAGAATTCAGCACCCAAGTGGAAGCATTTTTGGCAGCAAATTACTACTGTGAATCTTTTTGGATATGACTCAAGCAACTGTGCACAATGAGATAGTGAAATTTTGTTCATTCTTTTTTCACAAAATTGCTACAATTCTGACTAGTTCCTTGGGGATCATTTATGAACTGCAATTTTCTAGTCTTATAATAAATTTTTCATTGGATTCAAGTCAGGACATTGACTTGTCCATTCCAAGACATTCACTTTCTTTGGAAACTATTCCAGTGTGGCTTTGACATTGTACTTCAGGTCACTGTCCTGCTTCAATGGGAATTTTCAACCCAGTTTTAGATTCTTGGCTGACAAGGTTTTCTTCTTGTATTTGCCTGTACTTTACACATTTCATTTTCCTCTCAGTCCTAACAAGCTTCTCAGTCTTTGCTGATGAGAAGTACCCCTATAATATGATGCTGCAATTGCCATACTTGATAAATGAGTTGGTGTTGATTGGGCAAGATGCTATGTTGGGCTTTTATCAGACATAATGCTTTTAATTTAGACTAAAAAGCTCAATTCTTGTCTCATCTTATCTTCTACCACATGTCTGCAGTATCATTTACATGCTTAGTTGCATGCTCCATATGAGATTTAAGGTGAATCGTTTTCCAGTAATGGCCTCTTTTTTTGCCACTCACCCATACAAGCCAGCTTTGTGTAGAATCCAGGATACTGTTAATGCATAAGCACTGACTCCAATCCTAGACTTGGAATTTTGCAAATCTTTTGAATTAACTGTTGGGTTCACACAGTGGCATCCCTAACCAATTTACTGTTTATTGAGCTCCTTAGTTTGTAAGGGTGGTATGAAGCATATTTCACCTTTTAATGATAGACTTTACCATAATCAAAGGGATAATCAGCAATTTTGAAATTTTCTTGTAACTTTCTCCTGATCTGTGCTTCTCTACCACCTTATCCCCGATTTCTTTGAAAACCTCCTTGGTCTTCATGCTTGAGTTTTTTGTATTACTATGCGAGTTGTGGCTTGAGCAGATGCATTCACTCTGAAGACAAGTTAAACCACTCTGATTACACACAGACAGAGACCATTAGACCAATTTTGGAGCCAATCAAATTATTCTTTTGCATTTTAACTGAAATAGGGTTGTCATAGCAAAAGAAGTTGAATACTTGTGCAATTAAGAATAATTCTAATTTTCTTTGAAAATCTAACTTACACAATGTAAGCATTTTTTTGGCTTTCTCAATTTGGATTAAATTGTATAGATCCTAAATATAAAATACTATTAAAAAGTTTCATGATTGCAAACTCAAATGGCATCAAATGTGGAAACTTTTTCATGGGCAAATACTTTTGCAAGCAACATGTGAACTTTTAACAGGTATTTTAGGAACTTCATAAATATACAAACGTCAATTATCGTAGAATTATCAGAGTTTCTTTCTTATTTATTTATTTATTTATTTATGTTTGGGTATTTTGATTCATTTGTCAGGAATTATGTTTGGAATAAATTTTTTGGCATTATTAAATGGATAATTCATGTTTATTTTATTGTATACACACACAAATTAAAATCATCTTCTACCAGTAAAAACTAAATAAATACTGCAATTTCTTTTTTTAAATAGATTTTGCAATTATATTATGTAATACTTATATTAAAAACTAAAAAAAAGCTGGTTTTCTAATGATTCAGCTTAATTTTCTAATTATGTTACATAACAAAGCAAATGTTGACAATTATGTGCTAAACATTTCAATTAATTTTACTAGATACTAAGGGTTCAGCAGTAATGTCAGTTCTGCTAAAAAAAATTAGAATTTAAATGTCAATCTGTATAAATTAATCATATAGGGCTCTGTCATTTTATCAATAATTAGAGTTTATTTCTTCAAGAATATTTATGTTTGATTTATTGTTCTTAAATTATATCAAATGCAATGTTAGTACATACACAATGGGTTCAGATAAAAGTTACAGATGCCTATGAATTAAAAACTTATTTTACTTATCTTAGCATTCACTCTTTACAGATTTAGGTTAAATGGTATTTTTACTGAGTGAATTGTTATTTACAAGGTCTGATCAAAAAGTTCTAAGACTTCTTCTGTTACAGATGCCAGTATAGAGGCAGTAAGCCTCACTGAGATGTGTACAAAGGACAAATAGTGATCTACCCCATGAACAAACCATTTCTCCAGACCTTATACCCGTGTTGAGAAAAATGTGTTCAAAGACAGATGTATCTCTCACCCCTGTCGTCAAAAAAATGGACAGAAAAGAAGAGCAACATGTTTGCATCAAGTTTTGTGTGAAAAATGGTAAAGAAGGAACAGAAATCCTCAAAATGTTAAGAACTGTCTTTGGTGATGACTGCTTAAGTAAGGCTGTCATTTATCAGTGGATAAAACATTTCCAAGATGGCTGGGAATCAATGAAAGATGACCCACATTCTGGGGAACTGTTGACATTGTCCACTGATGGAATGGTTGCTAAAGTAAAAGAAAAATTGAAGTGATTGACGATTAACTATTCGTGAAATTTCTGATAAACTAGACATTTCCTTTGAATCGTGTCAGGCAATTTTAACTTAAAAAAAACTCTGCATGCGTCTTTATCACGACAACACACCTTCACACACTGTTCAGTATGTTTAAGAATTTTTGGCACAAAAACAAAACATTCCTGTGATACCACACACCCAATATTCTCCTATTTTGCCCCGTGATGTTTTTTCTGTTCTCAAAAATCAAAATTAAATTAAAAGGAAAAAGATTTAATGACATTCCAACCATCCATAATAATAAAAAAGTAGAATTTAGTCACATGACAGTTGAAGACTTCCAGCATTGCTTCCAAAAATGGCAGGAATGTTGGAACAAGCGTGTATCAGCTGGGGAAAATTACTCTGAAGGGTATAGCATATAATATTGATGTACGTACATTATTCTTCAGAATAAAAATGAAGTCTTGGAACTTTTTGATTACACCTCGTATATACTGATTAGCACTGCCTCTTTTTCACTATGGGACAAATGAGATCATTATGTTAAGTTACAATAACACTATGTGTATGCAAGTTATCTTTCATCAGCATTATAAACACTTTTTTAATCATGCCACACTTCGTAACTGTTCATTCAATGGCTTCAATGTTTAGTAGATTATCAAACATTTGTGACTAACTAACATTAATTGACATTGTTCCTAAAGATATCAATAAGGGCAGCTAAATTTATTTCTAATTTTTAATTTCTTTTTCTACTAGTAGGCTAGAAAAGTAGGATAAACAGGAATTATAGATTTAGTAACTAAGGGAATGACAGAGGGAAGTAGTACCCACATGCTTCTCTGGATCAAAAGGCACGAGTACAACTGTCCCATTGCTTCTGACTTGGGCTACAGCTGCTGTTAATGAATTTGCCAATGCAGTGGCACCACCACCATTTGGACTAACAACTCCACTATGTCTTAATCTCCCACTCCCTTCACTAACGTATGTTGCTTGTTCCACAACTGTCTTAGATGTGTCTACAGAACCATTCTGTTCTTCATCAATGGATTCCATGACTGTCTGTAAACTAAGTTTGTAACATTTTATCAGTACTGTTATATAATGAACAGTCATTTTAATATTAAAATATTTTCTTTATTTTAGAAGCAAAACAAATTAATGTAACAAATATTATTTAAGGAAAGTTTACAAATGAATTGCACGTCAGGAACAAAACTGAAACACATTTAAACATTTTAATGAAAATCAATTTTATTAACCCTATAATTATAATTTGTATGCATTGACTGACCAATACATTTTTGTTAACACAAGAAATACAAAAAAAGGTGGACATATCTTTTGGTATTACTGATAATTTTACACTAATTTTTTTTTTTTTTACTTTACACTTCTAGTTTTTTTTGTTTTGTTTTTTTACAAGAAAAATTAGTAATCAAGTTTAAAATACACAAAACTTCCATAAATAATTTTTATAAAAGTTGTGTGGATTATGCATTAAAATTAAGCAGAGTTTAAAGTTCTTTCATTCCTATCAAACAAATTAAAAACAAGGCAATATATTTGTGGGAAGGATGCATCTATCATTACTTTCATTGGTGTTTTAAGTGGAATATATCACTATGGAAAATACAATATTTGTATTTAATCATGTGTCAAAAAAAAGTCTGGTTATAGAAGATTTCTCAATTTTATTCAACTCATCAGTGCAATTAACAACCACTCAGAAAAGTTAAATGCATGCATACTTTCAACCATGGGATATCCTACTCAGTTAAGTGCATAGTAGCAATGTGTTATGCTGTGATAACATCTATTTATCTGTTCAGTGTAATGTGAAATGAAGTTTAACACAACAACATGTGAAAACTGCTTACTATCCAAGAGGTTTAGATTTTTTCTTCCTTATTGAATGTTCTTCTGTTATAAATTAAACCATCATTTTACATATTAAAATGTAAAAGGTAAATATTAAATCATGTAACAAGTAATACACATAGCAAGAGTACTTATAACTTTTTCAACTCACAATATTACCACATACACACAAGAGCTGCAATTAAAAAATAATAATATAAATCACCAAAAAATAACAGGTTTATTTGCAAGACTGAGAAAATTGTTTGTTACTTTGAAGTTAAGTACAAAGCTACACAAATCTATGCACTACCCACCACAAGTATTGAAACCTGGTTTCTTGCACTGCAAGTCCACAGACATGCTGCTGTGCCACTGGGGGTAAAGAAAAGGGGACTGAAAAACCTAGTTTACAAGAAGTTGAGTCCTTGAATTTCAGAGAGATTAACATTGCACATGTTTGTAAAAATTAGTCTACTATTTTGTGTCTCACAAATAAATTTTATTAATGAAAAGAGTACTTTTAAATATCTCAACAAAAATTCTGGGACTAGCCGTCCTTAATTATGCAGTGTAAGATTAGAGAGAAGGCAGCTAGTCATCACCACCCACTGTCAAATCTTGGGCTACTCTTTTATCAACGAATAATGGGATTGATAGTAACATTATAATGCTCTCGTGGCTGAAAGGTCGAGCGTGTTTGATGTGAAGGGGATTCGAACCCGTAACCCTTGGATTGCAAGTCGAGTGCCTTAGCCACCTGGCCATGGTCTAGGTGTCTAAGCCAGGAAGTTAAGTTTCAGACATAGCTCTCCGCTTTTTTGAACTATTGTCGAGAGTGAAAACAATCAATCAATAACGTACAATGCAAACAGGGTTTTATCCGGTTTTGCCAAATAACAGGATTGACTGGCATTCTTATTTCATGCCCATATTTGAAAGTTATTAAAATGTTCAGCGATATTGTGCTGTGAACCTCGAGTTTTTTTTTTTTTAATATAAACCTGGCCTGACTACTATTAGGCATTATTACACCTGCCTTTGCTTGCCACAAATCACTGCCTAAAAGGATTTTACAGCGGTTTAACAATTTATTTAAGATTTTGAATTATATTCAACTGGTATGCAGAATTTGTATATAATAATTCAGAAACCAAGCGTAATAATTAACTTAAGTCACCCCCCGGTGGCATATCTGTGAACGTGCAATGCCAAAATCTGGGTTTCAATACTGTGGTGTTTCGAGCACAGATAGCCCACTGTGTAGCTTTGCGATTAATTACAAACAAACAATCCTCCTAGATGCTGCATTACATTCGATAATAAACTAACATATTATATGCAAGTTTATATATATATACATTTGCTTTTCCTGAAAAAATCATGAATGACTGATATTTTGTAGTATGAATCGTAATACTTGTTGTGTCATAACTTCGTTGTAAGATAATTTTGTATATACACAAAATTATAAATCAGAACATTGATTTAAGTGCTGCGATGCATCACGCAGAAATCGTGGAAGATTTAATCCAGTCACTCAGAAATAATAGTGAATGAATTTAACAACATTTTTTGTGAAGCTCAAACTTTGTGTAGTGAGCTTCAAATTGACATCATAATGCCAAGGCAGGCTAAAAGACATATGTACCATGCTAACTCACAAACCACTAGCCCTGAGAAGTACTTTCGTATTGTTGTATTTGTACCACTTGTTGATCACTTTCTTTCACAAATATGTGACCGTCTGTCCAGTCACAAAACCCTCCTTACAAATTTAATGTGTCTACTACCATCAGGATCTACCACAGAACAATCAGAACCTATAGCACAACAATGTGACAAAATTAAAGAGTTGGTCAATATATGTACAAGGCTGGCATTGACAGCACTTCACTAGCTGCAGTAGGTGAACTTAGGGTTTGGTACAAATCAATTGCGAACAACAGACCAAAAAATGTCATAGATGTATATGCAATGCAGAAATGTTCCTAGTAATTTCTAGACTCTTGAAAGTATTTGCCACGCTGCCTGTGTCAACGAGCTCAGCGGAGCATTCGTTTTCAACTCTCAGAAGACTCAAAATGTATTTGAAAAACACCACCAATGAAGATCGATTGAATGGCCTGGCCTCATTATACATTCACAGTGATATTAAAGTTGAACCAAATTGTGTTGTAGATGTCCTGACAAGAACGAACAGGCGTTTGAGCCTTTCATAGATATTTGATTGTATTTCTCTAGTTCTGACAAAACCTGGTGTATTAAAAGTGTTCAATCAGAAATTTGCATTTGATCATTTGTTGTGTGTGAAATTATCTGTCATGCGATCACGGATCTTTATGAAACTTCACAGGTGGCAACTGAACTTGTCTAAAAACAAAACAAAAAATAATAAAAACTAAACACTTACATTTGATTATGCAGTCATGAAAGCCATTCGAGTAATGTCAAAATAGTCCAACCTGCTACAGTAATTACCTCTACACAGCAATCATGTGTGTATAAAGATCAACTCATTTTATTCTATACATGTATATAACAGTCACCTGTCTACAATAGTCAGTATTAAGCCTTCTCTTTAGTGAGCCTTATAGACGGGTTACACTGTACTTCGTTCCAATTGAACTCTACAAGTCATTCAAATTGACTAACGAATAGCACACATAAACTAACTATCTTATCAAACGTCGTTAATCAACCATCATTCTTGGTTATCAGGAAGCTAATTGGAATAGTTTCATTTAAAACCGTGTACTTCTGTGGCACAGTCCCAATAACATGCTTTATGTGAATACAAACATTGGCCGATTTCCTACTTATCTTTGACCTACAGTTCTTGAGACAAGCTCTACAGTTGGTAAATGCTAGAATGTTTAGTTGAGCACACATGGAACCTACACTGTCACTTATGTCAAAACCACAATCAAATAACCAGGTAATATTTGGTTAAGGAAAAAAAAAAAAAAAAAAGCACGTCCTGTGATAAGTGTCTCCGGCTCTACCACCATATTTTTGTACGAAGGAAATTGTCCCTCGAGGTATTATCCCTATCAAACATTTTACAATATTATGATCCTTGCACGATGATCAACAGTCTGCCCGTACTATCAGGATTTGATGGCTTCTTTATTAACACTTCAAAACGATCGATCATTACACACATCTCTTCTAAACTCCATCTATATCACGCCAATAAACAGAAGGTTTCATTCTCACACACGTCACTTCAGTTACATTTGTAAAGGTCCTAAGAACTGATGATTGTGAAATACCGAACTGATATGACAAAAGCAACACAGGTAGATTAAGTTGAAGTCTCATGAGAGTCAGAATTTATATTCTAAACATATCCGATTTGTAAATTATTGTTCGAAGTGTTGAAATGATTATCAGTGCGGCACATGCTGATATCCCTTTAATGCTTCTTTCTCGTCATTTTCATGAAATTCCTCTTTAGAAAATTTATTCGCGAGCGCCTTCAAAGTTAGATTCTCAGAAACTAAAACAAGTTAATTCACTTTTTATTGATCTAGAAAAATTCCATTAAACTTCTTGGAGATACGATTTCATTATTGATAAACAATTCAGATTCAACCTCTTCAGAAACCGAAAGGTCACATTTTTGTTCTTCGTTCTTTCAGTTGGTAGTTGGATGTTATTCCAAGTCTGTATTGGGCATCCATCGGGGTTATTCCTATCATACAAATATGCCTTCTTTCCTGAAAAAAATGTTATTATTAAAACAAGAACTTGTATCATTATAATTAAAAACAGCAGCATCTCACGATATAAATTTCTAAATTTGTACTGAGGAAACAATATTAAAGTACTAAAAAAACACACACATAGCTAACGGCATCAAAACAGACGGAAAGAAATGGGTAGGGTAACATAAAACAAAGACGTAATTGATCTGTTACTATACTAAAATAAAATTGTAAATCAATTTTAAAAAAAGTATTACATACCTGGATAAAGTATCAAGCATGCTGTCTAAAACTCTTGTCCATAAATTTCCGATTTATTTTAGTTAGTCACTTCTTCATGAGTCACTACTTAGTTTTTCACATTCCTTTTTAGTCTATTTTCACGATCCTTTATGTTCGAATAGCCACTTTAAAACCATTGTATTTTGAATTATACTCTAGGATAAAAATTAGCAACAGCCTTTTGTGGATGTTTACTTTACTTGTTTTTGCATTTCGCGCAAAGCTACACAAGGGCTATCTGTGCCTAATTTGGCAGTGTAGCCAACTCTTGGGCTACTCTTTTACCAACGAATAGTGGGATTAACTGTTATATTATAACGCCCCCACAGGTGAAAGGGCGAGCATTTTAGGTGTGATGGGATTCGAACCCACGACCCTCGAAATACAAGTCGAGTGTCTTAACCACCTGACCATGCCGGACATATATTTAATGGGGCACTCGGGAGTGTTAAGGTAACTCCTCCAACATGGTCGACTTCACATTGGTTAATAGTCTGAAATCGGTCTGTCTCATTCACTGGCACTTTTTTGTTTATAACTGTTGGAGGTTCAGATAAATAAAATAAAGCACACAATACCACGAGATCAGAACATTTTAAAACAACTTTATAACGAAAACTCCATATTAGTAATATATAGAATATAAAAAAAAAACTTCGCATTACACAAAAGTAATCAATGACAAATTATATCGAGATGAGTTTTCGAGAGAAAAAAAATATTAACAAACGTATAAATAAATAAATATTATAGGCGAAAATTGTTTTCAATAATACATCATGGCTCAATCTTTGAATTTTCCTATAATGCAGCACGTTATTTGCTGTGCAGAAAGTACAGGTATTTACAAATCTTTTTCGGAGGACGAAAGTCCATTTATTAATTACACATTTTCAACATACAATTTGTTTTATTGAAAATTTCATTTTGGTGGTACCAAGATTCCCCGATTGTCCGACTTACGCAAGCTTGATCTTATCCATGGGGCATCAAAATAACTAATTATCATAGGACTAACAAAAAATATAAAAATTTGACCCTAAAAGTTTTTAAAATCAAATATCACTAAATTAATCCATTAGAAATTAAAGGCGATTTAAAATAGCATTTAAGTTTTATCATTCTACCTATCACAAATTTGGATGTATTTGCTATCTCAAATGCACTTATACACCTTATCTGTGTTTAATCTGAATACGAGATCAAAAATGACCGAAAGCTCGCAAGATACGACCTATGGCTAACACAAATCACTTGTCAGAAAGCAGTAATGTTATACTGTTTAAAGAATAGTGGTCGGCTAGATTTATGTCTTTGTATTACTATAATACACAAAAATATTGAATCACTTTGATGTAACCAGCGACTTCTACTGGATAACAAAACCTGGGGGTGAGAGCAGTTATAAAATATCACTACATGAAACAGAAACAAGCATATATATAGCATTATTTTGATTTTTCGTTTTTTAAATTCAAGAATGAAGGAAGCTGACCCCCCACCCCTAAAAATAGATACTCTTCAATAGCTACAGACTCAATAGAGTACTTGTAAAAAAAGACAGCATTATTGGGTCGTCCATTTTCCTATTTAAAATATGACAAACAATATTTATAAATTCAATATAATATTAGCATAAAATACTTATGTACCGCTGCGGAATTCTAAGATCCTACCTTATGATTTCACAATCAAGCGTATCCATTACCTTAATTACTTGTATGAATATCTATCTCAACGTTTCAATTATTACAGACTTGTCTGTTGCTATTTCCCGAACTTAACTTTTTCTAAAAGAAAAGTTCCAATTAAGCATCTCAGATTCATTTTTTTCCTGTGTTTTCATTCGAATTATTTTCAACCTTCGAATTCTCCAATATTTTCAGTTTCATTTTTTTTACTGTGTTTGTGTTGAAAAACAGAATATTAAGCCCCATAATTCTGCTTCCTGAACGTGTATAGAATGCGTTTGTGTGTGTCTATATAGAGACACACAGAATTATGGGGCTTAAGCGCTATCTGGCAAAAGATCAGCCAAACAGTTTTTGAATCTAATTTGAAAAATAATACCCAAGTGTCCACCCTCAGTGTTCGTTTCTCTTGATGCTGTGGTCTCACTCACACTCTATTATTGAAAAACAATTCAAAAATGAAACCCAGGTCCAAACTCATTAAAGAAATTCACGCAAAGCTACTCAATAATTATCAGTGTTAGCCATCCCTAATGTTTGTTTGTTTTTTAACTCCAGTCAATGGTATTTACTTTCAACTCGTATCTGAACGAATAGGTGCTTCTAAAAAATGCAACTGACGAACTTGCAGATCCATAGTCCAGCACACTGACCACCGGACCACACTTCCCCAGGCTTCTTGGCTGTAAATGATTTTTTTTCACATTTTTTTACTAACCCATTTCATTAAAATTCTCAAATCAAATAGCATACCATTTCTTCTTTCTGACAAAATTCACTGTTAAAAAGCTGTTACATTATATTTTTGTGTAAAGAATTGTGCTGTACTTGATGAATTTACTCATATTGCTGCAGCAAAGAAAACCTAGTACATCGTTTCAACTAGAGTATGTTACATGGCCAACTGAACTGGTCATCTCTAATATTGAATGAAGAATTCCCCAGAACCACCATAAAACCAGCCCATACTCTAATAATAAAACTCATTAAAAAAAGAAGTAACCACCTACATGAATAAATAAAACTGATCATTGAAAGAATTACGATATGAATGAAACACGCCTACAAAATTACATAGACTAATCATCACCAGACTGATTCAAACTAAGATTTTAAAAAGTTACAAAAATACATTAAAATGACACACAAAAAAGGAGGGAATAAAATAAAACAATATTTATGACGCTTCTAGAAAGATTATCAAGGTCTTCAGAAGATCCAGCTTTTAACAATGGCTCTGCAAGAAACTCTCTAACCCATCTGAACACCATCCCTGTACCATGTTAATTATTCTTTGAGCTAGTAATCTTCTTCCTGGAGCCAAAAATGCTATTCCACAAGATATCAGTGTTAATTATTTTAGTGGTCCAAGCCCAAGGTTCAATTTCCAACAAAATGCATCAACACTCAAACCTTTTTTTGCCCTGTCGCTATGGTCCACACTTGCTAGGACAGCACCTACTAGGACCATCTTTGGAGCTATTGCCGATTGCTCCAGGTAGTGAGTGTCATGGGTGGTTTGGCGATTTCCTTGATTGAGTTAGTAATTGCTAAGGAAACAGTGAAGAGAGACTGCACTAATGTTAAGGATTTTGAGGGGATAATCTTTAAGTTATATCTCTGATATGACATGGTTGCACAGTGTTTCTTCAGCGTACAGATGTGTTGGTACTAATTTCTTTTGGCTGTGTTGCCATATCAGGCATCAGACAAAGTGTCATAATATTAAAGAAATCAACTTCAAAAGTGGTTCTGTGGTTCTGAGAACACCTACTGCAGATTCTCTTTTGCCTGAATCTCCCTAGTTGAGATTTAATCTGTAATCTCCCTAAAGGCATTCATTTTCGTCAATAACAACTCGTCTCAATAGTGCTTCTGGCAGTTTTCTTCATTGCTTAGTTAAGCAACAAGACATTCAAATGGTAAAAACCATAAAACTCTGAATGGAAAAAAATCAGGACTGAAAACTTCAAATGAACAAAATTTGCAATAGGTCAGAAGTTGAGCAAGCAATATAAAATTAATCATAACAATCAATCTGGCTACATGTGGACTCTTTCTAGGAAAATGTTGTTCAGACAAGATGTAATTTATGTGCATAAATCAATATTCATGGTGATCACACCTGCTTGATATATAAGAATACATTTGATCCAAGGCTTAATGAATATGCAGTTCCCATTATTTGTTAAGGAATAATTCATACAGCTTTAACAGACCTAAAGTAACAATTATATAGCAGCAAATATTGACATTTCATACACGTGATTTTTTTGTTTTTTTTTAGTAGAAATGTAATCAAACTTCTTACAAATATTATCTATAGAAAGTGCTTAACTTCACAAAAAAATTTTAATGTTCCTGTAGTTAACCTAATTATGTTGCAAACTTGTAATCATTAGTATTTGGGACCAAACTTCAAAATATTTTTTATGTGCTTCAATGAAATGTCATATTTTTCCCTCAATGTAACTTGAGCTTATCTATGTGTTCTTTACCCAGCACAAGTATATCACACTTGTTTATACATAAACGTACACAAACTGTTTCATATATACTGAAAAAATACATATGCTGTTGTATACATGCATTCTTTGCCACATATTAACTAACACATACTTGCAGTATATCGGTCATCATTCATCACTAATTAGCAAAGTGATACAAATTTTTGCTTCATTTATGGAGTCAG
The DNA here is from genome assembly GCF_004210375.1 of Tachypleus tridentatus. NCBI lineage: Eukaryota > Metazoa > Arthropoda > Merostomata > Xiphosura > Limulidae > Tachypleus > Tachypleus tridentatus. The sequence goes on along the minus strand of NC_134834.1, from coordinate 131,691,922 downwards.
TGACAATTTCTTATGCTGCATTAGAGCATAATTTTTACTGCACTTCAGGAAGACTTGTACAGACCATTAAGCATAATCCCACATTGAGACAAAATACATTAATTGTATTGAAAGATCACCAATTCTCTCAAGAAGCTTTTGCATACTAATGTCCTGTAACATTCACTAAGAAATTTAAGTACTTGTAAAACAAAGATAGTAAAGTCCTTTCACCCTATTACTGTTTTTTCAGTCATTATTGACATTTGAAACAAACCATCAACTTCCTATTGATCTTATTTAGTAAGTTTAATGAGGTAAACATTTTTCAGCTTGAAAATTAGTTTATTTTCAACTGATGATATTTCAACCAACCAGCTGCTGAGTAACAAACAAGTGATTAGTTATCATGTAACACTGTATAGAAATCTTACCATAAAGCATCATGTGATAGAAAGCAAAGCCAGGAAAACATTACTCGCTGTTAACTATATAATTAATTAATGCCACACAAATTACTGTTTCAACTAAATAACGAAGTAGAAAGAGCTGCTCCGACATGGAAGCTCCTCATCTGACTCCTAACAAACAAACAGATATGTACTACCAGTTTCTTTCTCATCATGAGGAAAAATGAAATTCTAAGATAGAGCACTCTTATTATTAGTCATCATGCTCAAAGTTTCTGGTTTCTGGAACAACCAATTCATTACAATTTTATCAGTGATATAAAGTTTAAGTTTAATGACAAGTTTCACATACACATGGGTGTCTAATAACCATGGTTGTTCATAATTCACTTTATGGGATACTAAAAAGCAAAACGTAGATCACTTTAGCTATAAATGAGTTTTTAAGCTGTTTAGACATACATCACAACCCAACCCACAAGCTAAGCTGAACATTTGTTCCACTATTATTTTATTATAGCATTTGTTTTAATACATGAAACATAAGCCAAAATACAAAATCATATGCATAACTATTACATAATGAGTTCTCTCACACGTTGCTGTGGACACCACACCTGTACTGGATGGATGATCAAACAGAAAATACACTGGGAGCTATATTTCTCAATCAAATGGCATGTTTTAAAACAAAGTCAAATTTTGATCAGTTGTGTAGTATGTTAGCATGAAGTAAGATAGATGTTCACACCAATCAATTTGGTCAAGATGAACAAAGCCTAGCACATATACAGTTGATGACATTTTGTATCACCCATTCAGTCAACCCATATGACAAACTTGATATTGAAATCAGTTTCTTGATATACATCTCTCTAAGTGGTCCAAAGTGTGACATCCATTGTTCAACCAAGATGCGAATGACAAATTGTGCTAAATTGTAAAAAAACTGGATAAATTTCAATGTACTTTGTGAAGTAATCAATGCAAAAAGTATCAGTCCTGCAGACAACAAACTACATTCAGAGCATTTATCTCAAAACAAAAAGTTACAACTACCTGACATAAATAGTTTTACATTTGTGAGCCCAGATGGTACAGTGTCTACTCAATCACTTAATATATTCACTGAAATTTTAACTGACAAAAACAAACAACCTTTCCTTGGATTATGCAACATCTGTGGCATTTTCTAGTTTAAGAGTCTAGAGAGCAAAAGCTGCATCATTAGCTATTACAATCTGATTGTACACATTTGTGGTATGAAACACCATATTGGCATTGTAACTAAGTGCTATGGAATAAAATTGGGGCTAGTAACACAAAGAATTTTCACAATATCAAATATAAAACAATACCAGTAAACATAAAATTCTCAAGATTATGAAAGAAACACAATTAAATGCATACACAAAATAATTAAGGGATTGAAAATAAAAAATCTATGATATAATGAATGACATTTACTGAAAACTCCAAAATCAAAAACAATTATTGTGAAGATATAATTTTCAAATTATGATTGTATGCATATCAAATGTGAATTAAACAAAGAGTAAAAAATGTCCCCCTTCTATAAAACATTTCATTAGTCTTGTTTAGATGCACTGATTTATAATATTTTCACAAGGTCTTGTATAGCTACCCCCTCTATTTTTTTTCATATTGAATCTAGTTATGATACATTTATATTGGTGCTTACATTCTATACATTCTTAACTATTTATGTTGCATGTAGCCATGAGGCGTAATAAATAAGCTAGGAAAATTAAATATAAAATTTGAAAAGACGTGCAATGACCATTTTGTAATAGTTCATTTACCATGTATTTATACTCTACAGTTCCTGCAATATAAGCTATTAATATTACAATACAATGCATAACAAACTTGCATTAATTTCACCAAGAACTGGAAATAAAGTAAAATACTGGGGATGTTTTATACCAAGTGCTACTTCAACAACAATTTCAGAAATGTAAAACCTTTTAAGCTAATTTTTAAGAAAAGTTAAGAACTTCAAGAATTTTTAATGTTTCAAAGAAACCATAAACACTGGGTTGAAGGCAGGGGTTCCAACCCATGTACCCCATGATCCTGATGTACTTCACAGTACTAAAATATATTAGATTATACATAAACTATATAAAATTATAAACTATTTTGAATAGTAATTGCTTCTTGTGACTCAAGCCCCAAATATTGTGTAGCTAGCAATGCCTCTGATTGAAGTATGAAATAATGGTACAAATTTAATAAACTATAAATCAAATCTGAAAAGGTAGAGACAAAATTTGAAAAATATCAGTTTTATTCACACAGTTAAGTGCATTAAGATGTTCACTCATCTGTTTTACTGAAGTCACTTATAACACTAATGTTCATTCAAACTAACCTATATACCAGCATATGTTAAGTCATCAATATACAACTCATGTGGTGGTGTATGGTTTAATTGAAATACAATACAGATCCTTGAAATAAAGTTTGAAATGATAAGACAGGATCCAGGAGAATGTCTCACCTCCATGATCACTGACTCTTGCTTTAAAGCAAACTAGCTTTTGATGTTGCATTCCTATTCATAAATTCAGAATTTTGCAAAAATTTGGCATTACTTTGATAAAGTTCCAAGTTTTTCATTACACAAATTGAATATCATTTTTTGTTTTGTGTTCAAACAAAATTGTTTTTTTTGTACATCTTTTGTATATTCCAATCATATTTAGTCTCTTGTATTGACTGAAAATTTGTTTGAAAATGTTTTATTGAAATAGAAACATTTCTTTCTAATGAGATGCCAATTTTATGCAACAAAGTGCCACATTTGTTCAACAATGTGTAATTTCTCATCTTGAAAAGTACAAACTATAATTATCAAATTAGCTACATAATTAGATTCTCACTTGAAAACAAACACTCTCCTGATGTAATTTTTTCTGACATAATTAAGTTCTCACTTTGAAACAAACCTAAAACTGCAAACAAACTTTCAAGAGGTCTTCAAAAAAGGTAGACTATATAAAAAATATTTGGGTAAGACATTGTCCTTTTTTGCCAAAACCTGATGAGACATTGTCTGTATCCTGATAAGACAATTTCTTTTTAACTGTACATTAGTCAAACATAGCAGGCTGCATAATACAAGTCAGATTTGTGGTAACGATATCCTATATGCAACAGAACATACAGTACACAATCTTTGATGTAGTGAGAAAATTCACATTTTACCAGAATTATTAAACAGTTTTATTGTCATTTCTTGTAATATTTTGCATACCTATATTAGGAAAGATGAAAATTTAACTAGTAAAAATATGTTTGATTAATTGATTGTTTTTCCGACATGAAATGATGTAATGATAACTTCAATCAGGGGATAGTTGGAATAATAATTGAAAAGAGTAATAATCAGAAATACTAGTGGATTATTTTCATGAAAGTCAACTTATCATAATCATTCATATTCCTCAACAAATCTGATTAATAATAGTGGTATGACTGTACACTGTATGTTTGAATATAAGTTTTCCCATAGTGAGTAATTCATTCATTGTAGAAATACTTATTCACTTGCAGCCCATTATTCTTCAGGGTAATTTAATGCACATGTAGTAAATTAAGCTTAAGAAAAGCTACTATTCATTGATAGAGCCAAGCGATTAGCAGAATTTGCTGTCTAATCAACTGTAAAATTTATTACTCAATTGTATTCAACTGCTTAACTGTTTTAAATTGAGATAGTTAAAAACATAGAGAAAATTAACTTATAACTCTAAAAGTCAGGTTTCAACACCTTTCAAAAGGCAGAGAAAAGACAGCACATTGTACTAAATAGACAACAGCAATATTTCAATTAATGGATACTTGGAGCTATTAATTGTGATTAGCTGGTTAATTTAATTGCTCTTAATAATTACACTCAACATACTTGAACTAATCAACAAATAATAATGAAAAATTACAATGATAATATTTTGGTTACTCGTTAGTTAGAATAATTAGAAACAGTAACAACTGGTAACAGTACTTTTGTTAGTTAATTATTTTTATGGCATGAAACAATTTAACCACAGGATAGTTGGAATAATCAAAAAAAGTAATAATCAGAGAAAATAGTGGATTATTTTCACAGAAGTCAATTTTAACTTAACTTAAATTGGTATTTTTTACATGACACTAACCGATGTTATCAATGCATTTTCATTAACACTCCTACGAAAAGTGGGGCCTAATAGGCCCCAGAGCAACTTGAAAGGTTATTAATATTAGGCTAATAATTTTGTATTTAAATGAAATTGCCATTTAAATCCATTAATGGATGGATTAACGAGATTCCCACTGTCCCTATCTACTATCTAGCGAAACCACAGCCAGGGGAACGGGCTTGGAGAAATCAGGACTAGAAACGTCTTTTCGTAGGAGTGTTAATCAATTTAAAATGCTCAGCTATATTCATTAAAGCTCATGTAATTTTGGACGTGGTACTCTACCTTATGATAACAGAGACTTTTTTTTTTTTTAGGAGACAAAATTAAAGATAGGACCTAAACTTCAAACAGAGCTGAACTTGCAACTCAATCGTGTACTTGACTTAGTATAAAACATGTTTAGTTTTAGGCCTAACATACAAGCTTATAACTATAGGAAAAGACAAATCTCAAAACAGAATTTGTAAAAATTTTCATATCACCTGGAACATAACAGCATCATTTATGGATATGATTCAAATAGTAGCAAAGATGAAAAGCAAATGCAAAAAACAAAGGCTGCTAATATATATCCCACCACTGTGTCACTCTGAACATATACATAGTACTGGAGTAGTAATGGAATAAATTAGTGACAAACTTGCTGAGTTGATGGTTTCAAAAAAATTTAGGTGAGAAAACAATTCCTGAGAAGACCATGAACCTCAAGGCCATGTCCCTACAAGACAGCACCCTCACCTTTAAGAGCAGCATCTGTACAGAAATTCAGAATATTGAGGAGGAAAAAAAAAAATTTAGTGCTGCAGTAATAACATCTGGGTTCAGCCAATGAAAATAATTTGTTTATAACTCTTGCAAAACACCACACCAACACATTAATCAACCTGATTTATAAGGCACATGCAATCGAGGAAACAAAACTACTGCAACAAATTGAATCTTAAGTTGAGAGTTTCAAAAGCCTATTTTATGTTATAAAATATTCATATATACCTAGTACATATGAATTTTAATTCTGAAATTACTGCTGTACAGTACCTTTCTTCACTAGGTCTACTCACAATCTTTTACACACACATATATATATATATATATAAAACATATCCTTATCTTCCAGAATATTAAGTCAGATCTTGATCAGAAATTAAAAAAAAAAAAGGCTGTAATAACTTAGGTACAACTCTTTAAAAAATGTTTTTTGTTTAATGCAGCAATCTTATCACCAAACTAAGCTTTACTTTCTATTAGGAACTGTACACAATGAGTATTGTACAAGTTACAGATAATTAAAAAAAATCTATGATCCTAGCTGTAGTTGTGGCAATAAAAAGTTCTATCTAGTTTTGCTGGGCTAAGATGGCACACAGATTTAAGTCGCAACATGTGATGATTTGATACTAAGAAAATGATTCCCTCTCTTTGATAATGGACCTGAAACAAGATGTTACCAAATGAAAGATCTTACTGAAGGTAGCTCATGTTAATATGATCCAAAAGAATCCAGAGATGATGTCTTTGGGAGATGGAGTAGAAGAGAGAATTAGAAAAATCCAAGACTCCAGGTATTACAAAGCCACAGGATATGGGTGAAGTGTTCTAAGAAATTTATTTATTCAAAATTCCCAATGCATCAAATACTGAGTGTGACTTGAACTCATGGGGAATCTAATTCAGAAAAGAGCTAACTAGGTGGTAAATTGAGAATGAGAATAAGCTAATTGTTACTGCAATGATAAGAACAATATCAACCAGCAAAGGCTTTGACTACATGAGTAAATACACAAGGGACTAAAGCCAGATTAAAATGGAAACCCATGTAATAATAAACCCATCCCCTCCACAATAATAAAAGTGAGAAAATCATGGAAAAACAGATGAATTGAGAAGTGTATACAAAAACAGCTTTGACATTCACTCTCATCATCCAAAGACTAACTGAAGAATATCTATTAAATTCTGAAGTTTTCCATTTTATAATTAGGAATTTACAGATAACAACTAAGATGGCAAAGATAAACCAACTGATTGCATGGAATCTTCTGATATTTCTGGCACAAGAAAGACATTTGAGTGAGAACATGTAGAAATGTAATATACCACTTTGACAGCCCTTTTCTGTTACAAGTACAAAATTTCTTGATCCAAAATCTAAAGACAAACTAGATGAGACAGAAAATGAGGAAGAGCCACAAGTAGAGAAGAATGATACAAACAGATAAAGCTCCAAATGAAGAATCTGATAAATCCAAGGGTTTCACAGATGATTAAACAATTTGAGTGTGATTAAAAAGAGAAAAGATAATGTGTGATGTTAGATCCTGATGCTTTAAATGGATATAATTTTGACTGGAATTATCAATTTGGAGAAAATACCAGCAAACACAAGTGAGGTGCGAGAAATAGGCCCTTTTGAAGCAAGCAAAAATATTTGGAGTGAAACAAATTTGTTATAAAACAGTCTAATGGACTAAACTGTCAAATGAAGAAAATGTACCATGAAGTAACCTACGCTGAGTCAATAACAGCTGCAAAAACAATACATGAAAATGAGCTAATGCTCATGTGAAAAAGAAAGTTGTAAAATGAGTAAATTTAGGGTGGAAAACTGTACGAAAGATTCCCCCTAAAAATATATCTAAGAGTCCAAACTTGAAGTGTAAAATGAACAAATGAATATTAAACTCCTAAAATGTCAGAGAAAAGAGAGAGACAAAGTATAGATTTCAAAAACTGCAGTTTTCTCAGCTGTGGCTCTGATTACATGATGATGAAGAAGAAATAAAAGATTCCATAATGTAATCTTGTAACAAAAACTGGCACAAGATTCAAAATAAAAATGTGTTCAACAGTAGCTTTATCAAGGTTGGCAAAATTGAATAAGCTAGTACCAGCTTGTTCACATGAAAAAAAAAGAAAAAAAAAGGAAACTAATCACCCATAAAACTGATACTCACTAGACACACCCCAAAAAACCTAAACATCAATAACTAAATTATGGCATGCAGGTCAATAAATGTTTAAAATACAACTACTGAAATTCCTTGCATGTCAGAAGCAGATTGTTGAAATAGTTTAAGAACAGTAAAAGATGTTGTTATAAGCATCAGAAGTATAAAAATAAAGTATTAGCTTCAAAAGTGACATGAATTTCAGAATTCATTACGAGAATAGAAGAATCACTGTCAACAAGAAAATCTCAATTATGATGATAAAACAATTACAATTTTTTCTAACACTCAATATTAGCATAAATACTCACAGACTCCACTGCAGGGTTCTAATGCCCACTCATGATTCACAGAGGCTTCAATGTATCAATCAAGCATCTTCATCTTACTTTTATTTATAGCTACCCTTATGTGCCAGTTCTTTAACTGATTTGTCTGTTGCCTTTTCCAAAACTTGATTCAACTCTATCAAAAAGCAAATAGTTTAACTTCCCAGACTCATTTTTCTACTTCCTGTGGTGTTTGCCAAACTCAGTTCAACTTTTCTTAAATTTTGATCTGTATTTTTCCTCTCAAGTTTTATTGGAAAAAAAAAAAAGAGTTTAGTAGAAAACCTTCATACACTGTTCAACTAGCTACTAAGATTTAGAAAAACAATATAATACTTTTCTATAGAACTTCAGAAAGCAAAATTATTGGGCTTAAAAGGCAAAAAGTTGGCCAAAATGTTTTTAAGACAAATCTAAAAAATAATATCCAGGTGCATACTCTCAGAATCCCCTTAGAACACGTACAAAGTTTCAAATCTCTCCGTGTTCTTTTCTCATAGAGCCATGGCAGTCATACATACAGAATTTTTCATTATTGTAGAATTAACACAGAAGGAAATTCTAGATAGTTGATACATGCTTCAGACCACAACAAGGACATTCAGAACTTTGAGCCACATAGTTGTTAAGAGCATGAAACCAACTCAACAAGGAAAAGCTTTCAGTATTTCAGAGGTAGTTCTCTGGTTTACAATCAATAAAAAAAAACAACAAAAAAAAAACAACCTATTATAATCCTGCCTCAGATATGTATATGAGGAAAATCTCAATAAAAAAGTTACTGGTAGTAAACAAGTGTGATTTGAACATTTTTTTTAATTAATAGCAATATTTTAGGGTATTATCCTATTTACAGTTGTATAATTACAATTATAGTGTATAATTAATACACTAATCAAAACTAACATTTCCAATTATTCTAACTACCCCAGTAATTGAAATATTCCCATTATGATTTCTCATTATTACTTCTGAATAATTCATTCAAAGTTGTTCAGTTTAACTGGTTTGTGTTACAACTCAGGAAAACAACCAAAATTAAAGTTTCCATTTATTATCATTTTCAACTATTTTTCCCTCTTTCATGCAAAACTAAGATTTTGAGCAGACTCATTAAACACATTCTTATAAAATATTAACTAAATACTCTATACATTATAATACAAAGTTTATAATATTAATACTTTATGTATGGTAGTAGTAAACATATTTGAAATATTTACTTTACATTTCTAAAGAAAATACTATGTCAACAAATTGAAATAATAAATACAAAACTCCAGGGAAAAAATTTGTTAAAGATGTAAATGTAACTTTTCCAAATTCTGATGTGATGCCTTGAAACTCCCAGGAAACTAATTTTCCTTTAGAAGTTATTATATCAACATATGTTGGCAAAAAACCATGCACAGATGTAGGAAATCTCAGAAAAAGTTTTGAAATTTTATATTTACTACTAATTCTGTTGCTTATGACAACATAATAATACTATGATTTACTTTTCCAATACCTGTAATAACTAAAATCTATATGAAAAATTATCACACTACAGTCTGAATAATAATTACTAAAATATTCTATGAGAGATAAAAAAACAATATTGTAATTACACAAATGGCAATATATATTTCTGGAATACAATGACTTCACAAGAGAAGTTTTAAACAAATTTCATTTTTACTGTACAGGTACGTGTTTGTAGTAGTTACAAATGCTACAAAGTGTATAAACAGTTCTGTCAACTATCATCTTCCTTTAAAAAAAAAAAGTCAATTAGTTTTCAAAACTCAAAAGGTAACATTAAAACATCTGTGCTCAGACACAAAAATATTATTTTTGCATTAAAAAAAACATAAAGATAAGAACAGATTATTTGGTTTTATAAGTACTTGCATGGTCACCTTTAATGAAAAGAAAAATATAAACCTATCTTTAAATTCCAGTAAAATGCATACTTCACTATTACTGGAGACAACTGATTCCTTAAATCAGTCACCGTCATAAAAATAAAACTCTTTATTAGAGCTCAGCTAATCTTTTCCAAGTCTTAACCTTGTATCCTTTTTATCATATTATTTTCACAATAAAGTATATATAAATTATACACTTTTATATTAATCTTCAGGATAATCTATTAAACTTCACCTCTGATGCTACTCTTTTCAAGAGATCTTTTATTTCTCCCTATAATATAACTCATCTCTTGAATCTTCCTAGAGCCCTATTTCAGTGACATTTGAATATACAATGCATTTTAATCTGTACTATTAAAGTATTTATTGTATATATGCTTCACATAATCCATCGTCAAAAACATGTTAAGTGGATTTGATTGTAAACTATCTTGTTCCATTGTTATTCTTGAAGTGGATAATACCTGTTCCCTTGTGAAGTTATGCTGACATCCTTGTCCCTCAACAGTTGTTCAGGTGATATCTAGAGCCATATGATCCCACCTATGTTGTAACATGAATGACCTGTGACACAGTTATTGTTTATCACTCACATTTAATGCGAGGTTGATTACATGATAAGAAATGTTACTATTAGTCATTATAGTATGGAGTATAATTTGGAGTTGGTCTGGTCACAATGAGAGTTAACCACAAAATGTATCAAACCATAGTGACAGTTCCTTTGTGTTTAGTGTCAATCATATTATGCATTTTGTATTACACTTTGTATCTGATCTTTTTTACTTCAGAGACATGCAGAAATGATGGTAAAGCATTAAAAGACAACAGGCTTAATATTTGTGTTAATTATGAACAAATTATGAGGAATGTAAAAAAAAATACCTGCACAATATTTCTATCAACACAAACAGTAAAACTGCACTGCAGAGGCTGGATAGTCTGAGGCTAGCTGGGTAACCTATGTGCTGATTGCCCCGACAAATGAAATTATGAGAAACTATAGTAAATCTTACTTTCACGGTTTCCTGATACTTAGCCTGAATATGTATGTTAATCACAATTACAGTAATCTTCTGTACATAAAATATTGTAATATAAATTATTGTAATACATATATCTTAAATGTATTGGTACTCAACCATACAAATATATGAATTTTCCTTCTGAAAACTATCAAGTAACTTTTTCTAGTGCCTTCTACAATTTGTTTGGAAAACTGCAACATCAACCAGCAATAATTTGCCAACACTAACTTCAAGCCCCATAACTGATTGATTTGGCTTATTTTAATATCTTTAATCTAAATAAGAAATAAGCACAGGCCCAAACACTAACCACTGACAAGTAACAAGGATCCAGTGTAACTGAATTACATTACCGATGATAATTTTACGCTCTCTTCCATTCAACCATGCAGTTAACTAACAATTCTCCATTTCTCACTGATAAATTTCTCAGTTAATCTTGCAAACACTTTATCAAAAGCTTTTTTGAAAAATCTAAGTACACAAAGTCTACATAGTTTGTAAGGTTAGGAAAGAGATAACTAATTCATAAGAAAAGGAAATCTCTTTCTAAGCCTTACATACAATTTTTTCACAAAATCTTTTTAAATTTTTACCACATTGTGTAGAATTATTCCACTACAGAAGTAATATTAATTGTCCTGTACTTCTTAAAGCAATGCTTACAAAGCCCAATAAAAATACAAATAACATTAGCATCTTTTCAATACTGAAGCAACTTCCCACTGTCTACAGAACAGTGACCTAGCAAAAATTAAAGAAGCTTGCATATATAATCTTTGACTTGTTTTGAAATCCTATGGTAAATTCTGTCTAGTCTTGGTGCTTCACTTTTACTCTCAATTTGTTTTAAGCTTACAATCAAGATAATAACATCTATATAACTAAGGTCAATTTCAATATATCTCTCAGAATGCTAAGGATTAAAATATCTTAAAATTTTAACACGATATTAAAAAACTCCGATTTCCTAGTCCTGAACAAAAGCCTTGTTAATTATAACAATTCATTAAGGGATCAATCCCCACTTAACATTTTCCTCATCTTTAGCATACTTCAAACATCTGCAAATATTACAATCCACCTATCAATTTTAACTCAAACTCTCTTTAACAAACATAAAGTATATCTCTAAAATATAACTAACCATTACCATAAAAATTTATCCACAGAACAAACCATACCCCATGTTGCTCTAAGCATATGCCAGTTTCATTGTTTTTTAAGCCTTGGATCCTTATAATAACAGATTCCAACATTTAACCCAAAAGGACCACATATATTTCCAACCTTAAACCTCTGAAGTTCTTTATGATTGCGTTTTTTTTTTTTGTTTTTTTACAGCAACTTCTACGATTTACAGTTTTGAACATCATTTGCTCATGAACAAGTTTTCAAGAGAAGATATGATTTCCTAAAAGATAGTCGATTAATTATTTTCCCCTTTTCTCAAGGACAGTTGTTCAAAGTTAAACTTCAAGGATCAAATGAGTCTCTCATTGCCATATGTTATAATACTAACATGGTATCAATTTTAAAAATTAAAATTTGCATAGTTTTCTTTGCAACTTCAAACCAGCATTTTAGCAGCATGCTCCTATATTTTTTATTCTGTTAATCATGTTACAAAAAACTTCTACCCTATGAGTTCATGCAACCCAAAATTAAACATTATTTAAGATCAACAGAAAAATAAATAAAATTCTATACTTATTGACATTGCAGTAACTAAAGAAGGTAATTTTTGCATGCAATAGATATCTTTACTGTCTTTTATACAAACTATGAGATTTTACCACAATTATTTTGAATAGATCTTTGCACTTCTATAGAAAATGATGGAAAAATTATGATATTTCATTGTTTTCTATAATGCAGTACCTGAACCATACTTAGGTAACAATCATTAAACTCAAAATGATCCAATAATTACAAAGAAGCATTTCACATAATACCTCAAACAAAGAATACTTTACTCAATATGACAGCTGCCCCTTTAATCTGTAATGTGGTCATGAACAGCTTTCCGATCTCTTATTTCAAAACAAGTTCCAGTCTTATGTCAAACTACATAAAAATAAATATGTTGTCACAATATCAATTCTCATAATCTACTTTCCATTAATTCGTCAAATTATGAAATTACACACAACTCCTGCAACAAATTGAACTCAAGACTTATCTATGGAGATAGTTCTTAAATAAAAGCATCTTTCAGTATATAAAATAATTATTGACACTTCTTCACTCACGGCTTAGACACACACATACAAGGTTATTCTTGTTATAAGGTGGCATATACTGGCAAAATTAAATGCCATTATATACACATCTATAAACATTTGGAAATGTTAAGTAAAACTGGTCTGAGCTTAACTATCCATGTCACTCAACAATTTGAACAAAGGACAAGAAATTTACAATTTCACAATACCCCATCCAATGGAATGAGTGCTAATAGTAGTAATACTTATTTGAGCCCCTAAAAAAATATATTTATGAACTACTTATTTGTAAAAATGATATTTACTGATTTAATTTGCAAACTCTGGAAAACTGAGAACTAATTCTTGTCTTATTTTCTTGTATTACCAGATGAGTTGATTCCAAGAAATATTTTATTGAAATTTACATAAATTCACTTGTTTCTCATCACCCACACTCCACCATTAATCATAGCATAAATGCTGTTGCTAGATACCTAGCAGCTGTGAACAATCTTTCAAATACTAAATACTCAGCAATCCAAAATTTTGAATTCTGAAAAACTATGATAACCTCTCACTCGAGTTAAAGAATGAGTAATAGTGAATTATGAGACTGATTTCTCTTCAAACTTGATGAAATATTCTTAATAAAACTTTTGTGTGGTAAAATTAAATAGTCAATCTTGTTTAGTGTCAATCAGCATATGTTCACTACAAACTACTGTAAAAAACTCCACAAAGTACTAGACACCTGGGAGTTCATAATTTCACAATTATGAATATTGATAAACTTTCAATCTAACAATTTATATCATATACGTATTGTTATATATTACAATTTCAAATAGCTAGAAGATTTAGTTTAGAGGTGAATTGAATGTCAATATGTATCAAATTCATTATATTTGTCAACAAGATTAATACATACAATTTTCTTTCTCAACACAAACATATTTTAATATACAAACAACAATATAATTTATTTATAAAAGTTTTACAAACAGTAGCAAGTCTTTATCTTGTTTGGAATTTAATAATTTACTGAAGGTTTACTATGCGTGAATTAATTCTGTGTTAATACAAAGGTACACTTTACTTGATGAAAAGCTAGCTAGCTGTCACACACAAGTTATTTTTCCCTAGGAAAACATCTAATGTTTTTGTAGACATACTAACATCCAAAGTTAATTCAATGAAGTTATGGAATTTGTTATGTTCTAAATTTATAAGTATTCCTGGTCAAATATCTAGAGCTTTCTTATTAATAAGCTTTAATCATAGTTATAGCTTCCAAGATTTATAGTATACTAACTGTAGTAAACCGACAATACATAAAACTGTCTCCTGTCATGTCCATTTATAAACTTTTAGGGCGAGGTTCTCTGAGGTTCAGTTGGCAACAATATTCAAAAGATACATTAGTGCTTTCATAAAACATACGTTGTTGATACTCATACTCAAGAATCTTCTACAAATTTAGAAAAGAGACAAAGCTTTTACAATACACATTTAACAATACAAATTACATGCATTTCTAAATATACATTCAACTAAAACAAACACTGATATTAAAATAAATAAACCTGTTACAACACATAACTAGTGATACAGAACTTTTCTGAAATTATCATTTCATTATTTATTGTTACTATTGTTATTATTATTATCATCATCATCATCATTATTGTAGCTCATTGGTATTAAAACTTTTGGACTGCCAGGTATATAGCCACTGTGGAAAATAAATTTTCCATTTGCTATAGACAGCTTGACATTCAATTATCTTATTTTTCTCTCAACACATTATTATTACAGTGCTAACTTGTTCTTCAGAATCACATTATATTCCACTTTGTTACAATATTAATAAAAAATTTCTACATACAAAGTTCTTAAAATTTTAACTTTTTGTTATTCAATTATAGTTGTCCTTTAGCAACTTTAGTTGTAAACAAGGATAAGTAAATTTTACTCTTTTTAGTGAAAGAAAAACTATTTACCAAAAACTTAACTATCATTAAAACTTGAATTATAATCAGAACTTCACAATATCTCTACTTACAATTTTATGATTCTACATTTTGTTTTAATACATTTCTTTTATTATATAAATACAGAATTGTCCCGCTTTCCTACAAGTTAATGTTTTAATTAATATTTTGACTTTGTATCACCCCTTCTTAAACATTTCTGTGAATCTTGTTTTAAAACTCAAACTTTATTGATTTCAGTGATTAATTACAAGTATATTTAGTAAAGCAAAGATAAACTGAAATATGATGTCACTCGATGTATTAATTGCTGTCCATCCTCGTCTTCATTAGTACCATCAATTACCTTCTATATTTTCATATGGGGGAAAAAGAAAAAAAAAGTCACTCTTGAGCCAAGTTCCTTAGGTGGATTTTGTTTGGTCTTGTGAATCATAATATTCACTGATTAAAATTTGAAATAATTCAGTCATAACTGTTTTCCATGCCCTTTTCATTATATGGGCCATTTTGGGTACTAGTACTAGTAGCACAGCTTAATTATACACAAAACCTTTATATTTTAAGTTTTGTTTTAAAGCTGATGCTACAGTGGTGAAGGCACATATAAAGTACACAACTTTAATCAAACATTTAATTTTTAAAGTTTGACTAACAACGTACCATACAAAGTGTAACAGCAGCATCGTGTAATACTAATATTACAATTAATATTAGCAATAAAAGTGCAAAACACTGAATAGTATTTGTTAATGGCATGTGAATTACAAATTTTAGTGTAAACATGTAATACCATAAATAATTGTGCCGATTAACTTTCTATAACTAAGTATAACTTTAGGAGTTTAATGTTTAATCCAAACACTTCGATTGTGATGTTCATTAATTAATTAGTAATATCAATTTAACTGTATGTTCTACTAAAATAGGCCTAGTCAAACTTTACTACCTTAACTATTAATATTATGTGTATACATTCGAAGTTTGCAACGATCTTGCATCAAGAGTAATAATGAAGGGCACTGCACACTATATAGGTTATCCCTACACAATAATAGTGTAGGCTTCCATTTTTTATAGCTTCGTCGAATTTGAAATCGGTTAGGCCTATCTTTCGAGACAGCACAATTTATAAAACCGAGAGAAACTTGGCTTAAGTTGATGAACTAACTTGAAGTGTTAGTTTAACCCTTCATTCTACACTTCAAGCTATAACAAAATTATAATTTCTGCTAATTAAAAACTTTGTTCACATAATAACCATTCGCCCGCAGTACATTAGTCCTTAATAACAAAACAAAACAAAAAATTACATGTAGCATTAATACTTTCAGCTGAACATCTGAGCTTACCCGTTACGTATTTCTCGTCAATGACGTCGCAGCAACCCAAGTGGATAAATTCCTAGAAACGTAGTGCCACGTCAACACAGACGAACGTCGTCACCCAAATACTGTCGTTTCACTTGTGTTATCCCCCCTTTTATATTAATCCGCCGTAGATCGACATACACTATTTTTACAAACGCTATCTAGAAAGAAGCCTTTGCAAAATGTACACCTTCCATTGGATACTTTTAGATCGTAATATACAGTATACTTACGTCACATCTTTACAAAGCTGCTCAAACACTAGTTTATGCTTCAATAAAAAATTAAATTTTTAAATATAAATTGCTTGACTATTGTAAGTTCAAAATGTTAAGACTAGTGTTAAATAAACCAGTAGAATTTGAAGTACTCATATAGAACTACTTCCCTTCAAATGTTGAAACTGTAAAACACTATACAGCTGTATCTAAAATAACATAGGTTGATTTTCCTTTCACCCAAGTCGGTAGTTTCCTTTGGTTGAGAAGTGGAATTAACAAGCAGTGTTTTGTTTATCATAAATAATAAAATTGAAATTACGTGGCAGCCGTTTTACAATTGCTTTATATCAATGGATCTGAAAACATAAATTGCCAACGACGTAGAAACTAATACCTTTCTTATTAGATTTGAGTTAATGGTATTTAAAAAGTCAATAAACTTAATAACATGTTAAATTGAAATTCCCCTGCCACTGTGTGTCTTTTAAATGGGCCCGGCATGGCCTAGCGCGTAAGGCGTGCGACTCGTAATCCGAGGGTCGCGGGTTCGTGCCCGCGTCGCGTTAAACATGCTCGCCCTCCCAGCCGTGGGGGCGTATAATGTGACGGTCAATCCCACTATTCGTTGGTAAACGAGTAGTCCAAGAGTTGGCGGTGGGTGGTAATGACTAGCTGCCTTCCCTCTAGTCTTACACTGCTAAATTAGGGACGGCTAGCACAGATAGCCCTCGAGTAGCTTTGTGCGAAATTCCCAAAACAAACAAACAAGTCTTTTAAATATGGACATTTTTTTTATTCTATTTCTTCGATTAATTTTGATACTTTACTGAGATCAAATTATCAAATCGCCTCTAATTTAATATTGGAGGTAAGTGATAATAGAATCTTCGGTTGAAGTAATAATGAAGACAAAGCTTACAACTAAAAACATTCAGTGTAAAATGTGTCAATCTTTATAAGCTTTCAAGAAACTGCGTTTAATTTTCTTTGCACCAATTCAATTACGTGTTAAGTCTGTTTAGTTTCTGTTATAATTTCCAAAATTAATCGTACGGTTATATTTAAATAGTAAAAGTGTTCATAAAATTTGAACAAAATCTTAATATAAAATTGCGGTGTTTCACTCGCAATCAAAGGTTTGGGGATTCGAATCCTCGTCTCACCTAACATGCTCGCCCTCTCAGCCGTGCAAGCGTTATCTTTCAAAATGTTTCGTGCATACTGGAGGAATTCACAAGTTTTGATAAAAGTTTAAAAAAAAAAATGAACTTTACACTCCAAGAGCGGATGGTGATGACTAGCTTTCCCTCTTGTCTTTCACTGCAAAATTAGGGACAGCTAATGCAGATTACCTTAGTGCAATCTTGAATGAAATTCAAAACAAAAAGTACACATTTCTAAAGCGATCAGGTTTTTATCAATTTGTATTAAGTCTTCTTTAATTTTCGTGTTTCTGACATTATGAAGATGAATACATGTTGTAGTTAGCAAGCAATATATGCATTTAGTACAGTCAGTCTCTCTCTCGAGTTTGGGTATCATATGTACCACGGAGGGCCAGATACTCTTTGACCTCTTCCTCCTTCCTTTACTTATGTGGTCATGCAGTGTTTGATGGTGTTAGTTACTAATTTTTGGGTCAGAGAAGGCTGAATTACTCCGACTCTTTTTCAGAGCGATGTCCATGTACATATACATATATATATATATTCTTTTGCTCTATCAGTAAGATATCTAATTTGTTGGTGACCTTTTTTTTTAATAAAAGAAAAATTTCCGACGGATTTTATTACTTTTTATTTATATTTTTATTATTATATATATATTTTTTTCATTTATTTATTTTTCTGTTTAAAATATATGTTGATCGGAGAGAGATGTTTAGGACTATCTTCATCATGTATGAGGTACCTGTCTAGTTCGCATAGTAACTTATTTTTCATCCAAATTTTATCAAAATACGTTATTGTGCTATGTAGGAGTCTATCTGGTATGGTTGGTATGTTCAAATATTTATGTATAAATTGAGATGATGTTGCTCTGGGAACTCTATATGCTGTTGTAAGGAGTGTGTTTTGGATTGTTTGTAGCTTGGTTTTAATTGTTTTGTTACTTACAGTTATCCATGCTGGAGCCGCATAGTCGATTACTGGTCTAATGTAAGTTTTGTAAATATTTAGTGTGTTGTCTGTTGATGCTCCAATATTCTTGCCAGTTAGACTCCTAGCATAGTTCTTTCTTCGTCAGACTTTACTTTTAATTTCGTTTACATGGTTAATCCATGTCAATTTTGAATCACAGGTTAGACCAAGAAACTTTGCCAATGTGGCAGTCTGAAGTAGTGTTACATTCATATATATTTCAGGCTGTAGTTTTTTGTATTTTGTCAATTTTGTAAAGACGACAAGTTGTATTTTTGCTGTATTTATTTTTATTCTGTATTTTTGACAGTGTTCGCTTATTCTGTTTAGTTGCGGTTGTATGTTTGTGGCTGCTATTATTGATGTTGTGGCACTTTCCAGACTGCCACATCATCAGCGAACTGTGATGAGTATCCATTATTAGGATCCTTCAATGGCATATTGTTACATACATGATGAAGAGTATAGGGCTAACCACCCCTCCTTGAGGGATACCAGTTTCTGGAGTAAAGTACTCAGAAAGTACCCTCCACATTTTCTATTTTCCAAAAATTTAGATAACCAGCGAATAATTCCACGCGGTAGTCCCATTTCATTCATACGAAACTGTAGACCATTGTGTCATGCCTTGTCAAATGCTTTCTCAACGTCAAGAAAGCAGGCGACAGTGCATTTTTTTATTAAAGCAATCTATTATTTCTTCAGTTTGTCTAAGTGGTCGGTTGTTTGCCTACATTGTATAGTGAGTCTCCATAGGTGGTTGGCTAGTTTTAAAATTTCACGCAAAGCTACAACAGGGATATCTGCGCTAGCCGTTTCTAATATGGTAACGTAAGATTAGAGGGAAAAGCAGCTAGTCATCACAGACTACCGCCATCTCTTAAGCTACTATTTTACCAACAAAGAGTGATATTGACCGTCCCATTATAACACCCACACGGCTGAAAGGGTGACCACGTTTGGTGTGGCAGGGATTCGAATCCGTGAACCTCATATTACGAGTTGAGCGCTCTAACTAGTCGGCGATGCCAGAACTCTAGGAGGATAGATTGCAGATAACCAATTGTGTAGCTTTATGCTAAAACAAGAAAAAAAAGTTATAATGAATATCTAAGAAAATTATATCCTGTAATCAGAAAAGTTTATTTACAAGCAGAAACTTTTCTAAATATCTAAATTAAACTCTAAGATATGCTCAAGGTAATAATAAAGCCACAAGAAAGGAATTAATTTGCACTTTTGTGGTTTTTTCAATGATTTAGTGATTAGGGGCGTTCGACTTATAATCTTAGGATCACGCGTTCAAATCCCATTCCCGACTCTAGTCAATATTTCAATGAGGAAGACATCATATTGCAATAATAAATATCGTTATTTAATAGTAAAAGGGAACTACTGTTGTTTAGCTATAATTCTTTCAAGTTTATCACTTAAAAATTATGAAGTGTGTGAGATAAAGAGCCATCTCGTTGTCTTGCGTGAAATTAAATGAAACTAGCTGTGGGTCAGTGGCAATTTTGGAGGCTTACGACATTAAAAATCTGGCTTCGATACATTTAGTGGGTAAAGCACAGATAGCCCAGTGTGTAGCTTTGTGATAAACACAAACCGAGCAGCCTTATCGATTAATCCTTCATGATATTTGTTTCGATGTAATACGCTATCATATGTCACCAATTCCTTCGCGGTATAAACTATAATGTACTTATTGTAACATTTTAAAGTATACTGGGCACATATATATCTAAATCAAGCTTTGGAGGTCATATGTTACATGACCTTTTCAACAAACTTATAAGTTCTTACAGTCTCTATTCTGACACCGATCTTCATCCTTCTTTAAGAAAACCCAGTTAGCCATCCATTAAAATGTATGTCCTTTTCATTTTATTAGTTATATTAGTGATGGATTAGAATGGACCATTGAGAATGATGGGATACTAGGAATCAAGTTATTGACTTCAATATAATGTTGCCCGTAAATACAGTTCTAGTTTGGTTTGTTTTGTTTTGAATATCACGCAAAGCTACACGAGGGCTATCTATGCTAGCTGTCCCTAACTTAGCAGTTTAAGACTAAAGGGAGAGCAACTACTCATCACCACGCACCGCCAACTCTTGAGCTACACTTTCACCAACGAATAGTGGGATTCACCGTCACATTATAACGCCCCCTTGGCTGAAAGAGGAAGCATGTTTGGTGTGACGGGGATTCAAATCCGCGACCCTCGGATTACGAGTCGAATGACTTAACCACCTGGCCATGCCGGACCTTTACAATTCTAGTCGAGGCGTTTATTAAGGTTCTGCTGGAAGACTTCTTTCTGTTCGAGAAACTTTTTAAGCCCCATATAGACTTTTACCGGAGATGAAATTTTGTTACGCTTTACGTGGACAAACAATGTCACATACACACCATTGATGGACATCTTTTGGCTACGGCTTTCGTTCTAAACTAAGTATTTATAGAAGGCTGCATAATTTGATGAATCTAAAAATACACACCTTGGATTAAAAAATGACTAAAGAATTGCTCATTTACTTTGCAGTAAACAACATATGGGAATTTCGTGAAATATCTTAACATGGTAATCTTAGCACGAACAAACTAGGTGAACTGTTTCACAATACTGTTAAAAACATGTTATACATTATATTGGCTGAAGTAATCTCATTTAAAATTGGTGCAACAACAACAACAAAAATTAATTAAAAGTAAACAAAAAGTTCTAAAATCAAGTGAATTTTACCTACAAGTGTCTGGCATGGCCAAGTGGTTAGGGTGCTTGACTCGTAATCTGAGGGTCACGATTTCGAATCCCTGTCACACCAAACATGTTTGCCTTTTCAGTCGTGAGAGGTTATAATGTTACGATCAACCCCGCTATTCGTTGGTGAAAGAGTAGTCCAAGAGTTGGCGGTGGGTGGTTATGAGTGACTATCTTTCCTCTAGTTTTACACTACTAAATTAGGGACGAATAGCGCAGATAGCCCTTATGTAACTTTGCGAAAATTTAAAAAAACAAACAAATATACCCACAATTAAGTTTGATTATATTATATCCTAAGTTATAAATTGTATTATTGTTATATTTAGTTCTAAGATATATCTGAACTATTCAGACAGCTACACCATTAATCTTACGGGACATTCACTATTTACAGAAAACGAAAAGCAAATATTTAAACTCTATTTTTGTACATAACCGACAAGACAGACATATGCTCGCGATTACTCAGCAAGCAGGTTAGAGGAAAGGATGTACAGGCTGTGAACTTATGCACAATGACATCAAAATACAAATGCTAAAGACGAGATTTAAGAAGTTTAAACATAGTAATATGTATTTTTTTATCCACGTAGTTCACTTACAATGATGAACTCCAGCGTATTGATTTCCAACGATGAATGGATGTTCAAACATCCTATTGTTTAGCTATGCTTTAAAACGACAACAAAAACTGTCCACTTAAAACGCTTAAGTTTTAAACCCTTACAATACTGAAAAATGTAAATGAATACAGTCTGTAAATATTTGTACGTTTGTTGTTAAACACAAAGCTACAGCTACATCATGTGATATCTGTCCCCACCATGAGTACATAAATCATCTTTCTAGAGTTGTAAACCCAAAGATTTACCACTGAGGCTCTTGCAGCTAGAAGAAGGGCAAAATATACAACAAATCAATGTCAATAATTCTAACGATTAAAATTAATTGAGGAAATAATGTATATGTATTTTTCAAATGCAAAAACATTTACAAAATATTTGCCCTAGCTGTCTTTTCTCTAGTCTTACACTGCTAAATCAGGGACGGCTAGCGCAGATAGCATCGTGTAGCTTTGAGCGAAATTAAAACAAACAAACAACTCAAAAAAGGAAGCATTTTGCGAGTTATAGTCCAGATTCTTCCCGAAAGTGCTTTCGTCCATACAAGGTGATTGATGATCATGTACTGTGTAGTAGTGTGCAACCCTGGATAAACCATTAAACAAAATAAGCACGTGCTTAGGGCACCAAGGGAAGGAGAGCACCACAGAGTTTTTCCCCTAGCTACCATGCTCGTGACTCTTTCACTGCTACACTCAAATTCAGTCGATGTTTTAGTAAGTGTCCTTATACCAGGCATGGCGAGGTGGTTAAGACACTTGACTCCAACTCTGAGGGTTGCAGGTTCGAACCTTTCAGTCGTAGGGGCGTTATAATACGATCAATCCCAATATTCATTCGTAAAAGAATAACCAAAGAGTTGGCGGTGGGTGGTGATGACTACCTGCCTTCCCTCTGGTTTTACACTGATAAATTAGGGATGGCTAGCGCAGATAGTTCTCGTGTAACGTTGTGCTAAATTCAAACAATTGTCCTTATCTGCCGTTTTCGTCTTTACTGTGCATTGTTAAAAAAACATTTTATTTGGCTTGGTGAGTGACTAAAGTTTCGAGAAACTACTAAACCATGTAGTTGAAGTAAGAAGTAATTAATCTGCGACAGATTACTGTAAAGAGCAGTAATAAAAAACTTGATAAAACTTCAGGTAAACGATGATTATATGATATGATGTCTGACCTTGAAGATGAAATATTTTTCTTAATCATTCCTTCTGTTGTAGCTATTTATTATAAATTATACGCAGTGGAATTGTTTTGTTTTACCTTTTAATGCTTTATTCAGTCACATCTACAGAAAAATAAGAGTATAATACTACAGAAACATAAGTCAAACGAAATGGTGACAGATGTGTTCAGAGACGTGGCTAGTTTTGTTTTTTTCGGCTTCTGTTTTCCTACGTTATACTTGGGTTATTATCTCGTTTATTTTCGTTAGTATTGCATTATTCATGTGTTTTGTAATATTTTTATAAGTTTGTTTCTCACCAAAGCTTTTCTGACCCGTGATTTTTGGCTTCAAACAACTTCTTGTAAAAAAAAAACTCTGTGTGAATACATGTTTTGAAATTTATCATACCAAGAAAAAATTTAGAAAGGAATGTCGCTCTAGCAATGCCACCGTTCATAGATTACATGTAACTTATAAGAGTATTTGGGCATGTATGTATTCACTTGTGATTATGTAATATATAAACAGATCTGAAGCTGAGATTTACTTATGGGATAAATACAAGGGTGCCCGGTCTTAAATGTGATTTAAGACTGGCACCCTTGTTTTTATCTCCCTTCATAAATAGCCAACAAAATTTTTGTCAAATATGCCATGTTTAGACCCAAAAATAGAGATCACAATTATATTCTCCTTACTTCTTTCTTGATCCTATCCCAACGTCATAATGCCCCGACCCGGCACTCTGGTGATATTTTTTATGAAACGAACGAACGATCCGAGGAAGAAACAGAGGCAACGATGACATTTAGGTGTATGCTGTTCAACTATTTTTTGACTATAAATTCAAATCAGTATGTGTTCTATTACATTTCTGAAAAGCTGGGAATGCAATTAACTGATCAGAATAGTCTAAAGGCGATAATTCGACCTTTTATGTCAAATTGCGTAAGATTTCGGCATGTACGACAACACGATTTTTAACGTTATGTATACACTATACGACTAGTATAGTGCAGTAGTTTGGCATCGTGGTCATACAAAGATACTGTAAAGAACTGAAAAATTAAGAAAATCAAGTTAGAACTGTCTGAAAAAGTGCATGAATTCAACAAATTCATGCGAGCAAGGTTATTACTAAGTGCTAGGCTTAACGTTAGTGGCCTCAGTTGCAATGTATTAGTATTAGGCTTAACGTTAGTGTTGTTATCTGAGAACTGAGTGACGGTAACGTTAGGCCTAAATACTCTAGCTGGTTTAGTTAAGTACGTTGGAAACGCTACTGTATCCTGGAATAATGAAGTGAACTATTCCCAATTTAAGACCGTCGTTTTGAATTTGCCTTTGCATCTAAGCATGCAGATAAATTTTCATACATATGCCTATTTTGCTAATGTATGCTCTGTTGGCTCATCTAAAGTCCCTGGGTCAAAACTGAGCTCAAAGTTGAGGTTACAACTCATTCTTCAGATATTTGATTAGGATTGAGGTACTATAGCGTAGGCCTAACCCAGTATTTAACAGTTCAGTGTGAACCACAGTTTACAATTGATTATGTGTTATGTATGTGTACCAGTACAGAATGATCACTGTGTATGTAGGCTACTACAGTATGTGTTGTTGATCACAAATTGTTTTGGAATACGTTTTGGCTCACAGTGGATTTGTATATTACCATTAACATTGCTTCTTGCATACAGCTACCATAGCAACAACCTTAATGAAACTTTTGCAATGACTGAAAACTAATTCTCCTAAAATAGATTGAAGCCAGTCTCGAATGGTTTTCAACCAATTAGAATGCAGCAAATCAATAAAGGTAATTATGAATTCGTGTTTATGTGCTGATGGACCTAGGTCCTGGGAAACTGACAATATTTCTCTAAATGTAGACCAGTTTAGTATGTTTGACTGTCTTACCAACGTTTTTCTTTGTGAATTTCAGTGTATTTCTAATTATTATAACTATATATGATCCATATAACTGGCAAAAAAGAACCAACAAAAGACATTGGATTTAGTGACCAAGACTGGAAAAACTAATTTTTTCACTCAGCTTACACAACATGATCTTCCTATTCAAAACCCATCTCTGACATCAGAAATCACTTGTACTGCATCTGACTCTGACAAGATTGAAGTTGAACCAAGCTCCATACCTACAAGTACCATTTTGTCCACCTCAAGGTCAGATCATCATGATGACATGGAGGTGTCAGAGACTGGCTCAAGTCTCACAGCTGATCTCACTTTGCCTGTAAATTATCCTAATATCTAGTGTTAATGTTGATGCAAGTTACTCTACAAGACAGTCTAAAGTTGAAATAATTGCTGAAAAGTAAAATCCACTGGACTATGTTAAAATTCTTCAGTCTACAAAAGATGAAGAAACTAAAGCAAAAGATCGAAGGTTATGGCTCAATTTCTCTGCTGATGATGTGGCTTGTTGAAATGTTTGTTGACCCACTGACTGTCAACACCACAATGGGCCATTTGGCAAATCTTGCTGGACTTTCAATAGTGGCAAACCAACGAGATACTGTTCGCAAAAACTTTTCTTTTGGGTAAAAGCCAATGGTGACCAATACAAGAGAGAGTGATTATTGTATTCACCATCAACAGTCAGTTTACTGCTTTGTTTGTAAACTTTCTGCCCCCTAAACTTTCCTTACATTTTGTTGAAAGAGAAGGGTTCAGTGACTGGCGAAATACTATTGAAATTGATAATCATGAAAGAAGCACTACTCACCGAAACTATGCTAACATACTTAACTCTCAGACAAGGTTTAGGCTTGCAACAAGAGTTGGAAAAACAAATTAGAGAAGAGTGCAATTACTGGGAACATGTCTTGGAGCATGTAATAGGTGTTTTTCGTATGTTAGCTGAACGTGGCATGGCTTTTCAAGGAATGGATAAAGAATTGTTTAGGGATGCTTGAGCTCATGAGTCAGTTTGATCCATTGTTAGCAGGGCACATTTCGAAATATGGAAATTCTGGAAAAGGAAATCCTTCTTACTTGCCCAAAACCACCTGTGAAGAACTCATTGAACCAATGGCTTAGAAGGTCCACGCATTCATTGTTGATGAAGTAAGTTCTTCTGGTTATTTTAGCTTGTCATTTGACTCAACACCAGATCTATCACATATAGATTGGTAAGTGTTGTACTTTGATACTTAAAAGATGGGCAGCCTATTGAATGCTTTTTGACCTTTCTGGAACTGAAAAGCCATACCGGTGAGGAAATGGCAAACCACATATTGCATTACTTATGTGAAATTTGCAAACTTAATTTTTAAAAATGTAGGGGTCAGTTTTATAACAATGCTGCTAACATATCTGGGCATTATAAGGAGATGCAGGAAAAGATTTTAGAAGAAAATAAGTTTGCCATATATGTGCCCTGTGCAGTCCATTCACTAAATTTGGTAGGCTGAAATGCTGTTGACTGCTATCAAGTGGTAGTTAATTTTTTTTCTACAATGCATTTGCTCTGTACATTTTTTTCAGCCTCAACCAACTGGTGGAAAATTCTTAAAGCTTGTCTTAGAAATTAAAGTATGTTAAATTTCTCAACAAGTGGGTTTCTCGACATCACTGATTAAAGTGTGTTAAAATCCCTCTCTGATACCAAATGGGAGGCACATGCAATTTTGAAGTCTTTCTTTAAGATTTTGGAAGCTTGAGAATGTCTAGTTGATGACCAGTCACAAAAGGGAGACACTAGAAAAGAAGCAGACAATATTGCAAATAAGATGCAAGAGCTATAATTTTTTATGTTGATCATGTGGGATGAGATTTTGCAAAAGTTTCATAAAGCAAGTCAAGTTCTGCAAAATAAGGATGTGAACTTAAAAACGTGCAGATCTGTACTGGTCATTAGCTGACCAACTATGCACTTTAAGGGGCAAATTTGAAAGATTTGAAGCAGTTGTGAAGTAAATATATACCAGATGCTGATTACAATGCAGCTCAAACTTGTAAATGTATCAGAAAGAAGGTACTCAATGATGGAGATGTATAAGAAGTAGATCTGAATGCCAGAGATAAATTTCAAATTATCACCTGCTACACAGTTGTTGACAAACGAGAAACCCAGATGAGAAGAAGAGGTGTACAAAGAAATAACAAACAGATTTTCTTTTCTAAGTGATGTGACAAATGATGTCACTTCATCTGCTGAATCTGAAAGGTACTCTTGGTGTTCCCAAAAGCTAATTGATGCTTACTCAGAGGATTTTGACACTAATCTCTCTGCTGAGCTTCAGCAGTTTCACTAGTATGTGTACCATGAGTTCAGCACAACAAAAACTGTAAAAATCAGATTCAGTTATGCTGAACTTTATAAAATAATTTCAGAAGACAAAATTGAGTGTGCGTTTCCAAACGTAGACATTGCATTGCATATATTTTTAACATTAGTGGTTACAAATTGCACAGCTGAGCATTCATTTTCTCAACTGAAGCATATTAAAAATCCCAACAGAACAACTATGCGACAAGACAGGCTGGATGCCTTGTCTCTGCAAAGTATAGAAGCAGATTTGTTACTCCAAATTAATTTTGAGGACTTGATCAAAGACTTTGCAATTAAAAAATGTAGTAGAAAACTTAAAATTTAAATAAACATTAAGGTATAAGTAAATAATTGCAGGGTTTTAAGTTCAAAGTGAGGAAATGGTTGACATCAAAGTGAAAATGTTTTGAATAAGAGGGTTTTGAGTAAGTTTTTCATTTTTGTTAATATCAACGTGCGAATTTAACATTAACTCAGAGTGAAAACAGATATATAATAAAAATAACTTTCTTAATTATCATTAATCAGAAAAGTGATTTCTCTCATCATTTCTAAATCAAAGGCCTCAGTCATTGCTTGATTTTGATCCATGCCCAATCTGTTAAATAAATAAAATAAAGTTTTTATTTAACATAGTTGTGGGGTCCAACTTGGAAGAAAACTGAAGAAGGGTTATAAATTTTCAAATTTTTATTTCACTTTCAGCACTTATTGAGTCTTAACGTCTTGTCAGTTAAGCAGTGGAGGTGCATCATTGTTGAGCTGTGCTTAAGGCATCAGTTGCTCTTAATCTGGCCCTTACTAGTGTGCTTTTGTATGAATCAGTAACTAGTTTATAACGTCATATCTAGTTGATACTTAAACATTGTTAATTTTTTAAATATAGTTATTGGGGAGCTCTGCTTACCTCGCTTTCATGGACCACACCTTTTGGTATAGACAGATAAATGTTTAAGAAATAAATATATATATATATTTTTTTTAAAGAGTAGAACAGAAAATAGTTGTGACATGAAATATAGCAATTTTATTTGTTGTTGAATACTATGTTATAAGTCTTCACGCTTAAGACTGATTCACTAGTGGGCAAATACAGCAATGAAATTAACCTTACAAATTAAAGATCAAATTACTAAAATGTATCATTTTCCCATAATATCTTTATGCATATCTCTTTTTCTGTGTGCTTACTTGTTATTAATTTAAAAATGCAATTGCACTCGCATATGCACTGCAAGCATAATTTTATCTTAATAATTGACTTTTATATCAGAAATATGAAATAGTAATTTTTTTTCTGTAAATGATGCCCACATCTGCAGAAAGGATTATAACTCGATTGGAACTGTAGTGTACATGATCAGTTTTATAAAAGCGATATCATCAGAACTTGAATTAGTTGATTATCAAGCATTTTGCTCTCATTTATTTTGCTTGAAAAATAAATGAATTCTCAAGAGTAGAGTAACGTTTTTATATTTATTGCGAAATAAAGAAACTTTACAAAATAAATTTCACAAAAGATGTTTTCCAACATATGTGTGTGTCTTTATAGAAGTTAATATTATATTTTAGTTACGAAATGATAAGCAATTTTTTATTGAAATACATTGGCTAACATACACCTTGTAACAATTCATTGTGCTAATACGAATTACACCGCATGAGAGCAGTGCGATATTTAATTCTTAACACTTCACTAATTTTACATTCAAACAAAACTAAACAAAGAAACTAATATTAGCAATATAATAACACTGAATATGTATACTGGAATTCAACAACTACAAAACAGTTTTATTTCTTTGGGATTTTGCGCACACACTGATGCACATAGAAATATATGTAAACTATACGTTAGAAACACTTAGTCTAAAGTTTGAAAAAAATGTACCATATACTTATAGTAAAACAATTACGTTTATAGACTAGAGTTCTAACTAACATATCTGTAGAAAAATTCACCCTAATTTTGAACTGAAAAACTAGAGGAAAACTGCTGTCAACAACACCCCCCGCCAATTTTTGCGTGATTGAACAGTAGGATTCGACTGTCACTCTCACAGTACTATACGACTTCAAAACGTGGAACTTTCGGTGGGGGATGATAACTAGCTCTCTCCACTGTCGTTAGGGGTGGCTAGCATAGATAGCCCTCGTGTAGCTATGCGCGAAATTACAAAATTAAAAAAAAATTTGTTTTCCTCTTTCGGATGTGGAAAATGAACATAAAATCCTCGGAACACACTAACTAATAGGCCACAAACGTGAAATAATAAAAAATAGTAACATTTTAACTAAGGTTTTTAGAAAATAATACCGAGAACAGTTCTATATAACAATTTTTTTAAAGGTATAAAGCTATTTCTAAATATTAAAATGTATTAGTTATAAAGACTAACGAAACGTTATTAAATCGTGTGGAATCGGAAATTACACGTCAAGAAAACGTGTTATTCATTGTGTGTGACTTTTCGTGCCGTAGCGACTAATTTGAGCCTGGTTTTTTCGCATGTAAACGATAAAAGATTTAAAAACTCGTTAGCAAGTAACATGAAATTGAAGACACAATTAATACCTACAGCATGTAAAAAAATCTTTATAAGGAAACATTTCACGTCAATCCACATCTTTTGTACATTAGTTTCGTTTGGTCTACATTACTGCTCAAGGAGTATACGGTTATACATTGCTGGCCAAAATCTTAAGGCCAATTGACATAAAGAAAAAATATGCATTTTGCGTTGTTAGACTCAACCACTTATTTCTGTAGAGCTTCGAAAGATGAAAATAAGAAAAGGGGAAATAAAAAAAACAAAAACTTTTTTCAGCATTTAATAGGGAAAATGTCAATACTATGAAATTAGCCTAAATACTAACTAGTCAAAAGTTTAAGACCATACTGAAACAAAACATTAATCGGTAAACACGTAACGTTCAAGCGTTAGCGTTGTCAACATCTTCCACTGACATCTCCTGTGTTACATTGGGTAAAAACATGGCAAAGGCTAAAAAGGTGACAGTTTCAACATGGCAGAATTGTCGAACTGCAAAGGCAAGGTCTCTCTCAACGTGCCATCGCTGGTGAGATTGGGCGTAGTCAAACTGCTGTTGCAAATTTCTTCAAAGACCCTGAGGGATGCGGAACGAGAATTTCAAGTGGTTGGCCCAAGAAAATTTCGCTGGTGTTGAGCAGGAGGATTCGACAGGTTGTTTGGCAAAACACCAGCTGATCATCGAACCAGATTAAGGCCCTTACGGACGCAGAATGCAGCTCAAGAACAATAAGATGGGATCTACGAGAGAAAGGCTTTAAAAACTGTAAACGTCTTCAAAGGTCACACCATAAAACAGCTTGGTTTAACTTTGCTGAGAAGCACCAAACATGGGACGTAGAAAGGTGAAATAAGGTTTCGTTCTCTGATGAGAAAAAAAAATAACCTGTAGGTCCGGATTGCTTCCAACGTTACTGGCACGATAAGGATATCCCACCGGAGACATTTTCTACACGACACAATGGAGGAGGTTCCATCATGATCTGGAATGCTTTCTCCTTCATGGGACAATGGAGCTTCAGGTTATACAGGGGTGTCAAACAGCAGCTGGCTACATTGGCATGTTGGAGAGAACATCCTTATTGACTGAAGGCCCTCGCTTGTGTGGAAATGACTGGATCTTTCAGCAGGACTACGCTGCAATCCACAATGCCCGCAGAGCAAAGGACTTTTTCATGGCAAATAACGTGATTCTTTTAGACCATCCAGCATGTTCGCTTGAACTGAACCCCATTGAAAATATTTGTAGGTGGATGGCAAGGGAAGTCTATAGAAATAGACGTCAATTCCAAACAGTGTATGATCTTCGTGAAGCCATCTTCACCACTTGGAATAATATTCCAGCCAGCCTTCTGCAAATGCTTATATTGACCATGCCAAAGCGAATGTTTGAAGTTATTTGCAATGATGGTCGTACAACTCACTACTGAGACCTCTTGTTGGGCATTTCCTACCCTGTTTAGGACTTCTTTTTGGTATGGTCTTATCTTAAACTTTTGGCCAGCTAGTATTTAGGCTAATTTCATAGTGTTCACATTTTCCCTATTAAATACTAAAAACGTTTTTATTTTTATTTTCCCTTTTCCTATTGTCATCTTTCGAAGCTCTACTCAAATAAGTGGTTGAGTCTAACAACGCAAAATGCATATTTTTTCTTTATGTTCATTGGCCTTAAGATTTTGGCCAGCAGTGTATATATTTATCAGCAATTTGATTCTTTCAAGGTTTACTTTAGCTGTGACAGGTTCAATAACACAGTAAGTTTCCAATTTTCGATTTTTATTTAGCCTAATTTCTAACTATACCACTAACATATACTGCATCCTACAAAGGCCCGGCATGGCCAAGCGCGTAAGGCGTGCGACTCGTAATCCGAGGGTCGCGGGTTCGCGCCCACGTCGCGTTAAACATGCTCGCCCTCCCAGCCGTGGGGGTGTATAATGTCACGGTCAATCCCACTATTCGTTGGTAAAAGAGTAGCCCAAGAGTTGGCGGTGGGTGGTGATGACTAGCTGCCTTCCCTCTAGTCTTACACTGCTAGATTAGGGACGGCTAGCACAGATAGCCCTCGAGTAGCTTTGTGCGAAATTCAAAAACAAAAAAAAGCATCCTACAAAACAGTAATATATGTAGCAATAGTTAAAAAAATCATGAATGTAGGAGTCTTTATATATTGTTTTCGTGCAGCAGAATAACAGTTGGATTTACTGGGTCTTTTCAAATATATGTGAACAAGTTCGCAGGCCTTGTGTGCCAACGTAAATTAGATCATAAGGTTATTTTGTTATAACTAGACTAACATGCTAGCCCATTCCACAACTACTGTTTACTGTTATTTGTTTCATACAATCATTAGGTGCATAGATAGTTTTACTATCTGATAAATTATCCATAAAATATAATTGCTATTTAAGCAGAAGTATTAAAGAAAATAAGGATATGTGAGTTGATTACCATGTTTGGACAAGTATTGTTTGTTTGTGTTTGAATTTTGCGCAAAGCTAAAAGCATACGTGAAATATTTCTCCAAAGTACTAAGAAAAACCTATGCTACAACTATATATAGTTATATTTCATAAATACCAAATATATATTTAAATTAAAAATTCAAAAACAGTATATTTTAGAGCATTTATATTTTTCCCTAAATTGAACTAGAAATTAACTGTAATTGCTTATTGGCTGAAAACGCATACATACATAATTAACATTATAAATAACTTACAAAAAAACAACAATTATTTGTGACAAGAAAATTAGGCAACAAATATTTAATGCAAAATATGCTCACACATGTCATAATAATACATTTTGTTTTTTTAGTGACAAGATGCAGTCCATTGTTTAATTTGTATTATTTTAGCTGTTCCAATTAACAATATATTGATTTTAGTTCTGAAAAACTGTTTCTTCTTTCTTTTGATCTTTACTGACATACATAGAATTACATCTGTATTATTTAAGTGAAACTTTATTTAGTTACATTTGTTGCTAATTCACTTACTGAGATAATCAGTCATTGAGAAACAAAATTAGCTGTAATTTTATCTCTCTCTTTTTCTTTTCTTTTTTTTAATTCAGGAGAAGCATTTCAGCTTTCAATGGGGTGTGGTGGAAACTTCTGTTAGTGATCCATGGTCTGAAAAGATATTCTTTAGTTTATTAAAAGTTAAATTGTAAAAATAAGTCATTTTGAAATATTTGCTCTTATTATTTCCTATATGTTCTTATAGGAATACACACTTTACAAATTCAAAATATTATTTATATGTATTGTTTCCAAAATAAACACATGATAGTGTGCATAGGGGAGAATAACCCTCTTCTCCTGCATTATCTAAATGAAGCCCTGCTTTTATTTTGCAATCATTATTGAAATTTTAAAAATGTGATCCATTTTTTGTATGCTACTAAGTTTTAAATATTTAACATTGTAATAAATTATTTTCTTCATAATTTGTTAAAAGAAATTGGGTTCAAGACAAAATGACGTTTTTCTTATAAAATTACACACTTTTTCTTATACTGTCCTAGTTTTGTTGCACCATTATTTATTTTATTTTCTGCCAACTTCTGGTTTCTGATTTCCCTCATTAGGTCAAAGAAAACCTGTAAATACAAAAATATAAAATTTTAATGAACCTTTGAATTTTTATCTAAATAACTTGTGTTACTATATAGTCAAGTGAGTTGTACTAAAACAATTTTGAATATCCAAGTCAGCATGTCATGTGACAAACACAGTTGATATAAAGTTCCAGAGGAACAGCATCTACCAGAACTAAATTTTGACATTGTTTGTAATTTTATAGGTAGTGTGATCCTACCAAAAATTAATTGCTTCTGGCAACTCTTTCCAAAACAAAATACCATAAATATGTGTTCAGATCAAGGATTCAGAATTTCCAAGATAGAGTATCTCTTGTATTTAATGAGATTAGTAAACTCAGGAAAATGGATCAACTAAGGATTCTGGGACTATTAAAAAAAAAGTCATGTAACAAGTCATACCCCAAGCATTGTAAGAGCATGATGTCTTCTAACAGATGAGAATCCACAAACACAAAGGCCAGTGGGAAGAATTGTCCTTATATCCCAGGTAACAGTACACATTATGATAAAAAAGGATATGCATGTAAAAAAGTGACATAAATTGCTTCCATAACATATCCATTCAACTATCACATACCTTAAGACCTGAATAACAAAATGGGTATTTATGTTATTCCATATATAGACATACTCATCAAATCACTGGATGCATCATTTAGGGATTTCTTTGTGATCAGACTGTTAAAAAGGTCACTGGGAAACTGCAGTCTATGTACACTAGCTGGATTGTTGAAAGTGTTCAGGGAGAAGTGATACAATTTTGACATGACAGCCTTATGACAGATCATTTCTCAATGGAAGCTAAAATGCAAAATCGTCAGATAGAACATAACCATATATGATCAGATGGACTGTAATGATGTACGAGGTTCCAGAATTACTCTAATGTAATGTACTCAGCCCCCTAATAAATATATAACACATAAATTTCATGAAAAGTAATTTATTAAATGTCCCCTTCTATTCTTCCAGCTACAAGTCAGAAACCAACAATATTAAATACAAATTTTGTAAATAATACACACAAACCTACACAAAATTTGTATGTTTTCAGTTTTGATAAAATTAAAACTTTACTGCTGGCTAAATTAAGTTTATGCAATGCAATCACTTTCAGCACTGCACAAGATAGATACTTATAGTACTCAATAAATAAAACAAAAATTATATTGTCACTGTAAAAGTTACAAAAATATTTGCACATACATATACTTGTTCAACACAGAAATTTTTATTTCCTTACAGGAATTATTAAACTTGTTTCCTCAGATTTTTATTGTAAATACCAAATTTTGACTATGATAAAATGTTATTTTTTAGGATATTATTTTGAATTTTTACACACAAAAAATTAATAAGCTGTGCTTTCCAATGATATATACAGAGTTTGTATAAATGAATGACATACATGTAAATCAAAACCTAGTTTAGAAACTAGTAACCACCAAGGATGATTTAAAATTTCAGTTGTTTAGCTAAGTAACAAAAACAGTTGAGACAATGTCATTTCTAAGTGTTCAAAAATAATTCTACCAAGCTAGGTTTTAGTTCAAGTCTATAAGCACTATAAATAATTTTTTTTTAATAGGGTATTGTTAGTCTACAGTTTCTCTGACACAGTTACATTTTAAGAAAATGTAACCTCAATACAACTGAACAATCTATTTATAAACTTATTGTCTCTGTTTAACTCCTTCATAAAAATATTTTCTATGTGACCAATTTCTTCAATTCCACACACTGACTAATCTTAAATCAGGATGCTAGTGCTTGGGACTTGAATTCTGGTAGTTTAATATTGTAAAGCATAAATCTCAAAGCATTTCTGTAAGCCAAATTCAAGGATTGCATCCTATAAGGACAATTTTTTTTTTAATAGCCTTATTTATTGTACTGGAATCTAAATGGTTGTTATTCCACCTCTGTGGGCCATCTGTGCTGAACACATGATAAGTTTCATTATATGTACACATGTTTGGCTTAGTAGTTTATTGTGTGTTTCAGTTTTGAACATGATGGATAGTCAACAGATTTCACTAGAGGAAATTTTGCCTTAATAATCTTTTGACATTTTGAAGAGGTTACTGCTTTTGTAAATTATTATAAGGGTGAGGATTCAGCATATCTGAATTTACAGAAAGCATTTCACAAAGTGCACATAAAAAGTTTACAAAAATTTCTGTAGATTTGGGGTATGTGCTGGTTCATTGGATAGGAAAGTAACTAGGTAGAAGAAAGTAGAGAGTTGTTATAAATTGTTAAACTAGATTAAAGTCTCAAGTGAGGTGGTGTACTACAGGGCTCAGTGTTAGGACCTTTGATCTTTTTTATTTAAATCAATGACATAGATGAAGGAATGTTAAGTGAATTACATAATGTGATAATGATATTAAAGTCTTGGGTGTTGCTGGCAATGAGGAGGGTGTTGCTGCTTTACAAAAGAACTTGGATTATTTTCTGAGTTGGGAAAATATAGGAGATACGAATGTTTATTAAAATAAATGCTAGGTAATGCACGTATACTACCATAATTTAAAATATAAATGTAATTTTGATGGCAATAATCTTAAAAGTGTTGAGGATGAAGAGAATCTTGGTGTTCTGATTGTTTTGCTTTTTAAGTCATCCAAGCAGTGTGCTGTTGCTACTGGTAGGGTAAATACTATACTCTTTTACATTTAATATGAATATTGTAGAAAATGTTAGGGTAGCTACATTTTATTATATTTACTTTAAACTCTAATCAATGCATACAAAAGGATTTTAAAATTATGTACAATAAGTAGTAATCAATTCTACTTTAATTAATTATTTCTTAAAGGGCTTATCAAACCCACAACATCACCTTATCTACATTAGCTCTTGTTTTGGCTGATGTTTCAGCATATGGTATATTCCACTGCTGTGCTTTCTTTTCTGCTTCTTCAACAGAAACTTGTCTTTTATCCTCTAAGTCTGTCTTATTTCCAACAAGCAAAAAGGGAATGTTTTCGTCACCTTTAACACGTAGAATTTGTTCCCTACAACAACACAATCATGAAAAATAAAGTAATAAGAATACATCTAAGCTTTCAAATTTTAAACCTAATATGCAAGTTCATAATTCCAACATGTACATTTAACAACTTTAACAGATCCATTCTAAACCTTGAATAAATAATTGTCTTTTTTTAATTCTTCTGCATTCTAGAGAAAATATGCCCCAAAATCTAGGCCTCTCTTATAATTTCAGTAAGTAGTTTTTCTCTCCACTTTTTCCAACATGTTGATGTTGTTCATGAAGTAAGAAAAACAAAACTAGATACAGTACTAGTGCTTCAAATACATATAGTAAAAAATAATGTTCTTACTTTTAAATTAAAAAAATTTCTAAAGCTAAACCAAGGCCTCTATTTGTTCTTTTTTTGTCACAGTTAAACACTTAACAAAGATTTTTATGCACAATCATATCTCTTTTCTTTTACTCAACACCATACTCTTAATTTTCATATAAGAGGAAAACCCTTTCCAAATTCTCATACCTCAATAACTTTACATGTACTTCTCAACATTATAACTTACTTTTATCATTCTGGCTCAGTCAACAAGAGAATCATGTACATCATATCACAAAAACATTCTCTAAAGAATCAGCACTTCCAAAAATTTTAAGTCAAATTAAGAAATACTTGTAAAGAGTCT
This sequence comes from Tachypleus tridentatus, assembly GCF_004210375.1. Lineage (NCBI taxonomy): Eukaryota > Metazoa > Arthropoda > Merostomata > Xiphosura > Limulidae > Tachypleus > Tachypleus tridentatus. The sequence goes on along the minus strand of NC_134834.1, from coordinate 131,654,468 downwards.
GATCAAATCTTTAAAATATATAATGAACAAAAAAGGACAAAAATAGACAATGCTGCTTGCAGATCCTGAAACAAACAAATAGTACTAATAAATATATTTTATATCAATTTCCTTTTTTTTTCCCATCAATTCTATAAGCATATCAATTTCCCATCTGCTGTACAAAGAAAACTTTTGTTTATTTTATTCACAATATTTCACCAGGTTTACCTGGAAGCATCAGGTGAACCTGGGGAAACACTGTGAATAAAGTAAACAAAGTTTTACTTTGTACAACTGATAAAAGATCTGTGTAAATTTATTAAACAAAATAAGTTCTTCTAATATGTAATTAAATTTACCATCTGTTATCTTACCAAAGATTACTTGCGCTATCAACTGAGACGACCTTATCCAAAAAACATTGGAACCCTGTTACAAATCTTAAAAAATTTAGTATCTGGATGATGGAAAATGTGCAGACTTGATGTGCTTAGATTTTCAAAGAGCTTTTCATGAGATGATACATAGAAGATTACCTCATAAAATCGTATCTGTAGGGTTTGTGAAAAGTCTAGTTAATTGGGTTGTATGGTAACTGGATGAGAGAAAGCAAAATATTGCTATGAATGGGCCAAACTGGAAACCTGTTGCAAATAAAATGTCTAGATGATAAGTGCTTGGATCTTTACTGTTAGTTTGTTATATTAATGGTATTTGGTAGGGGCATAATTAATAAAGCAGTAAAGTATATTAATGATAATATACTCTTGTGAATTTCTAGCTATATCAAGGCTATTAAGATGTTGCAAAATAAGATGAAATAGACCCACATCCCTTAAATAGTAAGTTTTTATTCTAATAGTTCCTCCATATATTAGGAATGTAAATACATTTTCTGGTTAAAGAATGTGTATTTTATTATATTATCCACATGAATTATTTTTATTTACACACATGTAAACATAAATTAACAAATACACCTGTGAAAATTTATATTTACTAGACAGACATTAAAATGCCAACTACTGTGTCAACTTGGGTGAAATTTGTGTGGAAACTGTATAATTGATCACTCTCACAGAATTTAACAAACAGTGAAACTAAAGAAGTTAATGCCTAGATATGAACCTATATCAGAATTTAGATAATTCACCATTCAGGTATGCTCAAAAAAGCTGCACAGAACTACCATGATGAGAGGGAACTTATACACCAGTTTTAATTTAATTGGCTACATTGTGTCTACCTAATAAAATATTTCTCTTCTATGATGCATACAAATCAAGTCAACTAAGGCTTCAATAATACTATGTGTATCAATATAAATCTAAACACAAACATATAATACAATGCTACACTCCCTGAAATTTTGTTTTTTTTTCCACTCTTTACTATTTACTACTGATTTCATGACTTTTACAGTTACTCTCCAAGATGTAATTTTACAGATAATTTATAATAAAAACGTTTAAGTATCACTTTTCAATTAAATATAAGTAGCCTGAATTAAATAAATACATATTTTAAAACATACAAACATAAAACACAATCTTTATATAAACTGAATTATAATATACTCAAAAATAAGTTAAACTTGTCAAATATACTTTCTCTTCTGCTTTCCTTTATCATTTGTATTGGTGATTAACATTTTATTTTAATTATACTTTCTCCTGTTAGTATATCAAAATAATTTATTTTTATAATCTTGAACAATTAACACAAAAATACTTCTTAATTACTTTATCTTCCTTTTCATAATTCCTAGTCATAGCTTTTACAGTTACATAATTCCAACTCACTAACTTGACTCCACTATTGATATTTTTTCTCTTTTACCTCTATTTTTACAATACTTATTTAAACCACACTATTTCAGAGAAGTTTTAATGTTCTGAAACAGGGGATATATTCAAAAATAGCTCTCCACAATGGACAGAGACTATGATAACACTGCAACTAAAATGTTAAAAGAAGTCAACTTCCACATTCAAAATATATAAACTTTATGAAAACACATACCTAAACTCTGCTGTTGCAGAAAAGCTTTCATGTTCTATTATTGAAAATACACAAAGGAATCCCTCTCCAGAACGAAAATAATTGTCACGAATTGCAGCATAATCTTCCTGACCTGCTGTATCAAGAATGTCAATTTGAACCTCTTCTCCATCCAACACGACCTTTTTTCGATAGGAATCAGCTTTTGTGGGTTCATAATCTTCTATAAACTACAAAGCAAAAATTTAAAATTTGTTTTACGTTTAGTGACTGAAACATGTATAAACAACAGTTTTACAGTATTTTCAATCAACTTAAATAGTACAAAATATTTTTAAAAAGTAAAAGATCCTTTATAAAAAAATTCCATTCCTTTGACTTGTATCAATCTATATAATGATTTAAGTGAATGCTTAAATATGTCATTCATGCAATATTGATACTGTATGTTTTACAGTTGTGTGCTTCTTCATCAACCATTTTAAAATTAACAGCTACGTTTTATGAAATAAAAGTATGCAGAGAAATGTTCACACTTCAGTAAACACTTAAATGTATAACATCACAGAGTTGACAATATTTCATGGAAGATAAAATATATATTTCAACATGACAAAACTATACAGACATTGTCATTTATATATAAAAACTGCTTATTATGAATGAAAGAAGCTTATATTTCAATAAAAAAAATTGAAACTGTGATGCATATCAATAAAATCTTTGTTTCCATTAAGTTCCTATTAATCTAAGAGTAAGTGGTTACATTTTAATTTCAAAAATACACCACTGATCTACAAATAATGAGAACATCTTAATTTAAATTTCCTGATAAAAACTTTATTGTAACTAGTAATATATATAGAAAATATATATTAACATTAATTATCCTAAATTATTTTATCAAACACAATCATCTGTTACTGGAACTGGGATGAAATAAGTTTATGTAATAATTAATTAGTCCAACTACTGTTGGAACAAAATTAATTCATTACGTTTATTCTTGGTGTTTATGACTGCTAGTGTACTGACTGCAACATTTCTAACATTACATAAGCACAAGATGGAAATAATAGGGAATCCTGAATATGTGACAAAACTGCTAGGTCATGAGTCTTAACAAATACTTAATATGATGATTTTTTACGATAATACAAAGTCTACTCATAACAGTAACTGAATAAGATTATTCTTTTCTTCTGAAATGTTGCTCTGAACATAAGATACCATGTATGAATTTATCATATTCGAATATCACACAATTGCTTTTTTCATTCGAATTTCTTATACGTGAATTTATTTTTCTTCCTCTAACATATAAAAATATACAAAGATATAATATAGACTGATATTACATATGAATTGCCTTAGATTGTAAATTCAAAATTTATGCACCAACATTCACAAAAATCATATTTATAGATACTAATGGGGAATGTCCTATTTACATTTATTAACGCTAACGTGAGAAATATTTTGCAATATTTATTTCTGACATAAGATGTTCATAACAGATATCCATAACTTAAATTATTAGGCTTAACATTTACTAGAAAATTATCTTGCACATTTAAGCAGTAGCTCCTCGATATGACTCGGCCAAATATCTACATGTAAATATATCGAACGTGCAGTCACAAACAAAACACAGCGCCATTGCTGACTCATATTCGTACTTGTGTCAGGATAAGGTTACGAATAGTTGAATACTGAGTCAGGAGCGCACGCAAGCATTTTCCAGTTTGCATGACGCGTTGTGGAGACGCCATTATTGTGTCTTGGTGATTAAAAAAAGAGTCATTGGTTATATTTGTAAGTACGATTTACACATATTTAGTTGTTACTTAATGTGGAATATTAGGTACGTTCGAAATCATCCTTCTTATTTTACTAGTTGAAGATATGAAGGTTAGTATATAACCAATTCGTATTTTTTCTTTGCCATGTAGTTCAATCTGTTTTAAGCCTAACAACATGACGCACACGCAAAAAAACAAGTTAGTTAACACAGCGAATTTCCACTAATTAGGTTTCGTAAAGATTTATGCAGTTATTTTTTCTCAACCTAGGAAGACTAGAAAGTGTCTGATATAATCCCGTTATAATAAAACCACGGTTTATGGAATCAAGCTGTAGAAAAAGATGTTCTTTTTCAGTGTTCTTTTTTGTTTTTAGTTATGGTTTACAGTAATACTAATAGCGAAGTACAATTTTGTATGATTGGTTATATTCTGACTAGTGATGTGTAGTTTTTATTATAATATAACATTTTTGAATTTTTCTTTTTGTGTGTAGGACTTAGACTTAAAAGTTTTTTGGTTGTCATAATTTTAAAATACCCCGTAGTGTCTTATAAATTAAATCTTTAGAAATTTAATACGTGTATTAAATATAGAAAATGTAAAAAAACAACAAAACAGTTACATGTTTCGATTAATTGTTTGTTTTTGAATTTAGTGCAAAGCTACACGAGGGCTATCTGTGCTAGCCGTCCCTAATTTAGGAATTTAAAACTAAAGGGAAGGCATCTAGTCATCACTACCCACCGCCAACTCTTGGGCTACTCTTTTACCAACGAATAGTGGAATTGACCGTACTTTATAACGCCCCAACGGCTGAAAGAGCGAGCATGTTTGATGTGACGGGAATTCGAACCCGCGAGTCGAATGCCTTAACCACCTCGCCATACCGGGCCTTTCGATGAATTGATCAGTTGTCTTATATGTCTTTATTGTAACAATATCTTGTTAACTCCCATTTTTAGAACTGTTTTCGTGTTTCATCAAATAGCACTCCTCATCTTCTAAGATTTTTTTATTATTGATGCAAACACGATATTTTGTTTTCAGATCTAGTTTATCTGTGTACTAAATGTATGTGAAATAAAAATATTGATTTTTTTTTACTAAAAATGTTCTTACTTAATTTATGTCCCCTAGTGGACTTACAACACTAAAATCGGTGGTGAGTAGAGCACAAATAGTCCACTGTGTAGCTTTGTGCTTAATGACAAACAAAATTAATTTATATACTCCAAAAATGCATTACCTATAGAGCTCACATTAAGTATTAAACTATTTTTTGAATAATCATATAGTGTAGAAG